>NC_064620.1:475452108-476077108 GCF_023898315.1 Schistocerca nitens | reverse complement strand
TGCCGCCACGCATCACTTGAGCCGGACCACGGTCTTGGTGAATCGCCGGTCGGTCGTTCTACCGGACAACGCGTTTTGGCTCGCCGATAGTTCATGAGTCGGCTGTGTGTGTGCGCATCGAATCCCGATTTGTCTTCGTGCGTGCTTAGTTACTGTTCGGTATCGTTCAGGTCTTCGTGCAAGTGTTTGTCCGGTTGTGTGTGTAGTTGGCGTTATTTCTAATGACGACTACTTTAGATGTTGTCGGCATTCTGAGGGCAGTCGGTCGGTTGGTGCGGACCACGGAGGATATCCTCTTGCGGTGCAGTCGGCTCACTCCGCTGGCGGTCCCTGCGCAGTGTCGGAGCATGTGCGGAGCTGTCCGATCGCTACGAGCTTCGTGGCTCATCCACCGAGGACGTCAAAGTTGAGTGGTGTCTTAAGTACCCAAGCCACGTCCGTTCATGTTGTGTCGTTCTTTCGGTGGTTCGCTGTTGGGGAGTTTTTTCTGTGAGCAACACCGAGTGTAGTGGTGAAATAGAGCCGCCGTGCGGTGGATTTAACTATATTGGTTCACTACAATTCAAGTGCACCAACGGAATTTTCTGCCTTGCGGCCGTAAGTGTTCTGGTTACCTGCCCTGGCTACTGACGTAATTTCAGGCAGTGTCCTTACCTCACCTGTTGCCGCTGTCCAACACGGTGTGTTGTTTTGACAACTTAATACATATTTTATTGTGGATAATCACGTCTGTAACAGTTTGGTCTTGGAGTTTTCGTGTACCGATTGGTGGCTAGCAAGTCGTTTGGTCGGTCGGTCCTTGACTGTCTCTTGGTTGGGTTACCGACGGATCAAGTGTAGTTGGGCCCACCACCTGTCTCTTCTAAGTGAACGTTAATGTTTCATTGTCTACACTATCCTTTTCATGGCTGTTTAATGGTCTGTTGGTAATCTATTACAGCCAATGCTTTAAAAGAAAATAAATTATTGTATTTTATGTAAATCAAGGGCCTTCAGCCCGTATAAGTAAGTTTGAATTCTGGCAAGTGCATAAATATGTTTGTTCTATCCACTTTTGCCTTGAGGCTATCAGTATATATATATATATATATATATATATATATATATATATATATAATGTGTGTGTGTATTTTAATTATTTTATTTGCAATTTTAACTGCATGTCTTCAGTCACTTGTTGCTTTTAAGATTTCATGTTTGGAGGCCTTCGGCCGTGAAAGAATTGGATTTTGAAACTCGCAGTAGTAAAGGTTCGGCTATGTGTCGCTTTGGTTTAAAGGTGTTATTAAATTAAAATTTACTACAATTTAGAAGTGAAACTGACGGACACCTTATTTTGTCCTTTCCACTATCACCTTTACTGCCCAGCGGGTTTAGCGGGCGCATCAAGTGGGTCGAAGTCTTCTTAAGTAATACAACCCACTACGTTGTCTTAGACCGTGAGTGTTCATCGGATACGAGAGTACCATGAGGAGTGCCTCAACTAAGTGTGATGTGAGTGCACTTTTTCTCCATGTACATAAACCACCTGACACATAGGGCGAGCATCAGTCTACGGATATTTGCTGATGAAGCTTTGATATACTAGGAAGGGTCGTCATTCAATGACTGCAAGGATACATCATGATTTAGACAGAATTTCTATTTGATATCCCCTGAATGTAGAAAACTAAGTTAGTGTAGATGAGTAGGACAAAATCATGTAATGCTGGAATACACTATCAATGGTGAGCTGCTTGATAAAGTCATCTCGCTTAAATATGTAGACATAATGTTGGACAACTATATGAATTTGAACGACCGCTTATGGACGGAAGTAGAGATGGCGAATGGTCGGCTTCAGTTTGTCGGGAGAGTCTTACGAAAGTTTAGCTCATCTACAACGTTGAGCGCGTGTATAACACTTCTGCGACCCTTTCTTGAGTACTGCTCGGGTGTTTTGCGCCTCGCTCAGCTCTTATTACTGGAAGACGGCGAATAAATTCCGAATAGTGATGCAAGATATATTACCGGTAAGTTAGATCAACACGAGAGTATTACGGAGAAGCTCTGTGGACTCAAATGGGAGTCCATGAAGCCGAGGTAACGTTAATTTCGTGAAGCACTGTTGAGACGTTTTTGAGAAGAGTGATTTACATCAGGCTGCAGAAGGGGTCTATTTCCACCTGTGTAAATTTCGCGTAAGGACCGCGAAGACAGGATAAGAAAAATTAGGGCATGTATAAAGTCGTTTCTCCCTCGCTCCATTTTGCGAAGGGAATACGAAAGCAACTGACAAGTAGTGGTGCATGGTACCATCCACCGGAGTCTGTATGTAGACGTAGATGAAGAAACCAAGTTATTTATGTAAATCTCTCATACGTTCAATGCAAATAAGACAATAAACTGATCTCGCAAATTCCATCTGCTGGGTGCAAATGAAACGAAACAGAAGCGGTGTGAGGTTCGTCGCCGAGAATTTGCATAATGAGAATTCCGTCCTTATCTCTCCGTCAATGCCAGACTGGTGACAATACTGTGGATAGCGGGGAAGGGAAGGCGATGAAAAGCACCACAGCTGTCGAGTAACATTATTACGTGTAGCTGTTGGTAACGGGCGTGACAGCCGTCGGCTACGCAGCGGATAGCTAAATTTCAGGGCCTACTATTGAACAGCTTGTCGTGAAAACTGTCGAAACGATGTTCGATTCTACACTGTCAAATTCTTTAAGTTTCTTATTGCACCAGATGAGAGGTTTTGTTCCATATTGGTAATGCAAACTTAAGAGCGAATATAACTTCCGGCCGGCCGCGGTGGTCTCGCGGTTCTAGGCGCGCAGTCCGGAACCGTGCGACTGCTACGGTCGCAGGTTCGAATCCTGCCTCGGGCATGGATGTGTGTGATGTCCTTAGGTTAGTTAGGTTTAAGTGGTTCTAAGTTCTAGGGGCCTAATGACCACAGCAGTTGAGTCCCACAGTGCCCAGAGCCATTTTTATCACTTCCGCGTGATGTGTCACTGCCAAGTAACATACGGAATGTATCAAAAAGAATCATCCGATTAAAAAAAATCATAGTACTACGTTATTAGAGATTCGTACGTGAACAGCAAACTTTTGGAAAGAGCTAACTCTCGAGTTTCACATGGTTCCACCTAGGTGGCAGAACTGAGCACCCACTTCAGTTCTAATAGCAATGGTGTCGGGACAACAGAAAGCGTTTTGTGCTCTAGGTTTCGCGCAGTGCCGGTCAGTAATAACTGTGCAGCGTGACTTCCGTTCTAGGTATGGTGTGGATCCTCCTACAGCGCAGAACATTAAACGATGACATGAAAAATTCCAAGAAATAGGTTGTTTGTGTAAATGCAAATCGCCGGGCCGTCCCGGAGCGTCTGTCACAGACGTCGAACGCTCCGCCTTAGTTTCGCAAGGAGGCCGCAGAAATCCGTTCGCCGTGCAGCTCGTCAGCTCAACATTCCCTGATGTCCATCTGGTGTGTGTTGCGTCGACGTTTACACATGAAACCATACAAAATTGAGCCACATCAAGCTCTTCGTGAAGGTGACTCACAACGTGTGGCGTTGTGTAATTTCGTTCTTGGTAAGACGGAGTATGACAGTTTTGTTCGACGCTTAGTGTTTAGTGATGAGGCTACAATCCATTTAAATGGAAAGGTTAACCGTCATAATGTAAGAATATGGGGTTGGAACAGCCACATGAAGTTGTACAGTGTGAGAATAGCTCTTCAAAATTTAACGTGTTTTGTGCAGTTTCACGGTAAAATATGTATAGTCCATTATGCTTTTCCAAGAGCACTGTTAAAGAAAGCACATACCTCGAAATGCCTGAGAACTTTCTTTTCCCACAGTTGGAGACTGATTCGAATGACTTTATTAACCAACGGGATGGGGCACCACCACTCTGGCATCTGGAAGCGCGGGATTTTTTAATCAAATGATTATTGAACGAGGGATCGGTCGCACTGGGCAGAATGATTCATCCTTACATTACTGACCCCCAAGGTCACCGGACCTGATTGTATGTGATTATTTCTTGTGGATGTTCATAAAAGACTCTGTTTATGAGCCTACGTTACCAACAACAATGTATGAACTGAGACATCGCATAACAGCAGCTGTGGAAACTGTAACTCAAGATATGCTGCAGTGTGGAAAGAATTTGAATACCGCATTGACATATGCCGTGTTTCTCAAGGGTGCATGTTAAACACGTATAAAAAAGTATGAAAACAATTTTTTCAGTTTCCTATTCATCAAAAAACAAAGTTCATTGTTGACCGTGAAGCTTCTCTAGAATAAATGATAATTAATTGAAACCCTCAGCAGCCGACAGGTGTTGTTGATATACCTCGATGGGGACAGCTGACAATGTGTGCCCCAACCGGGACGTGATCCCGGGATGTCCTGCTTATATGGCACACGCTCTGTCCATCTGAGCCACCGTGGGCACAGATGAATAGCGCGACTGCAGGGACTTACGCCTTACACGTTTCCCGTGAGACCCATATTCCCAACTGTCCGCAATCTTCATACGTAATGTTCCTAGTAGATTTTTGGCAATCTACTATTTACTCGCACCAACTAAGGTGACGATTCCCATAAGAGTTCGGGCAACCTGTGCCCAATTGCACAGACGAAGGTCAATGGCTGGGTAGTCTTTTAAGTATAAATGAAGACAGTAACTGTATCGAAAGAACAGATACCATTGATGACTATGCAGCTTCTCTAGAATAAATGATAATTAATTGAAACCGTTAGCTGCCGACAGGTGTTGTGGATATACCTCGATGGGGTCAGCTGAAAATGTGTGCCCCGACCGGGTGTCCCCACATTTTCAGCTGTCCCCATCGAGGTATATCAACAACACCTGTCGGCAGCTGAGGGTTTCAGTTAATTCCCATTCATTGTATATGTTCATTAGTTTCAGAAATATAGACATGTCAAATCAGATGATTCTTTTTGATACACTCTGTAGTTCGTTGAAACTTGGACCATACACCGTACAGAAAACAGCTGTAGTGAAATACATAAGGTAACTGAAATAAAAACACAATGAGACGAACAGAAATGATAGTTTTATTCATCGTGATTCATTACAGTCCGCTGTATGTTACAAACTGAAGTGGTTGTTACTTAGAAGGGTGCGTGATCACTATGGACGGTAGTGCATAGTCTGAAATGTGCTATCAAGCTGACCACAACGTTCGTAATGAGTCCTTGCGACGGTGCGTTCAATTCATCCACCAACGTGGTTGCCATCTGCATCTACATCTGCATACATACTCCGCTATCCACCATACGGTGCGTGGCGGAGGGTACCTCGGACCACAACTAACATCGTCTCTCCCTGTTCCACTCCCAAACAGAACGAGGGAAAAATGACTGCCTATATGCCTCTGTACGAGCCCTAATCTCTCTTATCCTATCTTTGTGGTCTTTCCGCGAAATGTAAGTTGCCAAGTGCTGAATGGTCGTTAGTACATGTGGACATGCTGCGGTAAACCTCCCCAACACATTCCACATCCGCTTCGGGGAAAGGGTAGGCCAGTCGCGGGATACCTTCCTCTGAAAGAGCTCCTCCGTCAGTGCTTGTCAGTGGGGTCGCAGATTGTCGTCCATGAAAATGAAGTCTGAGTAGAATGCACCCCTGAAAAGGCGCACATATGGAAGGAGTACAGTGTCAGTCTAAGCGCAAATTGAGGCGCGTATAATACCTGTGACGTGACACGACACTACAGTGCGACGCGCATGTTCCGCACATGTCGCGCTGGTCCTGCACATATAGCGACGCGTACATGTACTTCGCACGCGCCGATTGGCCACGCTCTGCGCTCACAGAAACGGAGCGCGCGCACCGTGTAATCTTTCTCAAATGATTTTACAGGAACCATTCAGTGAAAATGTTAGTTTTTGGTCTTGCTTGTAGCGTTACATGTCAGCTTCTGACCATCATCTCACTTATGGCTATATTTATTGTGATATACGCATTTTAGTAAGCCACTACGCAAAATTCAGAAAGTTTGAAATGAAAAATAGGGTTCTCTATGATTTTGCGTTTGGTGTGTGATACACCATATGTTGCCGCCTAAGAGATTTAGCTAACATATTGCATTTTTCTTTAGACTTGGAAGGACGCCTCTATCTGTCTCCCATATCGATATCCTATGGAGCGCATCCACACCCGATCTCACGCCTAGGGAAATGAAACATTTACAACATCCCTCATATCTCCTAAGCCGCTAGAGACGTTGAAACGAGATTTCGGCGAATGATGGCACACAAGGAGGAGAGTACTTTGCTAGTTCGTAAACACACGGCACTTCCTTATTTATGACGATACATGAGATGTACTTTCTATTTTATTTTTTCATTCAGTCACTGTAATTCTTTAAGAGTTATCGACAGTTAGTGAAACACGAGTTTCCTAGTGTGAAAGTAAACATGAAATTTCTTCTTTTATGTTACTGCAATCCGAAGCAATGAGATTTTTTGTAAGCCATTGAGCTGACTGGTCGCCAATCACTTGTTTAACGAGACACTGTTTCCGAAATCTGTCACAATAGCTGCTGCAAAAATGAGTTTGTGCAAATTATACTGTGTTTTATCAAAAGAAGTACAAGAGAAATGTGTCCGTTATTCATAAATGGTGATGCTCTTTTGAATGAGAAACGGTTAACAATTTGCACAAAAATAAACCACTAATTCTGTTGGAATTTTGGTTGTATCCCATAACCCATCGTATTTTTAACACTTAGCGACTGAAATGGAAACTCACCAAAGGATTTCATTCCTTTTCTTCATCTGAGCAGTATTAAAATAACGACGAGTAGACCTGTCAGGCGGAATGACACATACATGGCAGATCCTCGATACTCATCTACGCCTTGCCAAACTGACAATGTGTGATTCGCGAATAAAATAGTTGTAATTGAGAAAAGGAAACAATTGATACGTGGCGCAACACAATGGACAGTCTATCGTCAGTAGCTGAGAATATGAGCGCGACAGGAATTTGGAGGCTAGTCAAGTGTGTTTTGTGAGAGGAAGAGTTCACGTCGTTCGAAAAACATTGTCATGAAAGTAGGTATTCATTTGCCAGCAATACGTTTCAACAATTTAAATATATCACGTCCACCACACTCTTTCAAGATACTCATACTTAGTGAATAATACGGACCACCACTTCATTTGTGTAGTTTGTTGTATAATTAGTTTATTAATGCTGATAATGTGTATGCAACCGCAGAAATTCTTTTGCTCGTCAGGACGAGCACATTAAATCGTCATTATTCATGAGGGCTTCGCGACTTTTTCTACGATGCAGTGGAAATTTGAAGTCGATATGTATGTAGTATAATGTCAAATAATTCAAATGGCTGTACCATCGGACTTAACATTTGAGGTCAACAGTCCCCTAGAGTTAGAACTACTTAAACCTAACTAACCTAAGGACAACACACATATCCATACCCGAGCGAGGATTCGAACCTGCGACCGCAGCAGCAGCGCGGTTCCGGACTGAAGCATCTAGAACCGCTCGGCCTCGGCGGCCGGCATTATAATGTGTCTTATCCCATCCATTACCAATTAATGATAGCTAAACTTATGTACTTCATATCTCATTCGTTTTTTACAAGGTGATCAAAGGGGCACACCTGTGGAAATTACGCCTTTCCGACTTTTTGTAACATATCGTAGAGATACGTCAGCATACTAGGTAACAAATATATAACATTTGTTATCCCTTTCTGCCTTGGTTCTAGATCACACGATTTTATAATATTCCTTACTCCTTATTCACAACCTTCACGACGAATCGTCTGTCTCTCATTACGATCTGAAAACGGAGCGGAGGCAGAAGATATAATCCCAGTGACGATGGCTCACCAGTTATAGAACTGGGCATTTTCTTGACAAAAGAATAAAGAAAACAAAAGAAACTATACAGATATATGTAACTGAAAATTATTACGTACTAACGGAAAGAGATGGAGTGCTTAAACGGCGAAGAAGAAAACACTACCCAGTAACAGTAAAATTCTGTACACTGTAAGGCTGATTTTTTTAAATGGGCAATACTTCCGCTGCCCATATGCGCGGTGCCGAAGTGAGTATATGGCAGGACTGCCTTCGCACTACCCGCCTCTCCCCTCTCGCAGAGCAAACGTGGCGCGCGGCGAGACAAATTGTGCCACAACCACAACGCCACGCTACCTGGCGCAGGCGCTTGTCGCGTCACAGTCGCGTCACGTCGCAGTTTGCGCTGTCCCATTTGAAACAGTGAAGTTACAAAAAAGCACACTGCGCTGCGCTGCGCCACACGTACTATACGCAACTCACTTTGCGCCTAGCGTAACGTTGACCGGTGAGCGCAACGTGTGCAAAAATTTGGGGGTCAGTACGCCATTTCAACATCATACCTCCCCCACAGCATAACGCATGTACTACCAAAATGATGTTATTCGATAGTTTTCTTGGGTGTATTATGTGTTCCCACCTGTCACGATGTAAGGGTACGTCCAGCACTATCGAACGTGGTGATCCAAGAGCTATATTGTAGAAAGGCATAATGTTGCTTGCATGGGCACACTGACTTACAAATCTTTGAACACTGGCCACTCTCTGGCCTACGATATAGTGACACTGTAGTCCTTCCCCACGTGCGTCTTTTCAGGGACGACTTCACCACTGACTTCATTTTTAGGGATGACACCCGCGACCGCATCGAACTGCGCAGTTGGAGGAACTCTAGGAATGAGTGGATATTTGGAGAATAAATTGGCCTGCCGGATCCCCGACTTACATCCCTTCGAGCACGTATGGTATTGGCTGGAATGACGAATTGCAATATTACCATATTGTGAGGGAACAATACCCTTTACATACACTCTTTGGATTGATTATGCGGAAGCAACAGGGAATACAGTTCTAATGGTTGAATTGCGACCGAGCTTGGGGGCAGCAGCGTTCACATACAGCTGGTAGTCCCTCGCTGGAAGCAGTACCGTACAGGCAGAGCTGATGGTCATGCACAGAGCTATTGTGTAATGGTTCACCATCTGTTGGAAGTGTTTTTTAATTGTCTGTTAATATCAATGATCGTATGCTTAACGTAACAAGTGTTGTAAAGCAAAATCCACCAGCTGCCAATTTCAATAGTATATCACCCGGCATCACTTACAATAATTGGTATAGTTAACAGCCGGAAAGACAGCCTTCCAGTCTACATCAATTAAATACAGGCCACCCGTTGACAAAAAGAAGTGCATTAAGTGTGCAGACACGGGGAGTAGCCTTGCATATGGCGATACGTGTCCGGACTTCGGTTCCAGCGCAACTTTGGTTACGGAAAGGACCTCACAGCAATTGGTGAGTCCACAACAATTCAGCGCAGTAGAGCTTCGAGTGGAATTCGATTCAACGTTGTATATAAGTGCCTGGGAAAGGAACAGCAACGGTGTTAATAACGTTTAATGACATGGAAGAAATTTTTTAGTTACGTTTAAGCGGTAACTTATAACAAACAGTGACTGTTGAGTGTTGTACACGAGTAAAGAGAGTTTACCGATTCAGTAAACGGAGAGCAGAGTAATGTGCTAGAAAATACCACCGCCAAATTAACACATGATACCAGTATATCTGGCTTTTATCTGCCTAAGCCTAGTCGAAAATCACTGGCTATCAACAAACTGGGCCGGCCGCTGTGGCCGATCGGTTCTAGAAGCTTCAGTCCAGAACCGCGCTGCTGCTACGGTCGAAGGTTCTAATCCTCCCTCGGGCATGGAGGTGTGTGACCACCTTAGATTACTTAGGTTCAAGTAGTTCCAAGTCGAGGTGACTAATGACCTCAGATGTTAAGTCGCATAGTGCTTAGAGCCATTTGAACCATCAACAAACGGGAAACGCTATTATTAGTAATGATTTCTTTACTCAGTTATTAGGGCAAATAGAATTAACTATGGATGGCAAAAGCAAGGTATCACAAAGCCAAGTAGAATCCATTCGGAAAAATTATGGGAGGGAAAGAAACAGATACGGGAGAAAATCGAAACTAAATATAACACATTAAAAGATACCGTTAATAATTTGCGAACCGAGCTTACTAAAATGTTCGATGAAAAACATGATAAACTCAGAGAGGAATGTAAAGTTAAATATGAAGAAATCTAAACGAAAATCCAAGCATTTCGGACCCACACTGACGAAAAACGCGGGCAAACAACCGAGATGGTTAGTAAAGCACATGAGAAAAGACGGGTGTAAAATGACGAAATGAAGAATACATCCAAGTGGGACAAAGAATTGGTGAATATAATGGTTAACGGCGCACGAACGTAGTCCCACGAATTGAACAAGAAAATGGAAAAATATCCGTAACATAATTACAGGCAGTGACGAAATGTCGATCGCATTTAGTAAAGAGAATTTGAATGACGAAGTTAATGATGTGTTACCCGAAACAGATAGCAGCAATGTTGGCCCAACGCATGCAATTCGTGACAGTGGACTGAGAAGCCAAAATTACCATAACTATGATCCGACACAAGTTATTTATGCTGTTTCCTTTATTAAGCAGTTTAAACACGCATTTCTGAAGCCTTATAATGAGAATGCTAAAAATCACGCTTGCTTCAGTCACATGAAAGGGGAAGCGCATGTGTGGTGTATCCGAGAGTCCGAAAAACACCACTAGTATGAGCAATAAGAGTCCGCATTTTTAAATAAATAATGATCTACAGAGAAGCAGTGGGACGTTAAATAAAAAATTCTTAATTACTTGTCAGTGACGCATTATGGGGAGGCTATTTTCGTCCCTGAGTTTTGCACATCAGGTTATTTAGAAACTGCCACATATGCTAGCTTCACCTTAAGCATTTTTCTGTACACTGAAGATAAATTCACAGATATGGAATGCTGTGTATATTCGTGTCTTTGTCGAGGTAGAGAGTACTTTTCGCAGAGACAGCAGGATCTGTAGAAAGACTACACTAGCCATACATAAACTTATAACTCATTAAAGTCGGCTCTGTTGCATTCGTGAAATACGGAATCCAGTTTTGCATTGCGAGCATTCTGAAACTTCTCACTTTCTTTCACAAACAGGACTTACACGTAGAAAACGAAAATCATGTCTGCAAACATTCTTGACGAATCAGACCTGACTATGCCTAACACAAATCAGTTTTCTTATACTGTTTAGCTACACTACTTTGTAGTGCAGTTAATCATGTAAACAAACTGGTATAAATGAAATAATATGTACCATGAAAAACATACATATCGCCTGATGTGCAGGAAACATATCCAGTAAACAAACTCGCTCCGATTAAAGCTTATGAAAAAGCGTTTAAAAAAAATATTTATCCACACACGAAACGTCTTCCAAACAAACTATTCTAATGTACATGATAAAATATTTTGCGTTGGAAACCAGTGATCAACATCTACACAGACATTCGGGGGGGGGGGGGGGGGGTTAGAATAGGGAACAGTGATTTCTAACAACCTCTTTGTAAACTGTAACTCTGTCGATCAGCCCAGACGTCACTGAGGCCTTCGAATCAAAATTACAACATCTGTATCAATTGCTCAAGTAATTCTGTTTACTGCTAGTTAAAGCAGCTCATATGAGATTTCAGCATCCTCTTAACAGCTTCGAAACATATTTCAACATCCTTTGGTGTCAACAAGTCAAATTTGATGTAGGAATTCTACTGTTGTAACCTGGAACCATGTATTGAATAAAAATGTAAACAAATCGCAGCAGTGGCGTTGCTTATTTGCAGCCCTTTAATATCCTGCTGAAAAACTTTGGCTCGTACGGAGAAGAAAGATATTTGACTCACAAGTACACAGGTATCCCAATCGTGATATCGATAATACTTGTTGATGTATGAGCTGGGTTATTGTTTAAATTTATGAAACTGAAAGTAAGATACGGAAGAAACCGACTGCTCGGGCAGATGGAAGAACCGACCAAGAGGTCTAATGAATTAAATAGGTGTAAGTGAACGTGGAAAAATCTTGGTCATCTCAATTCGCAATTGACATACATCTGGAGGCCTTAGTTGAAAATGTAACAAAGTTTTGCACATGACATCAGGCAAATTCTGTGTCCAGTCATTGGAACACAATTGAAGTCAGACGTATCTGAAAGAACTTAACCGTACATTACGTTTGATATGGATCTGTAATAGAACATATTGTGAAGTCAAAGACAAGCACCTTTCTCGATCAGGATGACCGTCTTCTTGCCAATCAGCATATATTCCGAAAACCAACTGTCGAATTTCTCACATGATATCCTGACGACCATATGTCAAGCTAGTCATACAGTTGCATAGTGTCTTGACTTGTGAAAAGAATTTGACTCAGAACCACACATTTGACAGTAAACTGTAAACGAAAGTATGGGCATAGTAAGTATCAAATGGTATGATGATTGAATTGAGGATTTGGAGGCATGTAGGAAACAGAATTCTATTATGCATGAAGAATGGTCGAAAGGAAACAGCACTCTATTATGCATGAATAATGGTCGAAAGGTTTTGAAGTAACCTAATACGCCTCCTGGGAAAGTTCTTTGGGATCTATTTACTTTTCGTGTTGTACTTTAATGATCTGACAAGTAATATTACCAGAACTTTTTAGGTGATACAGATGAATATGATACAAGACTGTCTTAAAGTGATTCAAATATGCAGTCAGAGCTGGACAGAATTTCAAAGTGGGACAATTGATGGTAACACTTTAAATTTTCAAAAACATAAAATTGTAAACTTCACAAATCTCAGAAAAGCAGTATCCTATAACTCTTTGATTAATGAATCGGAAATGGAAGTAGACATTAGCACCTGGATGTAATAAATTGTAAGAGTATGAAACGGAGTGATCACATAGGCTCATTCGCTTGTAAACCCTGTTGTTGAAAGGATACTGTGAAAACGCAATGGGACAATAATGGGGATTCATTACAGAAGGCTACAATACTGCTTAAGTGCATGGGAGAAATTTTGTACTGAACGGATACGACGAAAAGCTCTCGAGTGGTCACGAGTTTTGGGTGATCGAATGGAGAGCTTGGCCGAGATACTGAGAGCCTTATCTCTCAGACGTTTGAAGATAGACGCTAACTGTTTCAGGACAGCCTATTCACAATATTTCAAAAAGAAGTTTTCAGTGAGGAGTCTTGAAGTATATTATATTTCACGGAAGTCTACTTATAATATTGCAAGATACGGTTTTAAGTGGAGACTCTAGGAATAAATTTGAAGCCTGTACCTGTTATTCGTGGAGGTACCGTGAAGACAGCATTAGCATAATTACAGAGAGTACAAACATGCTTAATCAGTCACTCATCCCGTGCTCCGTACACAAATGGAGAGAAGGAAACTTAATGTAGCGTACAATGAAGTACTTACGGCCATGCTCTTCACAGTGGTTTTCAGAGTATTGCTGCAGATTTAAGAACGTTTTGTGCAGAAAGACAAAGAAGATGCAGGCAATGTCGATAGAGGACTCAATTCTAGATACATGCACTTCATAATTTTGTCATTCCTACTGAGTTTCAGATTACTGTTAAGTTTAACACGTATCATACCAGCTGACGAAGAAGACGTTTCTTAGCAATAGTTATTCGCCAGTTTGTCTGCAACCTGGAAACTAACGAAACTAACTTCAGAACCCGAGCAGAAAACATTTAGCAGGTCATCACTTACCTAATTCGTTTTGTCGATGGGGACACTTAAAAACACCACGTCGTCTGAAATGAGTGTCACACGATGCTGAGCGACTCATTCAAGAGACAGCAAAGTATCTGCATATGCACACAGGGAGGACGTGTCCTAAAGTTCATGCACAAAGCGCGGGTGACGTAAATAACGGGATTTCACCGGTGTGCTCTTTCACTACATTCATCTCACTTGCAAAGTCTAGTAACAACACATCGTCTTCCATGTAAGTAAAAAAAGAAAATGCAGAAGTACTTCTCGGGCCTCTTATACTATTATTTTCGCATCGTGGAAAAAAATTATGAAATTTTAGGTCCTATTTCAGGATTTTATATTCTGTGTATTCGCAACGCAATGATATCGATATCTCTAGCAAGCAACAAGTTGTTGAGGAGACGATGACGTCATTAGAAGGAATATTTGGGATGTGAAACATGAACAATCTTCGATTCATGTGGGTAATACGAATTAGACAAGGGCACATCCCGTCCAGTACGGATAGTATTAGGAACGTTGCCAACTATGCTGACAGCTTGTTTATAATTTTAACAATGTTGAAAAAAATATGAAAATATTCTACAACCTTACTCAACTTATTGACGAGGTATGGACAACCTGTAAGTGGCTCTGAGCACTATGGGACTTAACATCTATGGTCATCAGTCCCCTAGAACTTAGAACTACTTAAACTTAACTAACCTAAGGACATCACACACATCCATGCCCGAGGCAGGATTCGGACCTGTGACCGTAGCAGTCGCGTGGCTCCGGACTGAGCGCCTAGAACCGCTAGACCACCGCGGACGGCCAACCTGTAAGTGTACAGAATATAAAATGTAAGATAACTATGGTAGCATCGATATCTAGGAATGTCGGTAACAGCTTTTAATTATGCACATTAACGGTTAGAGATGAAACAAGTAGAGGGATAAGTATCTGTACGTCACGTGATATATGGCTAGCAGTTTCAAGGTTTTTCACCGAACACAACACATAGTTTTAAAGTGTTTCTCTCGTATGTATGTCACAATGAAACTTACTTTGAAATGTCTTATATCGCTCTTTGTTTTGTTAGAGAACTGCAGTTGAGTAATAAACAGAATTATTAAGCAGAGCCATGACGTCGGAAACTCTTTTTCTGAGAACAGGATGCTGCTTTAGCATCTAGACAAAACGCAGCAGTTCGCTCCAATTGTCTGAAGAAATTTACTGTTTACATGTACATGTACATCTACATCTACATGATTACTCTGCAATTCACATTTAAGTGCTTGGCAGAGGGTTCATCGAACCACAATCATACTATCTCCCTACCATTCCACTCCCGAACAGCGCGTGGGAAAAACGAACACCTAAACCTTTCTGTTCGAGCTCTGATTTCTCTTATTTTATTTTGATGATCATTCCTACCTATGTAGGTCGGGCTCTCCAAAATATTTTCGCATTCGGAACAGAAAGTTGGTGACTGAAATTTCGTAAATAGATCTCGCCGCGATGAAAAACGTCTTTGCTTTAATGACTTCCATCCCAACTCGCGTATCATATCTGCCACACTCTCTCCCCTATTACGCGATAATGCAAAACGAGCTACCCTATTTTGCACCCTTTCGATGTCCTCGGTCAATCCCACCTGGTAAGGATCCCACACCGCGCAGCAATATTCTAACAGAGGACGAACGAGTGTAGTGTAAGCCGTCCCTTTAGTGGACTTGTTGCATCTTCTAAGTGTCCTGACAATGAAACGCAACCTTCGGCTCGCCTTCCCCACAATATTATCTATGTGGTCTTTCCAACTTAAGTTGTTCGTAATTTTTACACCCAAGTACTTAGTTGAATTGACAGCCTTGAGAATTGTACTATTTATCGAGTAATCGAATTCCAACGGATATCTTTTGGAACTCATGTGGATCACCTCACACTTATCGTTATTTAGCGTCAACTGCCACCTGCCACACCATACAGCAATCTTTTCTAAATCGCTTTGCAACTGATACTGGTCTTCGGTTGACCTTACTAGACGGTAAATTACAGCATCATCTGCGAACAACCTAAGAGAACTGCTCAGATTGTCACCCAGGTCATTTATATAGATCAGGAACAGCAGAGGTCCCAGGACGCTTCCCTGAGGAACACGTGATATCACTTCAATTTTACTCGATGATTTGCTGTCTATTACTACAAACTACGACCTTCCTGACAGGAAATCACGAATCCAGTTGCACAACTGAGACGATACCCCATAGGCCCGCAGCTTGATTAGAAGTCGCTTGTGAGGAACGGTGTCAAAAGCTTTCCGGAAATCTAGAAATACAGAATCAACTTGAGATCCCCTGTCGATAGCGGCCATTACTTCGTGCGAATAAAGAGCTAGCTGCGTTGCACATGAACGATGTTTCCTGAAACCATGCTGATACGTATCAATAGATAGTTCCTCTCGAGGTGATTCATTTGATAGTTCCTCTCGAGGTGATTCATTATGTTTGAATACAGTATATGCTCCAAAACCCTACTGCAAACCTGCCCGCATCTCGTGGTCGTGCGGTAGCGTTCTCGCTTCCCACGCTCGGGTTCCCGGGTTCGATTCCCGGCGGGGTCAGGGATTTTCTCTGCCTCGTGATGGCTGGGTGTTGTGTGATGTCGTTAGGTTTAAGTAGTTCTAAGTTCTAGGGGACTGATGACCATAGATGTTAAGTCCCATAGTGCTCAGAGCCATTTGAACCATTTGAGCCTACTGCAAACCGACGTCAATGATATAGGTCTGTAGTTCGATGGATTACTCCTGTCTCTGAGCACTATGGGACTGATGCATTACTCCTACTACCCTTCTTAAACACTAGTGCGACCTGCGCAATTTTTCAATCTGTAGGTACAGATCTATCGGTGAGCGAGCGGTTGTACATGATTGCTAATTAGGGAGCTACTGTATCAGCGTAATCTGAAAGGCACGTAATCGGTATACAATCTGGACCTGAAGACTTGCCCGTATCAAGCGATTTGAGTTGCTTCACAACCCCTAAGGTATCTACTTCTAAGATACTCATGCTAGCAGCTGCTTGCGTTTCAAATTCTAGAATATTCCATTCGTCTTCCCTGGTGAAGGAATTTCGGAAAACTGCATTCAATAACTCCGCTTTAGCGCACAATCGTCGGTAACAGTACCATCGGCACTGTGCAGCGAAGGTATTGACTGCGTCTCGCCGCTTGTGTACTTTACATACGACCAGAATTTCTTCGGATTTTCAGGCAAATTTCGAGACAATGTTTCGTTGTGGAACCTATTAAAGGCATCTCGCATTGAAGTCCGTGCCAAATTTCGCGCGTCTGTAAGTTTTAGCCAATCTTCGGGATTTCGCGTTCTTCTGAACTTCGCATGCTTTTTCCGTTGCCTCTGCAACAGCGTTCGGACCTGTTTTGTGTACCACGGGGGATCAGTTCCATCTCTTACCAATTTATGAGGTATAAATCTATCAATTGCTGTTGCTACTACATCTGTACGTCTGTAAGTTTTAGCCAATCTTCGGGATTTCGCGTTCTTCTGAACTTCGCATGCTTCTTCCGTTGCCTCTGCAACAGCGTTCGGACCTGTTTTGTGTACCACGGGGGATCAGTTCCATCTCTTACCAATTTATGAGGTATAAATCTATCAATTGCTGTTGCTACTACATCTTTGAATTTGAGCCACATCGCGTCTACATTTGCATATTCAGTTCGGAAGGAATGGAGATTCTCTCTTAGGAAAGCTTCTAGTGACACTTTATCTTCTTTTCTAAATAAAATTATTTTGCGTTTGTTTCTGGTGGATTTGGAAGAAACGGTATCGAGCCTAGCTACAAAGACCTTGTGATCACTAATCCCTGTATCAGTCATGACGCTCTCTATTAGCTCTGGATTGTTTGTGGCTAATAGGTCAAGTGTGTTTTCGCAACCATTTACAATTCGCGTGGGTTCGTGGACTAACTGCTCGAAATAATTTTCGGAACAAGCATTTAGGACAATCTCGGAACATGTTTGCTGTCTACCACCGGTTTTGAACAAGTATTTTTGCCAACATGTCGAGGGAAGGTTGAAGTCCCCACCAACTATAGCCGTATGAGTGGGGTATTTATTTGTTACGAGACTCAAATTTTCTCTGAACTGATCTGCAACTATATCATCGGAGTCTGGGTGTCGGTAGAAGGAGCCAATTACGGAGTATCTACTTCGACTTCACTACAACATAAACCACTACTGACAGACACAAACACTCCACCACCAATTCTGCCTGATCTATCTTTCCTGGACACCGTCTGAGACTTCGTAAAAATTTCTGCAGAACTTATTTCAGGCTTTAGCCAGCGTTCTGAACCTATAACGATTTCAGCTTCTGTGCTTTCTATTAGCGTTTGAAGTTCAGGGACTTTCCCAATACAACTACAACAATTTACAACTAGCATTCCGACTGTTCCTTGATCCAAGCACATCCTGTATTTGCCATGCACCCTTTGAGATTGCAGCCCACCTTGTACTTTCCCGAGGCCTTCTAACCTAAAAAACCTTCCAGTCCACGCCACACAGCCTCCGCTACCCGTGTAGCCGCCAGCTGAGTGTAGTGAACTCCTGACCTATTCAGCGGAACCCGAAACCCCACCACCCTATGGCGCAAGCCAAGGAATCTGCAGCCAACACGGTCGCAAAACCATCTGAGCCTCTGATTGAGACCCTCCACCCGGCTCTGCACCAAAGGTCCGCAGTCGGTTCTGTCAACGATGCTGCAGATGGTGAGCTCTGCCTTCATCTCGCAAGTAAGACCGGCAGCCTTCACCAAATCTGGAATCCAGAGACAATTTCCTCAGATCCAAAGTGACACACGTCATTAGTGCCGACATGTGCCACCACCTGCAGCTGGCTGCACCCTGTGCTCTTCATGGCATCCGGAAGGACCCTTTCCACATCAGGAATGACTCCACCCGGAATGCACACGGAGTGCACACTGGATTTCTTCCCCTCCTTAGCCGCCATATCCCTAATGGGCCCCATTACGCGCCTAACATTGGAGCCCACCCTCTGCGATTGCCCGGACTTTGAAGGCTGAGAATCATCATCTGAAACAGGGCAGGCAGCTGCATCTGGCTCAGCCAGAGACAGTACCTGAAACCTGTTTGTCAGACGCACCGGGGAGGCTTTCTGATCAGCCTCCGGGGACGTCTTTCGCTGCCTGCCACGCCTTGGAACGACCTCCCAATCAACCACAGGCGAGGGCTCAGTCCCACTGCGGACAGCAACCGGGGCAACCACAGCGGCAGACCGATCTGGGGACAGACGGGACGAGGTTGACTTCCCCGTGATACCCAAGTCCGGCTCCCCACAGTGGTGCCCATTGGCGACAGCCTCAAGCTGCGCGACCGAAATCACCGCCGCCTTCAACTGTGAGCGAAGGGATGCCAACTCAGCCCTCATCCGAACACAGCAATCACAGTCCCTGTCCATTCTAATCGATGTGGAACAACAGTTACTGAAACACGAGTCCGTGCCTAGATAACGCAAGGGAAACACGCAAAGAATGTATGAACTGACCGGTAGAAATGCCTAACGACTGTGCTACAATCTGCCTGAATTTACGATTACAGTAACTAAAACTCGAAATTACACCGCCTGTACGAAACTATGTAACAAATAAGTGAGCTAGAAGTATACGACTTGCTGCTGGCAGCTGCTTATCCAACGGCGGCAGGGAGCACACTGGCTGTGACCAAACGACACTAGCCGTTCAAAACAAAAACAGAAGACAAACGACTACGCGATTTTACACTGTTCAGGTACTAAAGCGTGATGCTACAACTCTCAAATACTATAATACGCCCGAAATTTATGAAGTAAACAATGCAAGTACCCAAAAACACGCAAAGAAATTAAGAATTAAACTATGTAACAAATAAGTGAGCTAGAAGTATACGACTTGCTGCTGGCAGCTGCTTATCCTACGGCGGCGTCAAGCTTTTCGTAGAACTGTCACCCAGAGTATAACCCAAGCGCAAGGAACAATATTAACAAATTCCCAAGGTGCCACTTTTGTCTGACTAACAGTAAACAGGGGGCGGGATTAGCCGAGCGGTATAAGGCGCTGCAGTCACGGACTGTGCGGCTGATCCCGGCACAGGTTCGAGTCCTCCCTCGGGCATGGGTGTGTGTGTTTGTCCTTAGGGTAATTTAGGTTAAGTAGTGTGTAAGCTTAGGGACTGATGACCTTAGCAGTTAAGTCCCATAAGATCTCACACATTAAACAGGGCAAAATAGCTTGAAGTTCCATTCATTTCTATACAAAGCGGAAAATATGTCGCTGTGCTTTCTTGCTAGATATACCATAGGTCAAACGCAAAAGGCCGTGGTGGACACTGAAACTGTTAGGTAATGTCGCGTGAAGTCACCGAGTATTAAACATATGAATCGTCGAAATACCACAGGGCAAAATAGCGTCAAATTCCATTCATTTCTTTACAAAGCGGAAAATATGTCGCTGTGCTTTCTTGCTAGATATACCATAGGTCAAACGCAAAAGGCCGTGGTGGACACTGAAAACTGTTAGGTAATGTCGCGTGATGTCACCGAGTATAAAACATGTGAATCGTGGAAATACCACAACAATAAAAGACAGCCGTTTCGAGTAAGTAGGGAAATATTGGGAACGTAGTACGCTCTTCATGTTATCGACAGATTTCCAAGGATATCAGAGATTCACTACTCTGATAGGATTTGAACAAGCGTTCTACTTCGAGAGTGTAATGAATTTTGACCAATTAGCTGAATACATCGTTGCACAATTGCTTACATTTCACAGCCTTATACTATCTGATCAACAGAATCCAGACACCCCCAAAAACATACGTTTTTCATATTAGGTGCGTTGTGCTGCCACCTACTGCCAGGTAGTCCACATCAGCGACCTCAGTAATAATTAGAAGTCGTGAGAGAGCAGAATGGGGCGCTCCGTGGAACTCATGGACTTCGGATGTGGTCAGGTGACTGGGTGTTACTTGTGTCATACGTCTGTACGCTATATTTCCACACTCCTAAACATGCCTAGCTACACTGTTTATGATGTGATAGTGAAGTGGAAACGTGAAGGGACACGAATAGCACAAAAGCGTACAGGCCGACCTCGTATCTTGACTGACAAAGACCACCGACAGTTGAAGAGGGTCTTAATGTGTATTAGGAAGACTTCTATTCCGACCATCACAGAAGTATTCCAAACTGCATCACGATCCACTGCAAGTACTATGACAGATACGCGGGAGGTGAGTAAACTTGTATTTCATGGCAGAGCGGCTGCTCATCAGCCACACATCACGCTGGTAAATGCCAAACGACGCTTCGCTTGGTGTAAGGAGCGTAAACATTGAACGATTGAACAGTGGAAAAACGTTGTGTGGAGTGACGAATCACGGTACACAATGTGACGATCCGATGGCACGGTGTAGGTATGGCGAATACACGGTGAACATCATCTGCCAGCGTGTGTAGTGCCAACAGTAAACTTCGGAGGCGGTGGTGTTATGGTGTTGTCTCGTTTTTCATGGAGGGGTCTTGCACCCCATGTTGTTTAGCGTGGCACTATCACAGCACAGGCCTACATTGATGTTTTATGCACCTTCTTGCTTCTCACTGTTGAAGAGCAATTCGGGGATGGCGATTGCATGTTTCAACACGATAGAGCACCTGTTCATAATTCACGACATGTGACGGAGCGGTTACACGACAATAACATCTCTGTAATGGACAGACCTGCATTGATTCCTAACTTGAATTCTATAGAACACCTTTGGGATGTTTTGGAACGCTGACTTCATGCCAGGCCTCGTGCCAGACCTCTCCTCAGTGCTGCACTCCGTGAAGAATGGGCTGCCACTCCCCAAGAAACCTTCCAGCACCTGACTGAACGTACACCTGCGAGAGTGGAAGCTTTCGTCAAGGCTAAGGGTGGGCCAACATCATACTGAATTCCAGCATTACCTATGGATGTTGCCACGAACTTGTAATTAATTTTCAGCCAGATGTCCCTATTCTTTTGATCACGTAGTGTATGTCAAAATGAGAGGTGGTGTTGCTGTGTTTATGCTTGTGCTCTGTATTCCTGATGACGTTTTATCAGATAAATGGACAAATTTCAGTAGTTAAACCTCAGTGGCACACCAAGCAGCTAGAACTCATCAAAGACCAAACGGTATTATAAATATAAATTTAACGGTAAAACACCTGATGATGGCGGGAAACTGGCAAAACGCCTCGTGCCAGTAAGTATTTGTAAATGAAAAGTGACTGAAGCTGAGAAATTTTTTTATTTATAGTCTACAACGCTTGACATCGTGTTCTTCGTAATGCATTTCACGAGTAGATGTGGCTCAGTTTCACATTACTGTTTTTCTGAACTTTATGTCTGCTGTTACAAATGAAGTAGGGTGAGCGTCTATGCTGACACTCATAAAACGCTACGAACACGTATGGTATGATGATAGCTGCGAGTATTCGTTAAATATCCACACTATACTGTAAGTTGTGACATAATTATGATGAATTATCAGCTGTTTTTGTCTTTATAATTGTAGTATTTAGTGAAAGCACTCTATCTACTTCTAATCGAGCGCTAGGCTCTTTGTTCATCATAACCTAAATTTTCACTTACGAAGAATTGATTGTGATGTAAAATGCCTGAAGCTTTCGTTTACAACATGAAATTACTTCACTTTACCGCCTCTTTTAGTATAAGGCTATTTACTCACATTTACTTTTTCAGCTGTCACGTTGTGATTCTGTTTCCTTTTTAGAAACTATGTCCAACATCATCAACATGTATAGGAAGTCAGCACCACCTCTTGCTCACCGTAACATAATAGATCTTGTGGAAGACGACTTCCATAAACTAATACCAATATCTTTTACGAGAAGAATGATGTTTAGGGCAATTGTGGCATTCCAGTCGTAGTACGAAGCCAAAGAACAACAATGTAGGAGATTTGATATATGCAAAGAAAATGTTTTTATTGCTATTAACTAATTCAGACGCCAATAATAATGCGTCATTAGCTTCCGACGTATTTTACCTGACAAAATTCGAATAAAGGTTGGTGATCTATTAGTACAGCGCAGTCGTTGACATGCACATCAATCACATTTGGTCCTATTTCTATTCTCATATTTTATAGTGAATTTAGATTGTGTCTGTTTTTAGCCCTGTTTCCCCATGCCAATCTGGTTCCATTGCCGTATGAGGGGTGCTGCTAAACCGACATCCTACCGGCTATTTATACAAGTGCTTACTGCTTTATCGGCGACCTACGATAAAGGGAGCGGCAACCCCTCGGACATCTCGGCTATACGTGCAGTCTACATTGCCCCTGCACAACTCAGCATCGCGAGCTCCCCACGTCACAGTCACGGCCGTCAGAGGCCTCCACTTCCGAAGGACCTATTCGCGTCCGCACAACACGTGACATCTAGTCTCACGAGTTTCCCGCCGCCGGCATCTATAAAGGCCGCTTCACGCGCGCCACCAACAAGTTCTTGTGGCTTTGAGAGCCTCCCCTGATCTCGAGGCGGGTGTTATTCATTACCTTAGGACCCTATGGAAGCTCATCATTCTCAGCTTTCATCGTTGCTTCCTCCGAGGACTTAGACGACATTAAGCATAGATTTTTCTGCGCCTGGGTTTAACCTAAACGTAACGACGTTCTCAGAACTTAGATTATTTCCCTGCAAGTGTATTTTCTTTCAAGGCTCCTGGTGATGTTACTACATACCAGGCGGCGTTTAGATAGCAGCTCTGTCAAGCATCTGTGCAAGTACCTAGTGAGACGCTGTATTTTGTGCATTCTGCTCTTACCGTGGAAACAGATGTATTTTTGCTGTAAATAAATTTGTTGAAACTTGATCATGGTTTACCCTGTGCCCCATGAGCGACACTTCACTTATAGCTTGCAGAGCCCGTGCAGTTATAAAAGGAGACTTTTAAGGCCTTGTTGAGCGCGTCAGTTCCATTTTGAGACCTTCAGTGTGTAAGCAACAATTATCTGAAACGGACAGTGATACTGCGTTTCCCTTCAGTTGCCCTTGATGCCCTGTCATTCTCTTCCCGCAAGCAAAATTATTCAACGGCACTTAGGGTCATCGTCAATTGTGACTCGTATTTGGAAATCGAGTTATGAGCGTTGGTTTTTGATGGAGCGGTGCTGAAAATTCAAGGCTAGTCGCTTGAATGTGGTCGAGCAAGACATTCATATGTGGTTGATGGAAATGTGCAAAATTTTGTGCACAGTAAATTCCAAAATGTGTAACCGAAGTTCACAAAACTGAAACAATGGGTTCTGTGTTGTAGGCCACAGAAAGAGGTCTCATGTAAGATTTTGTACCTCATGGCGGCACCACAAGAGAAGACAGTCGCTGCCAGACACATTAACCAATCGGTAACGTCGGTATAGACATGTGTATCCTTACGTTGCTGTAGCCGGAAAGTTATTTATGTCTTAGCACAGTGCAGCTCACCACAGTCTCTGTGTAATCAGGTACCACTTGTAATCATTGCTAATGATGGCAGTATCGGCTTAGCAGAGATCCGGCTTTGTCTTAGTAGAACAGCTTTTCCGAATTTTATTTAAGTTCTAGACCATTCTACTTTGGTGTGGAACTATCATAATGCAATGAGGGAAGTGCTAACGATTATAAGTGTCAGCGACAATATCAAATACATATCATCTGTGAGGACAATAACTTTTTCCTCAGTTAAATATTTTCCCTTCTCATGTTTTAATAAATTACCATTAACCTGTGTGTGTTGTAGTATCTGTTCGACGTCTTCCTGAAGTAATCACGCTTGCTACAGTATATCACAGGTTCGCCATTGACATTCCTTCAGCGCTTCTATGAAGAGGGGAGGAATTTCTTAACAGAATCGTGGCTGGGGACGACACATAGCTGCAAAATGTGTGAAGTATTATACTAAGGAACAGTCGAAACAGTGGATGCGCATTCATTCTCCCAATGTCACCAAAAAATTCAAGAGGTTCTCCCACGACACTGCATGACCCCAAATTGGATATCGAAGGAAGGAAAATCTCCCACATTATGGCGGGAAGATTTTTCAACATTCATTGTATTGTCCGGACTTGGCACAATGCGATCTACAAGTATTCCTCAAATTAGAGCATTTTCGTTAATGAGTAACTCTGTGTTGACAACACTGATGGCAGTCTTACTATAGTGCATCTGAAATATTCTGTTTATGATGGAGGATTAAAACATAAAAAAAGTTTTTGTTTGTGATTTAAACCTTTCATGTCAGCTCAGACTTCACCTGAATCTGTGGACTAGAACCCTCAACAGAACAAAAACAACTAACAAGAAGAGGTCCCCAGCGGTGGGATTGACTTTTTGAAATCATCCTTACTGTTAAGTAGGTTAAAATCCCAGGTACCACATAGTGCTGCCATTCACTCCGGTGGGCCCTCGTTTGCAAGTAATTGACGAAAAAAGATATTGGAAATTTTGCGTGGACGCTTAGTAACGTTAGAAAAGTCCTACAGTACCAACCAACTGTGAAGTGTAGTGGATAGACTTATAGTTTTATATGCAAGAGGTTGCTGGTTTGAACCTGGTCAGGTAAATTTCTTTTTTTTAATCTATATCAAAATGTCTTTGATCATCATTTCTATTCAGTCAACTGATCCTTTTTACTTCCATTCCTTCGTCACATAATTTTAATCTTAATATCAACTTCTTTATTTGCTCTCAATTTTCTTCCTACATTCTTTTTCCACTTGAAATCTTTGTTCACGTACTTGTAATTAATTTTATGACTTCGATTTGATTTCTTTTGATTTATCACCCTCTGTTTCTTCTTTAAAATTATTGCGTTTATTACATCTATTTCTCATTTTGCTTGAATTATAGGTTTGCTTGTAAACGCTTCTTTCATTTAACTTTCATCTTCATTATATTTTCTTCCATAGTACAACATTTATTTAGCTTATGTTTCAAAAATGTGTGTGCAAGAAGTACTGTGCAAGAAGTGCACTTCTGGTAAAGAAAAATAAGGTTTTCACACCATTGCACAGTCAATATAAACAGATTTTAACTGATATATCGGAATTTTCAAATAATTGAATATTATAATAGACAAAACTAAATTCATATCCGCAAAAATTCCGAGTGGAAAAAGAATGATATAAAGAAAAATAATGTGACAAGGGAATAGAAATAAGAAATTACACTCAATCCAATTAATTGAATAATAATAATGATCAGAGTCATGGCGATCAAAATTCAAAAATAAGAAAATGTGCTACAACTGACCAGGTTCGAAACCATAACTTGCTGCATATGAAGTTGTTATACTGTCCAATATACCAAGCAACCCGTCAGAGTAAAATGCCTTTTGTAACGTTATTAGGCATCACGTAAAAGTCCGACTTCATTTTCGTCAGTTACTCGCAGACGGGGGACCACCAGGGTGAATGACTGCAGAGTGTGATACGTAGGTCTTTAAGCTACATCACCGTATCTTTGGTTTCAAAAAGTCGATCTGACAGCTATCTATCTGCTGATCCTCTGGCGACACTAGTTCTATACTGCAAGTTGTTGCATTTCTGTCCCGATAATGGCACTTCGTCCGAAGCTCAGATCTGCAGCATCATAGAAATATGCCGGTTTACTTCTAACCAAATCTCCAGCAGCCGCCACGATACTGTGCGTCGTCAGCCGCAAATAGCGCTGCTAACGCGGCACCGCCTCCCTTTCGCGAGTCACGTGCATGCGGCGGTACCTTCCGCTGGGCGAGTACTTAGTCGCCGCTCGATCACTCTGCTGACAGTTCGCAGCCCTGGCTTTATGCCAACGGGTCCTGGCGCTTCTTCAGTCGGAGTTCTTTCGCTAAGTGCACTCTACACTCCGCAACTAGCATGATGGAAAAACCGACATACAAGCCAGTGTGGCGTGTAAGTTGAACAACATCCCAAGGAAGGAGTTTTCTGACAGGATTTTATGAACGTTTTACGCGACCTACTCAAGAGAGGAGCACCATGTAGAACACTTACTTGAAGCACTCCACCATCTTAACTTTTTTGTGTTTTTTATTAATCTACACTCATGCTCACAAATTAAGGATAATTGAAGAATTTGGTACCACACAACGTGGCACTACACAAAACTGGCGCTAATAGCATAGGTACATAAGGAACACACACGACACAGATCTGTAAGTCCACGGTATTGGTGATAAGTTGAGGAAACTGTCCCGAAACACATGTGCTATAAAACGCCACTGTTTCCTGCGCACGTAGCCTGACATCAATATGGGATATGATCACCATGTACACGTATACAGGCCGCACAGCGGGTTGGAATACTCTGGATCAGGTGGTCGAGCAGCTGCTGGGGTATAGCCTCCCATTCTTGCACCAGTGCCTGTCGGAGCTTCTGAAGTGTCATAGGGGTTTGAAGACGTGCAGTGATACGTCGACCAGGAAAATCCCAGATGTGTTCGATGGGGCTTAGGTCTGGAGAACAGGCAGGCCACTAAGTTCGTCTGATATCTTCTGCTTCAAGGTACTCCTCCACGATGGCAGCTCGGTGGGGCCGTGCGTTATCATCCGTCACGAGCAAGGTGGGACCCACTGTAATCCTGAAATGTTTGACATACTGGTGCAAAACGACTTCCCAATACACCTGACCATGCTGGGGTGTACGTGCCTCAATCATAATCGTACCTCACCCCATCAAACCACGGCCTCCATACATATCCCTTTCAAGGATATTAGGGAGTTGGTATCTGGTTCCTAGTCCACGCCAGGTGGAAACCCGGCGAGAATCACTGGCCAGACTATACCTGGACTCGTCTGTGGACATGTATGACCATGTACTGTGTTCTAGACACCAGGCTTTACAGGCTCTACTGTGACCAGGACTCAGTGGAATGCACGTTGCTGGTCTCCGGGCATTTAAACCATTAAATCATGTCCCTTCAGTCGTCTGTAGACTGTGTGTCTGGAGACAACTGTTCCAGTGGCTGTGGTAAGGTCCCGAGCAAGGCTACCTGCAGTATTCCGTGGCCGTCTGTGGGTACTGATGTTGAGATATTGGTCTTCTTGTGGTGTTGCACACTGTGGACGTCCCGTACTGTAGCACCTGGACACGTTTCCTGTCAGCTGGAATCGTTGCCATAATCTTGAGATTACACTCAGGGGCACACGGAGGGCCCGTGCTACGACCTGCTGTTTGACCAGCCTCCAGCGCCCTAGTATTGTACCCCCTCATAACGTCATCAGTAGGTGTTCCTTGAGCCGTTTTTACACACAGTCACCATTACCACGTCTGGAAAGTCTGCGCACTTACTCGCTGAACCGTACTCCGACATGCACCAACACATCTCTACGTATGTCGACTGCTACCAGCTCCACCGTGCGACGACCGCAGATCAAATGCACCGCATGGTCACACCCTAAGGTGATTTAAACTCGCAAACCGGCCACCAGAGCGTTGTTTCACCATGTGTAAGCATTATCCCTAATTTATGAGCAAAAGTGTAGTTTCGAAAATTTTTGGGCTAGTAGCGTAGGTAATTCTCAAGTTACTAGTGTGCTATGCTGGTTTACAGCCATTTTAATTCTATTCATTACTGACTGAGCTTAGACCTATTGTTCAGTAAGCACCTCTACTTCAAAGGCATGTCGTGCGTGGTAAGGTTACATAAGCCTGCGGTTGATAAAATAGCGTTTGTGAAAAAACGCAGCGAACAGACGCACAATCGACAAATGAGAAGAGCAGGGTGGTAGAAATTACTGGTCATAACTACTGGGAGAGACGGTGCACAAAAGGGCCAGACGATCCCTCTCTTTCGTGGCCGAAGACGTCGTGTTGGGTTGATGAAACGTTGGTGTACAGTATAGTGGCGTACTTTTTACCCAGATAGTTGCCGCGTGGGGTAGCTGTGCGGTCTGGGGATCCATGCCACGGTTTGCGCCTCCCCCCCCCCCCCCAACCCCCGTCGGAGGTTCGAACCTCCCTCGGGCATGGATTTGTGTGTTGCCCTTAGCGTAAGTTAGTTTAAGTTAGATTAAGTAGAATGTGAGCCTAGGGAACGATGATCTCAGCAGTTTGGTCCCATAGGAACTTACCATAAATTCCCCATTTTTCCCACATAGTTAAAATAAAAGTGGGTTTATCAAAGTCAAGTATGAGCAGACAACTACGTGTTTACATCAGTCACTATCCTTGGTCATTTCTGAAACGCTCTGTACATAAATTTCTTTACCTTACAAGGAACCCATTGAGTGCGAGGTCACAGGTCCAATCTTTAGCAAGGCTCATTTGAAAGTGTTGTCTTAACAATTATGACAAGAAAAATATTAGGTGCTAAAGATTCACCATGTGCACCAGCACAGCGACAGAAAATGAGTGTACGGAAAGTGCAGAGATCAACTTTCTGTGCGACGTATGTATTACATATCACAAAATGGACATCGTCGAAATTCAAGAAATGTTCAAAACAAATCATTAACTTGCAACACGAACACCTAACAAACAATGGCACGCCACAGTGATCACAAAGATTCGCACCATTAAGAGAAAAGGCTAACAAACCGTACAGGACGCTCAGCTTGTATCTACTCTTCAAGAATGCATATAGAATCATATTTGAGTAACGGTTTGACGAGAACTGATGGCATGCAACCGAATGCTAGACAGTCTGTCGTGGACCTTACCGTGTACCTTGCTATCCTTTGACGCATAGCGGCAGATAGTGCGATAGTATGTTTTAATGACACGGGGAAAACAAACATCCAGAGGCCACTGGTATGAGTGCAATATTACACATTTTTCAGGAGTGATACTTGGCTCTAAAAGAGTACGGTTTTTAAATGTAGACCAGGAATCAAGCAAAAGCTAGTTATTTTGACCAGATTTTGGCCAAAAGCAGTGCTCATACCATACCTGTAGTTCTCTTACGACCGTTTTCCCACTCTTCCATGCTGTGACGTAAATATTTCCCACTGCCCTTGCAAGATCACGTACACGGCAAGTAATTGAAGGGGACACAGCACCAACTTATCGCAGCAAAATAAAAGACCTTCCAGCCAATTTACCATCCAGATTAACAATCGACATAATTGTATATGAATGCGTTAAGTTATGATGTTAGCTGAACAGGACTGTTGGTACTTCAAATTTCCAGGGTTCGTTTCATATGCATCTCCTCTTCAAATTCCGATTGTTCGAAATAGGAAACAATTTCGTTATTGAAAAACGGGCTACGTTTGTTTATCTCATCTACCAATTTTCGGACCGCTTTTGCAGTTTCCTGGCCATCGTTAAGTTGATGTTTCGCTTGAAATTTCGTTACTTTACGCCTTACAATTCTTTACCACTGTTTGAATTTATGCAACTATACACTTAACCTTGAAATCACTGTAACCTATGTCGCGCGCAGTTTCATGTGCATAACGTAGTAGGTCTCTACACGCAAATCCTGTAAATTGTACCTAGCATTCCTGAAGCTCGCAGACAACAGTTTTTGTATTAAGTGCGCCTTGCCCCTTTTTGAATATCTGTTATTTTTCTTACGTGCTACAAGGTCATATTGCTACTGAAATTTTAGAAATCTGTTCATAACTGTTTTTAATGTGCTGTGGAGGACCTTCAAATTCAGTAATTATGTTCAGTGCCCGCTCCCTGGACAAAGATTGTACTTTACTACGTTTCACTGGAGAGGGATTTGTGGCTCCTTGTCCGACAAGGATGATGAACATCTGTTTTAGTATCACTTACATTTGCTAAGCACGTTTCGTAATCATTTTACAGTTCACGTACGTTGTCTACACAATCGAGCGTATACCACACCACACATTCTACTGACCTTACAGAAACGCTAATACTTCAACTGCCACTTCTTCGTCACTCTACGAAATTCATTGGGTTCCCTTATGAAGAAATACCAACTCCGGCATGTGTTGTTGTGGATATAATACATCGTTTGCTTAGTCTATCGTTGCCATTGCTCTACTTTGTATCAATCAACTACTGTTGTAGATACGCTGCACTGTTTACTTAGTTTATTATTGCCATTGCTCTACCTTGTATCACTACCACTGTAGCACTGTTGTGAGCTACTCGTCAACTAATCCGTTCCACTACTCACCGTAGCCTCGTGCTGTGCTCATCATTGGATACGTCGAGTCCCGTCCCCTGTTGCCATTAGCAGCCAATACTGTGGTTACGTCGTAGACAATATGAATGTCATTGAATGCCGTAAATGTGTCTGGCCTTTTGCGACCTCCCACTCAAAGGATTCCTTGTTAGTATGGCTTCCTCTTTACTAGTGACATCGGCAGTATCGATATTGTGTGGCTGATGCATCTGCAGATAGCTTTCCATGTTTCGTTGTTTCTTCGTTCTTGCGTAATGTACGTCACGATTTCCGGTGGGGAAGAGAGAGCGGAATTCAGTTAAGCGAGGGTCCATTGGGGTTTTCGGGACGCAGCGAAAGGCTGCCGTACATATGGTGAGTAGCTAGGTTGGTGCAAACTGAGCAGTTAGGCTGGCATTTGCCCACATCCAATTTTGCATTATAGGCTGATAGCGTAGTAGCAGGTGATACATTGTCCAGTCACATTAATATGATCATCGCCTGTGCTCGACGTTAACGTGCAATAACCACTCGCAGAAGGTAGGTAGCAGGACTAGCTGTGGAGAGTACACGAAGCATGTCAGGGGATGTGGGAAACAGTACAGTCGTCGTCATAATGCGGTTGAGCCGTGGTAGAAATGGCTGTTTTGAAGAGCGCGCCGCAGCGCGTAGTGTGAAGCAGTCGCCCTGCGTTTCTGGCAGTGGCACCGCTGTGGCAATCGCAGCTTTGGTGTCTCCCTCTGGTGGGAAAGGGGAAAGGTTGCCTGTTCACGTGCATTTAATGGGCGCTATGAGCTTGCTAGTCTGTCTCTCGTGCGCATTTGTTAGGCTGTTAGTGTCTGGTGTCGTTCGGAGCGCTAATACGTCTGTCGTTCGGAGCGCTAATACGTCTGTCGTTCGGATCAACCTTTAAAGCCGGCAAAATGAGAGTCTTTCCACTCCGCCAGTAAAAGAACTCAGCGAGTGGTCTCCCTGTCCGGGCTTAATTCCTGCATCTGAGTCTGCTCGAGTTTGCTCAGGCAATGGTCATTGACGGTTGGATCGATCGGTTGGTCGGTCGCGCACTGAGACACAAGATGCCTTGTCCGTCTTGAACGTCGGCGCATGTGAGGTCGCCACGTGAGTCCATTGGGCCGCGGCGTATAGCGAGGGGAAGTGATTTCGCGGTCGAGACGAGAGCAACAGGAGTCAACCCACGACATCAGTCTGGCCGGTACGAGCTGCGACGCCGTGTGACGGGAGATCGGCGCGCCTTCCTGCGTACGTTGAAGCGGCTGGCAGCGGACGGTTCGGGAGAGCGATTTGGGGGTGCTGCGCCAGGTCTTCTCGAGAAATCGCAGTTTATTAGAAGTGATTGCTGATATGTCGTTTGATTTACTCTTGTTAAATTCTACTTGTTTTCTTGGTGAGGTCACCAGCCGTTTTGCTTTGGGGTCGTCCCACAGTTTCATCTCCGTTTACCCACCCGCGGGAAGGTGGTTGGTTATAAATGGGGTGGTCCGTTTTTCCCTTGTGGAGTAGGGGCGGGTTAGAGCAACCTGCGGTTCGGGTAGTTCGGTAGTCTCCCTGTCATTCTACCGTACATTAGTAGTTGCCTCTGTCATGTTTGTCAGATTTGGTGTGTTAACGAATTTATTGCTTGGAGTGTAACGGCCTAATACCTGAAATATGTTTGGATATCTGGAAACTTTGATATTATTGCCTATGATCTTGAGAGGCGGCATCTGTGTGTTGTAGAGCATCGTAACTATTGTTTGGCCAGCCTTGTGGAATTTTATATAAGATTTCATTTCATGGGCTTTTATTTAAAAGATCATTTTAGTATATAAAATTGCCATCCTTTCACCGTAAGACTTTTCTTAGTTAAGTTAAAATCAAGCGGCACCTTCGGTGGCAAGGTTAATATTGTAATTCTTAGTGTTTTGTACCATTTCCATCCCTCCTAAGGGGGTGCATAGTTTGTGTGCTTATGTAAATTGTTCAAACTCTTAGTTTAAAGTTATCTGGTGTGTTACAGATTTGCGACAGTGTAGTCTTTCAGAGGCCATGTCAAAACGGAGCGGCAAGGTTCTCTGCCCGAAAGCTCTTACAGTCAAAACTTGTTTCTTTCTGCCTCTGAATAAATTGTAACTTTGATATTTAGAGGGTTCTTTCTGATTATAATTTTAAAGCTGTTTCTTTAAAAAATGCTTTTAGGCACTATTGAAGTGAATAAAATTCCCATTTGTTAAAAGGAATTTGGTTATGATTTCATCAGTTCTTCCGTGCTTTCATAGTGTGATTAATTGTGTTAATGTTCTTGATGAATCGCTAGTAAATCAAATAAATTATTAAGAATATACTTTGAAAATAAATCACGGTTCAGCGATAATGGAGCGATTTATTTGGCGTCCAAAATGGCATGACCATTGGCTTGTGGACCAACGGAGGATGCATTTCCGAAATGGTTAAGTTTGTAAAATGTTGGCTTGTCACAGTGGTTAAAATATACTGTGCGCAGCAAAATGGCGCTATCCAAAACCTGCGCAGGAACTGTGATGCACCACGGGCCATAGATGGCAAGGACGCAGAAATGTGTACTGTCGAATACACTCTGAAAAAAGAGATACCCCAGCCAAGAGCTACCAACGGTGTCTCCTCAACTACCGCTCAGCGATCGTTGTTGCGTATGGGCACACAGCAGGAGCCTTGTTCCTGTACCCACGCTCGGTGCTGTTTATCGGTAACAATGGCTAGAATTTGCAACCCACTATCGCCACTGGACGTCCGCTGAGTAGTGACAGGTTGCCTTTTGAGATGAACCACGTTTTTATCCTCCATCAAACAGACAGTCGTTGCTGTGTACGACGGGAAATATCTGAGAGGAAACACCCTACAACAATCTATGGAAGATTCCAGGCCGGAAGACGCAGCGTTATGGTCTGGGGAATGTTTCCATCGCATTCCCTGCGCGACCTCGTGAATCTAGAACGCACAGTGGATGAACATAATTGAGCAACCCTCCTTGGGGACCATGTCGATCACTAAATGCAGTTTGTTTTTCCTCGCCAAGGTGGCATCTACAAGCAGGATAATGCTACACGTCACACTGGTCACAGAGTGCGTGCTTGGTTCGAGGGGCACAAGGACGAGTTCAGCTTACTCCACTGCACACCAAACTCCCCACATTTAATCCCAATCGGGGATGTATGGGACCACCTGGATCAGGCGCTATGAATCCTCAAGCGTGAAACCTAGCGCAGCTGGCCATTGCATGGATTCTACGTGCCTCCACATCCCCGTCGGTACTTTCCAGAAGCTCAGTGACTCTTCTTGCACGTCTTACAGCGGCCCTCTGTGAAAATTCAGTCTTTTTGTAGGTGTTCAACTTAGTGTGATTTGAGAGTGTGGGAACATATGTCTTTCCCTCATCCTTTCTAATATTTTAGTGAAGTCTATTACCTTACGTTGTTGACTATGCTCCTGGTGTACTTAGTTAACCTAAGAGATTTTATTTATTCTGCCACAAACGTGAAGACGCAGCAGATCATTTTGTGTTATCATTCCACTTAGTACAAAGACGATCCAGTCTCCTCAACTTCTTTCACGGTTACCTGTGGAAAATCCGATGTAGGCTGCTCGAAACTACTGTGCGCCAAGGACATGCGACGAAGGAGGCAGTATTACGCTACTGGGCTTTTGACTTCCGTGGGACCTGCGGCAGTTGTCGAAACCATCATGACAGCAGTAGTCAGCGTGAACATTATTGAAGACCACCTGCATATACACATATGTCCTCTCCCCCCCCTCCCCCTACCCCTCCCTCTCCCCCCCCGGATTCTGTCGGGTTTCTGCTACAAGCCCACGAATCATTGTTCTGTAATTTAAGGGGGTTGCGTAATCTGTACCACATAGCTACAAACACACTTCAAGGAGCCCATGTCATGCAGAATTCCTTAATGTCTTAGCTCATCGGTCATTTTCTTGATTTCTACGTTTCATAAAATACTGGATCACTGTTTCAACTCGCTACCAGTAAGTACATAGTACTGAGCAGTTATTTAACCACAAAGATATTACACAATCTCGCTGGATGGTACTAAGCTAAATGGCCAAGCCTAGCAGGACGATTTTTCCCATTTGTGGATGTGTCTTTTCTGACGCTCGAATGTATTGGCTAGAAGCGGCATACGGAGCAATATTTGATCAGTCAACTGCAGACGCACGTGTAAAGAACATCACAGTACGTTGCGGATTAACGTACCTTGAAAGCGGAATAAGTTACAGTCGGCACAAGAGGAATATCTAATAGTTACACAACACCAAATCAACAGTGCCTCAGGTGGAATTTAAGTATAGGTGAAGCAATGTTTCCACGCGCATAAAGCATCACAGGACGACCACAGATGTTACAAAAACGGAAGTCACACCGCCTCCACAGAACTGTAGGCTGGCAATCGATAGCCTTATTGGATTGTGCGGCGTTGGAAACCCATTTTGATCCCGACTGTACGCAGGCATATGTACCTTATACGCTTCAGCAGTCGATGCACACAACCACATTCAGTAACTCTCCAGGACTTGGGACTGTTCTGTGTAGGTGTCAACATTCACAAATCCAGTATACCTACTCCTACCGCGGAACTCTGTTATTACGAAACATCTTTTTAAAAAATAATTTTGAACTACGTATGTATGTTGTTGTTGTTGTGGTCTTCAGTCCTGAGACTGGTTTGATGCAGCTCTCCATGCTACTCTATCCTGTGCAAGCTTCTTCATCTCCCAGTACCTACTGCAACCTACATCCTTCTGAATCTGCTTAGTGTATTCATCTCGTGGTCTCCCTCTACGATTTTTACCCTCCACGCTGCCCTCCAATGCTAAATTTGTGATCCCTTGATGCCTCAAAACATGTCCTACCAACCGATCCCTTCTTCTAGTCAAGTTGTGCCACAAACTTCTCTTCTCCCCAATCCTATTCAATACCTCCCCATTAGTTACGTGATCTACCCACCTTATCTTCAGCATTCTTCTGTAGCACCACATTTCGAAAGCTTCTATTCTCTTCTTGTCCAAACTAGTTATCGTCCATGTCTCACTTCCATACATGGCTACACTCCATACAAACACTTTCAGAAACGACTTCCTGACACCTAAATCTATACTCGATGTTAATAAATTTCTCTTCTTGAGAAACGCTTTCCTTGCCATTGCCAGTCTGCATTTTATATCCTCTCTACTTCGACCATCATCGGTTATTTTACTCCCTAAATAGCAAAACTCCTTTACTACCTCAGCATCACCCGACTTAATTCGACCACATTCCATTATCCTTGTTTTGCTTTTATTGATGTTCATCTTATATCCTCCTTTCAAGACACTGTCCATTCCGTTCAACTGCTCTTCCAAGTCCTTTGCTGTCTCTGACAGAATTACAATGTCATCGGCGAACCTCAAAGTTTTTACTTCTTCTCCATGAATTTTAATACCTACTCCGAATTTTTCTTTTGTTTCCTTTACTGCTTGCTCAATATACAGATTGAATAACATCGGGGAGAGGCTACAACCCTGTCTCACTCCTTTCCCAACCACTGCTTCCCTTTCATGCCCCTCGACTCTTATAACTGCTATCTGGTTTCTGTACAAATTGTAAATAGCCTTTCGCTCCCTGTATTTTACCCCTGCCACCTTCAGAATTTGAAAGAGAGTATTCCAGTTAACGTTGTCAAAAGCTTTCTCTAAGTCTACAAATGCTAGAAACGTAGGTTTGCCTTTTCTTAATCTATCTTCCAAGATAAGTCGTAAGGTCAGTATTGCCTCACGTGTTCCAACATTTCTACGGAATCCAAACTGATCTTCCCCTAGGTCGGCTTCTACCAGTTTTTCCATTCGTCTGTAAAGAATTCGCGTTAGTATTTTGCAGCTGTGACTTATTAAACTGATAGTTCGGTAATTTTCACATCTGTCAACACCTGCTTTCTTTGGGATTGGAATTATTATATTCTTCTTGAAGTCTGAGGGTATTTCGCCTGTCTCATACATCGTGCTCACCAGATGGTAGAGTTTTGTCATGACTGGCTCTCCCGAGGCTATCAGTAGTTCTAATGGAATGTTGTCTACTCCCGGGGCCTTGTTTCGACTCAGGTCTTTCAGTGCTCTGTCAAACTCTTCACGCAGTATCTTATCTCCCATTTCGTCTTCATCTACATCCTCTTCCATTTCCATAATATTGTCCTCAAGTACATCGCCCTTGTATAAACCCTCTATATACTCCTTCCACCTTTCTGCCTTCCCTTCTTTGCTTAGAACTGGGTTGCCTTCTGAGCTCTTGATATTCATACAAGTGGTTCTCTTCTCTCCAAAGGTCTCTTTAATTTTCCTGTAGGCAGTATCTATCTTACCCCTAGTATGACAAGCCTCTACATCCTTACATTTGTCCTCTAGCCATCCCTGCTTAGCCATTTTGCACTTCCTGTCGATTTCATTTTTGAGACGTTTGTATTCCTTTTTGCCTGCTTCATTTACTGCATTTTTATATTTTCTCCTTTCATCAATTAAATTCAATATTTCTTCTGTTACCCAAGGATTTCTATTAGCCCTTGTCTTTTTACCTACTTGATCGTCTGCTGCCTTCACCACTTCATCCCTCAGAGCTACCCATTCTTCTTCTACTGTATTTCTTTCCCCCATTCCTGTAAATTGTTCCCTTATGCTCTCCCTGAAACTCTCTACAACCTCTGGTTCTTTCAGTTTATCCAGGTCCCATCTCCTTAAATTCCCACCTTTTTGCAGTTTCTTCAGTTTCAATCTGCAGTTCATAACCAATAGATTGTGGTCAGAATCCACATCTGCCCCAGGAAATGTCTTACAATTTAAAACCTGGTTCCTAAATCTCTGTCTTACCATTATATAATCTATCTGAAACCTGTCAGTATCTCCAGGCTTCTTCCATGTATACAGCCTCCTTTCATGATTTTTGAACCAAGTGTTAGCTATGATTAAGCTATGCTCTGTGCAAAATTCTACAAGGCGGCTTCCTCTTTCATTCCTTCCCCCCAATCCATATTCACCTACTATGTTTCCTTCTCTCCCTTTTCCTACTGATGAATTCCAGTCACCCATGACTATTAAATTTTCGTCTCCCTTCACTACCTGAATAATTTCTTTTATCTCGTCATACATTTCATCTATTTCTTCATCATCTGCAGAGCTAGTTGGCATATAAACTTGTACTACTGTAGTAGGCATGGGCTTTGTGTCTATCTTGGCCACAATAATGCGTTCACTTTGCTGTTTGTAGTAGCTAACCCGCACTCCTATTTTTTTATTCATTATTAAACCTACTCCTGCATTACCCCTATTTGATTTTGTATTTATAACCCTGTAATCACCTGACCAAAAGTCTTGTTCCTCCGGCCACCGAACTTCACTAATTCCCACTATATCTAACTTTAACCTATCCATTTCCCTTTTTAAATTTTCTAACCTACCTGCCCGATTAAGTGATCTGACATTCCACGCTCCGATCCGTAGAACGCCAGTTTTCTTTCTCCTGATAACGACGTCCTCTTGAGTAGTCCCCGCCCGGAGATCCGAATGGGGGACTATTTTACCTCCGGAATATTTTACCCAAGAGGACGCCATTATCATTTAATCATACAGTAGAGCTGCATGTCCTCGGGAAAAATTACGGCTGTAGTTTCCCCTTGCTTTCAGCCGTTCGCAGTACCAGCACAGCAAGGCCGTTTTGGTTAATGTTACAAGGCCAGATCAGTCAATCATCCAGACTGTTGCCCCTGCAACTACTGAAAAGGCTGCTGCCCCTCTTCAGGAACCACATGTTTGTCTGGCCTCTCAACAGATACCCCTCCGTTGTGGTTGCACCTACGGTACGGCCATCTGTATCGCTGAGGCACGCAAGCCTCCCCACCAACGGCAAGGTCTATGGTTCATGTATATACCAAGTAAATTACTTTCAACTACAAAATAAATTTGTAAGATACAAGCATTTGTTTGAAGTATCAAAAGTTAATGGTTCAGCTTTGTTCCTAAACATAAACAGATTACTTTAAACACGTTAGTTATTAATTTCAGTTGAACCGTAAATAGTATCCTTTGAACAGTGTTTGAGTCCTGATGGCTTAACGTTTGATGTCTGCGTCAATGAGTGCAGGCTTGATCACTGTTATTTATCGGCAACCCTTTCCCCTAATTCTCTTCCATTGTGTGCGTGCTAACCAGATGATGTCCCTGCTATATCGTTATATGTACTAGTCAGGAAAGACATGAACACATTGCCCTCATGTGACCTCATGACCATATGTAGACTGAGATGAAAGATACCAATAGAAACATATTATCAAAAGGAAAGTTGCTAAATGTTTCCCTATGTGTGTGTGTGTGTGTGTGTGTGTGTGTGTGTGTGTGTCAGTCGTCTATTTTCGACAAAGGTCTTGTTGGCCGAAAGCTTATATTGTGACAGTGCTTTTGTTGTGACTGTCTGTGACTCAGCATCTCCGCTATATGGTGCCTAGAAACTTTTCTTTTCATAATATTGTTACATTCCATCCTGGATTTTCCATTGTTTGATTTAATAGAAACATATTGATACTTTGGTATATTATGAATTTCCTTTTTTTTGTTTTTCTATGTAAAAATACTTCTTGCAATTAAATTGACAATCAAACTTTCTCTTAGAGACTGTTACTTAAGAGGCCAAACGAAAACGAATTCTGAATATCTTTTGCTGTAAAACAAATGATATGGAATTTCATTCCTTCTCGTTATTTCGTGATGTCTTTCTTTGTCTCTCTGTTGCAGAGTAAGCACACATGTTTCTATGTACCATACCTTTACATACAATACAAGATAGATTTTGGAAATGAGTAAGTGGAATTTTATTACCGTATGAGAGCTGATCATATCCCATATCAATAACCATAACTTTGCATAAACCCAGTGTTCCTCACGAATTATTCGAGGGTAGAGCAACCAAAAACATTACGTGTTCTCTTGTTACCTACTCAATATTGCTAAGCAGAACAACCCAGAGATCGAGCTGCAGATAATGTCCTTTCATTCCTTACGGATATTTTTTACGTGAGAATCATGTTAGGTTGGTAAGTCTGTTTTCTTCAGACAATAACGCCGGCAGTCGCTTCAATGGCTTGATATTAATAGGCGGCAACGAGATAATTATATGAATACTTAATCATCGTCTTTTGACATTAATGATTAATTTCAATTATCTGTAACTTTTGCTCAAGATTACCGTCTTTCAACATTTCTGACGCTTGTCACGGAACTGCATAATAATTAGAATTTCTATTGGCCGTGCCTTATTGGGAGAAGCTTTCATGATAGTAATACTTCAGAACTTTCTCTTGTACTAAAAATTGCGAAGGTAAACGTTTCACCGCCAAAATGAAACTATAAATTTACATTCAGCCTCTAGCAAACGTTTCAGGGCATGTAAACCACTGTAAGGTGAGGTTAGAAAGGTCACTTGAAAGAAGCAAAAATAGTAGAAAACAAAAAAGAAAAGAGTCCTTCTAGAGCACTTCCGTAGCTCCATAGCTATGTAAGGCAGTGGTATGTGGATCGGCCCCTGGTCTGTACTGGGATATTTGTTCCTCACTTATCAAGTCTTTCACCTCAGTGATTGCGGAAAATGCTGTGCTGTCTGAGAGAACATTTTACAGTATACGTTCCCCTGTAAATGGCTGGATACGTCAGCTCAGAGGTTGGAGAAAGGTAACGGAGCGCCACGTCCAATAGACCGCAGCACGGACAGCGTATGCATTCGGTCCGACTACACTGCTTACTGTCCTTTCATAGCGCTGCCGTAACTTCACGCTGACGGTGCTTTGCTGCTGGTGTTGTTGATACTACTCGTTAGTGACTCATGGTCAGTTTCTTACTGTAAAGTAGAGGTACGTGTACCATGAAGGTAAAGATACTCAATCATGAGTTCCACGTATGTGACTAACAATATTTTCAACATTTAACGTCCACAGTTAATACAAATTTCGCATGTACTTCTTGTACAGATAGTCCTGTGAAAGTAGACAGGCACTACTTTTCCACAAACACACATTAACATCATATCAGCTCGGCAAAGCTCCGGGAACAGATCAGGCGATAGCCCTACGAGAGAACCAACTCGATCTTCGCTTCAGGTGATCTTGGGAACATTATTGAAATGGAGGGAGCTAGGCGGTGGAATGGTAAGGTATTGACCGTCAATCCAAATCGTAACACTTTAAACAAATTTATTTCAGTATTAAAAAATCCCGGAGGGTGGAAACAGTTTTAACCTGTTTCCTTCGCAATCAAGCTCACCTGTAGTGGACGGCAGGAAATAATAAGTTTCATCTTTGGTATCAATAACCGCTCCAGCTGTATTTGCTCCTCTGTTATTGTATCAATAACGGTTTCGTTGTGCTAAAAGCCACATCTTCAGGTGAACATATGATTAAAACATTACCACGCAACCTCTACGGTATCAGGTTCGAATCCTGCCTCGGGCATGGGTGTGTGTGATGTCCTTAGGTTAGTTAGATCTAAGTAGTTGTAAGTTCTAGGGGACTGATGACCTCAGATGTTGAGTCCCATAGCGCTCAGAGCCATTAGAACCATTGGATTAAAACATTAGAGTGGAAAAGTTCGGAATCTTGTTTCCCAACATTAGTTGTCCGTCAAAACAAAACATCACTAAAAGACGGTATATATGGATTAAAAACTGATAGATAGGGTGTTTCACTAAATGTGTTTGTGTCTGTAAGTTACGAAGTAATAGGAGACGGAAATATTTATTGCTGTAGATCATCATAGGAAACGTTACACTGTAGTTTATTGTGTTATTACCCAAAGAGTTACAGCAAAAAGATACAATTTTTGAAACGGAACAATAGTTGCTTCTATCAGGCACTGAAATCAGTAACACCGGCTGCGTATACATAAATTTAAATTACATTCCTATCACTTTTGGTCTGGGTCGCTGCTGTCGCGTTGTCGCCCTGGATGGAGGTCTCAACAGCGTGCGATTATCTGATGTCTTTTCACAGCCGCAACATTTCGCGATCTCCGTTTCGACGGGTGCTATTCAGTTGAAAGTCTGCGATGTGGTTTTCGATCCTCGACGTGCGGCACTGCACCTCCTTCAGCTCAAAGCAATTAATCATCAGCATTTTTTGACAGTGTTTATTTATGTAAGGCAAATCAGCAGGTTATCACTGCTTACTCGTTCAAGACTTCAAGCACGCTCAACAGAGTCTTGAACATAGTCCGCAGATATCTACTAATAGTACAAGCGAAGTGTTACCAGTTACTCATTTCGCTTGTTTTGAGGTGGTATTTGTCTTTCGAACGAAACAGGAATCATTCTCTACTAGCTCCTCGTAATGGACATAAAAACAACTTCTAGGGATTTGTGAATACATTATGGATGTAGAAATGAAAGATAACAATTCTCTACCACGTTAACTATTCAGTGATGAAGCTACATTCCATTTAAGTGAACAAATGAGTCATCCTGGTGTCATGGTGTAAGAATGTTGAGCGCACTGCAGGCACTCACCATAGGTGAGGACTGGAGACTCTCCAAACATCATGTGTTGTAAACTGTTTTGGTAGAGTTGATTTACGGTTGACTCTGTTCACGGAAAAAAAATTGACCGGTTGGGACTTGGGCAGGCGCTCTGAGGGCTCTGTGCCAACTTAGTTTTGTACATACAATCTCTGACAATAAAGTTCGGTGAATAGTCCAATAACATTAACGTAGATGGACAATAAACTACAGTTACCTTACTATCCTTCGAAATAGTCACCTCTCATTACAATACACCGGTGAGCTCTGTGATACATATCCTGGAAACTTTGCACGAAGTTTTCCTTTGGGATGGTGTTCAAAAGCCGCATCAAATTTCGTTGGCTGTAAGGAATATCGTCAAATCTCTTTCCTTTAAAAGCGAGTTTGAGTCTGGGAAATAGGAAAAGGTCTGGAGGATTGGTTCAAATGGCTCTGAGCACTATCAGTCCCCTAGAACTTAGAACTACTTAAACCTAACTAGCCTAAGGACATCACACACATCCATGGCCGAGGCAGGATTCGAACCTGCGACCGTAGCAGTTGCGCGGTTCCGGACTGAAGCGCCTAGAACCGCTTGGCCACCGCGGCCGGCCTGGAGGATTGTGTTCCGTGAGTATGGTGGGTGTTCAAGTTACACCAACCCATTTTTGCCCGGAAATGTTTGGCCATATTGGCTGTGTGTGGGCGAGCGTCGTCGTGAACAAATAACCAGGAACGTTCTTGTGCGTACTGGGGTCGTACCCTGCGTAGACGTTGCATGAAACGGGTCAGAATTTCAACACATAGTGCAGTGTTCAACGTCGTACCCTCAGGTAGAAATTCCTTGTGGATAATGCCTTGTCCGCAGCTCGTGGTCGTGCGGTAGCGTTCTCGCTTCCCGCGCCCGGGTTTCCGGGTTCGATTCCCGGCGGGGTTAGGGATTTTCTCTGCCTCGTGGGTGTTGTGCGCTGTCCTTAGGTTAGTTAGGTTTAAGTAGTTCTATGTTCTAGGGGACTGATGACCATAGATGTTACGTCCCATAGTGCTCAGAGCCATTTGAACCATTTTTGATAATGTCTTGACTATCGAAAAAGGAGATGAGCATAATTTTGATGCACGATTTATCGGCTCTGACCTTTTTCCGACGAGGTGATGTCGGAGAACGCTATTCCATGCTTTGCTGTTTAGTTTCGGGGTCGTACCGGAGACATCAGGTTTCATCCTCAGTGACATTTAGTTCAAGGAATTGGGTGCCGCATGCACGGTTTCGACAAAATTCTGTGAAGCCTCTAACCGAGCCTGTTTCTGATAGTCAGTCAAGTGATATGGCAGAAGGCGACAACACGTTCTCCTCTTCCCTAACTCCTGGGTAACGATTTGTCACACATATTCATGGTTCATCTGCAGTTCATTCGCTATCATGTGCACAGTTAATCGACGGTCGTTCGTGATTAATGTCCTGACTTTCTCAGTGTTTTCGTCACTGACGGCGGTCGCCGGTCGTCCGCTACGGTTATTGTCAGAAACACTTCCCCGGTCTCCTCGAAAACGGGCGAAACACTCGTACACGCTCTTCAAGGACAGTGTTTCATCCCCATAAATATTTACCAGCATTGCGTGCATTTCTTTCGGTGTCTTGCCAAGCTTAAAAGAAAACTTTAAACTGGTCCTTTGCTCGTTTATGGTCCTGTTCTCTGTTCAGAACCAACAGGTCTAACACGGAACACACACGATGCTCAACTGAACTACGATGGGGGCAGGTTGTCAACACCGACTACTACGCAGGTGTAGCGTTGTGAGTCGCCAGTGTTGCCAGATCGACCGTTCTGACTTTAGTCACCGAACTTTATTGTCAGAAGTTGTAGATAGTTCAACCGTTAGAGGACACTAAAATCCCAACAATTTTTGCCTGTTTTCGATATAGATACTATCAAGATACCGGTCCAGGTAATCACAACACAGTATCAAAATTTCTACAGTAGTTCCTCCAACAAAGGCGGATACACAAAAAAAGCGGGCAGGGGACTTAAGATGATGTATGTCGATGTAGAAGATTACATAAAATATTTTTATTTACTTGCTAAAATGTGACTGTAAGTTACATTTTTTTTTTTTGTTTTCAAGCAGTAATTATCGCCTATTGTGATTCAGACACGTGATAAATGTAATGCATGTTTTAGTGGTGAAAAGATATTTTCATGTGATATAGTTACAGTTTAACTACACTACTGGCCATTAAAATTGCTACACCACGAAGATGATGAGCTACAGACGCGAAATTTAATCACCAGGTAGAAGATACTGTGAAATGAAAATGATTAGCTTTTCAGAGCATTCACACAATTTTGACGCCGGTGGCGACACCTACAACGAGCTGACATGAGGAAAGTTTCCAACCGATTTCTCATACACAACCAGCAGTTGACTGGCGTTGCCTGGTGAAATGCTGTTGTGATGCCTCGTGTAAGGAGGAGAAATGGGTACCATCACGTTCCCGACTTTATAAAGATCGGATTGTAGCCTATCGCGATTGCCGTTTATCGTATATGTTGTTTTGTGCATGTCCAGGCATGTCATGTGACCTACTTGACATATTTTTCCGTCGAAGCTACTATTCACACACACACATGTATGGTTAAAGCGATTTTCATTTTGCAATGTGGATTGTTATGGAGTGACTCTATACACGTTTTGGAAAATATCTTACATCGCTGCTAGTCGATCTCTTCGCTAGTACACCTGCTTATGGGGCAATGAGACAATGAATACGTGTCTCTGACAAGCAACTATAAGCTTTAGAGTGTGGAGAACTTGAGTGATTTGTACTCTGCGATATCGATCGGTATGGTGGACATAGCTGCTGTTTTATTATGTTCTCAAGTATTTGTTGGAACAAAAAATTAGTGTTCCTTAATTCTAGTCAATGTTTTAAATACGGGGTCGGCTGTGGGCGGTTGTCGGACAAAAAATGGTTCAAATGGTTCTCAGCACTACGGTACTTAACATCCGAGGTCATCAGTCACCTAGAACTTAGAACTACTGAACTACTGATACCTAACTAACCTAAGGACATCACACACATCCATGCCCGACGCAGGATTCGAACGTAAGACCGTAGCGGTCGCGCGGTTCGAGACTGAACCGCGTAGAGCCGCTCGCCCAAAAGCGGCCGGCTTCGTGTCTGACACTGGTGACTGTTTTTCAGGTCTCTGTTCTAGTATCTGGACATGAACTGAACGGAATTTTACTCTAGTACGACTTCGCTATTTCCTACCATAGCTGACGATGATTTCATAGCAGATGTTGTGAGCATACCATAACTTCCGAGTAGTAATCGGACATGAATTTCGTAAACAGTTGCTGATGTACACATTTGGGAACGCATACGAGGTGCGTGAGAAAAATAATGAGACTTTTTATATAGCAAACTTTTTATTTTTTGAAACAACAATGTTGTCGCGTTCAAAGTAGTTCCCTTCTGCAACTCTCCAGCTGCGGAGCCATTGTTCTCAGTATTGGTAGCAGCACTCAAAGTCTTGATCTGGTAGGGACTTTAACAAGCCGGTCATATTCCCCTCAATTTCCTCCAGGGACCCAAAACGGCGTCCTTTAAAAACACTTTTCAATGTCTGGAAAAGAAACACTTTGCAAGGACTCATATCAGGTTAACAGCCGGGCCCCGGTGCCACAGGGATGCCTTTGCGGGTCCAAAATGCCGTGATGGAGGTGGCCGTGTGACAAGGGGCGTTGTTAGCAAGCAGCATCCACTTGTATGCATTGTTCGGTCTCATTCGGTCCACCATTTTGCTGAGCATTTCAAGGACATGTTTCTGATACACTTGTTGGACAGTCTGTCCTGGAGGAACAATCTCACAAGAGCACGAGCGTACTTGACGTTTTCATCGGTTTTTGCAGTTGAAGGTCTCGCTGAGCGAGGTTCATTTTCAACGTATTCTCAGCCTTCCAAAGGTGACTTGTTACAGTGAAAAACTTGTGTCCTTGACAAAGAATGTTCTCCATAGACCTGTTTTAATTTCTCAAAGGTCACATTTGCGGATTCACCAAGATTACCAAACAAACGTGATGGCAAAACGTTGCCCTAACTTCACTGATGCAGCTCTGAAGAGTCACATGATGGCTGCATGAAGCTGAAATTAGGACCGAGCTTCTGGAAGGGATAAACACACCGATCTACATAGTAGAACAACACAGTTTTACCAGATCGCTAGCAGTGTTGTTAATCTCATTACTATTCTCACACTCCCCGTAAAAGGTTTGTGTCAGACAGAATCGATGTTGTATTTGATGTACAAAATCGTATCTACATACTCTTACAGTTTACAACCGTTGTGTTTGGAGGTGTTTAATCACATTCTCATCTCATCCATTGTGTAACCACACTTTATCGAAGTGCGTAAGTAAGATGTTCTCAGCCGTAGGTACTGTAAACTTTACCATTAATGTTTTGCGAAATAGGCATGAGTGTGCCTTTGAATTGATTCACCATAACCATAGTCTTGGGGAACTTCTCCCCCAGTATATGCTGCGAGATTACAAACAGAATACCGAACACACGTGTACCACAATTCTTTGTCCTTCCCCACAGGCACATCTCAGAGTGATAATTCAATGGATATTTACTATTTTCACCGTAAAATTCAGTGTCATTGCACAATATTCGCTTTAAATCTACAAGACTACACTTTCATACGTGGAAATTGCATGGCTTTCGATACGTTATTCGTTGATACCACCTTAAAACGGACGGAAAAATTTAGTCACTTGTCGTACATATCCTACCTGTCAACATTTAGATGTAGTGAGGAGAAATCTGATGTTAAGACTGAATGCAAAACACGTAGTGAGATAGGCTGTTACATGTGGAATTTTGTTACTTGATTGCTGCCATTTCTCATATGCTGGATGAGTAATTAGATTTGATTCTTCGATGTTGTATCCAAACGTAGGGGTTATATAGATTTGTGCGGAAGTTCTCAAATTTTTGTGGAAAATTTAAAATTTTGTGGTAATTTCGCTGATTCGAACTTGTTAATTGCAGTTCCAAGATGTTACAACATGAGCAAAATACGAGATACTTACACGGGAATTATGATTGAAGTGATGAGTTTTGGCAATGGATATTCGATGACTTCGACGCAAAATTCAGTCTTCAAACTACATGATGGTGTATCAGTGTATGATAATGTACGCGTCGTGACATCATGCAGAGCACAGCGAGGTCCAAGTTATAGTCTGCATCGTCATTTAGGCGAGAGATGGTCTCTTTCTCTCCTCACTCTTTTACGTGGTGCCTGTTGTTTTATACTTGTGTGTGAATGCTGCTGAGTCTGTAGTGATACATCGTACGCCCTGCAGCAGTCGGTGCTGGAGTTTGTCAACTGTTTGAAGACAGCCCTAAATGTGTTACACAGCCTCTGGTGTTGGTGGCGGTTGAGGCAGTCTAGCGTTGCCTGGCACATCAGCCGACTGGCGGCGTTACAACGACCCTAAACTTCGGGATGCACACGTACGACACTCTCCCCGACTATTTTTAATAAACATACGAGTTGATACCTCTTCCTTTGCCAAGAGAACTTCCCTTCACTTTAAACTGGGATAAGCGTATTTCCTCAACATTTTGTACCTATTATAGCTGCTGAGGAGGCGAGAATTGTGTATTGTCATGTGGAGTCTGGAGGTTGATAACTACTACAGAGGAGGACTGGCGGGGGTAGCAGACTCTGCTTGGAAAAATATCCTTTGTCTCAGATGTCACAGAACATGAGTCATAGAACCGCCCCATTACGTTTGTAGCTGAATTCTACAATTATAAACAGTCCAACAGGTCTGAGCCAGTGCCAGTATTTGAAGTCAGCCAGCATGACAATACGCTATCTTGCATTTGTCGCACATTCATACTTAGGACAACAGTCCTCACCCATCGGAAACAGACAAGCGCTATTGGTCAATTTTTTTGCATTTTTCACCAAAATTAGAATTACCGCCGTTTTATACATAGCGCCATAGGTATTTTTAGGGGGGGGGGGTGCCATAACTCACCGATGATGTCACCAATAACGTCACTGATGAAGTCATCGATGATATCACAAATTTTGTAGCACGGCAACTTTTATTTAATGAGTTCCGGCAAGAATTACTTGCTTTGTAAATTAGAAACTGGCACATAAATAAATAATTTTATTTCAGACACTATTTTATTTTCGCTCAGTGCTTTAATACTCACATTTTGTAGCTCACAACTATTTTATTTTTTTAAAAAACCAGTGTACCGAACAGACACTTCGCTAAACATCTGCCAAGGAAACGAGTCTGATGTGCATCTAAACTACAAGATGAATTCATTATTGTGAACTGCCCAGTACCTTTCAGTCCAATAGCAGTCAACATATCCTATTGTCACAACGTAAAAATACACTCTCTGATGAGAAAACCGAAAAACACTGCCCAGCAAACGCCAGTTGTTATGGATATTCGTCGGATGCGAATACACATCACAACCAGTCTTACTCACATGTCAGACACATACAGACTCTGAGGAAGTAGGAAGGATGAGGTGAATAAATATCGAATGGCGGGACTTGACACAGGACAATGCTGTTTCCGATTCCCCATGGGCGCAGAGGGCAGCGCTTGTTTTTTCCACCCACAAGCGAAAGCGCCGTCATGAGCAGTCGCGAGCTGCGTTTGCTCAACACTCGCCGCATCGGAAACTGCGGGTACGCAATTTAAAAATAACTGCCTCCGACATGGAAACGCACGTAGCTGTTGACACTGGAGTCGTGCAAACTGCGAAAAAATTTGAGTCGTCCTCTTCGGCAAACAAATGAATATGCAGAACTGCAGCACAGCAAACAACTGCGTGATTTCAGCGTTGCCGACCTGTGAAGTTCAGTAGGCAACACGTTTACGAGTGCTTTATCAACCTCATTCTGTGCAGCACTGTACGTGAGCTAACCTGCGCCCTTACTCGTTACGAGAAGCAAGAGATGTAATAAACAAAATCTATTACAGTAGAGCTGAAAATCTCGGGTCTTGTGTAAATATACGCCTCAACAAATGTCTGGGTCATAGCGTTTACTACAGAGACTTTTTATAGTACACCTATTGAGGTTTGTACAATTATTAAAACAATAAACATAATTCCTTGTGAAAACAAGAACGATTTTGGTTAGTTACATAAAATCATTACAAAATAAAGCAAGCTCTCTGTTAGTGTACATCTTGAAAACAGAAACAATGAAAATCTTTATTTAATGATGATGGTTACCTCTCCTTAGTAGTATGTCCTCCCCGCAATGTCAATGGACTGTTGTCTTTAAATAAATTATACAAGGTCAACGTTCCGAGGAGGAGCGTGTAACACTAGGTATGGCTTACTCTATGAGACACTATCGCTAAACATTCAAATGCCTTACACTGATTACATCAAACTCTACGAAGACCACATCTTCTCTATAGTCACAAGTCTCTTTCTTCGCAACGTTTTCAGCGGTCAAATAAGGGCTTGGTTGAATCTTAATGACCATATTGTTTTAAGAGATTTCATTGGTCGATTTGTTATTTGTATTACTAGTGTCCTATACTGGCAGTGCGCAAATGATTGAAAAAGTACATGAAAAGAGTACATTTTTATGTAATTTGGATGACAGCTGCCACTGTAATAAGGTTAATTTACAAATACATATCTACCTTGCGAAACAGGTGTTAAATAATGGAATTAAATAACGGCGGACCTACTAAGACATTCATTTCATAATTCGGTACAGGTGAAATGTTTATCGCTCCGTATGATATATTAATTTTTAAAAGTTACTTTTGCTTTTATAATAACACAGATTACAGAGAGGTTGAGGAAGACAGTCGGTGTGTTTAATGGCCGGAACTAAAACAGTGTTGGCGTAGTAAGAGACAGTCGTGAAAGGAAAGGTAGGAGACGAGAAATAAATATTACTGGTTTGAAGTAAACCGGCAAGACAGATAAAATTAACCTTTCTGCAAATGGTTGTAAAATTTACTGACTATCAGTGACGCCTTGTACAGTGCAGTGAAAAAAATCGTACGATATGTTCTTTTTCCCGGCATGGACTCGTCGTTGAAAGTGTCCTGCAGAAACATTGAGCCATGCTACCTCTACAGCATTCCATAATTGCGAAAGTGTCACCAGTTGCCAGTGCAGAATTTTGTGCATGAACAGACCTCTTGATCATGTCCCATAAATGTTCGAAGGAATTCATGTCGGGTGATCTGAGTGGCCAAACCAGTTGCTCGAACTGTCCAGAGCGTTCTTCAAAAATGGTTCAAATGGCTCTGAGCACTATGGGACTTAACTGCTGAGGTCATCAGTCCCGTAGAACTTAGAACTACTTAAACCTAACTAACCTAAGGACGTCACACACATCCATGCCCGAGGCAGGATTCGAACCTGCGACTGTAGCGGTCGTGCGGTTCCAGACTGTAGCGCCTAGAAACGCTCGGCCACCCCGGCCGGCAGTGTTCTTCAAACCAATCGCGAACAACTGTGGCCCGGTGACATGGTGCATTGTCACCCATAAGGATTCCATCGTTGATCGGGAATATGATATCCATGAAAGGTTGCAAATAGTCTCCAAGTAGCCTAACGTCCAGATGACACAGTCCATTTCATGTAAAGACAGCCCACACCATTATATAGCCACCACCAGTTTGCACAGTGCCTTGTTGACACATTAGATTCATGGCTTTGCGGGATTTTCTCCACACTCAGACGCTACCATCAGCTCTTACCATCTGAAAAAGGGGGCTCATCTGACCTGCTCAGTGTTTCCCAGTAGTCCAGGATCTGACCGATATTACCACGAAACCAGGATAGACGCTGCAGACTGTGTCATGCTGTTAGGAAGGACACTCGCTTTGGTCGTCTAGTGCCATAGCCTTTTTAAGCCAAATTTCATTGCACTGCCCTAACAGATAAGTTAGTCGTACATCCCACATCCTTTCATATGGTTATTTCACGCATTGGTTACTGATAGCTCTACGCAAATGCCACTGCTGTCTGTCGTTAAATGATGTCGTTGTGCTCGATGGTGAGTGTTCATCGGAGGTGAGGGTATCATCTGGAGTGCCCCAGAGAAGTGTGGTAGGTCCGCTGTTGTTTTCTATTTGCATAAATGATCTTTTGGATAGGGTGGATAGCAATGTGAGGCTGTTTGCTGGTGATGCTGTGGTGTACGGATAGCCGTCGTCGTTGACTGACTGTAGGAGGATACAAGATGACTTGGACAGAATTTATGATTGGTGTAAAGAATGGCAGCTAACTCTAAATATAGATAAATGTAAATTAATGCAGATGAATAGGAAAAAGAATCCCGTAATGTTTGAATACTCCATTAGTAGTGTAGCGCTTGACACAGTCACGTCGATTAAATATTTGGGCGTAACATTGCAGGGCGATATGAAGTGGGACAAGCATGTGATTGCAGTTGTGGGGAAGGCGGATAGTCGTCTTGGATTCATTTGTAGAATTTTGGGAAGATGTGGTTCATGTGTAAAGGAGACCGCTTATAAAACACTAATACGACCTATTCTAGAGTACTGCTCGAGCGTTTGGGAACCCTATCAGGTCGGATTGAGGGAGGACATAGAAGCAATTCAGAGGCGGGCTGCTAGATTTGTTACTGGTAGGTTTGATCATCACGCGAGTGTTACGGAAATGCTTCAGGAACTCGGGTGGAAGTCTCTGGAGGAAAGGAGGCGTTCTTTTCGTGAATCGCTACTGAGGAAATTTAGAGAACCAGCATTTGAGGCTGACTGCTGTACAGTTTTACTGCCGCCAACTTATATTTCGCGGAAAGACAACAAAGATAAGATAAGAGAGATTAGCGCTCGTACAGAGGCATATAGGCAGCCATTTTTCCCTCGTTCTGTTTGGGATCGGAACAGGGAGAGAGTCGGCCGCCGAGGCCAAGCGGTTCTAGACGCTTCAGTCCGGAACCGCGCGACTGCTACGGTCGCAGGTTCGAATCCTGCCTCTGGCATGGATGTGTGTGATGTCCTTAGGTTAGTTAGGTTTAAGTAGTTCTAAGTTCTAGGGGACTGATTACCACAGACGTTAAGTCCCATAGTGCTCAGAGCCATTTGAACAGGTAGAGAAGATGCTAGTTGTCGTACGAGGTACACTCCGCCACGCACCGTATGGTGGATAGCGGAGTATGTATGTAGATGTAGATGTAGAAGACCGTCGGCCACTGCGTTTTCCGAGGCGAGAGTTAATATGATATTTTCGGCACGCTCTTTACACTGTGGATCTCGGAAAATTTAATTTACTGACGATTTTCGAAATGAAATGTCCCATGCTTCTAGTTCACATTACTAGGCCACGTTAAAAGTCTGTCAATTCCCGTTGTGCGGCTACGATCACGTCGGAAATCTTTTCATTGGAATCACCTAAACACAAATAACAACACGGCCAAAGCACTGCCGTTTTATACCTCGTGTACGGGATGCTAACGCCATCTGTACATGTACATATCGCTATCCCACGACTTTAGTCATCTCAGGATAATCGTGAAAATTTTTCCCTGTTTTTGCTATTGTGGTCTTCAATTCGAAGACTGGTTTGATGCAGCCATCGGTGCCAGTATTTACTATCCAGGGCTCTTACTCTCTGCGTGACCAGTGCAACCTACGTTCATCTGAGTTTGTTTACTGTAGTCAATCCTTGGTCTGTCTCGACAACTTTTACCCCCAACACTGGCCTATTCGCGTTTCTTCCAGGCAGCACTTTGTATCCTCCTGCCACTACTTGTAGTGTCTCATACATTAGACTAATATCCACAACAATGCCTCATTTAATTCGACTGTATTCCTGTACTATTACCTTACTTCTGCTGATGTTCGTCTCATAAATCCTTAAAATTTTCAATCCATTCAGCTACTTTTTCGAGCCTTTTGCATTTTTCTGGCAGAATTACGGTGTCATCAGCAAATACGAAAGTTTTACTCTCTTTTTCCCTTTACGAATTTCTACCGGAATTCCTTTACCGCCTACTCAACATAAAGTCTGAATAGCATCTTGTAGATGCTACAACTTTGTCTCACTCCCTTCTCAGCTGCTGCTTCCCTTCACGTCTTTTGGACTTTTATCACAGCAGTCTGATTTATAAGAAGGAGTAAATAAACTTTCTGCACCTTGTATCTGTTCCCTTCTATAATACGAGCAGTCAACAATGTCATAATGTTCCTCTAAATCTATAATTGTATAAATGTACTTTTCCCTTTCTGCAGTCCATCATCTAAGAAAAGTAACAGGATCAGTAGCGCCTCATGTTTTGTCAGATTTTTGTAACCATGACTTCTCAAGTGATGGTTCAGTACCGTTTCGCATCTGCTTCTTTACATTTGGAATTATTACATTCCTCTTAAACTCTGCGGTTATGTCGCTTTCTCATATACGTAGCACAACAGATGGAAAACTTTTGTTATGGTATGTTCTTTGAATCCATTCTTATGTCAGAGGCTATTCTGATTTAGGAATGCATCGCAGCGTAGAAACAAAACTTTGAATATTTCAACATATGTGTGGAACAATTCGTACAGCTCTGAAACCTAAGAGCAGAAAGGAAGCTAAACTGAAGCTTTATAAAACAGTGAGAGTACCAGGTACTTTCAAAGAAACTCAGAAGAACAGTTGCGTCAGCAGAGATTAAATTTCGCAGGTCAGTCACACCCTGATGGACAAACTAATTTAGGAAACACAGAAGACGGTACTGTACACTTTACTACAGGGCCGGCCACGGCGTGCAAGGCTTAAGAAGTGCAGGGTGTACGGTCGGCGGGCGGGTCGAGGCCCGGCCTGCCACTCGGCTTTGCTCGGTCCTTCTCGGCAGCTCTCGGAACAGCGCAGACATTTTCATTTCTCGGCCCACACAATTCTCTTAAGTGCAGCAGAATTGCATTGTCAGCTCTCTTTACCCTCCTCTCCTTGTTCGCAATATGAAGAATGTTACCAGGTCCAGTGGCTATTTGCACAAGAAGAGTCAGTCTAGTCACCTATCGTCACAAGGGTTTCAGATTGGATGGGAATGACACAAGAGGGGATGAGTTTCTCAATATATATAATGCAGTAGCACACGTATTGCCAGTTTGCTTTGAAACGAACAGTAGCACGCAGAATGTATTTAAAGATTTAGTAATGAAAGAGCAAAATATTACGACGATCATTAGATAGGTTTTAGTGTTCTGTACACCAAGAAACACTTTGTGCTAAATTTACGGTTATAGGACACTTGAAGAAATTGGTGGTAAGAATAGTAAAGTTCCTGACTTCGCACATATTATTCCGCTGTCAGTTTTCGATGGAACTGAACGAAGAGTATGGAGACTTTATATATTACTACAAAGTGCTTTAGGTAAACCAAGGGGCATGGCTGGAAAGATTTTTTCGATTTAAAACTCGCTTTTGTTGAGTATACGAAAATTAGAACGTAAGGATTGGATTGGAGACCAAGCGTTTTAAGGATACTTGACTCCACACTGTCCAGAGTAAGACACTGCAAGGAGAAGAAAATCTTATTTCTGATATGATGGGGATGCACTCAAAAGGAAAATCACGTTGTAGCAGGAGCACATTCTGACATTCTGACTAACACACTAGGCGCTCAGTCCGGAGCCGCGCGACTGCTACGGTCGCAGGTTCGAATCCTACCTTGGGCATGGATGTGTGTGATGTCCTTAGGTTATTTAGGTTTAAGTAGTTCTAAGTTCTAGGGGACTGATGACCACAGATGTTAAGTCCCATAGTGCTCAGAGCCATTTGAACCATTTTTTTGACTAACACAGCCCAGTTCCCGAAGCTCACTAGCGTTAAAGAAAACCTGGCGTCTGAAGAATTCATTGTGACGTTGAAAGAATTACAAGAATAATTTCCTAAGCGTTTCTAGAACACTGCCAATCTTGTATCCGTTTCGATTTGTTTTCAAGACCGTTTGCGGTATAGGTTGAAAGCTCCCCTGTGCGTGTGTGGATGTAACTGATTGATCTGTAAGGAAATTCTAGTGATAAAGACAAATCCCTTAAAACTGTCCAGGACGTCTACATTGGTTTCCACAGGTAGGGTATCCCCGTCTTCATAAGGAGGTTACAAAGTTGCTGCAATATTTCGACCAACATATGGGGATAAAAGTTGTTTATCGATTAAGAAACTGAAAGGAACACACGATTACGTACATCCTGAGTGAGGAAATGGCATGAAACTGACGGCGTCTGTCCGTGTGTCGACTGATAGAAATTATCTGTCTTCAGCGCTCCAAAAATAATTAAATAGTACTGAAAATTTGTTTTGTTTTTTATCTACGTTGTTGATAAATATAAAGTACAAAATCAAGTTGCGCACTGAGCGACTGCGTTGCCATTCAAATGTGGTGCGTCGTCGGCCAGGGTGGCCGAGCGGTTCTAGGCGCTTCAGTCTGAAACTGCGTGACCGCTACGGTCGCAGGTTCGAATCCTTCGTCGGGCATGGATGTGTGTGATGTCCTTAGGTTAGTTAGGTTTAAGTAGTTCTAAGTTCTACGGGACTGATGACTTCAGATGTTATGTCCAATAGTGCCCAGAACCCTTTGAACCCTTTTTGGTGGTGCGTCAACAGTTGTCCACTTCTCACACTCAAACAGCGTGATGTGGCGGTGGGGGAATCGTGCCAGCCAGGCTGCGCGCTGTGTTGACCCGAATTCTTGGCCACCTTTGGCTTAGGATAACTGTAACAAAGCTAACTTACTCCATTTTACGCCTGACGTCGGCACTGTACATATTTAGCTTCTGGTTGTCAAATACTGAAAATAAATTGGATCTATGACTTTATTGCATTTGATGTTGTTGAAACACGAAATTTCGAACAGTTATGGAGACACTTGCGTCTGATGACTCAAGCATGAAAATTAAGGAAAGTTACAAGAATGTGGCTCTGAGCACTATGGGACTTAACTTCTGAGGTCATCAGTCCCCTAGAACTTAGAACTACTTAAACCTAACTAACCTAAGGACATCAGACACATCCATGCCCGAGGCAGGATTCGAACCTGCGACCGTAGCGGTCGCACGGTTCCAGACTGTAGCGCCTAGAACCGCTCGGCCACAAAGGAAAGTTACATGTGACCTGTGGGTGCTGCACAATTCCATTTTAGTAAAGGAAGTGTTACGATTGTAGGTGCTGTATTACTAGCAATATTATTCAAACCTGTGCTCTCTAGTTACTGATTAAGTGCCTATTAATAACGAGTAAATTATCCTCCTATGCAACGTTACTGTGACGATAAGCCAGACATAGTTGCATCGAAGTAAAGGTGCCTCGAGACGCTCAACTGAAACGAGCAAATGTTTCTGATGTTAGAAGACTTTAAATACACGTCTAATAAGCGGATATCTTTACTGTACTGCTTGATTCGGTAACCGCAGAAAAACTAGTACGGTACCAATTTCTGAAATATGGCTCAAACCTTTCAGCAGTAAACATTGGTTGTGTTATGTAATAGGTGAACAGTAACTGCTTTGAGCAGTCGAACCTACGCAATTTTTTTTTCCGTTACATTGCCGTTATGGTACTTAAATGATATTATAAAAGTAATTGTACTAGTTTTGTTACGTTGTTTTATCCCGTTCAACACTGCATTCTCCAGTCGTTTTCTTTCTCTCTCGCTACCATGTCTTGAGTTACAGCTTGCACAGATGCTGTTAAGCTATGTCTCAGTTCATTCATTGTTGTTGGTAACGAAGGCACGTAAACATAGTCTTTTATAAACCCCCACAAGAAATAATCACGTACAGCCAGCCCTGGTGACCATCGAGGCCAGTAATGAAAGGCTGAATCATTTGGTCCAGAGCGACCCATCCGTCGTTCAGTAATCTTTTGATTTAAAACTCCCCGCGATACCAGATGCCAGTGTGGCAGTGCCCTATCTCTTTGGTAAATGACGTCGTTCGAAACAGTCTCAAACACTGGGAAAAAATGTGTGAAATCTTATGGGACCTAACTGCTAAGGTCATCAGTCCCTAAGCTTACACACTACATAACCTAAATTATCCTAAGGACAAACACACACACCCATGCCATGCCCGAGGGAGGACTTGAACTTCCGCCGGGACCAGCCGCACAGTCCATGACTGAAGCGCCTCTGACCGCTCGGCTAATCCCGCGCGGCAAACACTGGGAAAAGGACGTTCTCAAGCATATCGAGATATATGCTTACTGTAACAGCGTTCTCGGCAAGGAAAAATAATCTTTTCCCGCGAAGTTGCACAAAACATATTAAATATAGGAGAGTCCATGTAACGTTGTACAACTTCATGTTGTTGTTCCGTACACCATATTCTCACATTATGACGGTTCACCTTTCCATTGAAAGGAAATGTTTCCTCATCACTAAACACGAAGCGTCGAACCAAACTGTCATCTTGCATCTTTCTAAGAAAGAAATTACAGAGCTCCACCCGTTGTTGTTTGTCACCTTCACGAAAAGCTTGCACTAGCTGAATTTTGTAAGGTTTTATGTACAAACGTCGACGCAACATACACCAGACGGACATTGGGGGCATGCTGAGCTATCGAGGTGCACGGTTAACGAATTGTGAAACAATGGCGCATGCATTCGACGTCTGGCGACCGAAACTCGGCGACGGACCGTAGACTTGCCTTCACACAAACAACCGGATTCACGGAATTTTTCATGGAATCGTCTTATGCTCTGTGCTGTAGGAGGATCGCTACCATACCTAGTACGAAAGTCACGCTGAACAGTTATTACTGACTCGCACTGCGCAAAAGGTGGAACACAAAACGCTTTCTGTTGTCCCGACACCATTTTCCACAAGAATTGCCGGCCGGAGTGGCCGAGCGGTTAAAGGCGCTACAGTATGGAACCGCACGACCGCTACGGTCGCCGGTTCGAATCCTGCCTCGGCCATGGATGTGTGTGATGTCCTTAGGTTAGTTAGGTTTAAGTAGTTCTAAGTTCTAGGGGACTTACGACCACAGCAGTTGAGTCGCATAGTGCTCAGAGCCATTTGAACCATTTTTTTCTACAAGAATTAAAGTGGGAGCACAATGCTGCTACCTAGCGAGAGTCATGCCCAGCTCAAGAGTTTACCTCTTTCAACAGTACGTTGCTCACAACCATATCTCAAATAACATAATAGTTATTATTTTTTTAAAAATCGGATGATTCTTTTTGATACACCCTGTTTATTGACATGTGATCCCTTACAACAGTCAGGAATGACATCAAAGCATTTCATGCCGATTGTATCACAAATTATGTGATATCTTATTTGTTCAAAAAGCTCTCTCGTTGAAGGATCACACAATATGGCATTCACAGCTCTTCGTTGCTCCTGACTGATGGTTAGTGCAATGAGGGGACAAAAGCGATGCACATATACAGATGTCGGCAGTATCGCGTCCACAAGACATAAAAAGGCAGTACATTAGCGGAACTGTAATTTGTATTCAGGTCATTCATGTAAAAGATGATTATGTCCGCAATAAAAGATTCTGAACGAGGAATGGTAGGTGTAGATAGACGCATGGGACATTCCATTTCGGAAATCGTTAAGGAATCCAACATTCCGAGATCCACGGTGTAAACAGAGTGCCGAGAATACAAAGTTTCAGGCACTACCTCTCACCCCGGCCACCGCAGTATCCGATGGTCTTCATTTAACGACCGAGAGCAGCGGCGTTAGCGTAACTAAAAGACAAGCTACAGTGTGCGAAATAGCCGCAAAAACTAATGTGGGACGTACAATGAACGTTTCCGTTATGACAGTGTGGCGAAATTTGGTTTTAATGGGCTATGGCAGCAGACTACGCACGCGAGTGCCTTTGCTAACAGCTCGACATCGTCTGCAGTGACTCTTCTTGGCTCGTGGCCATGTCGGTTGGCCCTGACGGCTGGAAAACCGTGGCCAGGTCAGATGAGTCCCGATCATAGTTGGTAAGAGCTGATGGTAGGGTTCGAGTGTGGCGCAGACACCACGAAGCCATGGACACAAGTTGTCAACAAGGCATTTTGCATTTGGTGGCGGCTGCATATTCATGTGGGGTGTCTTTAGATGGATTGGACTGGTCCTCTCGTCCAACTGAACCGTTCATTGACTGGAAATTACGACTTTCGGCTACTTGGAGACCACTGGCAGCCATTCGTGATCTTCACGTTCCTAAAAAAAGATGTGCCAAACCACTGGGCAATAATTGTTCGCTATTGGTTTGAAGAAAATTCTGGACAATGCGAGCAAATGATCTGGTGACTCAGATCAGCCGACGTCAATCCCATCGAATATTTACGGGACATGATCGAGATGTCAGTTCCTGCACAAAATCCTGCACTGGATAGACTTTCGGAATTATGGACGGCTATAGAGGCATCATGGCTCAATATTTCTGCAGAAGATTTCCAACAACTTGTTGAGTCGGTGCTACATCTAGTTGCTACACTATGCTGGGCAAAAGTAAGTGAGACACGATATTAGGAGGTATCGCATTACGTTTGTCACCTCGCTGTGAGAGTACTTCATACATTAGTGTGTTGCTGGTATAAAACCACTAACATGAGCTATCGGTAGTACACGTCACGTTATGGAACGATGTAGCGTGAGGTATTGGTGTTACACGCCGACGTCAACGTGTTAACCCATTAATACCCACGACATTCGTCGCACATATGTTTCTGTTTTGTATTGTTACCACTAGATGTAATGGTGTAGGCTGCTTACAACTGTTTGTGTGTACAACCAGTGGCTGCCACTCCACAACAATAGAAATTTTCAGTGTCGCAAAAATATTATCATTGCACACTTAGCCATTGCCTCTTAATGCTACTCTGACCCGTTAGGATGATGTGCGACAGTTAAGTATTTTATCCTGTATTGAAACTGCTTGTGTTGATATAAATGTTTGACTTGTAGTTTCAGTATTAGACCAGAATAACAGTTATGCATGATGCTGTTTCTGGTTGTAAAATGTTTACCTAGGCTTATGTAATAGAGTGATACCCCATCGAATGAAGTATCATACAATGGGTAACTATCAATACTTTTAAACGTAATTCGGGAAACTTTTACTTTTAGAGTAAAATAATAGAAGCAGTTGACTCCTGAGGCTATTTTTCTAGGCTATTATGTAGTTGGCAGGTCAAATAAATACTGTGATAATCCCGACAATCCCCTGGACGCAGAAGAGATTCTAAAACTACTTGAGAATCTCAGGGATGAAGTTATTATCGACCGTGAATTAGAACGAGCTGGAGAGCTGGATTTAGTCTTTCTTCCACTACGTGATAGAAATGATACCGATAGACTATCGACGATAGTGACGATGCTCCTAGTGACGATGAAAGACCCGTTAGTTTTAGCGACACTAGTAAAGGACTTCTTTAGCAGTCACTTCAGAAGAAAACAGAAACGATGTTATGTGGCGATAAGAACACGCCAGAACTATCAAAGAAATATAAAACAACACCACAAAAGTGGATATCAAAGGAACTGAAAAACATGAATGTTGACAGTTCAGTCGCTTTCACTGCTAATACATCGGAGCCTTTTCTTGTGGCTGTAATGAAGCAGTCTCATAAGATGCCTTTAGATATATTCAAGGAAATTTCCAATGAAGAATTTATGGAGTGCATTTGTAAAGAGACAATGCCATATGCTCCTCAGAAGGGATATTTCGAATTTCACCTTTCAGTTGATGAGTTATACAGATATTTTGGAATTCTTATTCTTCCTTCCTACAATCCAGTCCCTTTTAGAACAATGCATTGGGAGACAAGGGCAGATACTTACTATTATCTTCTAAGTAATTCAGTCAATAGAAGCAGGTTCGAACAAATCCATCGGCTTCCTGAATTTCAATGATAACACAACTGTAGATTCAAGTAATAAAACTTACAAAACTGATGCACTTTTGAAACGCCTCAACATCATGTCTCTGCAACATTTTCAGCCAGTACGACGTTTGTTCTATTTATGTGAAGCCATGGAAGCCGCTCTTGGAATCACTAAGCAAGTATGAATTACAGAGCTTTGGCACTATCCAGAGAGACAGGGTTGGGGAAGCACCACTGAAAGACTTAAAAAAAAAGGAACCTCATGGACTTTAGCATGTTCTTCAAGATGAGCGCCTTGTGCTGCTAATGTGGTTTGACAACAGCGAAGTTACATTAGCAACCAATCTGCAAATCATGATTGTTTACTAAGGGAACCAGCAAGAGATAGAGTAAATCAGAACGAAAGCATGTAACCGTGCCTCAACCAATCTTAGTACAACTCCAAAACTAAGGGACGGGAAGTGTCGATCTTTTCGACAAACTGAGTGGTCTGTATAAAACCAGGATCCGCTCCAAGAGATGGTACCGGCCTCTTGTTAGATTTTACCTTGAAGGTGGCCTCGACAATATGTGGATGCTGCATAGAAAGGTGAAAAACATATGTTCGTTGGAGCTCAGACAAAGTGTTACAGTATCTCTACTGACGTCCCCAGTTATGGATAAACCAAGAGGGCCAAATTGTAGGAAAGGTGTACCAAATGACACAGGTAGCCACCGCGTAGGCTCTCTGAGCGTTTACGGAGTCTGCGAGGACTCTGAGTAAGGTAGTGTGTGAGCTTTACTTGACCCTGGGTCGCCAATGAGTAAACCCTGAGAAGATCTCTCTAGCAGCATAAGCTGGAATGTGTAACAACTACTCTTTTTGTCTTATTTGAGTTTCTAGTAGTCCTTCATCAGCGTAGGGATTTCGGTAATCTAGCTATAAAACATCATTTCAGCTAGGGAACGGTGTAATTTTTATTAATATTCATTTTACTTAATGTTTCCCTCTGTTCAGTTGCAACTGGGAGGTGGCGGGCGATGATGCCAAATTATGTATAAACAACTGAGCTTTGTATACCATGTGTGAATGTGTCGTGTTCTTTTTTTGTGTGGTTGCACTAAATTTCATTTGATTTATCGTCCGTTTCGTATTTTATTTTCGTGAGTGTATTAACTCGCTTTCTGCTGCAGCACGTGCGTTTCCTTGTACGTTATGTGGCTGCGATCGACGTAGTCACCTTACGTGATCGGACTGGATATTCAATTCCACTACTGGGCAGAAGTGCTTTTACGTGCTTTTTTGATAGTCGTACCGTGACACAGTGAATTTTTACCGATTACCTGGAATGGGCCTGTATCTTCAGAAGCTGACCGTCAACAATTGTTACTCTATGACCCAGTGTACTTAATCGTAGAATACGGAAGCATCCTTCTAAACTTTATCTTTTTTGCTGTACGGATGATCAGTGTGAATGTTCGTATTTGTGCGTCAAGCAATTTCCACCCGTTATTTAGCAGATTAGGTTCCACTTGTGGAGGCCGTGTTCTTATGATAGACAGGATACCATCTGTCGATGTTTAAGCACCAGCATGCCAAGCAATTTTGTGCTCTTTAATACGCTCGTGTACTTTTCATTCAGAAATAAATGTCCAGTTATTTCTTAACTTGCAACTGTTATTTCTTGCAGTATATCCCTTCATCCTAGTGAGGTTCCTTAAAATCATTCAGATTTTATCATACGTTAATAATTGTGAGCGTGTGGGTGCTATTCTGTCATTCTGCGCAACGGATTAATCTGAGATGTACCCTTTACCCTGTGGCTCCTGCAAGAGGCAATTTCCACCCTCGCACTACTACAGAAGTCAGAAAAACGTTCCTAATGTTCTAAAGAGAAATGCCTAAAAGACTTTCATCAATAAATATCTTCTGGAGTCGTCCGCTGTAACGAAATGACACAAAAATTTACAAAATTTCATACGTAACTAGTGGGATACTTGGGTACTGGAGTAGTGTTAGTTAGCGTAAGAAGGAACTGAAACTAACGAAAATTATTATTTTAGTTTGCAAAAATTCTGAGAAATCACAATGGCACCTTTAGTTATAACCTGAACAATTTATTTCTGGGATCTTTTCGGAATGTGAAGTAACCTCTCAAGGATAGGATTCGCTAATGAAATTTCTATACAAAGTTTAAGACAGTTAGAATGATGCTAGGTACAGTCGAGGCTGTCACGTGTAAAATGCAGTGAGGTGTACTGTTGTGGCGGAAATATGGGGCTCGCAAGAGCTGTAGCGCACAATACCATAAGCTGCGATGACTACTGTCTGCGCCACTCGCTGCTGACAAATAAGATAACTGTCGTTCTATCTGGATTGACCTTCGCCAATCAAACTCTGCCTACGCCTTTATGAAGTCAAGGACTCCTATTCGCCCCTAGACTAACTATTGGCGTGGTACACCAGTCAGATAACCAGTCCACTGCGATACCACTCAAAAATTCGCTCACAGGCGTTTAACTATAACTCTGTCCGTTCACACCGCACAATAAGCGTGGCGGCGAACACAGTGAACAACGCTTAATCACAAAGACTCAATATAGAGTCGCATTCCGATTCGCTCTCGACAGAGGTGCTCTCTCAGTGAAGTACTGAGGAGAGACTGGTTCCTCGCTCTTTGAGTACACGTACGAGCGCGCCCGCTTTCGTTACGTGTTCTCGTTCCCAGAGCGACAACGGAACGGGCCCTCTCCACGCCAGACGTGAACGGGTGTATCTTTAGGTCTCTTTCATTACTCCTTCCGCTCAAAGCATCAGAAATATCGTCTGCCAATCAGCATTGCTCTTCTAAAACGGGAGAATGACGTTTCGTTTAAGGCGACCAATCCAGAAATCTGTAGCATTGGCGTTTGGCGTTTGTTGTCTCCCTGTGAAAATCTATGAAACTGCGTGCTATATTTGTAAAGAATGTGTAGGCTGGGCGCTCCCACACAATGTAGCGGAATTTGCTTTTGCTCGGGCACTCGCTGTCCACTCCACGGGCGGTCACCGGATGACGTAGATAGGTTGGGACCGGCCTCCTGGCGTTCGGTTGCTCTCCCAAACTAAAAGCTCATGTGACTGTCGTGTCTGGAATGTGTGTGTGTACGGCAGCCTCGAGTATTTCAACCACGGTGTGCTTACTTGTTACTTGCATATCGTTTATATTAATTCATACAACACTGACTTTATCTTATCGAATTTATGTTCGAATGAAGCGTCTTGATGTGCAGAATATGATTGTGAGGGCGGAATATGTAAGCAATGAAGGTCAGGAGACCACAATGTCTTACATAATGAGCTCTAAAATTTTAATATGTTGTCTTGTGCATCCGGTATGAAGATATTTAATAGTTTCGGTGATATAACGATCTAACTTAAAATATATTTCATCAATGTTTAAATGAATTCGAAGTAAAAATCTAAATTTTTGTGTCTGGTACTTGATCAAAGCTAACTAAAGTAATCTCTGTTTTGGATAGTGGTTGATGGTATTTAAAATCAGGTAGAGATTTCATTAAGAATACCGACTTTGCATTAAATCCCAGTTTTGAGAAGAACAGGCATAATTCAACATGCGTTGCGCTTCTGAACTACAAGTTTAATATATATTTTGCTTGAAAATAGGCAAACATGTTGCGTCTCGTTCGCATGACTTCAAATTACAATGATTCCATGTTGTTGAGACTATGTATGAAAGACCTGACCCTCTTGTTTTTAAGCAATGTAAAAAAAAAAAAATTCTGTTCGAATGTCGCTGTAGATAGACGAATCCCGAAAAGGTAACAGGACGCCTACATGCCTAAAAAGGGAACTAATGAATCTTGCCATCTCTCCAACTGTCAGAGCACTGGTTGTGAATTTTCGACATACTAAACTGTATACAACATGTTTGAACAGCCCGACTGTCCATATGAAACCTCGACAGACGAAACACAGTTGGGGGTGGTGGATTGCGGAGGGAGGGGGGGGAGAAATAAGCAGGTAAATAAGGAAACGATTATGCATCGTCGGCATGGCTTTCTGAGTTCTAGGCAGTTTCGTATGTTCCAAAGGTATGTGACGTTGGGATGAGTGATGTACATTGAGGTGTCAAAAGTCATGGGATACTGACATGTATTTATATAGATGACGGTAGTGCCACGTACACAAAGAATAAAAGGGAAGTGCATTGGCAGAGCTCTCATTTGTACTCAGATGGTTCAAGTAGACAAGTTTAGGACGTCATTATGGCCCCACGGCGAGAATTAACAGATACTGAACGCGAAATGCTAGTTGGAGACAAACGCATGGGACTTCCCACTTTAGAAACCGTTAGGGAATTAAATATTCCAAGAGTCACAGTGGCAAGAGTGTGCCGAGTATAACACATCTCTGGCATTACGTCTCACGGCCGACAACGCAGTGGCCGACAGCCTTTACTTAACGACCGAGAGCAGTAGCGTTTGCGTAGAGTAGTGAAATCTAACAGGCAAGCAGCACAGCAGAAATCAATGTGGGACATACGACGAACGTATCCGTTAGGATAGTGTGGGGAAATGTAGCGTTACTGGGTTATGGTAGTTGATGACCGTCACGAGTGCCGTTGCTAATAGCACGAAATAGCCTGTAGCGTCTCTCCTGGTTTTGTGGCCATATCAGTTTGTCCCTTGACGAATGGGAAACCTTGGTGGTTCAGATGAGTCCCGGTTTCTCTTGGTAAGAGTTCATGGTAAATGTCGAGTGCGTAGCACACTCCACGAAGCCATGGACTTAAGTTGTCAAAAAGGCAATGTGTAAGCTGACGAAGGCTTCATAACGGTGAGGGTCTGTTTTCATGGAAGTGACTGGGTCCTCCAGTCCAGCTGAAACGATCATTGAATGGAAATGGTTATGGAAGGCAACTTGAAGGCCATTTACAGCCATTCATGAACTTCGCGGTATTGTCAGCGGGTCACAGTTCTCCTCGATTCGTTTGATGAACATTATGGACAGTTGTAGCGAATTAACTGGCAACCATGATCGCCTGACATCAATCCCATAGAATATATGGGAAATAATCGAGAGGTCATTTCGTGAACAAAATCTTGTACCGGCAACACTTTCGCGGTTATGGACGGCTACAGAGTCAGCATGACTTAATATTTCTGCACCAGACTTGCAACTTGTTGAGTCCATACAGGTCGAGCTGCTACACTAGCCCAATCAAAAAGAAGTCCGGTACGGTATTAAGAGCTATTCCATGACTGCATTGTATTAACGCCATCGGCAAACGTGACGAAATTCACACACTATTATACTACATCTCCATCTGTCTATACTCCACAGTCGGCCGCTGTGGCCGAGCGGTTCTAGACGCTTGAGTCCGGAACCGCGCTGCTGCTACAGTCGCAGGTTCGAATTCTGCCTCGGGCATGGATGTGTGAGATGTCATTAGGTTTAAGTAGTTCTAAGTCTAGGGGACTGATGACCTCTGATGTTAAGTCCCATAGTGCTTAGAGCCATTTTTTATACTCCACAAACCGACTTAAGATGTCTGTGTCATTTTCGCTTCCTCACTTTGTCATTTCCGTCACAAACAGTTCGTGGGATAAACGACTGATAGTAAGCGTACAAGTCCACGTGGACTCTTTTGAAAAACGGAAGCGTGCCATCAAGTAAAATCTTGAAATGTGGCGTGGTCTCCTGACCTTCATTTTTTACATAGCAACGCTGATTGGTGGAATATTTCTGACGCAAAGAAACAGAGGAGTGAGGGAAGACAGTGAATGATACACCCTTGCAACTTTTCCAGAAAATGGGAGCCGTTCCGTTGCCGCTCTTGGAGCAGCTACACATAACGAGAGCGAGTGCGCTCGTACTTGTACTCAAAGAATGGGGAACAAAGTCTCTCCTCAGTACTTCACTGGGAGAGCACCTCTGTCATTAGCGAATCGGAGTGATACTCTGTATTGAGTCGCTCGCGATTAAGCATTATTCACTGTGTTGGCCGCCCCACTTATTGTGTGGTGTGAACAGGGACAGAGTACTAGATAAACACCTATGAACGAATATTGAGTGGCATCGCAGTGGACGGGTTATCTGACCAGTGTACCACGCCAATAGTTAGACTAGGGGCAGATAGGAGTCCTTGACTTCATCAAGGTGTAGGGAGAGTTTGATTGGCGAAGGTCAATCCAGATAGAAAGAGAAAGTTGTGTTATTTGTCAGCAGCGAGCGACGCAGGCAGCAGTCGTTGCAGCTCACGGTATTGTGCGCTACAGCGTATGCGAGCCCCATCTGTCCTCCACTACACTCCATTACATTCCTCATGCGACAGACTTCACCATACCTAGAAAAGTTATTCAAGTTGTGTAGGCGTGGCTCTCAGCCATTCTGCCGAGTAAATAACGTTCTTAAAGAAAAGGGAGAAAAGAACCTTTCCATACTTTGTAAAATAGTAGCATTCCAGTCCATAAGAGGCAAACTACTGTTCCGAAAAGAACCCGGAAATTTATTATTTTTATTTTTTTAAGGAAAAGTTTCAGTTGATTTCTCAATTTTTTTTGCGATAAATAATATTTTTCGTTCGTTTAATGTTTTTTCTTACACTAACTACCATTACACCAGTACCGAAGTATTCCACTAGTTATGTAAGAATATAGAATAATTTTGTTACTTTTCCTTATAGCAGACGACTCCAGAAGGTATTAGTTGCCGAATGTATTCCAAGCAGTTCTTGTTGGTACATAAGGAGCGTCTGTCTGACTTCTGTAACAGTGTGAGGTGGAAATTGTTTCTTCCAGGAGCCAAAGGGTACTTGTTGGATCAATCCATTGCTCAACTTGACAAAATAAAACCGACACACTCACAAAGTACGACGGAGGGCATTATCCTGTTACAGTTGCCTACGTGCAGGTAATGTAGTCTCGACTGCGCTGCGGAAGATTCGCTGGAAAGCTCTTACGTACCCTCCAAACCATCCTGATCTTTCTCCACGCGGTCTCCGTATTTCTGGAGCCCTGAAGAGAGGTATTCGTGGTCGTCGATATGCTTCAGACAAAGAGGTTCGTGCCTGGGTTTCGTGGGCAACCACAATCATTTCTCTATACAAGTACTGATCGCTTGTCTCTCTGTGGGATAAACATATCAGTAATTATGACGATTACTTTCGAAATAATAAACGATTTACTTGCTTTTCTTCCACCTGTCTCGTTTTCATTTGGCGGCCCTTATGCATCATAGATAGTTTTTGAATGACAGTAATTCTTGTACAATAAATGGTATTGAAGAGGCAAGAACTGAAAAGATAATACCACACTGCATTTTAATGTATCTAATCCCATTAGGCTACAGCTTTATCACAAATAACAATGTTAATACTAACAAAAGTCTGCAGGCTTTCATCATTGATAAATCTTTTGTGTCGTTAGGCTGCTCTTCAAACCTCTTAAGTGCTGGACAGATCGATCCACGTGCTGATTCATTCTGCTGGATTTCACTGGTGTTCTTGGAAACGTCGAGCATTTAAGACATTTGAACAGAAATGTGACATACTGTGACTAATCACGAAATCTTACCCCCAGTAGTAGTTTCCGAGAAGATACAAAATTTGGGTGTACAGAAGTAAGAATTTATGTTCTAAGGGGGATACTCCGATTGATTAGGGAAGCTGGTAACTGAAGTAGGTCTGCGAGAGGATGAGGGTACGTACACAGACGATCCAAAAGATTAAGACCACCCTCCTCATAGCGCGTTGCTCCACCTCTGGAACGTGAATTCAGCAGCGGGTGTTGTCCCGTTTCCTGAAGTATCCGGCACCAGATGTCTACGAACAGTTCCAGTAAATTACGGGTGAGTGTTTTGTGGGCGTGTAGCTGGCTTCAAAGTTGATTACTGTATGCTTCAGCTGAGTTCAATCTAATTAATCCAGATATTAACGTGGCGTCATTATCATTTTCCTGAAACCGCTGCAAGCCGATTGTAGCTTTGTGGGACTGAGAGTTATCCTTCAGAAGGATGTCATCGGCGTCGGAATATCGAGACTCATCTGACCAGGACACTGTTTTCCAGTCATCTAGGATACACGAGCCCAGGAGAGGCGCTGCAGGCGATTTCGTGCTGTTTGCTAAGGTACTGCGTCGGTCGTCCTCTGCCGTGGCCCATTAACGCCGAATTTCGCTGCATTGTCCTAACGAATATGTTCATAGTACGTCCCACATTTTCTTCGGTTCCTTCAGGCTGTTTTGTTGTCTCTTAGCACTGACACCTTTATGCAAACGACGCTGCTATCCATCGATAAGTGAAAGCCCTCAGCCACTGCGTTCTCCCTGGTGAGCCTTTGGTATTCTCGGAAGACTACTGACACTGTGGATATCGGAATAACGAATTCCCTAACGATATCCGAACTGGAACGTCTCATGCATCTAGCTGCGACTACTATTCCGCGTTCAGAGTCTGAAGATTCACGTCTTGCGGCCATGATAACGTTGGGAAACTTTTCACATTGTTCACCTGTATACAAATTACAAATCTGCCAACGCACTGCCCTTTTACACGTTGTGTAGGCAATAGTACCACCACCTGTATATGTGCATATCTCTAACCCATGACTTTGTGACTTCATTGTGTAATTGTTTCTAACTAATTTTACTTTATGATGTGGAGATGACAAGAGAAAAACTACTCTGCGGCATACTCGGGCAAGTAAGCTCTTTGTGCTGTTAGACAGCTCATGGGAATAGCACTGGCCTTTCACCCATGTTCCGGTGCATGTTCCGGAAATTGCTGTGGAAGAAAGGTGGAAGCTGCCTCTGTTTCTCAGGCGCAGGAAGCCCCTGTATGACGAAGACGACGAGATTCTCTGCCAACAGCAGGTGAACATCGGGATGTAGTAGATAAGCGGAGCTTCACTACTTATGAGGCAAATAACATCACCAGATGAAGCACACACGCCACTGGGACAACAAAGGCACGCTACTCACTACACAAGTTGATTTTGCTGCACGTTACAAAAACTTATCTCCGTAATGCATACATCCCAATTAGGAAGTGCACTTAAATAATGACGAGGGTATATGCTAACAATATCTGTGCTCTAACACTCTGAAACTGTGAACAAGTAAAATGTATTTTCCAAAGAGGACTCCCCAAATACATATTTGACTTGATGCATGCTGTCTCCTTAACACTCTTTTTTCCTGGTTTAACGTAGTAGTCTCTGGGTCTTCTTGCTTCGTTACACTACAGTTATTTGGCTATATTTTAGCAGGCATGTAAACGTGATGCACAGCATAGTAGGGAAGCATCCACCACTTACTATTCTTTACAAAGCATTACGTTTAACAAAGAAAGGTTATTACTGATCATTTTGATGTCAAAGTTTACAGATAAAGCATTAAAAAATACTACACCTCTGTGTAATGGCAACTACTCTAATGAAATCCAGCGCAATGTTTTATGACAATTTCTCTCACGCGGTACTCTCGTAATTCCCCCCCCCCCCCCCCCCCCCCCCATGCAGTTCCATCCTCAACTTTGTCCGTCACTTAGTCAATGACGACGTAACCATTGCACTTCACTGTATGGGCTTTCATCAGACATCGAAATAGTTTTGTTCGCTGCATATTGAGCGCAACATGACCGACGGATGAATGTATCGAAGAGTGGTGTTCAGACAGTTCACGGTATGTAACTAATAAACTGATGCTAAATCACAGTAAGCCTTTTTTTCCACTTCCCAACACTTAATTCATCTAAGACAACTCTTTTGACTACATTGATTGGGCTTATGATTAGTAAGTCTGAATCATGCAAATTCCTAGGTATCCAGATAGGTGGAAAGCTGTCATGGAAAGCCCTTGTCCAGTATCTATGATCTTTTTCAGTAACTGTATGCTTCTGTATTTACTATTACAGCAGTATCTACTATACGTGATAGTCGATCACGTTAGGTGGTCTACATCGCATATTTTCGTTCGTTTATCACATACGGCGTTATATCCTGAGAACTCCTCCCATTTCACAAAGGATACTTTCTTTAATACCGTTTATTGTAAACAATAAATATCACAAATGATGTTTTTGGCTCAGAAACGGACAATTCAGGCAATAGTCGGTGTTAATGTCGAATGACCTGCGGCCGTCTGGGAATTTTTACAATAACCTCCCAATAATTATATTCTTTAATGTCGTTTATTGTTAACAGTATGAGCTTATTCCCAAGAATTAGCTGCTTTCACTTAGTTAGTACTAGGCAGGAATCCGTCCTCATTTGTGTTGCATCTCATTAGCTCTAGTGCAGAAAGAGCTTCTGATGCATCTTTTTCCAACAAGCTACCTCAACAATTTAAAGATACTCTAACTAGTAATCCACGCACTTGAGACTTTAAACTGATGAATTTGCTCATAGCTGATTTCTTCTATTTTGTCTAGAAAAACACTAAACAGATTTCTATATTATATTGTTAATTATATCATACTGTCGGTCAAAATCGCTACATCAAAAAATAAGTAATGTAGAGCAACGAAGCTTAGGGAACAACACACACATCAAAAAAAGTTTAGCATCACCTTGTTTCTGGGAGTTCTGGAACCTGTACAGAAAATTGGAATAGAGGTCAAAAAAAACATCGTTTCCGCCCTTTTTATTGCTCATTAAAACCACACATTGCATGTTGTATCACCATACAGCAAGACGTTCAGAGGTGGTGGTACCTCTAATACCCAGTAGCACGTCCTCTTACATTGATGCATGCCTGTATTCGTCGTGGTTTACTATCCGCAAGTTGATCAAGGCACTGTTGGTCCAAATTGTCTCACTCCTCAACGACTATTCAGTCTAGATCCCGCAGAGTGGTTTGTGGGTCACGTAGTCCATAAACAACCCTTTTCAATCTATACCAGGCATGTTCGATAGCGTTCATGCTGGCCACGATTGTCTGGTTGAAGGCATATGCGACACTCATCGGTGAAGAGAACGTGATGCCAGTCCTGAGCGCTCCGTTCGGCATGTAGTTGGGCCCATCTGTACCGCGCTGTATGGTGTCATGGTTGCAAAGATGGACCTAGCCATGGAAGTCGGGAGTGAAGTTGCGCGTCATGCACACCACTGCGCTCAGTTTGAGTAGTAACACGACGTCCTGTGGCTGCACTAAAAGCGTTATTCAACATGGTGGGGGTGGTGTCAGGGTTCCTCCGAGCCATAATCTGTAGGCAGCGGTCATCCACTGCATAGTATCCGTTGGGTGCCTGAGCGAGGCATGTGATCGACAGTTCCTGTCTCTCTGTATCCGCTCCAGGTCCGAACAACATCGCTTTGATACACTCCGAGATGCCTGAACGCTTCCCTTGTTGAGAGCCCTTCCTGGCACAAAGCAACAATGCTGACACTATAGAAACGCGGTATTGAGCATCTAGGCATTGTTGAACGGCAGACAACAATTTCCACGTACCTCCTTCCTCGTGGAATCAGTGGAACTGATCGGCTGTTGGACGCTCACCGTCTAATAGGCGTTGCTCATGCATGGTTGTTTACGTCTTTGGGCATGTATAGTGACATCTCTGAACAGTCAAATGGACTGTGTCTCTGATACAATATCGACCGTCAACATGTGCCTTCAGGATTTCTGGGAACTGGAGTGATGCAAAATATTTTTAATGTGTTTATTTAAGCGATTAAAGTTGCAAGAGCACAAGACGATGTAAGCGCAAAATAACCCATTACAAAATGTGAAATTCAGATTTATTAACGATCGGCATAACCGCCAGAATGTTGGTGCAAGCATACGAACATACATGCGTTGTGTTGTCTGGTGCAGGTCCTCAACTTGCCTTTTTGTAACCAACAAACCGACATCACTGGCAGCGAAGCAGAACCAGTTGTCATCAGGAAACATAACATACCCTGCCCTCTTGTGAGCTCTTGCTAGGCACTAGTGAAATTGCGAATGGCGGTGGTTTGGCGTCAGTGGAAAGCCCGCTACTGAGAGTCTGTCTCGGAGCTCTCCTTGAAGTAACCGATTTGTAACAGTTATTGCGTCACTGTGGCCCCAACAGCTGCTCGAACTGCTGCAGATGCAGTACGATGCGTCAGAGCCATGCTCAGAGGACGATGCTCTCGGTAGTGCCACGAGGCAGTCCGGAAAACGATGTTGTAACGAGTGTTCATTCTCGTAACCACCGCTGCCCGGAGTCATGCACAGTGGCTACATTCCTGCCAAGTCTTTCTGCAGTATCGTAGATGGAACGTCCAGCTTCTCGTAGCCTTATTACACGATCTCGTCCAAACTCAGAGAGGTGTCAGTTCAAATGGCTCTGAGCACTATGGGACTTAACATCTATGGTTATCAGTCCCCTAGAACTTAGAACTACTTAAACCTAACTAACCTAAGGACATCACACAACACACAGTCATCACGAGGCAGGGAAAATCCATGACCCCGCCGGGAATCGAACCCGGGAACCCGGGCGCGGGAAGCGAGAACGCTACCGCACTACCACGAGCTGCGGACGAGGTGTTAGTAAAGGCGCCCTTATCGCTTTGAAGTTATTGTTGACTAACATCAACTCACCTCTTCCAGTCTCGAAGGTTCAAATGGTTCAAAAGGCTGTAAGCACTATGGGACTTAACATCTGAGTCATCAGTCCCCTAGACTTAGAAGTACGCAAACCTAACTAACCTAAGGATATCCCACACATCCATGCCCGAGGCAGGATTCGAACCTGCGACCGTAGCAGCCTCGTGGTTCCGGACTGAACGGCCTAGAACCGCTCGGCTACCGCGGTCGGCTTAGAAGGTAGCTAACCTTAACGACTTTTACGGAGTGCATTTAATGTCATCCTCATAGTGGCGCTACTAGCGTCACTCTTATGCGTCTTGCGCGATTTTTTAATATACATCGTGTTTCAGATGTAGGAACACGCCTACCAACCTCCGTTTATGTTCCGCAACTTCATCTTACTGTTGCGATTTTTTTCCATCGGCGTAATATATATCTAACTACTCATCGTCCACACAGGATGCACATAATTTTTTTCTATAATTAACTTTTTTAATATTAATTTCACGTACTGAATTATTCCATGAACCTGTATAATTCGTCCTCAGTTTGGTCGCACAGAACTGGTCGTGTAAAATAAAAAGCGCAAGTAAATAACTTGATCGTTACTTAAGATTCTGGACCTCTAGATGGCACCGCGCGACCGCTACGGACGCAGGTTCGAATCCTGCCTCGGACATGGATGTGTGTGATGTCCTTAGGTTAGTTAGGTTATGTAGTTCTAAGTTCGAGGGGACTGATGACCTCAGCTGTTAAGTCCCGTAGTGCTCAGAGCCATTTGAACCCCTAGATGGCAACACGGTGCTACAGTAAACAATGTCACCAAATATCAGGAAACACAGAAGTGTGGTTGACTATCAATTACCTGTTACACAGATGGCACAGCGTTTAAGACAGTAAACGATATTCGTGAGAAAGGGATTCGCATCCCTTGTCAGGATATCTTGAATAGTTTTGTCCTTTTTTCCAAGAGTCACATGACAGAATTAATTTACTTATTTGCCAATCTATCATATCTCAGGCTGGCTACCAATAAGCAAATTCAAACCGTACAATAGCTATGTTGTTTCTGTTGTGATGGAAGACTGGATTGATACAGCACTGTATCCTGCGCATTCTTCTTCATCTCCGAATAACTCATGCAACCTATAGCTTTTGAACATGCTTAATGTATACTGTATTCATCTCAAGGCCTTTCTCTACCATTTTTTACAATTTTTACCTGCAACACTTCCCTCTAATACAAAATTGGTGATCCCTTGATGTCTCAGAATGTATATTATTAACCGATCCCTCCTTTTAGTCAAGTTATGCAACAATTTTTTTTCCTCGACAGTTTTTTACCGGTACTTCTTCATTACGTGCATGCCCTACCCATCTAAACTTCATCATACTTCTGTAGACCACATTTCAAAAGCTTCCATTCTAAAGTTGCCTGAATTTTTTATCGTCCACGTTTCAGATCCATACATTGCAACATTCCAGACAGATGCCTTCAGAGAACATAGCTTACCCCTTAAATTTACATTATATGCTAATAAATTTTATTTCTTTAGTAACGCTTTTCTTGACAATGTAGTTTAGACTAAACGTCCTGTCTATTTCGACCACCATGAGTTATTTTGCTGTCCAAATAGCAAATCTCAAGTACTACATTTGGTGTCACGTTCCCTAACCTAGTTCCCCGAGCATCAACTGGTGTAATTCTGTTGCCCTTGAAAGCTTTTATTGATGTAAATGTAAAATACTACCTTCAAGATACTGTCGAGTTCGTTAAACGGCTCTTCCAAGTCATTGCAATGTTATCGGCAAAACAATAAAGGTTTTGTTTATTCTCCCTGAATTTTAATTTCTTCTCAAAATTTTTCTTATGTCTCCTCTACTACTTGCTCAATGTGGAGATCGAGTAACCTCGAGGATAGGCTACATACCTATCTCATTCCTTTCTCAGCCACTGCTCCACATTGCTGCCACTCCATTCTTAAAACTGCGAAGTGATTTCTTGACAAGTTGAAAATAGCCTTTCGCTCCCTGTATTTTACCCCAGCTACCTTAAGACGTTCAAATCGTGTATTCCAATGTGTAGTTTTCTCGAATTCTATGAAACCTATAAACGGAGGTTTGCTCTTCCTTAACCTGTCTTTCAAGATAAGTCATAGGGTCAGTATTGCCCCTCGTGTTCCTACATTTCTCCAGAGTCCAAATTGATCCACCATGAGATCGGCGTCTACAGTTTTCCGTTCTATAAATAATTTTGCAACTAAGCATCTCCTTGCTTTATAATTGGAATTATTACAATGGTTTTTTTTATCCGAGGATATTTCGCCTGTCTAAAACATCTTGCACAGAGGTGATATGGTCTTGTTATGCCGGTCTCTCCTAACGATATCAGTAGTTATAAGGGAATGTTGTCTGGTTCGCGTGCGTGTTTCCGACTTAAGTTCTTTCATTTTTCTGTCAAACATTCCTTGCAGTATCATATCCCCGGTTTCAACCTCTTCTCCCTGCTCTTCTCATTCTGTAATAGTGCCTTCAAATACATTTCCATGGAATAGCACTTCTATATACTCCTTACATTTTTCAGCTCTCCTTTCTTTGCAACTAGAATCAGATAAATGGAAAAAAAACAGAAGCAAGCAAGAAGCAGTTTGACGGTCTGGTTCTCTGTGTCCCAAGATGTTGGATGCCAGGTACGCTATTGTCAGTATGTAATTGCTCTACATTAGCCAGTCTCTTGTATTTAGTGATAGTGGTGCGAAATATGGGGCAATGATTGTTTTGTATCTGACTGCGTGTTGAATGCGATAAGGGGTACCTTAACAGGAATCTCGGTTACCTTTACCTTTGTCACGCTGGTTCCAGATCGTGGCATCATCCTTATGTTTCCTAATTATACTGGGGACCCACAGGGGGCGGTGATACGAATTTGTCCTCAATGGCCTCTGCCTTTACCGTCATCAGTATGCAATGCGAATATTCTGCCACCTCCTGCATGTTTTCACTTATTGCTTATATACTACTTTGAATTCATGTTGGAAATAATTTACATAAATTTTCTTCTCAGTACCTTCGATTTACAAAATATAGAAATTTTACAGACATCAAAATTCTTTTATATACTTGAATTACAAGTTCATCTAATAACTGTGAGATGTTATTTAATCTGTTCCTCATGTCACACATTGTGGTCGTTAAGAGTAACAACTAGCGTTTTAGATGGTTAGTTTTTGTTACTCTTCTTGGACTCTATCGCAAGAACCTCAGACGCTCTCCTTCCTGTCTTGATGCCGTCTCAATTCTGCCGACCGTGGTGTCTGGTAGAGATCGGTAACGGAGCGAGTATGAGTCTAAAGTCCGGCTTGCACACTTCACAAATCAAGGCACCGCTGTTACATCAATGCTTCCTTTGTTGCCGCTGTAGTTCCACGAATATGGCGAATCTGAGAGTTATGGCGCTGCCTTCGCATCATACCCATATACTCGTTGTCTCTTTCTGAAGCGCGCATATTATTGACATATTGTTGATAACAGTGTTACTATGGATCAGGGGTATACACGTTATCCCGAATTAAATGTGAGAAATATATATATTGGCCCGACTGGCAGTAATTTTAAAACGCATTTCAAGGAACGTGTCTCAGGTGTGTCACGTAGTTAATCAGTTTTCGTACAACACTTTATAGCAAACATGCTGAAGATGATATCACGAACAATTTTAAGGTTACGCATACCACTTCTAAAGATCTGTTTCTCAATACTTTCGAAGAATTGAAAATTTTTGTTCATTACAACAACAATCCGACAGCTCTTTTGAACGGACAGTTGGATTTCCGTGAAAAAGCCTTTTCTGATTTATTTGAAACTGTTATTTAAACAACAGGATTGTTGTTTTTCTAGTTACAATTCTTCTCATGTTTTTGTTTTATGTTTTATGGAATTACCATATAAGAGACATTATCGTCTTGATATGGTAAAATGACAACAAAATTTTACAAAACTATCTGGTAAATGAAGGTAATTACTTCCATGTGGAAGACGCAAATGTGGTAAAATTTATCACCGTATCGATACTGTTTTATTTTTATTTAATTTTTGTAACTTATTCTTATACATTTGTTAAAATTCATGGAGAAACTTTCAGCTGTCATTTAGTTTGCGCAGTTCACTACTAGTTTCGGTCAACAGCTCGCTATTAGTTTCGGTCAATGATCATTATCAAACTTAGCTGGCATAAACAGCAGGAAGGTTAAAGCATAATTTGAAGAAAAGTAATAGCTAATTTAAGTCAACCACAGTACGTAAAAAAAAACTCCCATAATAATAACTGTGTACGAAAGTTACAGACGCCTTTCTCTTTCATCTTTAGCATTGGACCTAGACCACTGTCGTCAAGGGAACAAGGGGCGCCTAACGAATACATCTTTGACAATACACAGCCATTTCATCCACAATGTCTCCATGCAAACAGTACCCTTAGGCATTCTCATCGGTGCCACAAGACGGCGCTCATATATCACGAAACTTATAATTTTCCGTATTACGCTGAAGTATTTTTAGCAAACTAGTTACACGAATGTGAATAATGGTGTATTTAATCGTTGCATCGGTTATTTTATATCTTATTCTATTGCTAATATACAGTGTGAAACACGAAGATACGCATATATTTTAATACGTTGCTCTACAAGTAAAAGTAAACAAAGTATAGCACGATTTCCATTTATTTTGTTGTTAGTGGTAGGTGAATCTAATAAAACATGTCCCGGACGTGAATCTGCAGGTCTATTATAGAATGTCCGGAGAAGCAAAGCAGTAATTTTGTGAAATTTTTAATTTATTAACTACTAGGCCTAAGTTGTTTTTTAAATTTCAGACAACTGCACAAAGTTTTCAACAAAAGTTGTAGAGATTTAATTTTGGAAAAATGATGGTAATAACGTTAAATGAAGCTGTTTAAATACGTCAGATAATCTGCTTTCATTAATACCATAGCTCACATGAAGCCATGTTAAACCGAAAAAAGTAAAGCTCAGTCTTAAGAAAATAGTACAGTCTATACACAATTTCACAATACATTCTCAATAAATGTTCAAAAATGTCTCCACAAAGTTCAATGCATTTAGGTGTAGGTGTATGAACAGATTTTGTTGCTCGTTTCAGTTTCACAGAGTTGTTCTCAATTTCGTTTATTGCATTCATAATGCGAGCCAGTAATGTCTCACATGTGTTGACTTTGTCCTCATAAACTATGTCTTTCACCCATCCCCAAACACAAACATCCATTGATGTAAATCGAGCGATCTGGACGGCCACTGACGTGTAGCACCACGACCAATCCATTTCGGGGACAATGTTCATTTAAGTCTGTAGTAACTGCGTTGGTGAAATGTGGAGGCGAGCCATCATGTTGAAAATACCTTTGCAATTGCGTAGCAAGTGAAACGTCATAGAAAAAGCCAGGCATTTCTTCTTGAACTAATTGTAAGTACGTCTTGCCAGTTACACGTCCTGGGAAAATAAATAGTCCAACAAAATGTGTATTGATTATACTACACCACACATTTATGCTAAATGCCTGCTGAAATTGCGTTGCACTGTTGAACGTGGGTTTTCTTCAGACCATACGCACTCGTTATGTAAATTGTTTATACCATCTCGAGTAAACTGTGCCTCATCAGTAAATAAAATCTATTTGTGTAACTGCCGATTAGTATTAAACCAGTTGCACAACTGCACGCGAAGGGCAGGATCTCCCTGATGTAAATGATGCACTTTTTGTTTATGGTAGGGATACAGTTTATTGTACTTCAGTGTACGCCATACCTTAGATTGTGAAATGCGTAATCTTTGAGAGATACGTCGTGTACTGGTATCCGGACTACGTTGAGCACCATCCATAATATCTTCATCATCGTCTTCATGTATTAAGCGCTCGTACGGATTATGAACGTTAGGTAAAGTACCTGTCTCTCGTAACATTCGAAATACCCCACTAATGGTTCATGCATTCGAATCCTACTAGTTCAGTAACGTATGTCACATTCATTAACTGCAGCTGTAGCATTACCATCACATTTGCCATAAATAAGCACCATATCGGCGTATTCCTCTGTCGTAAATTGGAAAGGCATCACTATTTCATAAATAATCTACAAACTACAACAGTTACTATTTGGTTTCACTTAAATACAGTGTTGTTATTACGTTTTGTCACTGAACAATACCGAAAACCAACTCGTTTCAACGTTAGAGAACGACTGAAACAAATCGCCAACTGTTGCCAAGAATGACATACACGTTTCTACATTCTTAATGGAAAGTAAACAGATTTGCTTGTACAATAATCTTTGCGCTCTGGATGTTCTGGAAAACTACTGCAGATACACGTCTGGGACACGTTTTATTAGATTCACCAGACGAATAACAACAAAATAAATGGAATTCGTGCTTTACTTTAGCCTTGTACTGTTTTGCAATGGCTTTATATTAGTGAAGTTGCTAAATATCAGGCAAAAGCTTTTATTAGCCGTAACTCCGTAACTTAAGACTTGCGGACTTACGTTTATTTAAACTTTTCTCTTTGGTTTTACTTGTAGAATAACATTTTTAAATATTAGCATTTCTTCGTGAATCACCATGTATAACAGATGCTTTAATAGCAGCGTCTTCATAGTATTAACTGTTGCCTCCAGACAGCGTTACAGTTTAATGTATTACGTTGGCTTCATATTTAGTGTTTATAAAACTGGTTTTAATGTATACAATATCTATAGGGTATTGGAGCTCTTCTTTTCTTTAGCCCTTTACAGTTAATTCTCCGTACAATTCTAAAAATGGGTTTTCAAATCTTAACACACGACACGTAAATCGCTTCCCATTGGCTGACATGGATGTCACGTGCCTCATGCGCTTCTTCTTTCACTCTATTAAACCATGGCCGTTCAGTCAACTGTTATACAGGAGCCAAGGTAGCCCCTGAGGGCTGGCAACCCATATAACACCACAGAGGACGAGGTTGTCTATGTCCAAAGGAGTACCCGAAAGGACCATGGTAACCACCTCCTCCCACGACCTCCCGACTCAGCAGCATTAATGGCAGAACAACTGAGAGAAAATTTGGAATACATTTCACATAAATTTTCTCAGCATGTTATTGTCTTAGGTGGAGATTTCAATTTACCAGATATAGACTGGGACACTCAGATGTTTAGGACGGGTGGTAGGGACAGAGCATCGAGTGACATTATACTGAGTGCACTATCCGAAAATTACCTCGAGCAATTAAACAGAGAGCCGACTTGTGGAGATAACATCTTGGACCTACTGATAACAAACAGACCCGAACTTTTCGACTCTGTATGTGCAGAACAGGGAATCAGTGATCATAAGGCCGTTGCAGCATCCCTGAATATGGAAGTTAATAGGAATATAAAAAAAGGGAGGAAGGTTTATCTGTTTAGCAAGAGTAGTAGAAGGCAGATTTCAGACTACCTAACAGATCAAAACAATAACTTCTGTTCCGACACTGACAATGTTGAGTGTTTATGGAAAAAGTTCAAGGCAATCGTAAAATGCGTTTTAGACAGGTACGTGCTGAGTAAAACTGTGAGGGACGGGAAAAACCCACCGTGGTACAACAACAAAGTTAGGAAACTACTGCGAAAGCAAAGAGAGCTTCACTCAATGTTTAAACGCAGCCAAAACCTCTCAGACTAACAGAAGCTAAACGATGTCAAAGTTAGCGTAAGGAGGGCTATGCGTGAAGCGTTCAGTGAATTCGAAAGTAAAATTCCGTGTACCGACTTGACAGAAAATCCTAGGAAGATCTGGTCTTAAGTTAAATCAGTAAGTGGCTCGAAACAGCATATCCAGACACTCCGGGATGATGATGGCATTGAAACAGAGGATGACACGCGTAAAGCTGAAATACTAAACACCTTTTTCCAAAGCTGTTTCACAGAGGAAGACCGCACTGCAGTTCCTTCTCTAAATCCTCGCACAAACGAAAAAATGGCTGATATCGAAATAAATGTCCAAGGAATAGAAAAGCAACTGGAATCACTCAACAGAGGAAAGTCCACTGGACCTGACGGGATACCAGTTCGATTCTACACAGAGTACGCGAAAGAACTTGCACCCCTTCTGACAGCCGTGTACCGCAAGTCTCTAGAGGAACGGAAGGTTCCAAATGATTGGAAAAGAGCACAGGTAGTCCCAGTCTTCAAGAAGGGTCGTCGAGCAGATGCGCAGAACTATAGACCTATATCTCTGACGCCGATCTGTTGTAGAATTTTAGAACATGTTTATTGCTCGAGTATCATGTCGTTTTTGGAAACCCAGAATCTACTATGTAGGAATCAACATGGATTCCGGAAACAGCGATCGTGTGAGACCCAACTTGCTTTATTTGTTCATGAGGCCCAGAAAATATTAGATACAGGCTCCCAGGTAGATGCTATTTTTCTTGACTTCCGGAAGGCGTTCGATACAGTTTCGCACTGTCGCCTGATAACCAAAGTAAGAGCCTACGGAATATCAGACCAGCTGTGTGGCTGGATTGAAGAGTTTTTAGCAAACAGAACACAGCATGTTGTTCTCAATGGAGAGACGTCTACAGACGTTAAAGTAACCTCTGGCGTGCTACAGGGGAGTGTTATGGGACCATTGCTTTTCACAATATATATAAATGACCTAGTAGATAGTGTCGGAAGTTCCATGCGGCTTTTCGCGGATGATGCTGTAGTATACAGAGAAGTTGTAGCATTAGGAAATTGTAGCGAAATGCAGGAAGATCTGCAGCGGATAGGCACTTGGTGCAGGGAGTGGCAACTGTCCGTTAACATAGACAAATGTAATGTATTGCGAATACATAGAATGAAGGATCCTTTATTGTATGATTATATGATAGCGGAACAAACACTGGTAGCAGTTACTTCTGTAAAATATCTGGGAGTATGCGTGCGGAATGATTTGAAGTGGAATGATCATATAAATTTAATTGTTGGTAAGGCGGGTACCAGGTTGAGATTCATTGGGAGAGTGCTTAGAAAATGTAGTCCATCAACAAGGAGGTGGCTTACAAAACACTCGTTCGACCTATACTTGAGTATTGCTCATCAGTGTGGGATCCGTACCAGATCGGGTTGACGGAGGAGATAGAGAAGATCCAAAGAAGAGCGGCGCATTTCGTCACAGGGTTATTTGGTAACCGTGATAGCGTTACGGAGATGTTTAATAAACTCAAGTGGCAGACTCTGCAAGAGAGGCGCTCTGCATCGCGGTGTAACTTGCTCGCCAAGTTTCGAGAGGGTGCGTTTCTGGATGAGGTATCGAATATATTGCTTCCCCCTACTTATACCTCCCGAGGAGAGATTAGAGCACGCACGGAGGCTTTCAGACAGTCGTTCTTCCCGCGAACCATACGCGACTGGAACAGGAAAGGGAGGTAATGACAGTGGCACGTAAAGTGCCCTCCGCCACACACCGTTGGGTGGCTTGCGGAGTATAAATGTAGATGTAGATGTAGATGAACCACCGGGTATTTACATACAAGATAATGGAAACAGAGATGACGAGCATTACTTCCTGCAGGGAGAGCTCGAGCCACAGCCTGCAGGAAGTATCACTACACCAAAACCTGATTGGCTGGAGACTACTATTTAGTGGCTAGAACCAGGCCCGAAGTTCAGTTCACGCCAGATGCCGACCTTATGTACTGCGACCGTGATGATCGCGTCTTCGTCTCGGAATTGGACTGTTACTAGCGTGTGAGAGCGTTACAACGAACCTTTGTGGAAAATTGGAAGTGAACTTTTGTTTGCCTGAATTACGAGACGTGACCTAGTTACCTTTAGTTTGTATGAACAGTCATAAAACTTGTGAACTTACATCATTAAAAGTTGCGAACTGTCAGTCACAACATCAACAGTAGTAGTCTTTCAACTGGGCTCTGCGTACATATTCCAAACCTTCATCATCGTCAGCTCTATGTGTAACGATACGTAATTTTATCGTGTACTTCTCTAAGGTATTCTGACTTCTGCATGTAAATCAGCAGTTTTAACATTTACCTTTACAGTGCATTATCTGTACATGGTCTACTACTGGAGGACGAAACCGGTCATAAAGGGCTGTGTGGTCGAGACTGTTCTCTACTAATTTTAATCGTGACTTATTGTTACTGCGCAAGGTGAGTACACGATCTTGCTCCTGTAAAAGAGCACCGACAAGGTGAAATGACAGATCGTCTGTTCACATACCCTTTTACATAGTAGTGTTTTGTGAATCTTTGGGAGCTGTAAGATGAAAATTAGTTGTTTCTAATATACAACTGACTTCTGTTTCATTAGAGCAGTAGTGATGTCTATATTAAGTTCACACTATAGTCTACAATTCAGACGTGAAACATACGAATTTCGTTCAATAGAAACAGAAGATTGTATTCTCTCTTATTCCACCTCCACCATTAAGAAACATGTGTGCTTTGTCAAGCGAAAACTGAGCACAGACCTAGGTCAGTTTTATGTCCGTGCGACAATAAGCGCGCTATCTCTGTATTTATTCGGTCGTGGCAACTTGCATTGTTCGTCTAACAGTGAGTAGTGTAGCTAATCATTTATTTCTGCAAGCGTATCATACTCATATATGTTTTCTGGTACTATCGTTACAGTAACGCCAAGTAAGTGTATACATGTCACCTAATTTTTAGGCATTCTATGAATACATATCAGATATCAATATAAATTTACAGCGGCCTTAGAAATGGTTTCATGTATATAATTGAATAAATAAACGGGACAATATTAACTACTTATCGATCAGTCATTACATTGGTGTATAGCGTGTTTCTATCAGTTCGACAGCTCGGATACTTTGTGACATTTAAACTTGCACTGCAGAATGGCTGTAAAGCCGAAATCATGATTTTGTGAAATAAATGAATTGTACTTTGACCTTAATGGCGGAATTGTTCTTCAAGACCGTTGTGTATGTAAGAGGAATGGGGTCTAGTGTAGCAGGGGATACAACCCGTCGGCTTTGAACAATGACGTCACAAATCACCAGAGAGCATGAATTACAAAGATGAAAGAGCTCAGGAGAATGTTGAGAAACAAAGGAATGCGAGAGAGATACACTTTATTTCACATATGGGGTCTAGTGAAGCAGGGGATACAACCCGTCGGCTTTGAACAATGACGTCATTCCTTAGTCATAGATAGTAATGTCTTCACTTCGAGGCATAGATAATAAAGCAGTTCTGTGTTCTAATAAGCGCTATCATTAAAATAATTGAATGTGAATCTAAAAGCGATCGCTTGATATTCGCTAAATCATGAAACGTGTGATTTAATTAAGTTAATTGTTTGTTTCTTATTCAGACGGTACTTAATATTTTTCGTAATGATGTTGAGGTATTTCACTATTTTGCCACATTTCACTTTCTTATTCCACCAATATGCTTCAGTAGCTGATAAGTGTTTTTTGGCTTTTTTAAAAAAAAATCTCACGAGATAGAATAAACTGATCCTAAGATACAGATGCTTCAGTAGCTGATAAGTGTTTTTTGGCTTTAAAAAAAATCTCACGAGATAGAATAAACTGATCCTACTTTATTAAGCAATCAATAAGAAAACTAAACTAAAACATAACAGCAAAAGCAGTTTATTCTATCTCGTAATCTATTCTATTTTCAGTTTACCATTTTCGCTTTTGCTGTTATGTTTTAGCTTAGTTTTTTTATTGATTGCTTAATAAAGTAGGATTAGTTTATTCTATCTCGTGAGATTTTTTTTAAAGCCAAAAAACACTTATCAGCTACTGAAGGGAGCTACAACACTAAGAAGAATCGCTTCTCGGCTTTTGACAAGATCAATGTGTAGTTCCGTTTCAACAAGTGAAACACAAAGGTTAAATAAACAATCAAAACATATAAAATGAAACAGGTTGAAAATGTAACGTACGTGTATTTCCACCTATTCGTTACCAGTGTACATATATCGAGGTCAATGGAAGTCTGGTATACATATATTACATACGTAGGTCCTTCTGTTATCAGTAATACTGATATGTACGTAAGAAAAGACTGTTAGTAATAGCGGAGACGAAATAAACAGCACATCTACAATTTGTATCCCGTGTTCAACTTAGGGTTTACTGAAGCCGAGGATACATCGTTCAGGTGAAGAACAGGACAGTAATGCTAGTGAAAACGAAGAAATCGCCTTACGACAAACTCGTATTCCGGACTGTACTTAAGCAACACACTTCGAATGAGCTTTTAATTTGTATCGGGTGTTTCATTTGCGGTTAATGAAGCAGGGGATACATAGTTCAAGCGAACAACAGGACAGCAATGCTAGTTGAAACTAAGAAATCGACTACGCTGAACTTGTATCCCGTACTGCACTTAAGCAATACAGTTCGAAAGACTTTCGAGATACAACTGACATACATGTAACGTGATGTATTCTTTGCTAGTAAATTCACTATTATAGCCATGTCAACAAGAATGTTCAAGATTTATTTTCATATCTCTTTTACTTCCCGAACAGTCATGGGTTGAGTCGCTTTTAATATATTATTGGAGCGTTCAGTTTATTTGCGAATGTTATTACGAATAGGCGCTCGTGACAGATATGCTTTGCGTGTACGTGAACGAAACGCTATGCTGAGTTAAGACTTTTCTATCTCACGCTGCTAATTGCTTCTAGTTGCTGACCGAAAGAAGCTGGTAAAACTAAATTCCATTTGATGTCGTACGTACTTCTAGTGTTCCCATGGCCTGTTTAAGACTAACTGAAAAGGGTACTATCTGTGTTTGATATTATAAATAAATCGGTGTCTGTCAGATATTTTTAATGCGAGAATTAAATTGTCACATCATGAAATAAATTGAATTAATTAGTGAAGCACTTCGCTGAGTGCACTATGTTTGAAGAGCCATCAGCTCCACTGTACGGAAGTTTGTCAAAGAGCCTCTAGCTATTAATCTAATTTTCCAAAAGTGCCTTCTGCTCTAATGGAATAATAATATTGTGAAGTGTAGTGCATCGTTTAGTTATCTGACGTGTATCCGTTACTATAAAACGACACGATTTAGAACCTGCACTGTGTGTATACCAGTCGATGCCACGTTTGTTTGCATTTAATTCAAATCTTTAGAAAACACGATTAACGCCAAATTGTTAGGATGCTGGACATTATAACGATATGTTTACGTAATGTTTATACATAAACATACAGTTATAAATGTCCCCGTTCGTAGTCGCGAATTATAACAATATGTTTACTTTTGTGCTGTAACATATAGCTATAATCAGCGGTGGAAATATATTTGCGAAAGCCGACCGTGTGCGGCTGTTTCTTGTTGGATCGTCTGATCAGTCGGAAGTTGCATTGCAGAGGAGAGTAAATGCCTATTCAAAATATAATTATTTTTGGATAGCTCAACATGAATTTCCTAAGGGACCGTAGTTTATCATGCATTTACGAGTAGAATATGGCGCGGAGAAAATATTTCGCCGCATACAACTTCCGTCCGATTTCGACGAAAGAATTCGTGACTGTGAACTCTCTATTTTGCAGAAACATAAAGAAAATTAAATAACTTCATGAAGGAGTGAGACATAGATTCTATATTAAATAAATAGTCCATACACCAGTTCCATTTAACTCTGAATTTATGATTTATGGCAATTAATAGACGAACTTACACTGCAATGAAGAATTTAACATGGATGCCGTTTTGACTGGCACTTCTCGTAATGTAAACAATTCCTTTGACGTTTTCACATACACGTCGCACAATAAATCTACTGCTATGCAGTATTGCACTTTTAGTATTGCACTTTTACTTTACACTAAAATAATATTATTTTTAACGATAATAATACCGCGGCAAGACATGCGCGTCCGACACAAGTTACCAGAGACAAAAGAAGAAGAGTAACTGTTCATCGAGAACATCTCGTACATCCAAAAAAATGTGTAAAAGTGTTCTTCTTCTGTCCGCTTTTCGCGCCGCGGTTTTCAAAGTCAATAACTCACTGTATCTCTGACGGCACTTCGACAACAAACAAGTTACCTCACAGGTCGTTCTCGCAACTTTATTTGCTAACTGTAGCTGTTGCCGAGCGACTGCTCGATTAGTGAATGATTTAAAATGATAAGGCAATCACATAATGTTACAACATGTACATCACAAACTGTGAGAACTGATGCACTTCTCTTGCTCACAGTCTAATTTAACTCAGTTTCACATAAAGCTGAAAAGCTCAGTCATGTAGGTTGCTGTTAGTATAAAGAATAAAATTAAATAGACAAGGCCTTCTGCGAATTTTTGAATTAGAAAACGTGTTCCTTAGACTTCATCGAGATTTCAGTGATGTTTATAATCTACTGAAGAAAGCCTCCGCCACACAACTCGGGACATAGTTTGAAAAATAATTATATTATATTTCACTTTACTTTTTGCTGCCTTATAGTTACCGAAAGACATAGGAGGTGTTCTCGACAAAACAGATGTGTAGTACTGCTATTTTTAATTTCAAATAGGGGCTGAAAGGGCTACTTGTGATGCTGTGGGTTGCGTTGACTGTGGAAGAGAGGGATGCAAAGCGTTAGTCGTATACAAGGGAAGCACCATGAGCATAAAAAGACATACGTGTAAAAGTATCACACATTCAACATCTAATACTGTTTCCAACAGCGATAAAGAGACAAAAAGGGAAAAGTGTATGAAAATGTGTGCGCTGCTTCTATGGCCGCTCAGCATCTTTATTGTGGAATGGTATATTAGCCTTTCACGAGGACTAATAGATTTTCTGAGCTAAATACGGAACAATGAGAGCACAATAGATTTTGCGTTCTCTGAGAACTGTCTATCGCTATATACAAGATATTGCCGATCAAATGAGATTTGGCCTCAAGTAAAATAACGAGAGCTGTAACGTGCAGCCTTTGGACGGACAATTATCGCAAAGTACATTATCTGACTGTCACATCTAGTATTATTGTGGACTCTGAGAACAGATAGGAGCCGAGAAACAGTGTGATTCTCACAACGAAGTTTCTCGATGTTACAAAAACGAGTGGAAATATTCTCACAGAGTGTATGAAAAATTCTGTGGGAAATACTGTCTGGGTCAGATGTATCTCCTGGAACTAAGCAAAGCGACATTTGTGATGCTTTAGGGCCGAAGATAAAGGAAGCTTTTCAACACGACAAATGTCTGCCATACGCAATGCACTGTATAAACATAGCGTTTAGGCAAACATTGAATGACTAGTTTCTTAGCGAAGACCTGCGTGATATTTGTGAACCCATCCAGGCAATGCGTCGAAGAGCAAAATTAGAAAAAACATTACAAGATACTGAGACGAGATGGAATAGCACCTACATGGTTTGGATTCATATGATTCCCAAAAAAAGAAAAAGAAAAAGGAAACCGAGAATTTGCTGTTGGAAAAAAAAAAACTGATAAGAAGTGGTCTCTTCGTATCGGTATTATGCAACGCAGTGTTAACTTTTACAGAGGCCACAAATGACCTGGAGAGTGGAACAGAGCAGACGCTGCCTTTTGTGGTGCCGTGGGCATCTAGTTCACTAGATACACGCCAGGATGAAGATCGTAATGCAGTAGTTAAATTGTTGAAAGGACGCGCAGGAACCTATCTAAGAATGTCGTTACCGAACTACAAGATTCTCATTACACGGCTAGTTTATCATCCACATTTGAAGGAAGTCTTACTGAGTGAAGAGAGAAAATATTTGTTCGTTGAAAGCTAAATAGCGTAGTTGTCAAAGAAAAGAAAGAAGATCGCATTCCATCTCCCGTTAAGAAATTTCGAAGTTGGCGTTCAGCTTCTAAATGCAAAGATGAACTTGAGACGTATTTGAACATAGACGCTCTAAGTGATAAGGTCAAGAACGTTATGTCTTGGTGGAAGGCTAATGCCTGTGCCTTCTCCAAGCTCTTTATAGTGGCGAAAGAAATTTTGTGCATTCCCGCAGTAGTGCTGCAACTGAAAGAAATTTTTGAAAGGCAGGCCTAACTGTATCCGAGAAGTGCTACTTTATCGACAAAGAACGGGCCAATGACATTTTGTTATGAATAATGACTAGAGGGACAAGGAAATTATTTTATGAACACTATCATATTACACGAGATTGAGCACAAATAATTTGTGGAAATAGCATCCACTTTTGTTATATAAATGTAATATAAAAGTTTGTATTTAGGAGTTTCCGTTGCCAAAAGATTTTGGCATTCTGAATACGTAGACGTCATGTACCATGTTACGTTAACTTTAACCTCTACTTCAGAAACTGATTCCATTTTATCATTCATTATTTTTAAACAGTAGTTTCAATTTTATTTTTGATTTTTCTGTAAATATTGTTAGTTACTTCTTGGCCCATGTCCAACGAACAAATCGTGTGACCGTTTTATGGTTTTACACTTACACGAAAATGCAAACTTCAAAATATTATCCAGATTAAACGTGTACACGTGAAACAGGCAGTTTTCATCGCAAGCCTTTCTAACCGTACTTGGTCGATTTCCCTTTCTCTACGAGTAGACCACTCACCCCGCCAGTGAGCGGCCACGACAAGATGTCATTAACGAGAACAATTATTGCGTATACTTACTGACCCGAGTTCCCTGTATGGTCGTGCTTGCAAGCTATCACTGTCATGTCACGAATGAGATACAGTTCTATAAGCACTGCACGAACATTTTACATTCTCTTCCATTTTACGTGTGTGACGTACACTGATAGACCAAATCGTTATGACCACTGCCTACCGCGACGTTTGGTGCAACCTGGTGGCGTTTCGGGAACGTGACGCGGCAACAAATGCACATAAACGTAGCAGACACAAAGGGGGCATCATCCTAGCATAGGTATGGGCTGCAAATGTGTAAATCCATATAGATAAGTTACTTTGACTATGGGCAGATAATTATTACGCATAGCCTCTGACGTGTATAGCGGAAACGGTGAAGCTGTTCGAATATTCACGTGCTGCTGCCATGAGCGTCTACGGGAAAAGGTGGGACAGTGAAACTACCACTAGGCGCTAAATGGTTGAACGACTGTGACTCTTCACAGAACGTGGGGTTCGCGGCTTGGCTGCTCTGTAAAGTAGGTAGATTGAGATCTACGGCATTTCTGCCGAAAGAGCACAAAGCTGCTGCACGCACAAGTGTTTTGGAGCACACCGTTCATCGTGCATTGTTGAATGTGGTGTTGCACAGCAGACCATTCCTAAGTGTTCACATTTTGACCCAGCCATATCGTCAACTGCAGTTGCAGGGGACACAGGACCATCGGGATTCGACCGTTGATCAATGGAAACGTGTCAGCTCTTCGGGTGAATCACATTTTTGTTACACTAGGTCGACGGTCGTCTCGGTAAATGCCGTCATCAAGGAAGCCGGCTCGAAATGTGCAGAGCTCCACGGACACAGGCTAGTGCGAGCAGTATTAGACTATGTGAGACATTACCCTGCGCTTGTATGGGACCTGTGGTAGTAATCGCACACACGCTGATAGCTGCGGACCACCTGCATCGCTTTATGCTTGATGCCTTCCCCGACGGTAATGTCATCTTCTTCCAGCAGTATAACTGTCCGTGTCTCAGAGCCATAACCGGGCTACTGTAATTTGAGTATCATTATAATGAACTCACGTTCATGTCTCTGCGACCAAATTCGCCTGATGTAAATCCTATCGGGCACCATCACGCAAATCAGCGGCACGTTATTTACGGTTATAACTTGATATGTACCTAGGCATCTGCTGTTACATACCTCCACAAAGCTACCAACCAACTCTCGGATCCCTGAAACGCAGAATCCCTAATGTGTTTCGTTCCAAAACAGGATAAACAAGTTATTAAGAAGGTTGTCGTAACGTTTTGATTCATCAGTGTACGTATGATACTTCGTTTCCCTTCATCATCACGTCATCATCACGTCATTGGTTTCCACCCACATTAAAACGTAGTGGCACTGTCTTTTATTTGAGGCAGACTCAAACACTATGAACATTCAGATTGTATTTTGTATTACTTAAATAAGTACAATAAGCAAGGAATGAAATGAAACCCGCGTCTTAGGACATAAAATAAGTTATGCATTACCATAAAGCTGTTTCCGTGATGTACTGTAGTAGCACTAATTTTCGAAAACAGCTCTTGGCTCAGTCTCGGTGTGGTCTTCTAATATATGAAGCAAACTAACGAAAATGAATGTTTGTGTAACTTTGACTGCTGCATTATTACGGCAGCTTCTGAATTTTAAATGGGAAAATTATACTCGCAGGAACAGTCATAAGTCAATCAATTCTTTTTTTGCACTCTGTAAGCATTTTTGGAAATTGTGCCAATTCGATGTTGTTATAAAGTAGTTCTTGTGCCGATGAGTTGAGCTCGAAAGAAAAACTGGTTCAAATGGCTCTGAGCACTATGGGACTTAACATCCATGGTCATCAGTCCCTTAGAACTAACCTAAGGACATCACACAACACCCAGTCATCACGAGGCAGACAAAATCCTGACCCCGCCGGGAATCGAACCTGGGAACCCGGGTGCGGGAAACGAGAACGCTACCGCACGACCACAAGCTGCGGACAGCTCGAAAGAAACGCAAATTCTTTTATTCTTTTACACTTACCGATGTACATGAGAAACACATCAAATTTGAAATGCAGTGAAGTGTTACACAATTGAAATTAAGGATACATTCCTTTTAATTTCACAGAGGCCGACTAGAAAATTATATTTTTCTATAGCAATAAGATAAATATTTTAGAACCTTTTCCGTCACGGTATGACAGTTACACTTTCCCATAGTGACCAGTTGGATCATGATGAAGTATCTGCTGACCTCCGGTTTCATAAAATGAGTAGACGAAACTCAATTTCAGATTAGGCATCCACGTTGTACTGATGATACTTACGCGAGCTAATTAAGTTCGACGTCTCGTGTACGTTACATTCTTAGAGGAAAGTGAAACGAAAGATCGTACTCTAGAACGATGTTAATTACCATTGGAACTGTAGGGAGACTTAGGCATACCGTGCGTTGAACACGCCACAAAGGCCACAATATTACAGCAGATGGAAAATTTATGAATACATCCTTTTGTACCAGTACCAAACAGAGGGCTATGTCTGTATATAAGTACATCAATTTCCCAACTATTTACAGTGATAACACATTTTGCTTCATATTTTAAATAAAGAGAAAGAAACGTTAAACACAGTGGCCGGTGTGTCTTACGAAAAAACAATCAATGGCAGTGAACGAAATCTGGAATTATATTTTCCAGCCTCCGGTCGACGAATTTCATGCTAACGAAATTACAATGTCAAATTAACATCTATTCACAGGGACACGCCCTTTAGTGCGTTACATAAAAGCAGTCCACTTCGGTAGTACTTCGGCTCCATGCTGCTTAAAGTATACCATTGTAAGTTGACTGTAAGGAGTTAGTTACAATTTGTGAATTGTTCTCTGGTAATGATAGCTCTTTCCTTGTTTTTTTAAGGGATCACCTGATGGCAAATTGTTGAAATCGGTAAATGTAATTTGGTCGATCTTGCTTTTAAAAATACATACGGAACATATTTTCATATTTGCAATATACAGAAGCTGTTTTTCATTGTTTAGTATATAAAATTGGTTTGTAACAGAAAGGTGGTTTGTAGCTGTCATTCACCTCGAGAACAAAACACCAGAAGGGCTCATGGAAAATTATTGTATTTTACAGATCTGTTTCATGATTGTAATCTATGTCTGTTTTATATGTAGGCGTTGTGATAACTATTGACTTCCTTAGGATGCACGGTTAGGAGGCAGCTACTTCAAAATTGCATATGGAATCACCTCACGGGAACCGTGTCAGTATAGGTACAAAAGAGAATTAAGTTACGTGGAGAAAAGAGGCCACAAAAAGAATAAAATACTTAGAGGATTCAAAAGAGCTCCAAAGCCCTGTTAGTCCATACTGGTTGAGAAGAGATCAAAATTCCATTATCGAAGATCTGCCTATGACATGACACAGTTCATTCCTCCCTCTGTGAGGCTAATGCAACTACTAAATGACACTAGGTCTACACGGCTGATATGAGACAGTCATTATTGGCTGATATCACAGGTTTTAGTCCTTAATGACTAAGGAGGCGCCATTTGATGTGCATACTTGCCAGTTTCACGATTAATTGGGAATGGGGCTAATGGGATATTTAATACTAAATGTGCCCGTGATGAAGGATACTTACCTTGCAGCATCTGCCGTCGCAGGTCCGAATCCTGCCTGGGGCATGGATGTGTGTGATGTCCTTAGATTAGTTAGGTTTAAGTAGTTCTAAGTTCTAGGGGACTGATGACCTCAGAAGTTAAGTCCCATAGTGCTCAGAGCCGGGGAGAGAGAGAGTCAGCGTTCGCGTGTTCGCGATAAATCACAACTAATCTGTGTCTGCAGCCAACCCCCCACCCATTCCACCCCTACCCTATCTACTCACTGTATACGTATCAAACATTAGTCGCGTGTAGAGGACCGTGACGGGCAGGTCTTGCTAGTTCAAGAGTCAGTTATTGAAATATCTTCCAGTGAAAGTGAAGGTGCCGACAAGACCACAAATAGCAAAGCACTCTTCGTTATTTTGACATCTGAGAACGTGAATGTCTTAAAGAAATCTAGAATACTGAAGGTAGAGAGAGGGAAGCACAACACATGGAATACTATTGTACAGGAATATTCCCACTGAACTGACAAACAGTATAGTGTTGTACGACGCTGTTAACTGTTCACTAATATGAAGAGTCATATCAAAAGAAAACCGATCTAAAGGATATAGGAACCAATCCGACGTCCAAAATTGTTGAGGCTTTCGTGGCCACTTGTTGACAAACTGCCTATTGGCTTCTGTCTCGGGTTCTTCGGCCGACGTTCATCTAATGATTTTTCTGACGTTTCGCCAGCACGAGTGGCTGGCATTGTCAAAGCTTCACCCTCCATTGCCGGTGGTGAACTGGAGCCGAGCTCGCGGGCGCAGACTATATGTACCTGGCGCGCCAACGTCCGCGGAGAAGCCCTCGGACGTTGGCGCGCCAGGTACATATAGTCTGCGCCCGCGAGCTCGGCTCCAGTTCACCACCGGCAATGGAGGGTGAAGCTTTGACAATGCCAGCCACTCGTGCTGGCGAAACGTCAGAAAAATCATTAGATGAACGTCGGCCGAAGAACCCGAGACAGAAGCCAATAGGCAGTTTGTCAATCCGATGTCCGTTGAATCGTAAAGATAAGGAAAATGATTTATTGGTATTACTCTCCCAGGAAGATAATCATGTTAATGTAAAGGTTCCTAGGGCTATTTCGGTTGGTATCAAGAACGTATCAAACAATGCTAAAGACTGCTGTAGAAATGTAGATGGGAGGGAAATGTCATACGCAGGTACGTGCAAGGTTGTTGCTCCTGCGAAAACCAAACGGACAACTTCAACATACATTAAACATGGAGTAAATACCCTTGCAGCACATGGAACTGAAAATACAAGTTTTATCTTTACCGCAACTTAGAGACTCGTATTGTTGAAACAACTGGAATTACAGGACCTTTATATAGAAAACAAAGAGGAGAAGACAGAAATATTGCAGACGAGAAATCTACACGAATGGATCATCAGTATGAAACACAAATATTGGTAAACGTTTCATGTTACCATTCCCTTTCCATTTCTTTATTTCTTGTCGAAATGAATGAAAGAAAAAACGATGTCTACGTTTTTCTTGTTCTCTTGTAGTTACTTTCAAATGTAATTACTTTGCTTATATTTTCTTATTGCATATAAGTAGTACACAATGAAACCAAGAAAATCACCTAAATACATCCGAGCATTAACTGTCGCTTCTGTTCATCACGAACCTTGCTTACACCGCTCCCCAAGTGTCTGATAGTACGCTTTTCTTCATCAGGACTCACACTTCCGTCACCGTCTTCTTCTCCTTCTGCTCCTCTTCTGTTCTCCAAATGATACCGTAAAGTGACCTTTTAGATGCTTAGAGGTACTGTGCAGTATAGCATACATTACTGTTAGTCTTGGGGCGATCTCCGAGTAAAAGTCTTTCACAGTTACCGATGACCGTAAATCATTGCCTCAGTTCACCATAGGCTCTCTCCACTACCACTTTTTCTCTTTCATGGACCAATCTGAGTTGTCACTGAGCAGCTTTTCTTGTTGACTGAAATGAAGTTACTAACCATGGAGATGTTACACACCTTGAATCAGCAAGTAAGCATCCCCGTGTACCCTGAAATTAATTTCTAATACAGAAATGTCTTCCTATTCTCGCATTATGCAAGCTACCAGGCCATACTGCAAGTATGATAGTAAATTTCTCACCAGCATCTACGGTGACCTGCTCATTAATAGATGCATAACCTTTGTGACTGACGTATTCGTCACCATGTTATGACGGTTTTCTGGCTTCTATTTGGGGCCATTCCAAAGACCCTACAACAGTCGGCAGTCGAAACATTTTTTCCATTTCTAAGTTAGCCGTATTGAAGTTCTGTATTTTAGATGGGATCGCAATCCAGTCTTGAGCTTTTACAACTACATGATCCATAACATCGTTCACTGTTTTACAAACTGTTGTTCTGTCGATTCCAAAATCCTCGGCTACACTGGTCTGGAATCCAGGATAGCCCAAATAACGAAGAAGTATCTCCACCCGTTTTCGTTCGGTCAGGGCTCCTCCACGTGGTTCGTCGCATACTAGCATGAACTCCGCAGTTAAAAAGTCCACGTTTTCGTTTACTAACATCACTCATAATCGTACTACGTTTCTCATGTCTTAACGGCAGGAACATCGCCATAGCGCAGGTAGACGAAGAGTACTTAAGAACTGGCATGTTCCATCACCATCTTACCAATAACCTAGATGTACTTTCGTGTGGAAACTAGATTTTACTTTGCGTTCCGGAAAAGTCAAGTGACATGTTGGCATATTATAAACTGCAACATTTATTCGCATACAACTGAGACACATACTAAAACGTGAAACATTTTGCTGCATGTAGTGTTTATTCACGTCACTCAATAAGTATGGATTCGGGGAAACTTCGCTGCTCTGTGGAGATACAGCGGATGTTAGTTTATTGTTTGTCCTGCTAGATACTGTCCCTTCTCTAGCTGACCAGTAGGCAGCTCTTCTCATTGCCATGTGATGTCAATCCAAACGCCAATAAAAACTGGAACAGGTTACAACCAGTGGAAAAATGCTCCTATTGGAGTATACAGAAGATGAAAATTCTCCTGTTTAAAAGACTGTCTTAAAAGTGGGGTACAAACTGGCTCACTCTACCTTCCTCAGAGCCTTTAAAAATTTTCCCAAAAGTTATGGCATGTGAACATGAAACTCTCCTCCCAACCCCATAAGCTCTCCTACCTGTAACTCGCTCACACCCACTAATGGATCGCTATAAGTCACTCATATCCATCAATTTCCATTCGTCCATCCTCACTCACTCATTCAGCCCAACTTACTATCATCGTCTCTTTGTATCTCTCTGTCACCGTCAGCTGTCCCACAACCAGTCTCCTTCGTTCTGTACTACTGCACCTGTCTCCTCTCATAGACACTGTCTCCCTATCTCTTCCTTACAGCTGCTTTTTCTTTCGTTTCTTCCCACTACAGCTGTTTCTTCACATAGCTTCATTGTTGCAATTGTCATTGGCTCTGGTTCGCATTATCACTGGCTTCCCACCAGTTCCACTTTCACCGTCCCTTTATTCCTCTCCCACTGGTAATATCTCCCTCATTCTTTCCTAGCATTGTTCTACCACTGTCAGCTATGTTCCACTGCCACTGCGTCCTCTCTTTCTCTCACACTGCCATAGTCTCCTTCTCTCTTTCCATACCACGACCAGTGTCTACTATTTTGCAGTATTTATTATCTTTCTGTCTCTTTCCCGCTGTAACTATCTCCTTCGCTCTCAGTATAGAAAAACACGAACATGTTCGCATGCCAAACTTTTGGGAAAAATTTCGAAGTTGCTGAGTAAGTTAGAATGAGGCAGATGGTGTCGCCCTTCTAAGTGAGAATCTTTTAAAGAGGTGCATATTACCTCCTTTTGTGTTCCGATAGGATTTCTCCGCTGATTCCCTTCTTTTCTTTGCCACGGCAGGGCATGTCGCTATTTTGTAAGAAAAAAAAAGCTTTATGAATCAGAGAAAGTCACATAGTTTACTTAACTAAAATTGAAGTAAATCAAACCTAATTTCACATCTCAGACGGTCTTTTATGAGGACAAAAGTTTTGCGTTTGCTTCAGTACCACAACGTGCACTTTCCAGAACACTTCTGATGTAACGGAGAAACGTTACAGCTCATTTCACCATACTACGTCATTTTATAAACTACGTTTTCGTCTCACACTGGATTTATCACGACGTCCCTCTCTTGAAGTTCCACAAGAATTTATCCACATAGTTGAAAATTTAATTTCCATCTAAATTTCAGTAGGGCTAAGGGCATCTTATTCCCCCTCCACTACAGAACCACGGAAGGTTAATGAAGAACGTTGGAGAACGTAGCTCTTACGTATACACATGGTACTGATAAATAAGGGCCGATGGCCTTGCCGCAGTTGTAACACCGGTTCCAGTCAGATCATCGAAGTTAAGCGCTGTCGGGATGGGCTAGAACTTGGATGGGTTATCATCCGGTTTGCCGGGTGATGTTGGCAAGCGGGGTGCACTCAGCTCTTCTGCGGCAAACTGAGGAGATACTTAACTGAGAAGCAGCGGCTTCGGTCTCGTAAACTGACATACGAGCGGGAGTGCGGTGTGCTGACCACATTCCCCTCCATATCTGCATCCAGTGATGCCTGTGGTCTGAGGACGACACGGCGGCTTGTTGGTACCGTTGGGTCTTCCAAGGCGTGTTCAGACGGATTAGTGATAAAAGATTTGATAAGAATCCAAAATTATGTACCATCGAAATATATTGTATAAACGAATATAAAATCTCAATTCTCTTACACAGACCACAATCACTGGACTACTTGTCTTTACACGACAGTCCATATGCAACAGACATATTTTAGCATTAGCCCTGAAATTGTTATTTTATGAGTGTAAGAGCAGTGAAATAAACTGCTTGAGTGCGCAGATGATAAACAATTTGGTGTTGATTGCAACGCGTTGTAACGAATGTTTTAACACTAATCAAGACCTAGCGGTTCCCACTTAAAACACGATCGCAGAGTGTTTCATGAAAAGAGACGTAATGTTCCGTTACCAAAAAAAAAAAAAAAAAAAAAAAAACCAAATGCACAGTTAAGCAAATACAGTGCAAGCTTAATTTAGCAACCAGCTTACCGTGATCCAGAACGAAGCCGCTACAATTTAATCATTTCAGTCTCACAAGACAGAGCGTCTGTACTAAACACAAAAGCAGAACCTCGAGGCACCAGGTAGAGGACCAAAGTGTCCTGTCACCAGCTTTCCATGACGCCATAGGAAACGATTTATCTGCGAAGCTATGTAATTGGTTGGCTCATGTGAAAGGTGCGGCTACTTAAGACGACCTATAATCACAGTCCTCACCCAGAGATAAGCTACTCTAGCAGATGCGGAAATGACTACAGATCCTTTGGGACAGACGGGAGACAAGAGGCTTACGCAGGAATACAGGTCATGAAATAAATCTGAGCGCAAACGCTTTTCATTATGTATTTTGTGTGTGTGTGTATGTGTGTGTGTGTGTGTGTGTGTTTGTGTGTGTGTGTGCACGTATGGCCGAAGCGTATCTATTACAGGATTTTAGTGATCAGAGAGTTTTTGAGTATTTTTTAAGATATTATACTTTGTTCTTATTTTTTTAACAAGACATGCATGGTTTAGTGGTTGTTTACCCAAACAAACATCCAATCATATTTTCATATTTTATCAGTTAACTAGTATTCCTTGAGATTTATCTTTATCCATTGAGTGTCAGCCTGACCTATATTTTTCCAAGATAGTTTTATTGCAGTTATTCCTACTACAGGCACCCCGGATGGTTTCTCGCATACGTTTTGCCTTTCTTACTGTTTCTAATGCCTCATCACCAATAGTGCAGTCGAACAGTAGCGAATATCTTGGTGCAGTATCTTACATTGACCAACATTCGTGGTCAACCGCCAGTCCCATAAGCTCAGTTAGTTTACAACGTTCTGCGGTACAGTAATTAAATATATTGCGATTGGTCTAGCGCCTATAACACTTCTTTAGGGGTACTCCCGGTGCTACTATTACATCTTACAGTTTTGTCATGAGAAGAAGGGCGTGCTGAGTTCTATCTGCTAGGAAGAGTTGAAACTACTTATAAATTTGGTCTGATACTGTGTAAGCTCGTATTTTGGTCACTAAAGGAATGTAAGGAAATGCACTGAATGCCTTCCGGGAGTCTACGAAACCTGACTGCTATTGTCCACACAGCCCTAGAATTCATGAATTAAAGTGTTAACAGAGTTCAGATAATGAGAATTTGCGAAACTCACGAGGATTTTTATGAGATATATTACTGTTTTCCAAAGTTATCCGTGAACAAAGATATATAATTTGCCACAGATTGTTTTCTGCATTATAGATAAGTAGTGTGTATTTCACTGACGGCTATCGTTCAAAAAGAGAGTGACCTGTACATTTTACCAGTTGCTTGGATACTATCCTTGTCCCAGCGAGCTACGCCAGAAAGGTGTAAAACACATACTCAGTTTGGCATATATATTTCATAGTATCCTCTGGAAAATGAACTTGAAATTATGGTATTGTAAAAATTTTTGCTACTTCTTCGACAGTTGTTTTCGATTTTGTATGTTAGCTAGGAGAAGATATATTTAACTTGACTTGCGTTAACAAAGTAAGTAGATGACAATTTGACCTCATATTCATTGCGTTTGAGTGGCTATTCCAAAAGTGAAGACCCTTAAAAAGTGTTGTGCCCCAAATTTAGCACAGACGCTTATGGTCATACCCGACTTATTGTATGGTCAATTTTCGTTTATTTGTATTGCCTCTACTGAATGCATTGCCGGCCGAAGTGGCCGTGCGGTTAAAGGCGCTGCATTCTGGAACCGCGAGACCGCTACGGTCGCAGGTTCGAATCCTGCCTCGGGCATGGATGTTTGTGATGTCCTTAGGTTAGTTAGGTTTAACTAGTTCTAAGTTCTAGGGGACTAATGACCTCAGCAGTTGTCCCATAGTGCTCAGAGCTTTTTGAACAATTTTTTTTACTGAATGCATTGTACACTACTGGCCATTAAAATTCTACACCAAGAAGAAATGCAGATGATTAACGGGTATTCATTGCGCAAATATATTATACTATAACTGATATGTGATTACATTTTCAAGCAAATTGGGTGCTTAGATCCTGAGAAATCAGTACCCAGAACAACCACCTCTCGCCGTAATAACGGCCTTGATACGCCTGGGCATTGAGTCAAACAGAGCTTGGATGGCATGAACAGGTACAGCTGCCCACGGAGCCTCAACACGATACCACAGTTCATCAAGAGTAGTGACTGGCGTATTGTGACGAGCCAGTTGCTCGGCCACCATTGACCAGTCGTTTTCAGTTGGTGAGAGATCTGAAGAATGTGCTGGCCAGGGCAGCAGCCGAACATTTTCTGTATCCAGAAAGGCCCGTACAGGACCTGCAACATACGGTCGTGCATTATCCTGCTGAAATGTAGGGTTTCGCAGGGATCGAATGAAGGGTAGAGTCAAGGGTCGTAACACATCTGAAATGTAACGTCCATTGTTCAAAGTGCCGTCAATGCGAACAATAGGTGACCGAGACGTGTAACCAATAGCACCCCATACCATCATTCCGGGTGATACGCCAGTATGGCGTTGACGAATACACGCTTCCAATGTGCGTTCACCGCGATGTCGCCAAACACGGATGCGACCATCATGATGCTGTAAACAGAACCTGGATTCATCCGAAAAAATGACGTTTTGCCATTCGTGCACCCAGGTTCGTCGTTGAGTACACCGTCGCAGGCACTCCTGTCTGAGATGCAGCAGTCAAGGGTAACCGCAGCCATGGTCTCCGAGCTGATGGTCCACGCTGCTGCAAACGTCGTCGAACTGTTCGTGCAAATGGTTGTTGTCTTGCAAACGCTCCCATCTGTTGTCTCAGGGATCGAGACGTGGCTGCACGATCCGTTACAGCCATGCGAATAAGATGCCGCTCATTTCGACTGCTAGTGATACGAGACCGTTGGGATCCAGCAGGGCGTTCTGTATTACCCTCCTGAACCCACCGATTCCATATTCTGCTAACACTCATTGGATATCGACCAACGAAAGCAGCAATGTCGCGGTACGATAAACCGCAATCGCGATAAGCTACAATCCGATCTTTATCAGAGTCGGAAACGTGATGGTACGCATTCCTCCTCGTTAAACGAGGCATCACAACAACGTTTCACCAGGCAACACCGGTCAACTGCTGTTTTTGTATGAGAAATCGGTTGGAAACTTTCCTCATGTAAGCACGTTGTAAGTGTCGCCACCGGCGCCAACCTTGTGTGAATTCTCTGAAAAGCTAATCATTTGCATATGTCAGCATCTTCTTCCTGTCCGTTAAATTTCGCGCCTGTAGCACGTCATCTTCGTGGTGTAGCAATTTTAATGGCCAGTAGTGTATTTTAACAAGGGTAGATTGGTAGTGGATGTTCTTATTTCGTCACGTAAGAAGAAAAGTTTTTATCCACACTGAAAATTGTTGATACTTTTAAAGTTTATAGAACTGACGCCGCCGCCACCACCACTGCCACTCCCACAACCCGCTCACCCGTCCACCCTCCCGCTCAAACGCAGCCGCCGCTGTCACCGACGCCTTAGCCACTCACGCCGCAGTGATATGGTCGAGTGCATGCGCCAACAGTTACTCATTGATCCAATCGGAGCATGCGACAGTGCAGGAATTTGTATACGCACTGAGATGACAAGTCATGAGAAAACAATATGCACCCACACGTACACACACACACACGCACACGCACACGCACACGCACACGCATACGCACGCACGCACACACACACACACACACACACACACACACATAGCATGGCGTGCTCAACGCATAAAAGTGCAGCGCATCGACGGAGATGTCATTTGTACTCAAGCGATTCACGTAAAAATGCTTCCAAATGTGATGATGGCCACACGACGGGAGTCAACAGGCACTGAACTCGGAATGGTACTTTGAGCTAGACGCATGGAACATTCCATTCCGTATACATTTAGGGCATTCCATATTTCGAGATTCGTAGTCCCAAGAGTGTGCTAAGAACACCAGATTTCCAGCGATATCTCTCACCATGGACAACGCAAAACGGTCGAGAGCAGCAAAGTTTGCGTAGGTTTTTCAGTAATATCAGACAAGCAACACTGCGTGAAATAACCGCAGAAATCAATATAGGACGTACAACGAACGTATTCGTTAAGGCAACGCGGTGAAATTTGGTGCTAAAGGGCTATGGCAGCAGACGACCGACATGAGTGCCTCTGATAAGAGCACGACGTTGGCTGCAGTGCCTCTTCTCGGCTTGTTACCTTAATCGGATGGACGTTAGTCGGGTGGAGAAGAGTGATGGGTCCCGATTTCGTTTGGTAAGAGCTGATAGTAGCGTTCGAGTGTGGCATAGACATCTCGAAGCCATGGGCCCAAGTGTCAACAAGACAATCTGCAAGCTGGTGGTGGCTCCATAATGGTGTGGGCTGTGTTAACGTGGAATGGACCGGGTCCTCTGGTTATGTTCGGCTACTTTGAGACCATTTTCAGCCATTCATAGACTTCATGTTCCCAAACCACTGCGGAATTTTTATGGATGATGATGCACGACATCACCAGGCCACAGTTATTTGCGATTGGTTGAAGAACATTCTGGCCAATTGGATCGACTGATTTAGCCATTCAGATCATCCGCCATGAATCCCATCAAATATTTATGGGACATAAGCGAGAGGTAAGTTAGTGCACAAAATTTTGCACCGGCAACACTCTCGCAATTGTTCACAGCTAAAGAAGTATCACGGCTCAGTATTTCTGCAGGAGATTTCCAACGACGTTTTATGTCCACTTCAGGTTGCGTTGCCGCACAACGCCGGGAAAAAGGATATCCGACACGATATTAGGAGGTATCCGATGAGTTTTGTCACCTCCGTGTAGATGTTGTCGTTGTTGTGGTCTTCAGACCTAAGACTGGTTTGATGCAGGTCTCCATGCTACTCTATCCTGTGCAAGCTTCTTCATCTCCCACTACCTACTGCAGCCTACATCCTTCTGAATCTGCTTAGTGTATTCATCTCTTGGTCTCCCTCTACGATTTTTACCCTCCACGCTGCCCTCCAATACTAAATTGGTGATCCCTTGATGCCTCAGAACACGTCCTACCAATCGATCCCTTCTTCTAATCAAGTTGTGCCACAAACTCCTCTTCTCCCCAATTCTATTCAATACCTCTAGTTATGTGATCTGCCCATCTAATCTTCAGCACTCTTCCGTACCACCACTTCTCGAAAGCTTCTATTCTCTTCTTGTCCAAACTATTTATCGTCCATGTTTCGCTTCCATACATGGCTACACTCCATACAAATACTTTCAGAAACGACTTCCTGACATTTAAATCTATGCTCGATGTTAACAAATTTTTCTTCTTCAGAAATGCTTTCCTTGCCATTACCAGTCTACATATTATATCCTCTCTACTTCGACCATCATCAGTTATTTTGCTCCCCAAATAGCAAAACTCCTTTACTACTTTAAGCGTCTCATTTCCTAATCTATTTCCCTCAGCATCACCCGACTTAATTCCACTACATTCCATTATGATCGTTTTGCTTTTGTTGCTGTTGCGTAGATACTGTACTGAAATGCACATAATGTCAAAGCATAGAGAGCTAAAGGACGATACAGTATACAATGATAGAGGAAGATGTCCATGCATCGTTTAAGTGAATTGTCGCAACCACTTATGGTTTATTTGATCTGTCGCTTCGTCTAATAGTATAGTAATTATAACAAGAAACTTAAAGAAATAGATACAGAAATGAAAAACACACTGCAGATGAGGAAAGAGCTAGTAATCAGGTAAGTGAATTCCAGGAGGAAAGTTAGATTCATAATTAAGTGAAAGAAAATGTAAGTTTTGTTCTGGAGAAGCATGACTTTTTGAATTAAAGTATTCTAACACTTATTCGAGAGCTAATCGGCAAAAGATGAGTTAAATACGGAAGTCAGAAGACTTCGGTACGAATTTGAAGATCTGAAATGTAATGTGAGCAAGGACATCAGTGTTCGAGAACAGAATGCGAACGAATCAATATGAAACGCTCAAATTGGCAGTATGCCAAGTCTTTGGAGGAAGCGGAAGCTCGTTACTGAGGGCAAATTCGCAATTAAGTTAAAATGGTAACGAATAAGTTTGTGCGCATTACTTTTGGTGCACAGAAGACGTCTTTCGATATGGAGAGCTAACGAGACAACGACCCAGTACATGTTGAAATAAACCTTGAAATTTTTTATACGGGAAGAATACACCGAAAGGAATGCCCTGTAAAAAATTTTAGCACTTTAAAATAAAAATTGTTGTAAATTGTGAAATTTGTAGAATTTGTACCTCACCAGGCGGTTGGACAGTCGTTCACCCCTAATGGAGCTGTAGCGGACTGTGTGTGCGCTATATGATACGCACATATCATTGGATGACGGCGCTTCGGTGAACTGGTAACGCGAATCTGCGTGATTGTAATTTGGAAACCGCATATCTGTTTTCGTTGATAGTTTCTCTGAAACAATTGCCTGCAGTTACTGTTTACTCGAATACCCATTTCGTTTAACATTTGTAATAATTAACGGTTGCTTTTGCGGTAAGTGTTAGCAACGGAGATAAAACTGAATTTATATTCATTGTTTTAACGCTTCATGTTAAGCAGTGTACAAACCAGATTTTGCTTCCTAAAATATGATCGTGATCTGTAAAAATGGAAGAAATCGGAAACCTCTATGAATGACTTATTGTACAGGTGGGCAACAAAGTCCAGTTACCTCCCATTAATAACCAACATAAACTCCTAAATTTGAGTGAATAACATTGAGAACAGTTCTTTAGTCGTCTTTTTCAATATATGAAACATGTAGAGCTGCTCGTGAGAGGAAGTGAACCGTTACAAATAGATATAATATACGAGACTGGGCCCTCTGAATCGCAATTTAGATGGATAGTGCTTATTTCAAGTCTTCTCCAAGCTGATTAAGCAGATTGAAGAAGTTGCATGGTATAGGAAGTCACAAAACAACGACTTTTATTTCAAGTAAAAATGTAGAGGACATGCCATTAATTTGTACATGATGTAGAAACGAAGTTTTGGTGTTTTCCCCATATTAGCTGTGTCTAACGCCTATCAGTCAGGTTTCATGAAAGAACACTTTATTATTTCGAGGCGGAAAACGACAGAGTCTGGTGTGAAATCGATTAATGCCAAGACATTCATATACAATAATGACGGTAATAAGTCTGACTGGATTACTCTTTCTGTCTCCCGGTACCTCATGGCATATAAGGACCAAAAATAAAAAAAAAAGAAAGCTTAGTGGCAAATGTATCACAATTAACCTTTCAAAATTTGGAATGATGGGAAATAATAGTTTTTAACAATTCATTCGAAGAGGTTTCTAACCACTTGACGACATTAGTTCATTGGATTCCCTGGAGTCTTGGCCTGAACATAATAATACATCTTTCAGAAGGACGACGCAAAAACTTTTGACATAATTCAGACGCCACCCAGAATAACCAACGTGACTCTCGATAAAGAGTTAATTCGGCTGTGGAAAGTATTTTTAAAAAATTGTCAATACGGTATCTGAATACTTTGTGCCATTTTAGGTTCATCAGGAATAGTGTTCTAATGTTTCAGTCGTTTGTGCTGTGTCAGATTCCACTGGCACAACTTACAGATTACTTTAAGAATGTTCGGTCTGCAGTACAGTAACCAGAGCACCGGCCAGGATCATTACTTACTCCATCACAATTCTGTCTACAAAAAAATAGTAAATACTGTGATGTGGCTGAGAGCATTAGTTTGCCTTTCATCAGGTGTGCTCATTGGAAGGAAAACGTTTTCGTTATTCAAATGACACTCGGCTTTATTTTGATGAACATGGGCAATAAAAAAGGAACTGTTTCGTTGTTCCAAAGCATACATTATTTAAAAATTATCAGAAGAATTGTGCGACAGTAATAGATATAAAATTATGTATCTATAAGAAATGCTTTATTTGAATAAATCAAAGTGACGGTCGATGAAAGTCGTCTGTAATGTAACATCAAATACTGCCTTGATTTATTTTCCTCTGCTAGTCAGCTTTGTAATAGGTACATATGCAGGAGATCAGCTGTCTATACGAACTGCCTCTTATGCAATACACGAATGGTACGTGACGTTTTTTGTTATTCTTTACATATTTCAAATTTGCTTGTGTCATTCCGGATATTAGAACTACGCGGCGCTATATTCTCCTTTTGTAGCAAGCCTATACCTAATATAAAATGGACTCATTTCTGTCTTGAATAACACAAAAAACAATGCACGTTTGTCATGGTGTATTCTGGTTTGTAAAGAACAATCCGACAATACCCAGCGTATACCGGCAGTTATCATGTGAAGAATATGTGAGACTAATATATAACTCATTATATACGATATACACTACAAATAAACGCCACTTTTAGAATTTATGGTGGTGTATTAGCCTGATTCGCACGATATTATCGTTATTGTTTGCTAATTATTCTTGAAAACTTTCTGCACAGTGTTAACCATATTATACATATAGCTTCTTGTCAGCTGTGAAAAGGGTGATATCTCTTTTAGTCGTACCTGCGATTATTCATTTTGTATAAAAATACAACACAGACTTTAAATTAAATTTTGCCTTAAGGTCGGAATAAAGGTTAGCTAAGTCTTAAAAACTTAAATATGGGTTTTGTTTTGTCTGCTGTTAGTAAAACAAGTGTTTACAAGGGTATAAGCGTGGTGATCAGGTCGAGACATGTTGAAGATGAGCGCAACAGTACGTCATGAATTCATGAAATCGTGGAAAGAGTGAAAGAAAAAATTACGAACGGTCGCCAAATTACAATCAAATAAGTCTCTGAAGATTTAGAAATATTCACTTATTTCTGATGTTTTGGGTATGAAACCTGCGAGAATAAAGATCGCCGCAAAATTATAGAATTTTGTACAAAAGCGTTGGCGAATACATGTTGCTTAGGAGTCACCAAATGGAGTCACTAGCTATGCAGAACTGCAAAAATATATAATAATTGGTCAAGAAACATGTGTTCATGGATACTACAAAGAAATTAGACCTAAATCACCACAGTAAAAGAATACTGGATTGCCGAGTTCGAAAAAGCTTCGATCAGTGCTGCATAAAGTTAAGGTCATGTTCATTGTGTTCTTTGATAGCAAAATCATAGTGCACCATGAATTCTTGATGCACGATCGAACGTTTAATACAGAGTACTATTTTATTGTTAAACGACATTTGTGCAAGCAATCCGATGGAAATCGCGTAGACCTGTAGAAATGCAGTTCATAGAGTTTGTATCTCAATAAGCACATGCTCAAATTTCTTTCTTTCTCCGTCATACTGCGGATATAAATAACACTGTAAAGACACCCCATTTTCCACATCCGACCGACATGGCCTAATGTGAACATTCATATTCCCAAAAACAAAACAAAACACAACGTTGGAGGTCGTCGTTTTGTAGGCTTCGATGAGATTAAAAACAAGTCGCTCAGGGAGTTAAATGCTGACGCGAAGATCGAGTTCCAGAACAGTTTCGCTAATTGTAAAAGACTGTAACAGAATTGTACCCTATTGGCCATTAAAATTATTACACCACGAAGATGACGTGCCACAGACGCGAAATTTAACCGACTGGAAGAAGATGCTGTAATATGCAAATTATTAGCTTTTCAGAGAATTCACACAAGGTTGGCATCAATGGCGATACCTACAACGTGCTTACATGAGGAAAGTTTCCAACCAATTTCTCATACAAAAAAAAAGTGGTTCAAATGGGTCTGAGCACTATGGGACTGAACATCTATGGTCATCAGTCCCCTAGAACTTAGAACTACTTAAACCTAACTAACCTAAGGACATCACACACATCCATGCCAGAGGCAGGATTCAACCTGCGACCGTAGCCGTCCCGCGGTTCCGGACTGAGCGCCTAGAACCGCTAGACCACCGCGGCCGGCTTTCTCATCTTCAAACAGCAGTTGACCACCGTTGATTGGTGTAACATTGTTTGATGCCTCGTGTAAGGAGGAGGAACGCGTACCATGACATTTCCGACTTCGATAAAGGTCGGATTGCAGCCTATCGCGATTGCGGTTTATCGTATCCCGACATTCTTGCTCGCGTTGGTCGAGATCCAATGAGTGTTAGCAGAATATAGAATCGGTGGGTTCAGGAGGGTAATACGGAACGCCGTGCAGGATCCCAACTGCCTCGTATCACTAGCAGTCGAGATGACAGGCATCTTATCCGCATGGCTGTAACGGATCGTGCAGCCACGTCCCGATCCCTGAGTCAACAGATGGGCACGTTTGCAAGACAACAACCAGCTACACGAATAGTTCGATAACGTTTGCAGCAGCATGAACTATCAGCTCGGAGACTATGGCTGTGGTTACCCTTGACGCTGCATCACAGATAGAAGCGCCTGCGATGGTGTACTCAACGACGAACCTGGGTGCACGAATGGCAAAACGTCATTTTTTCGGATGAATCCAGGTTCTGTTTACAGCATCATGATGGTCGCATCCATGTTTGGCGACATCGCGGTGAACGCACATTGGAAGCGTGTATTCGTCGTCGCCATACTGGCGTATCACCTGGCGTGATGGTATGGAGTGCCATTGGTTACACGTCTCGGTCACCTATTGTTCACATTGATGGCACTTTGTACTGTGGACGTTACATTTCAGATGTGTTACGACCCGTGACCCTACCCTTCATTCGATCTCTGCGAAACCCTACATTTCAGCAGGATAATGCACGACCGCGTGTTGCAGGTCCTGTACGGGCCTTTCTGGATACAGAAAATGTTCGGTTGCTGCCCTGGCCAGCACATTCTTCAGATCTCTCACCAACTGAAAACGTGTGGTCAATGGTGGCCGAGCAACTGGCTCGTCACAGTACACCAGTCACTACTCTTGATGAACTGTGGTATCGTGTTGAGGCTCCGTGGGCAACTGTACCTGTACACGCCATCCAAGCTCTGTTTGACTCAATGCCCAGGCGTATCAAGGCCATTATTACGGCCAGAGGTGGTTGTTCTCGGCACTGATTTCTCAGGATCTATGCACCCAAATTGCGTGAAAGTGTAATCACAAGTCAGTTATACTATAATATATTCGTAAAATAAATACCTGTTTATCATCTGCATTTTTTCTTGGTGTAGAATTTTAATGGCCAGTAGTGTATGTATCTAATGCAGACTGTTTTGATGGGTGTAAGATTTATGTGGACAAAATATAAAAATCCTACCAGAAGATAAAAACTCACGTTACGTTTTACACGCTGGGCCGTGGAGACAAACGTATCACCTCGTCTCCTCGAACGACTTAATAGTTGATGTGTCATTCCTTTTTGTTCTTTGTCTTCTCTTAAGAGCTTTGATTCTGCTGTTGAGTGATGGGACCTACTTACGGTCTCACTCATACTTCGCAGCACATAAACTTCTCTTACAGTGTGCTGAATAAACAAATTAACATTTGACTGCATCTATCAATTATGATGACTAATATAATAATTGAATTTCCCATTCGTTAGTATGACGAATCTATTATTTTATAAACATACACTCGTTTTCCAATGACATGAAGAGTAATCCTTCTTTTTGTAAATTATATTGAAATCAACTAAAATTATCTCCCACTGGGTGTATGAGAAGACTGTTTGCGTCACTGTCACCGTATTAGTTTCCATGGTTCAGGTCAGTGGAGGTACGCCATCCTCCTAGTCGTTATGACTGTAAGTGTTTCTTACGGAAAGCGATGGTGGACAACAAGACACAAAACTTCCCGCTCCGGAGATCACAAAGTCATACATTTATCAAGAAGCAAATCGTCCCCAGATCCAGACGAAGAAAACCATAAATCACCCTCAGTATCACTTTGCTTAGTAACACTTTCTATCACCATTGTCTCACACGTCTTCCATGACAAGTGGCAGAGCTGAAGACAATCCAAGGAGTCAACAAGTGATGCTACAGAACAGTGTGTCAAACGAGAGGAACTACTGATAGTATAACAAACCTTGAGGAGTGTACTCGGTGCCAAAATGTAAAATGTTGTAAGCTTCTCACAGTACTTCAATAGACATATACCCGAGTATTCAGCCCTCCTAGCTCTTTCATCCACTTTCACTTATACACGTTTTAGAACAAGAGCCCTAAAAATTGTCTAATATATAAGCCAATTGCATGCCTGTGGTTGGTACCTACATGGCACCCATACCTAAAACACCACAAGGGAAAGAAGGGCACAATATTTTAAAAATCTATAGCTGAAGCTACAAGCACCGTACTGGCTCAATGCATAACCACGCTATTCCACCAACTGCAACACAAGTTTTGGATTCAGTGCGATTCTGTGCAGAGGCGTCTACAAGGATGGGCTTATTTTACGATATAATTTATTTTACAAAGTTTGAGGTACCACTAAACACAACGACGTAATAGAAATGAATGGCAGTAGTAAGAAATAAACAGCATTCCACCCACAAATATTTATGAACTAATGAGTAGCATCATACAATAATAATTAACAAATAATGAATTTCTCCTAAACCAATTTAATATGTTCAAGTTAAATATGAAGAGGCACCTGTGACACACAACCGGGAATTAGCTGAGAACAACATACAAATAACAAACTTCATCTTTTCAGCTAATAGTATGCCATAATTGTGTAATCGTAAAAACTGAGTATAATAAGTGAATAAATCGCAAGAGGATCAAACTCTGCTGCCAGTAGCCTCCAGCAGTAAGTCACTAGTGGTACAGACAACAGCACAACACCACAGTATTATAACTCTCATTCGTCCATGCTTTGTGGTCATTTAGTGGATACAGGAGCGAGGAAAAGATACGATTCGAAGACAGAGAATTCGGAGATTAATTTATTCTACTTCTAATATGCAACAGTGAAAATAATACTTAACTTCGTTTGTTGTACATTTAGCGCATGTTGCTAACAGTAGATTCGAATACTAAAAGATATACAGATACAAAGGTTTACAATTTAGTCATTCTTCAATACTGTTGCGGCCACATGTAGTAAGCGTTGCTTCACACAGTGGAGAATGGCAAAACAGAGGCACGCCTGCGACCGAGGCGTTGCGAAGTAGGCAGGCATAGATAGCCTTGCTGACAGCGGTAGTCTACCAGCAGGCTGACGCAATGACACACACAGACCGAGCACCAAGCGAAGTGCGTGAGTAAGGGGAAGTGAGGCCAGCACGCTAAGTTACTCTGCAATATATTGAGGGAGTGATAACAAAAAGCTACCACCGAGGATAAAAAACGTCCTCCTGCTGGATATAACTAGTGGAGCGTCGGCAGCAACAGACAGAAGCCATTAGGAAGCAGTTCGGATCCGAGGACGGACGTGGTCTGTGTCCGAATGTTCAGTCATCGTAGGTGACGATTCCAGAAGTCTGTTACAGCTCAAAGGAGTCACTCGTTCGCCGTCAGATTTGAACTTCAGCTCTGGAGGTCGGCCCGAGTTCGGTCGGCACCATGGCTGACTAAATACAGCGAGAACTTCCAGCAGGACCAGCCGCAGCTCGGTCTTGGTCACAGGCGCCGCCGGGGACTGACGCCCGAACTTCATGGCAACTTGGCCCCACGGCGCGTGATCCGTCCATGACGGGACCTCGCGGATATCACGACTGACGGCTTCCCAGCCGCCGGTGCAGCAGGCATCGGCAGCTGACTTCACGGTGATGTGGCTCCATGGGCGTGGCATACTGGGGCGCTGAGCGGCGACGAGTTCATCTCAACCACAGGGCATCCAGGCTTCAGTGGAGCACTGGTGGCCTGAGGCTCCCGAGTGCTATCAGCGGCGAGCATTGTCGGAGAATCTACACAGCAGCAGCCAGGCGGAGGGATCCGCAGGACTGGGCAGCAACGACGAGGGATAAATTGTAAAGTTCAATAAATAATTGTAAAACTCTACGCCGTCTCAGTCTTTGGCGCTGCCACTGAGTCTGCTGCTAACAAGTGGTGCAGAAATCGTAATAATACAATGACTACTACACAGATGACGAGCCCTGGCTGCTTTGAAAGCCTGAAAAAGTTATGAAGTGGCAAACAAACAAAATGGGGCTCTGCACATCGACGTCTGAGCTTAAATAGACCCACCACTGGCGCCGTGGAGAAGGGATGCCTGCACATCATTGGCAGCATCCTAATCGTTCGTGGCGTCGCTCTCATGCCAGATGGCGGCTGTAGGAAGCTCGGTGACATGACTGGCGACAGGCGTGTTTGATAGTGCGGCTGACCAGATGGCGGCCATTACCAGACAAACGGGAAGATGGGTCACATTGGTAAAGGAAATTATTTTAGAATGGATGTATGTAGATCTATACTCTGCTGTTCGAACAACAGGTTCATAGTTTCTAGTTCGCAACCATGTAAATATTAATTATTACAGATGCACAAATTTTATTCACATTTAGACTACAGACTTGGTAGTGAAATAAAAACTACAGGATCTGAAATAGTTTGGTAACGTTGGTAGCGGTCTATGTGAGATGTAGAAAAAGGTTTATAACTGTTCATCAGCAAGCCATTGTTGTGGAAAGCATTACAGGTAGTTGCGGAAACTAGAACCTCCAGACTGTCAGCTGTGAAAGTAGTTATTATTACTGTTAAAATAAACACATATACACTATTTCAAATTACTGTAATTATTGTTAACTAATAATTAAAAATGCTTACATAAGCATTGTCCAAGCGGGAGAGAATAAGCTACTTGAAACTGTAGAAAGAAGAAGTGATGAAGAACAGGTAAAAATTCAGAGTTTTTTTTTTTTTTTTACTTTTACTGCAATGGCCCTTTGTATAAAAGTTCATTCAATTACAGATTGCTAACAGGATTTGTAATACTAAATACATACAGCTTCATTAATCATTTCAGTATCTAGTCTATACAAACAAATATGAACATAGAATTCAGATAAGTAGTAGCTATATACAGAAGTTGGACATGGCTTCAGGTTAATTACTAAATACAATATAGAAGTTTCTCTTGTGCATAACTGAACACCTGCATGGCATTAAATTAAGTCATAGTGCAGTACACACCTTCGTGATCTCATGGCCACGCAGTACAATATCTCACTTGTAACGTGTGCATTATGGTCGAACACACACCATCCATTAGCTACCTTTTTTTGTCATTGGTCTTCTGATTTGATGTACCACAAGTTCCTCTCCTGTACCAACATTTTCATGTCAGAGTAACACTTGCAACCCACATCCTCAATTATTTGCTGGATGTATCCCAATCTCTGTCTTTCTTTACAGTTTTACCCTCTAAATTCCCTGTAGTATTATGATAGTTATTCTGAGACGTCTTAACACATGTCCTGTCATCCTATTCTTTCTTCTTGTCAATGTTTTCCATCAATTTATTTCATCCCCGAATCTGCAGAGAAGAATCTCATTCCTTACCTTATCATTTCACTTAATTTTCAAAATTATTCTGTAGCACCACATCTCAAATGCTTCAGTTCTCTTCTGTTTCCGTAATCTCACAGTCTGTGTCTCAGTTCCATACAATGCTACGCTCCAAATGCAGTTTCTCAGAAATTTCTTCGTCAAAATTGAGTTCTACATTTTATACTATTTGGCTTATATTGACTAGGAATGTCCTTTTTGCCGATGCTAGCCTGCTTTTCATGTCGTCCTTCTGCCATAGGTCATTTTGCTGCCTAGCGAGCAGAATTCCTTAACTCCATCTACTTCGAGATCATCAATTCTGATGTTAGGTCTCTCAGTATTCTCATTTCTACTACTTCTTCTTATTTTCGTATTTCTTCAGTTTACTGTCAATCCATATTATGCACTCAATAGATTATTCATTCCATTCAACATGTTCCCTGACAATGTCATCGGCGAATCTTAACACTGATATCCTTTGACCTTGAATTTTAATCTCAGATTCAAATCTTTCTTTCATTTCCGTCATTGTTCTTCGATGTACGGATTGAACTGCAGAGGTGAAACACTACATTCCTATCTTACACCTTTGTTAATCCATGTACATCTTTCTTGGTCTTCAACTTTATCGTGCCTTTTTGGTTTTTTATTTATTTATTTTATTTACAAGTCAAGTTCCGTAGGACCAAATTGAGGAGCAAATCTCCAAGGTTATGGAACATGTCAGTACATGAACTTACAACATAAAGTAATAACAGATAAAAATAAATGTTCATGAACCTGAAAAAAATTCAGTCCATAAGTTTAAGTAAATGCTATCGGCAATACAATAAGAATCAGCTTATTTTTTCAAGGAACTCCTCAACAGAATAGAAGGAGTGACCCATGAGGAAACTCTTCAGTTTCGATTTGAAAGCCCGTGGATTGCTGCTAACATTTTTGAATTTGAGTGGCAGCTTATTGAAAATGGATGCAACAGTATACTGCACACCTTTTTGCACAAGAGTTAAGGAAGTCCGATCCAAATGGAGGTTTGATTTCTGCCGAGTATTAACCGAGTGAAAGCAGCTTATTCTTGGAAAGAAACTAATATTGGTAACAAGAAACGACACTAAGGAATATACATATTGAGAGGCCAATGTCAATACACCCAGACTCGTGAACAGAGGTCGACAAGAGTTTCGTGAACTCACACCACTTATTGCCCGAACCGCCCATTTCTGAGACAAAAATATTCCTCTAGAATGGAAAGAGTTACCCCAAAATATAATGTAAGTAGGCTGTTTGGGTTTTTATGTTGGTAACGCCACGTAGCGCTCTGTATGAAAATCACTGGCTGTGCTGTGTACAGTCTGAGGCTGGTCGGCATTGTTGCAATAGTCGCTATTGTAGCGTTGGGCAGTTGGCTGTTAACAGCGCGTAGCGTTGCGCAGTTGGAGGTGAGCCGCCAGCGGTGGTGGATGTGGGGAGTGAGATGGCGGAGTTTTGAGAGCGGATGATCTGGACTTGTGCCCATCAGAGACAGTAAATTTGTAAGTTAGAATCTTTTATTTAGCTGGTAGTAGTGGCTCTCGCTGTATTGCAGTAGTTCGAGTAACGAAGATATTTGTGAGGTAAGTGATTCATGAAAGGTATAGGTTATTGTTAGTCAGGGCCATTCTTTTGTAGGGATTATTGAAAGTCAGATTGCGTTACGCTAAAAATATGGTGTGTCAGGTTAGTGATGATCAGACTAAGTAAATAGAGAAATGTCTGAGTACGTTCAGTTTTGCTCAGCTGCTTGAAAAGCAAATAATGTAAGAGGTTTACCAGCACAGTAATTCAATAATTTTTCTAAGGGGACGTTTCAATAACACCATACGACATAAGTGAATGAAAATAAGCAAAGTATACTAATTTATGTGTCGAAGTATCACTTTTGACACCGTTCGAATAGTGAAAATGGCAGTATTAAGTCTTTGAACAAGATCCTGAACATGGGATTTGCACGACAGCTTACTATCTATCTGAACACCTACAAATTAGAACTGTTCAGTTTCACTAATCATATGCCCGTTCTGTGAGATTAAAACGTCAGGTTTTGCTGAATTGTGTGTTAGAAACTGTAAAAACTGAGTCTTACTGTGATTTAATGTTAGTTTATTTTCTACAAGACAAGCGCCTCGGCTGAACAGTACGACTCTTCTGAAACCAGAAACAAAGTTTTCATGGTACGTATACAAAGAAAATAAACTAGTTCCTCTACTCTCACATAAAAATTCTTTAGTGTACTGAAATAATGTTAAGAAGTTAATGCAGCTCTATGGAACTGAACATGATTCTAATCAGAGGAGACTTTCTATAGACTCATCAAAGAGGTACCTCAAAGGCGTGTTACATCATTATGGAAATGTTTATGGATCCTTTAGTGTGGCTCATTCAATTCTAATGAAAGAGACATTTGTGAACCATCAGGTACTGTTAAGAAATATTAAATATGAGGAAAGTGAAAGGTTTATTTGTGGTGACTTCAAAGTTATAGGACTGCTATTAGGATCACGGATGAGACATACGAAAAAGCCTTAATTTTTATGTGAGGAGACAGCCGAGCGAAACAGAGGCATTCGAGTATGAGAGAGTGACCAGAGTGGAACTAAAAACGTCCCACACAGACCGCTTGTGGATCCGAAGAAACTTCAGCTTCCACCACTACATATAGATTTGGTGAAGCAGTTTGTAAAGGCTCTACCACAAGATGGGCCCTACTTCGAGTACCTTTTAACGAAATTTCCATTCATCAGACGAGAAAAGGTAACCATGGAATTTTTGTAGGTAATAAAATTCGTACATTGATGAGGTATGAAGAATGTGAGTAGACAATGACTGAGAGAAAAGAGAATGCATGGACTTCCTTCAGATCTGTCATTGAAAATTTTCTAAGAAATAAGAAGTATCCACATTACAAGAATATTGTTGAGACAATGTTAGGAAACTTCCACATATTGGGCTGCAATATGAGCTGTAAGTGGCCTGTTTTTGTGTCTGTATGTTGGCTGCGCTATGCGACGCTCTGCATTAATATCACTGACAGCAATGTGCGCCCTGTGTAAGAGACTCTGTGGCTGGTCAGACTCACAGTTGGAAGTGAACAGCCATCAGTGATGGCAGTTAGAAGTGAATAATCACCAGTGATGAAGGTTAGAGGTTAATAATTAGCAGTTTTGGAGGTTTGCAGTATTAGCACGAAAGAAAAGTCTGCATGTGTGTCCATCATGGAGATTTAATGTGAAATAATATGGAATTACTGACGATTATACAAATTTTCGAACTGGTTGTCACATGATTAAGGTAAAATCTGCTAAATACATGTTAGCTCTGCAACAAAATCTTTCCTTTGCTAAGTGCATGCCTATTAGTAGTTAGAATCTTTTTATTTAGCTGGCTGTATACTTGCTCTATCGCTGTAGTTCGTATCATGAAAATTTTCTATGAGGTAAGTGACTTATGGAAAGTACGGGTTACTGCTAGCAGAGACGAGTGAAGGTAATCAGCGGTTTGTGTAATCACTAAAAGCTAACCATTCAGACGTAATGAATGTTAGTACACGCAATGAAGCAACATAACTAAATGGTAGCTGACCATTTGTAGAAAACAGAATGTCATATACTTCCACATATGGGTCCAGGGAAATTTAAGGTGCAGCTACGGCAAAATAAACACGCCCTTGTTAAAGGCAGATGACAGATTTGATAACTTATTTCAACTGTGTATAATGTGATTACTGCTGAGAACTGATATGAAAGGTTTGGAACGAATAGTTCTTTTAATTGATAGCACTGGTCAACAAATATTTTTCTAACTCTCGGTTAGGTATTCTATCTTTTTCTTATTTCAGATTTGTCGTCGTTTCATCATTGTGCTAGAATACTCAAATGTAATAATCATCCGGAAAGTTTATGTTACATTTTTGGGTACTACAATTATGTTTCTTAAAGGTGCAATATAAAATCCTTTGAGAGACTTACTCTTGGTGCCCAGACAAAGCGTGGGCACTATAAAACGTATGTCACAACTGTGAGAAAATGCTGTGTCACTTGACGAAAAGAACGTGTAACGGTTTCATTTCCGGGATTCCAGTGTCCTGGCGAGAAACCGTACGTCACAACTGTGAGAAAATGCTGTGTCACTTGACGAAAAGAACGTGTAACGGTTTAATTTCCGGGATTCCTGTGTCCTGGCGAGAACCCGTACGTCACAACTGTGAGAAAATGCTGTGTCACTTGACGAAAAGAACGTGTAACGGTTTCATTTCCGGGATTCCCGTGTCCTGGCGAGAACCCGTACGTCACAACTGTGAGAAAATGCTGTGTCACTTGACGAAAAGAACGTGTAACGGTTTCATTTCCGGGATTCCCGTGTCCTGGCGATAACCCGTACGTCACAGCAGTGGGCGCTGTTTTGCATCGTTTACAGAAAACGCTAATATCCCCTCAGCAATCACACTCATCTGCAGATGGAGATAGCGACTAAAACCCGGGGACAAGTGAAGAAATTGACTGTTATGTGTATTCCTCTAATCCCTCACAGTCTTCAACTTCTAATCAGTTTAAGCTGTCTGAGCTGATTGATCTTGTACGTGGTTTGCATAACTCCAAACTTGCAGCTGAAGTGTTATCCTCGAGATCTGCAACAAAAATCAGTACTGGGTGGTACTGCAAAAGTGTCAGCTTACCGAAAGCGATAAGAGGTGTTTCTTTTATATTTTACACAGGAAAGTAAGTTTGTTTATTGACATAATCTCTCAGATATTCTGAAGGAATTACGAATTACATTGACTGGCGTTTCTTTCGTAAAGAGCTCAAAACGCAGTAAAGTGTGTTCTACTATATAATGCAAATAGCTATGCATCTACTTCAGTTGGTCATTCTACGTATTTACTAGAGGGGCAGAACGACATAGAGACTGTGAATGACCTACTAAAATATCAGGAGCAAAGTTGGACAATATGGGTGCATCTCAAAATGGTTAAGTTACTACTAGGACAACAGAGAGGACTGGTAAGACATCCTTTTGCATGTGGGACAACCGAGAATGAGATAAGACCGGGAATCAGAAGGAGTGGCCGATACATGAGATTCTGGCAGTCGGTACGCCAGATGTTGTCTGTGATCCAGTTGTCAGTCCAGATAATGTAAGTTTCCCTCCACTCACTTACCTATAGGTTTGATTATACAGTTTGTTAAAGCATTAAAGAGCGCTGATGGATGTTTCCAGTAGATAGTCAGTGCTCTTACAGCTTTTCACCTTGCAAAGATAACGGCATGAGTGTTTAACGGACCCGTAATTCAGGCATTTGTAAGTGATAAAGAAGTTATCACAAAGATGAACGCTAAGTGAAGGGCTGCATGTGTGCCATTTGTGGCGGTTACTGAAACCGTTCTTGGTAAAACAAAAGCCGCTTACTATGAAAGTCTCATAGCTGATATGCTGTCAGCGTTTCATGTCGTCGGGTGTGATGTGAGTGTCAAACTTCATTTCCAATACAATCCTCTTGATAAATTCCTTGACAACTTAGGAGACGTAGAGACAAGCAAAACGAACGCTTCTCTCAAGATCTCAGGACTATGAAAGAGAGCTCTCCAGGTAGATGGGACGAACATATGATAACAGAGTAATGCTGAAATATTACCCGAGATGCTCCTGAAGCAGTCCTGAAATGGAAGAGATTGAAACGAAAAGAGAATGTGTTAGTTACAAATGGTTCAAATGGCTCTGAGCGCTATGGGACTTAACTTGTAAGGGCATCAGTCCCCTAGAACTTAGAACTACTTAAACCGAACTAACCTAAGGACATCACACACAACCATGCCCGAGGCAGGATTCAAACCTGCGACCGTAGCGGTCGTGCGGCTCCAGACCGTAGAGCCTAGAACCGCTCGGCCACCCCGGCCGGCTGTGTTGGTTACAAGTCCCTTCTATCTAACTGTAATCCTCTTCATGATGGTATGCATTACAGACTGTACCACTGAACAGATTTACACTGTTTTTCAATTTATATAACAGTTAATTTAAAATAATTTGCGTTGCCCTGCTGAGTTCAAGAGACTTAAATCGATTATTTATCCACTACTGTTATGATATAATGATAAAAACATGAAATATTCGTATTCTGTAACTGCAAATAAACTGGAGCTTCTTACCGCAAATTTTAAATCAGCAGCCTTAAATTAAGTAAGAACAACTACTGAAGGCAATGCAACAAAAATGTTGTTGATCAGTTCATTCCTTCAACACCCACAATAGAGATTCTATTCATCACGTTTACGTAAGCACATTTATCTCTTTCATAAACATTTCTCTGAAGGAAAAAGCCTGTTTTGAATTTAGTTTTGTTAGGTGTTGCTTTTGTTTCTTCTTCTTTTCGCAGTCTTACTACATGACATTTATTTTTGAACTCGCCTTTTAACTACACTAGCGCAACTGCGGATCCAGTGCTGTGAAGTGTAAGTTCTTAAACAGGCAGAGTAGCAACAGTTTTTTTCTAAGGGCCATATTTTGTTCTTTTAGCGAAATGCCTTGTATTTCGGTTTAGTAACAAAATCATCACTACGTGCTATACGATCTGAAGTGTGTGACTCAGAGCGCTCAGTACGATACTCACGATATTCCTCCGGCAGGTCCTAAATACCACCATCCAATTGAACTGCATGTAGTGGCAAGGCCTTCAGAAACGATGCGCATTTTACATCTGTCATCAAAAGCCTGAACAGGTATGTATGACTTTTGAACAGTGCTAATTACTGCACAGAATTATTCAGCTCTGTCTCGGATCGGGCCTGTGTACTTAGAACTGTTAAATTCTGGGATAGGGAAAATCAGTTTGTGTTGATTACGTGTCATCAGGGATATCATGTAGATACTGATATCCAGTAGTCAGTCGGTTTTTGTGTGAGACCAGTAATACACGTAGTTGTAATGGCAGCTGACTTTGAATCCTTACGCTGTCTGCAGCGAGGGCCGTTAAAGAGACCAACGACATTGCTTCCCCATCAAGCGATTCATTCAGGCCGGCCGGTGTGGCCGTGCGATTCTAGGCGCTTCAGTCTGGAACCGTGCTGCTGCTACGGTCGCAGGTTCGAATCCTGCCTCGGGCATGGATGTGTGTGATGTCCTTAGGTTAGTTAGGTTTAAGTTGTTCTAAGTTCTAGGGGCCTGATGACCTCAAAAGATAGGTCCCATAGTGCTCAGAGCCATTTTTGGGTTCATTCGGTATGTTGGCTTGTGAGTTATATCACCGGGATGGATTGAATGTATAGACTGGATTTGGCTTCATAGCTTGCTGGTTCGTTTGCTCTTTCATAAATGTAGTTAAGAGCTCTTCCTGGCTTTTCTATTGTCGGGTCACAAACATTACTGGAATGTAAAGACTCAGTTGTCCCAAAATAAAGAACTTTGTCGATTCTGCACTGCTACACTATTAACGGAGATTATATCTCAAAGAAAAATCTACGAATCGAGAGATATGTCGAAGTAAGCTGATAACTAATGCAGCTAAACATACAGATAAAACACTGGAACATAATACGGTAATTTGTTGCAGTCACTATTATAACTTATCGCAGTTCCCAACTACCGTGGTCACTGAGGTATGTCAAATACGCAGTACAGGAATAGAGTCTGACGTAAGAACTCTACGTGTCTGGCACTGCCAATGGACACAACGATACAGAGGGAGGATGTGCTAAACCTCATGCGAAGATACACACTCACACACACACACACACACACACACACACACACACGAGTACTGTAGGCTCTGTCTTGGAATATGTCATTTAACTATGCAGGTAGGGCACTGCCTAAGATCAACGACGTAATCTGTATATTTGGTTAATTTTCTCTCACTACAGATTGTACTACGTATCTCTACAGCGACACTATATGTTGAAGGATAGCCACAGTTACTATTGTCGTGGTATAATTGCGCTAGTGGTTGTTGCCGGGGTATGTTGATATTGATGTTAATAATGCGTGACTCACAGGATATCACTGGATTGGTAAGGTTAACTACGACGAAATCTAATTTGAGACACAATGAAAAATTCTATGCAGAAGGGTACAGAAATCAGATATTCCACTTTAACATTTGCAGCGACAAACTAAAACCTTTCAGTATATGAACTGACAATACGACGACACACTTCGATAGGCAACGGCGTAACCAAAACATGACACGAACGTATATCTTTAATAAATACGGGCTGTCTGACACGGTGATTCCACTTAAATGCTTTTCCTAACATAGCTTCAAAGTATTATGTGAACTCATCCAATCATTGTGGACTTCAAGCACTTTTACGTAAAATTACTTATATTTTCAGTTTTCAAAGAGGTAATTTAATCTTTACCTATCAGTTGTCGTTAGTCAACGATAACGTTTATATGTAGCATCTTGCTACAACAAGGTCATTGCTTAAATCAAACTATGAAGTCTTAACTCTTTCTCATAAATCTCAACCAATTTGAACTAAATGAAAATTCTTTCTCTTAAAAGTAATTATCTTTCATAAAGCGTACACTAACTTTCTCTTTGATTAAATCGTTAATGTCTTTCCTCTCGTTACGAATTATTAATGTAAATTATTATTTCAGTTTGTTTGCGGGTTAAGGTCTATGAACCTTATTTCGACACAATGCCAATCATTTTCTTTACGTATCTATGGCTTCTCTTTAATACTTTGCTACATAGGCAAATTAAGCTTTCTCTTTAACACTGAAAATTATTTTTAAATATCTTTCCAGTAATACTTTAGGGATAAATGATACTCGTGGACTATTTTTTATAGTTTGAAACAGAAATTCTCTTTCTTTACTGCCTGTTATTATTACGTGTTCAGGTACGAGTCAGCATATTTTGTTACGAGTACTGATTAACTACATAAAAACCCGCTAAGCAGAAAAGTAATTACAAAAAAAAAATATCAAACCAAAGACCTGAGTGTTGTAAGTAGGCTGTTTAGGTTTTTTTATTGGTAACGCCACCTCTGTATGAAAATCACTGGCTGTGCTGTGTGCAGTCTGTGGCTGCTTTGCATTGTTGTAATACTCACCATTGTAGTGTTGGGCAGCTGGGCTGTTAACAGCGCGTAGCGTTGCGCAGTTGGAGGTGAGCCGCCAGCAGTGGTGGATGTGGGGAGAGAGATGGCGGAGGTTTGAAATTTGTCATGAACTGCTATATATATATATATATATATATATATATATATATATATATATATATATATATATATATATATATGTGTGATATTAAGGTAAATACATTGTTAGTTCTCTATTAATATCTTTCATTTGCTAACTATCCCTATCAGTAGTTAGTGCCTTCCATAGTTTGAATCTTTTATTTAGCTGGCAGTAGTGGCGCTTGCTGTATTGCAGTAGTTCGAGTAACCAAGATTTTTGTGAGGTAAGTGATTTGTGAAACGCACAGGTTAATGTTAGTCAGGGCCATTCTTTTTGTAGGGATTTTTGAAAGTCAGATTGCATTGCGCTAAAAAAATATTGTGTGTCAGTTTAAGCACAGTCTTGTATAAATTGTTGAAAGGGGACGTTTCATATGTCGACCCTTAGCCAGGATACCTCACTGGAATCTTCTGATTTGTTCTTGTAGTTTGTGTAATTAGTGTAGCTTTTGTTTCTGATTTGTTCTTGTAGTTTGTGTAATTAGTGTAGCTTTTGTTTATTGCTAGCGCGTAATTATAGAGAGAATTTCCTTTGTAGTTGTAGTTTTTCACTGTCGTACACAGTTGTGGCATGCATGTAGATTTGCACCAAGTATTTCGCAGCTGCGCTTGCAATTAACTAGATATTATTTTCAATGCTATGTTAATGTGTTTTGTTATTTTGCTCTTCAAATTGTGCTTTTCTGTGTTGTCGTGTGAAATATTGTGACAATAATGGCGTGTGAAGAACGTAATAGTAGGCTTCAAAGTAAACTGGGAAATGACAGTGAAGACAAAAGCAATGTGTTAGCGCCGCAGAGTAATGAATTAACTAATGTTCAAAGTAGTAATTTGGTAATTGTGCATAGGGAAATGGAGCGGGCTGCAAATAATGGTGTAGGCAGTGAAACAGTAAACAGGGAAGCATTATCGAAAATCGGTCGGCAACAGCTCGCCTCAGGAATCCGAAATGACAGAACACAATATTGCAAATACTGTAGACTCAGGTTTTGGGTCCTCACCGTTTCCTCAAATGAGTCAAGACACATTTTCTGCTTGTCAAAACGTGAATGTTGTCGGTGAAAATGCACTGCCAAAAAGCAGAGAGAAACACATTCCAGACACTAATACATTATTATTGCAATTAATGCAACAAATGGAACAAAATCAGAGACAAACACAGAAAAAGCTTCAAAAGTTAGACACAATGGAACAAAATCAGAGACAAACACAGTAAAAGCTTCAAAAGTTAGACACAATGGAACAAAATCCGAGACAAACACAGCAACAGTTAGACGCAATAGAACAAAATCTTCACACCACGCTTAAACAAACACGTGAAGATTTAAGTACTGAGTTACATAACATTGAATCAAAATGTCCAAAAGCCTGTTAATGACGTAAAAACACAAATTTGTGAGCATTTTCAACCTATTTTTCCGCGGCATGAAAATGCATTACAGAGTCACGAAGTGGCCATAAAAGAACTGCAAATTATTGTTCATGAAAATCATGAGACCTTGCAAGCTAAAATTGACTCAGTTGCATCTACCGATTCGGTTACGCAACTTGCAAAAACTCAGGAAAACTTAAAGGACACAGTAGATACGTTTTCAACACAAATGGACACTCTGAAACTTGGTTCAGAAAAACACACTGAGGAAATAAGTACACTATCGGAGAAAGTAGTTGAATTTTCGGATCAGCTAAATAATTTATCTACGAAGGTAGATGATAATCTGAATGACACAAAACCGGTAGTCTTTAATGACACAGGAGAGTGCGAACTAATTAGGAAGTTCAAACAAAATCAGAATCAAATTAATACGCAACACCAAAGAGAAATCCGGGAAGTACAAGATCAGCTGACACAAGCAATGCAAGAATTACGTATTTCAGAGGACACTCGCGCTCCAATACGGGAAGAGGGACTTAGAAATACGGAACAACCACAAAATAATAACACAGGACACTTCGGAAATTATGAAAGAAATTGGCAAGGCACACCGAATTTTGAGATGGAACCGCCGAAACGGCGTAACAATGACCGACATGCGACTCGCCGACATGATGATTTTGACTATAAGCTGTTCATTACTACACGTAAATTCAAAACATTTAAGAATTCCGGCAACGACATTCGTCCACAAGCGTGGCTTCATCAATTCTCTCATTGTTTTCCTCCCAACTGGTCATTAGAGCACAGATTAGAATTTATGTGTGGCTACTTAGAGAATGAACCAGCTGTAAGAATGCGGTCCGTCATTCACGATTGTCACAGTGAAGGAGAATTTTATCATGCCTTCCTCTCAGCATACTGGTCTCAAACTACACAAGACCAAGTAAAACATAGCATCATGATGATGAAACACTTTCAACAATCTGAATTTTCCAGTCTTATGAAATATTTTGAAGACATGTTGCATAAGAATCAGTATCTTTCAAACCCATACAGCCTCTCAGAACTCATCTGCATTTGCTTAATCAAACTGCCTGAACATTTACGACATATTATTTTGGCAGGACGTTGCAAAGACGACATTGAAGCTTTTCAGGGACTGTTACAAGAACTGGAAATTGACACTGACAAACGCGGAACGCGAAAACAGAAGCACAACAATTACAGGTCACATCTGTCACATTCCGCGATGACAGAAATAATAACTGGACACGACAAGGCTATTCTTACAACGAAAATCGTGACCAAAACAGACACCACCCATATGACAACCACTGGCAGAGTAATAATAGTTACAGAGAAAGGTCGCATTTCCGTAGTAGTGAATATGACAGAGATTACCATAGAAACAGACAATATGGGAACAAAAACAATTATTATCAACGGAGACAGAATAACTTTAGACGCAACGCACCAGCGCGCAGTTACGATTCAGGGAGAAGTTCTCCACCACGTGACCGACAAAAAAGAAACTATGGAATCTACCGACATGACGATAGACGATATGATCGTAACGACAGACCTGAATTCCATCAGAACTGGCGGGATTCAAACAGAGCAGGGCACTCTCGACAAGGTGAATTTGTAGAAGTTAGGTCTCCTAATCCCAATAACGACGCGCGAAAACAAAGAAACAGACAATGACTCGCACCGCAGGCAGCCGCGTGCGCCGGCTGGCTCAGAGAAAAATAACATAGACGCTAACCTTGAGAAAAATTCCAGTATTCTTTACCGACGTATACGGCATGATAACTGCGTTCAAGTTGAAACTCTGAGTACTATGAAGAGTAAAGTATTGCACCACATTTCACATGTACATTCGTTTATTGAGAGATAATATGCTTTTTAACTTAGTCTTTGCCATAAAATTTTTCACTTCACGCTACTAGTACAATTTGTCACACTGAGAAACTGTTAACATGCAACAATGTTTTGAAGTTAACTATCCAGTCTAGAACCTAGGGAACATTTTTAGACAGTAATTACGAATGCATTGTTATAGTGAACAGACGACACAGTGTTGTTATTTGCACATTCTTGCTTGTTAGTTTTTAACGAAATCGTCGGAATATGAATGGGATTGATTGATTTTTCGTTAAAGAATAATAATAAATTTTATCTTTTGCTTTTAAGTTAATTTTCTTTCGTGCAAACTTTGTTGTAGAACCACTCTCTTATTTTCGTGTGGTAATAAAAAATTTTACTTTCTTAAGAATTACGTACATTTAAAGAAAAAATATTTACGTGAACTCATATGAACTGGTTAAGAATATTTAGTTGAGAATTGAGTCCTTTAAATCATTCGGCCTTGGCATACACTTTCCAGATGCAGTGGGTTTTTTTGTTAAATATTTTTACTGAATTTTATCCCGGCACTAGCCATAGAACACAAGATTATCTCTATCAGCAGAAAATGTTTTAATTATTGCCAAGCCGATCTTTATCACTGATCAAACATACTTTACTATGCATTTGAGTTATTTTAAAGAACCGAACTGTTAAAATTTCAATGTTAACTAACATTAACTATCCGCCTACGAATGCACAAACGTATAATTAATTCAAATTTTATCAGCCACAGGATCACTGAAAAGGAAAACAATTTCTTAATTCACTATTGATTTTTATGCATCTGTTCCCGATTTACGGGTTTGATAATTTTTTTTAAATGTGCCGCCTCTTCAGATCTGCGATTGTTGGTCGCGGCACAGCCCAGCAACACCGCTAAAAAATGCTGAAAAATTCTTAAAGAAATTTTATAGATGACGTGGGCAAGCTAATTTGCATAAATAATTCACACTTCTGATAAATACTGATATATTTAGCTCAAACAACAATTCAACTCACATTAATTCGTAACGCATCGTCTAATGGCGGCTAAGTCGAGACAGAGACAAAAGAAGTCTACACATTCGTTAAAAGCTTCTTCACAGTGACCTACCTCGATAACGTCTGAACAGAGAAGACCAAAGAATACATAATGCATTGTGCTTAAATAGCAGTACTGATTATTAACATTTCTTTGTAAATTAACGATATTATTCTCTTCTGGCAAATTTTCATATCTCTGATACCGCAAATATTGACACATTTTACAATCACATAATAGATACAGAAAAATTCCTATTCTAAATACAGAGAAATATTACAACAAAAAATATAAGGAGAATAACAACTGTCTTTTACACCACATTCAGTAATATTTTTGTTCAATAATTACGATATATACAACTTGCCCAGAGCGGCGTATATGGTACAAATACACTCTTGTTGTTTCATAACGTGAAAATGCCAGGGAACGTTACATTGCCTCCTGGCAGCATTTGGCAAAGAGTTTTTACACTTTGACACAATGGTGCCAGTAACGTTCTTTACACATCTGTATGTCTTACGGAATGGCTCTTCTATTTAGTCCCAGGGTTATATAAGTTCATGGCTCCCCCATTTGGGCGTAGGCAAACAGGAAACCTGGGCAAAACTGTGCCGGAGCCCAGCCATCCCAGTTGGTTTATAGTCACTATTGTCTTTTTAACAGTTATTCATTTGAATTAAATTAGCAGTTTGTCACAAATGGGGTTATACAATTACACAATACCACAGTCACATACAGTTCAACGGAAGGTTTTTTGTGTGTGATACTATTATTCTTGTGATACACTACAAGGTCACTTGTCCTAGGATATATCACTCACGGACATACATAGTAAATGTTCAATGTTTATCGAAATGAAGTCATTGACATGTTATTCAGTTTATGTGAACATTTCAAAAAAGTCAATAATGTTGTATTTGGTGAGCGGTGCGGAGTGATTGTTGGGCGGCGCTCGGCGCGGCGCGCTGACTCCGTGTAGGTCACCGCCCCCGGCGTTGACAGCTACGGCGCAGAGGGGCGTGGCTGCTGGTCTGCTACGGGCTGCTGCGGTCGCTGCATAGCTGATGTAGCCGGATGCGCGTTGGATATCAGCTCGCCCGTGCGACGTCTTCTTGCAGTGCTCCAGGAAACATGCAACAAGTTCACAAACAGTGTACTATCCTTATAGGCATTTTTCCTGCTGTGGGAAAGAACGTACACAGTTAGTGGCAGTTATTACTCAGTAGGCCTTCACTAGTCTGGTTTGCACAATGTAACACGTTTTATGGGCACACAATATTCTTCACCATGTCATGACTTGTCATTAGTCACACGCAAGTTTTCACCTTAGGACAAAATCAAAATGTATTTCTGTAGTCAATGCGCTTTCCTAGCGTCCCTTGACACACAAAGAGTTAAAGTTTGACACTAAGTTGATCCACCGTCCGTTTTCGGCTCACTGTTCGTGTCGTGCTAGTTCCTTGTCCACTTGCACACACGGCGATGATACAGTTTTTTATTACTTATACACAACTACTCCGTGACGTATTGCTGCAGGTTTAACAGTCACTGTCAGTCTCTGCCGCACAATACTGCACTTTTGTTAAAGTTCCTTTATTTTTATTTACAATGTCCGCTGCTCAATTTTGTTTGTAACAGCACATTTGTAACTCTTTACCAAGGTGTGAGATTTGCGTACATGGTAACAAATATTCAAAATTCGGTATTAGTTTGCCCAAAGTCATCTATATTCGTGTTCGATTAGATTTTATTTGTGCATTCCAGCCGGATTCAGGCATATTGTTCAATAACTCCTTTGTACTCATGTCACACTTTACCATCAACGTCCTACGTAACTACAGTGTAGTCTCTGTAGGCAAAAATTGACTTGGACTGTATCTGGCTAGCTCCTTTTAACTGATTGAATATGCACATGCTTCAATTGAAGCTTCTTTGTGCGTAACTTTGCGTTACATAAATTTGCAACAAGTTTGCCTCCCGTGGTGCCCTCGGGTCACTATTGGGTGCATTATTTTCTCTGATAATATTGGTGAGATAATAAAGTTCTCAGGGCCTCAAATTACTGATATTATTCTGGGTTCGAGTCTGTCAATCTGACAGCTACACATATATACATACATACACATAATAGAAAAGATTGTGCCAAGAAATATTTCAAATTTGACACACATATTGGAAATTATGTAGTACACTAACTAATCCTTACTAAAATGTTCTTCTTGACTGAACTTTGTCACAGCTTAACACTACAAATAACTGCACTAATCAGATTATGTGTGCAAACATTTAGAGCATGGTTTAGATAACACAAATTAAAAGAGTACATAACATAAATATCCATACACATGAGAAAATCAATCATATACTTACAACTAAACACTTCTACACTAGTACAAACACTATTAATGTTCATTATTTACAAAAGAGTGGTGTCCACATAGGACTATTAGTCTTTTACTGTAGGAATGCTTTTACATCCTTACGCGGATACAGTCCCCGTACTCTCCCTGAGTGGGGATCTGCTAAGAGATAGCTACACTTTTCTTTCTTCGACTAAGGAATGGAGTATGCGGCTCGACAGTAAGTTTTGTGAGGCTTTACCTCGATCTTGTACTGATATCCCTTAACAATTCCTGGTCGTTCTGAAAATACCTCTGCATAATTAAATAATAACTGTACCAAATCCTGCTGTTGCATAGAATTCAAATTTTCGGACTGTGATACTTTGTTTACTAATGCGTCCATAGTTGCTTTTGATTGATCACATTGTAAGTCAGGATAATAGAGATTCTGTCCTAGACAATGATTGTCTAAATGTAGTGTCGACTGATTCCTACATGTTATGTTAATAGCGTTACAATTAGGTACAGGTACCTCTTCAGATCTGAGCATGGACAATTCTATTCTCCTACCAGCATTCATCAAACTTAATTTTCCCCGAGAAAGGTCGATTATTGCGTCCCTTTCTCTCAAAAAATCTACCCCCAAAATGCAGGCTACCTTTAAACCCTTTACTACCAGGAATGAGCACGCTATGGCTTCTTCCCCTATATACATCTCTACCCGCACTTGGAGTTTAATTATTTGTCGCTGTGCACTTATGGCTCCAGTGACTCTACAATTATTCACGGGAAAAGTCAGCATACGCCTTTCCTTCCCCAGTACTTTGAATAAGTCCATACTCATAACACTGACAGTAGCACCTGTATCTATGACCGCTTGCACATCAATATTGTTAATTTTGATCTCTATTATCGCTTGTACCTTGTCTTTGTGCTCCTTTATGCACGTGGATGGTTCAGTTATTAATTCATCTCCCATTTGTACCCCGTCATTATACCTAAGGATACAGATTTTGTTTGGTGTCTTGTTCTGTGTCGGGCTGCTCTCACTCCAAACCTCAGCCGACGATGGAGAGCGTATCTCGGCTGCATCTAGTTTGTTGAATTAGTGCTAGTGGATGGGTGTGGCTGCTCTGTGTCACTGACCTCCACTATGTGCACGTTGTGTTGCGTCGGCCGCCACGGTTGCGCAATTGGCGCATTTTGTGGTGGCGGTCGGTTATTGTCGTATCTTTCACTGTTTTGCCGGTCCGGACTGGGCCTCTGGTTCTGTGGCCAAGTTCGGTTTGCATCATTATAAGTATTAGTGTTGTACGGCCCCCTGGCATTTTTCCATCTATGATTGCTTGGTGGGCCTGTTTCATACCGGTCATCAAACCTCCTCTTCCGGTCATTATTCACCGGCGGACTATTGCCGTTCCGGTCTCTACCTCTATTTCCGTTTAGTACATACTCTTGTCTCCTATTATTACCTCCGCCGTTTCCATTACTTGGTGGAGGCGTGTTATTTCTACCATTTCTATAACCATTTCCGTTACTTCTAGCCTGTTCAGAGGCTGCCTTAACGTCCTCCTGAATCAGGTCAATTGAGTCCAGAACAGACAAGAAATGTTCCAAATCATTTTCAGGCACGTGTGTAAGCTTTTCCTTTACATGTATCGGCAAGTGTGATTTCAAAAGTCTGATCAAATCCCGAGATGAAATCTGTTCGTCCCAGTAACGGGTCTTATTAATGTACTTCTCAAAATATTTTCGCAAATTGCCTAGTCGTGGAGAATACGGCTCTGGATTATATACCTCCTTCCGTAATCTCTCTTGAATACATGTTGACCAATATTTGGCCAAGAATGCCTTTTCGAATTGCTCATATGTATCACAACTGTCAGCTGCTTCGGTTGCCCATAATGCAGCATCTCCTTGTATGTAAGACATAACGAACTGTATTTTCTGGGTATGACTCCAAACGCTAGGCAAAATGTTTCTAAATCCCTTGATAAACACTACAGGGTGAACAGATTTCTTCTCCGTTGTAAAGATCTGAAACTGTCGGTTCCTAATCAGGCTTTCTTCAATCACTACTTTGGAATGACATTTATTTGTTTCGCTTACAGTGGTTGCCTGTTCTGCCTCGCAGTCGCAATTTTTTACTACTGTATTTATATGCCTATCATTGTTGGACCTGGCTGGCGTGACGTACGCTTGTGTCTCGTCCTGCCGCAGGCTAAGCTCCATCTCGGCAAGACGACGGTCCACACTCCGCTGCCACAGCGGAATGTCTTTTTGCACAATCTTTTTAAGATTCTGTACTTCCGCTTTTGAGTCCACATCTCTGGCCTCAATTGCGGCGTGCACTTTCTGATCTATTTCCTTTGTGAATTTACGTTCTACTTTGTGCACTTGTTCGATCACTTTGTCCTCAATTACTTGAGTTGTGTTCAGTTCTAGTTGTTCGACCCTATCAGTCAGGACACTGATTTCCTCTACGATATTGGCGTTAGCCACTTGAATACTATCAACCCTTTCGCTTAATTCTTGCACCGTTTTGGGTATGGTTTCATATTTTTGTTTGAAACTGACAATCTCACTTTGCTAACTTCTAAAGTTTGCATCAACTGTAAGTCCCTCTCATGCAGGCGTCGGTCACGCTCTGCTTGTTTAGCATCACGTTCTCTATCGCGCTCTGCTTGTTTGGCATCACGTTCTTTATCACGCTCTGCTTGCATACGTACGAATTCAACCTGGAAATTGAGCATGCGCTCGACCATAACTCTTAATGATTGCACTTCTGACACCTCACCACTCTCTGGTCCGTGTCCAGTGCTTGCGGGTGGCACAGAATTTTCGCTATCAACTGAATCACTGGGTGGCAGTGGCAACATTTCTTGCCCTTCTGCCCCCAGATTCTCACATTGTACTTCCTGAACTACGTCACTAACATTACTTTGTGTCCCACTTTCCAACTCGGTATCACTACTTACTGACTGTTGCTCATTATCCATGTTGATATCTTTCTGACTACGCAATCTAACCATAGTAAACAAAAGAAATAAAATCTGAACTAAATATCCTAACACTCAGGTTTCACTGACATAATCACACAAGAAATGGACATTAACTAATACACACTTACTATATACTACAATGACTAACTACCTAAATGTCCTGTTATTTTAAAACAAAGTACTAACAACAAGCACACCACTAATGATCCGAGAACACTGCACTGAGGCTACTTTACTACCCACAGGACAACTACACTGTAGCTTTACCTTTTGGTGATGTATCTTGGGTGCAGCTGCCCCCTGATATTGTGGTAGGTAATTAATTTTTCGAAATATTGAGCTCTCTTCTTCAGCTTGCCTCTGGGTACATAGTGTTCTCATGCAAAAAATCATACACAGGTATTACCACACAATATTGGTTATGAAATACATACAATACATAGAAAATTTATTAAATGTTCTGCAACAAAGTTCGACTATATTAATTCCCTAGTTATCTCACGGGTATTTAGTGGCCACTGCATATTCGAGCCCCACGTTGGGCGCCAATTTAACGAAATCGTCGGAATATGAATGGGATTGATTGATTTTTCGTTAAAGAATAATAATAAATTTTATCTTTTGCTTTTAAGTTAATTTTCTTTCGTGCGAACTTTGTTGTAGAACCACTCTCTTATTTTCGTGTGGTAATAAAAAATTTTACTTTCTTAAGAATTACGTACATTTAAAGAAAAAATATTTACGTGAACTCATATGAACTGGTTAAGAATATTTAGTTGAGAATTGAGTCCTTTAAATCATTCGGCCTTGGCATACACTTTCCAGATGCAGTGGGTTTTTTTGTTAAATATTTTTACTGAATTTTATCCCGGCACTAGCCATAGAACACAAGATTATCTCTATCAGCAGAAAATGTTTTAATTATTGCCAAGCCGATCTTTATCACTGATCAAACATACTTTACTATGCATTTGAGTTATTTTAAAGAACCGAACTGTTAAAATTTCAATGTTAACTAACATTAACTATCCGCCTACGAATGCACAAACGTATAATTAATTCAAATTTTATCAGCCACAGGATCACTGAAAAGGAAAACAATTTCTTAATTCACTATTGATTTTTATGCATCTGTTCCCGATTTACGGGTTTGATAATTTTTTTAAATGTGCCGCCTCTTCAGATCTGCGATTGTTGGTCGCGGCACAGCCCAGCAACACCGCTAAAAAATGCTGAAAAATTCTTAAAGAAATTTTATAGATGACGTGGGCAAGCTAATTTACATAAATAATTCACACTTCTGATAAATACTGATATATTTAGCTCAAACAACAATTCAACTCACATTAATTCGTAACGCATCGTCTAATGGCGGCTAAGTCCAGACAGAGACAAAAGAAGTCTACACATTCGTTAAAAGCTTCTTCACAGTGACCTACCTCGATAACGTCTGAACAGAGAAGACCAAAGAATACATAATGCATTGTGCTTAAATAGCAGTACTGATTATTAACATTTCTTTGTAAATTAACGATATTATTCTCTTCTGGCAAATTTTCATATCTCTGATACCGCAAATATTGACACATTTTACAATCACATAATAGATACAGAAAAATTCCTATTCTAAATACAGAGAAATATTACAACAAAAAATATAAGGAGAATAACAACTGTCTTTTACACCACATTCAGTAATATTTTTGTTCAATAATTACGATATATACAACTTGCCCAGAGCGGCGTATATGGTACAAATACACTCTTGTTGTTTAATAACGTGAAAATGCCAGGGAACGTTACAAGTTGCACGATTACGTAACGACTATAAGGCTCACATACTTAGAACATTTACCAGTACTGCTAATGCAACATTTTGGTTTACTTGAACATACATTCTGGATTTGAAGTACTTTCTGTGAGATTAAACATGACTTAGTATTTGGTTTCTTTTACAGCTACACGATTTTATCACGACGCTACTAATGAGAGACAATTTACAATGTTGCCTTTTCAGTGTTTCTGTTTTATATTTGCACAGTTTTTCTGTATTATTCTGGAAAGTAAAACATGTTTTAGTAGTAACTTTTGTGGTATAGCTACAATGAGACAGCCTTTTCTGTAGCACAACAATACGTTACATTATAGTACTTTCTTGATCATGGTAAGGTACGTAATAACCACTATATCTAAACGCAAAGAATTTCACTTTCGTTTATGATGAGGTAAGTACATTACTTCAACAGAACTTTGCAGACAGAGGACGATAACTACGACACTTCCACAGAATTATCTTACAGCAAGACGCACATTTAGCGCTACAGGACACGCATTTGAGTGATTAATTTTGTACTTAAAACGTTTATTTTTTAAGATTTTTGAATTACAAAGAAAGTTTTCCGTGATACATTTCATTCCATTGCTGTAATATGTAACACCTGAGGGTATAATTACATTAATCCTCAGGGGGGTACACGCTTACTTTGTGTACCATGTGTTTGGCAAGCACAAGAAGCCCTAGCTAATATGGTATTTGCTTATACAACTTTACACATAGGTACCATATTTCTCTAACACATAAATTATACAGCTATCTGATCATTTAACTGAGAGAGACATATATTTATTTTACTACATCAGTGACAGATGTTTACGTAATTACACCGTTGGATAACTTCACACTTACGAAATTGTATTTTGTCTGTACTTTGTGAACTGTTCATACTTTTTTGGAACCATTGTGATACTATGAGAGCTTTGAATGATGAATTTGGTAAGGGAGCATGATTTTAAAGTACGTTTGAGGTAGATGACACTATTTAAATGAGCAGAGAATATTTTTAGGTTTTGAAATTATTGCAGAAAGCCATGACGTTTTTGAGATTTGACTGTGGTGTTATGATATTATTACGACGACGATGTGTATTATGTTATTGAGGAATGTTTATTATGATATGTATTTATTATGATGAAATATTGAAGCAACGTCGACGAATAAGGTAAGGAATAATGAGTAGTGGTTAGGGACTCTGGTTTGTGAAAAAGGTTGTTGGAAACCAAGAATCGTACTTTAAGAGTTATGAAATGTGTCTAAATGCATGAATGTATCACAATGCAGGCAAAAATTTTTTGCACACTGTTATATTCATAGGATTTTGTTTCTACACATTTGCAACGCACATTCTCGACCTGTGAAATTTTTTATATGAGACTGCCACTGTAGCGGAAACTGCTGTCGTAAATATTTCCATAAGAAAGTTAAGTGACCACCTGCACGTAATGCGTCGTGGGCACCCAGCTGTGCCAGCCGCCTTGAGAAAAAGCCATTAGGCGGAGAAAAAAGAGACCATACATGCCTTTGTAGAAAGCATCGCAAATACGACACACTCAAACTTGGAAACATTCTTACATCTGCACACCTGATTAGGACAAGTGTCTATCTACGAGAATTGAGAGAATTTCTACTAACTTATGAAATGCCTCATGACTACTGAATGATTATTTTATGCTTTACTTTGTACATAGTTGCTTATTTCATTTGATATCTGGTTTCCAGCTGTCTTGCAGCATTGGTGTCATAAAATAAAATTAAATGCAATTGCTAATGTGAACACTTTCTGTCAACAGATCTATTAAATAATTATTTTGTGATCCACATTCTTCGAAAAAGGAGCTCTTGGAATGGAAAGAGCAATAAGAAAGGACTAATAACAGTAACTGCATATATAATTTTCTTTTCAAGTACTTGGTAATTTCTTTTGTAGAAATAGTTATGGTGCACCACTTTAATTACTTAGACATTAAGATGTGATTATACATTTCCCTTATCTGCATAGTTATCTTTAGTGTACTATTTTTTCTGCTTGAGCTATGTCATATTTAGGTATAAGTTATTTCATTTTCTGCTGCTGTTTGCCAGGCATAGTGCTACTGAATTTGAATTTGTGTTACTCTGCTAAGCCAGATTTATTTTTCTTGTTTGCTGCGCATTGCCTCATATTAGTTGTAATGTGAATTGCTTGGTAATTTTAATTTACTGTAGCTTGCTTTGCAAATTTCCATTTTTTTTGTCATTGCTGTTTGTGTTAATTGTTTTGTGCTGCTGCATTGCCTCGTCCCTTAGTTAGCATCTGAGCTCAGTAGATTTAAGTTAGCTTAAAATGGGGTAGGCTAATTAGAGAACGAGTTGTGATGAATGGAAAGAAATGCGTTGAGAAACTATAAGAAAATGGTTGGCCAAAAAAGTATTTAAAAGAGGATATGAACAAAAAAGTAGGGTTTAGAGACAATAGGTTTAGGTAGGATTTTCTTGGAAATAAATGATGAGGTAAGATAATGGAAAATAAATAATGAGGTAAGAAATATGTGAACATATGAATTTCTAAAGCATGCTTGGATAGAATTTTTTTGGTGGAAACAAATGTTGAAATAAGAGGAAAGATATAGGGAATGAAGTTTTGGGGCAGACTGCTGTACCAAATGTCACACTGAAAACAAACCCTGTCCTGTATTTTTGTGTTATTATACTATGTGAATTTGTGTTTTTCCTGTCTTAAAGTGTTTAGCCAATAAGAGATATGTTGTAGAATTTTTCTGATAATATGTTATTTTCTTTGTAAAGATGTTTAGACATTATTTATTCCTTTCTGTTTTAATGCTCATGTGTGCAGTTTATGTTTCGAAAGTTATTCTGATCTTTCATGTATTTACTTATGTCATAATTCCTGTAACACTGATGTATACGTTTATTTCTATTGTTTCGTAAAGACTGTATTACTGCAAATGTTATCTGTATTGTTATGTTCTTTAATGATGTATTTTGTACCTTTGTAATTGTATTCTTATGTTATCAAATTGTAATTGACACCAGTTCATCATATTATTAACTTGTAAGTTCCATTTCACTGCACACGTTTCTGTTGGTCATATTCTATGGACAATATGTGAGAATTAGGGACTGTTAGTGTTTGAACGTGTGTTAATAATTCAGCAAGGGACTGGATAACAGCATTGCTGGTTCTAAGGACAATTCCAAAAACTTTGTGAGTGCACAAGTGGTGGTTTATGGACTTGCTATATTCTCCGCAAGACTCTTCGATGGTGAATGTGCACCTGCACAGTCGCAACAGATGGCTGCTGGCCGTCTCTACATGGACTACAGTGGGTCTATACCTTTGATGACCCAGCAATACCATTATTTCTACAAGGACTGCAGTGTGTCTGCACCTCCGGTGGCACACCAGTACCATAATCTCTACATGGACTGCAGTGGGTCTGCATCTTTGATGACCCAGCAATACCATTATTTCTACAAGGACTACAGTGGGTCTGCATCTTTGATGACCCACTAATACCATTATTTCTACAAGGACTGCAGTGGGTCTACACCTTTGCTGACTCACCAGTACCATTATTTCTACAAGGACTGCAGTGGGTCTGCACCTCTGGTGGCCCACCAATACCATACTCTCTACCAGGACTACAGTGGGTCTACTCTGTGATGACCTACCTACCAATATTCTTCAAAACGTCGAATGACTCTGCTGTGGGTTTGCTCTGTTGTGGCCCATTATCTGTCAGCATGTCAAGAGTCAGCACTGTCTTTCTGCTGGAAGGACAACACTACTTCTTCAAGACTGCATGGATATCCACTCCTTCCATGTGCATTTTCTTTTACTGCTCAGACTTTGAGAAAAACACTGCAATGTTACTGTGATGAATGATCAGTACTGTCTTTATGGACTGTGAGAAAATTTTAGCTTTTGACCAACATTGTATCAATAAGTGTGTGCCTTTGATTTCTTTGTTATTGTAATTATGAAAAATTTTATCAAATCATTATTGGCCACTGCCCAAAACATCTTGTAAAATTTTTTTGTGGGGAGCATGGGGGCTATGTAAGTAGGCTGTTTAGATTTTTTTATTGGTAACGCCACCTCTGTACGAAAATCACTGGCTGTGCTGTGTGCAGTCTGTGGCTGCTTTGCATTGTTGTAATACTCGCCATTGTAGTGTTGGGCAGCTGGGCTGTTAACAGCACGTAGCATTGCGCAGTTGGAGGTGAGCCGCCAGCAGTGGTGGATGTGGGGAGAGAGATGGCGGAGTTTTGAAATTTGTCATGAACTGCTATATATATATATATATATATATATATATATATATATATATATATATATATATATATATATATATATATGATATTAAGGTGAATACATTGTTTGTTCTCTATTAATATCTTTTATTTGCTAACTATCCCTATCAGTAGTCAGTGCCTTCCATAGTTTGAATCTTTTATTTAGCTGGCAGTAGTGCCGCTTGCTATATTGCAGTAGTTCGAGTAACCAAGATTTTTGTGAGGTAAGCGATTTGTGATTGCGTTGCGCTAAAAAAAATATTGTGTATCTGTTTAAGCATAGTCTTGTAAAAATTTTTCAAAGGGGACGTTTAAGTGTAACCGCCACTTTCAAACTATGTGAACTTCTAATCGGACACAAATGTTAACCACTTCAGACGTTGACTGTCCTCGAACCCACCAACATTTAAATGCTTAATCACACAGCACTCTTTATATTAATTGGCGTGCCCTCGATAAAATGGTTCTTGCTTTGTCGTTTTGTTACCTTGGCAAAAGCTACTAAAACGAGATCGCGTATGCAAATCTCCGACTACTTCCGACTGGTTCTCAGTATTACAGTAACACCATAGGACGATTTTTCCCCCCACAACAAAAATTATGCTTTCACTTTACCTCTCAGGTGATTTCAAATGTTTATTATAATATACGACGCTCATGCTGATATCACAAAATATAAAGTGACACAAAATCGCAAAGACACTGTTCCTAAGAGCTTGCTTTACATTCCAAAACCACAATAAAGCAAAGCGACGCCACTATTCCCTTAGTGAGTGCCATAATTCACCTTACAAAATCAAATAATGACTTCGCGTGATAGCATCTATCCTCTTCCTCAAACCAACGGAAACAGCCAACTAATTTAGACATGGTACAGCTACTAACGCTTCTCTATGTAGCAACCCAACGTTCAGTCACTGCGTCGGTATAAAACTAACAAACAGTGGAAACCAATCTCAGACTTCAATTAATGTAGCCTCATCTGCTACTACCCGCCAAATTCTAAGTTTCGTCACAAATCTATCTTCCGATTTTGCCTCCATACGGTAAACTTAAACTCAACCAAACTCCACCCAAATTACTTTGTCCTACAAGCCGATAATATTTTCAAAGTATCTACCCAAACAACTTAAGAGTTGCATTGAACCTCGTAGCAGACTAATCAATTGCAAGCCTTTAATTCCAACTTGATCATTGAGACTAACTCTTGAGACCAACTGATGAGGTTGACTCTTGAGAGACACTACATTTCTTAAGGGACAAGCCAAGAACTATTTACAGTGCACAAAAATATCAAGCTAATTCTATATTTAACAATAGGTGTTTCTTCTTAGCTGCCACCAGCGTGATCTTGTGGGGTAATGCTCGTTCAGTGTTAATCTCTTGCGAGGCAGTGGTAAAGTACGGAGTAAGATTCAGAGGGCACACCACGTATTAACGTTACACGTTGCGTCTCGGGGCACATTGGGGGTTTAGTGATATCAGCATGATTTTAGCTATAGAGTAAGAAATGGAGTTAACGGATTTGTTAGCCAAGACGAAGCTGATCCCTACACTCTCCATCGTATCAATGCGATCACCTCTGTCGTAAAATTTATGATCTTGTGCGGTACTGTATCAGTAGCATTCTAGATTTTGTTCGGAAACGCGATAAATAATGTCGTCATCCTTTTTGGCAACGGAGGCAGTTGTTGATGTACAGTTTCGTTCCTTTTTGGTTCCACATGTTTTATAGAATATCCTGAGGATATAGCTACTATGTCGTGTGATACTAAGCTTCACTTGCTGCGATAGATCTCTTTAAGTAGAACGATTCGTTCTGTCAGGAAGTAGTCTATCACATATAAGTTCCTAAACATTGCACAAGCGTATTACATTTTCCTCCCTAATTTCCTTCCTTTTTATGTATAATACGTAGGTATGTTATTAAGTTTCTCTTCGCAGCCACGTCTTATGTTTCTGCGCCATTTCTTTTTGTATCAGACAAGGTCCTTCACTTTGAACATTCATGTCTTATCACGTGGGAAAATAACAACACATTATGAATAAAATGTAAACTGTATTTTAGGATGCTATCGTAACACTGTGTCAGAGCCATACTGTACTAGCACTTTTCGATAACCGTACTTCAGGTTTTTTTTTCGAAGTGGTCAACTGGTTTTTTGAGAAAACTAATGAAAAGAAATGTATTGATGTAACACTGATGCGTCGTTGTGGCAAGTCCAGAATTTAAAATGTAAAAATAATACTCTAAACGACCGTCTGAAGTGAACAATTCCGTTTGTAAATCTTCGTAACATTTTTATATATTGAGAAGAATGAATATTATCAAAACGTATTTCTTTTGCGGATGAGTCGTGCTTGCTTCTAGGAAGAGGACCATGTAATTATGATTACGCATATGCCACTACAACACATCGAAGTGAAATCACGAAGGATACAAAATATTGGCTTTCCTTTACGAGCAGGCCTACAAGGAAATTATAGTCTCTGTAGAATTACCAATGGAAGTATCGTAAGCGAGTAATAGAAGTGCCATCCGCTGAAGGTACCACACAAATAAATTTTCACAAATTGTGTAAGGTATCATTAAAAAATACCGACATCCTAAGGATTCAGTGAACAAAATCTACTTTAAAGATACCATCTACATTCCAATTTTATTTTATCTTATTTTGCTATCACTTTCGTTGAGAGATTACGCCATCTTCATAGCTTCTGACCCATGTGGAGGAAGAATCCCTCTTGCTCAATCGAAACAGCGGCCAGCATACAGTTACTGGAATACTGGAATCTGTAGCTATCGAACAACGCGATCCCTTCGATTGTCATTTTAGACTTTAGTGGTGTTCAAAGGGATTGCTTTATTAAAAAGATGTCTGTGGATACCAGGGACTGTCTGTTTGCTCGTGTGTCTATTGTAAAAGAGGTGGGATTCTTCCTACTCGTCATTCAGTGGTCCTGAAGATGGTGCAATGTAATGCGGGAAGTGGTAGAAAAATAAAACAAAATAAAATTGGAAACACAGATGGCTGAAGGTTTTTTTGTGATTGGACAGCTGTAGTCTCGCAACCATCGTGTACAAAGATGGGCTTACAAAAACGCTGCTGTGTCAGAAACGGTATTTAAAAGCTTGTGTATAGTGGAGTTTACTTTAATGTTCTATATCTGCACTCATCAGAATGTATTAGTAGTATTTCTGGAGGGAAGTAGAGCCCATATAATATCGATATGATAGGTGTCGACTAAATGGAAATATTCTTAACCAAGATGTCAGTATGTAGCATCCAAATATTTTATCTCCCTATGCGTTTTACAAAATGACGAGACTGTGCGCAGTGACTACTAATCGTCAAAAAACGAAATGCTACTACAAAGTGAAAGAAAGACTTCAGGTGATCAGCTAACAAATCAGATATAATTCTTGCAAACAGATGTGACGAACACACAAATTTTATTTGAATGGAAGGTGTTAAGTTGCGGAAGATAGAACCGTCGATTGTTTCTAAGTATGAGCCCAGTGAAATTTAATACCCATATTCAACGACATGAACATACCCCTAGCGAAAGCTTATGAGAGATTTCAGAAAGTGTGTCTGCTCTTCAGAATGTGATTAATGTGGTATACTGATATGACGGTTTGTCTCGGAATAGTTCTTTTGTTTGATAATCATTCAGTATCGACAATGGTGTTACTAATATATTATGCACCATAAATTCTTTCATTATTTCCCTGATCCAAAGCGCATCTCGTGGTCGTGTGGTAGCGTTCTCTCTTCCCGTGCCCGGGTTCCCGGGTTCGATTCCCGGCGGGGTCAGGGATTTTCTCTGCCTCTTGATGACTGGGTGTTGTGTGCTGTCCTTAGGTTAGTTAGGTTTAAGTAGTTCTAAGTTCTAGGGGACTGATGACCATAGATGTTAAGTCCCATAGTGCTCAGAGCCATTTGAACCATTTTTAAAGCGCATCTCAAGACTTAGTTTCTTTCACATGCTCGTATTTTCGCTGTGCTTCTCGCATTCTTACTACGTTATGTTTTCCTTAATTATTCCGTTGAATACAGTGACTTAATTTCTTATATCAGTTCTGTGAAATTTATTGTTCCCAAATATAATGAGGAGAAGGAGTAGCCAGTCTTCTTGTATTAAGACACACGAACAAAAGTACTGCATAACGGTGTGCTGTAACGCAGAATATTGTGACCAGAAGCGTTTTACTGAAATCACTCTGAACATTAGCCACAGTATGGTTTCTCCAGGAGTGTAGTACCGCACTCGCCGTCCCGTGGAACTGCGCGTGGAAGCAGGGCCTCCATCAAAACTATTCATTGTAGGTCTGCCAACAAGATACTCACTGCATTGTTGTGACTCCTCTGACTAGAAACGTTCACTGCTGTCTTGGTCCGCACCAGAGAGCTTCTAATTCTCAGCGTCTATCGGAAAAAATAAAGATGTGTGTTGCTTATGTGTCACCACAGACCACATGTAGATACTGTTATTTAACAGTCAATCGAACTTTGAAACCAATATTACATCTAGTCGAGAGAGCAGCAGACTACGAGTTCTTACTCCGTCTGCATTGTGGGTCGGTAAACTGCACAACGACTTTGCTTCCCTATACAGCGATCCGTTAAAACATTGGTGTCTCCAGTTGGACGAATGAACACAATGAACTGAAATTTGCATCGAGACTGGTCGGTTTGTTTACTTGTTCACACGGTGTTGTTAAGATTTTTCTCCATCTTTCTTTCATAGAGTCACCATCGTCACTGGAACGTTAAGTAATGAAAGTACTTCTTTTGCGGCTGATAGCAAGAAGTATGCTGTACTGCGATTGCCTTAGTGGAGGTCGCGGAGTACAAAATTTTCATATACAGACGTTCGTAGTTTACAACCATTTTTGGAACATATATATGTTCGTTTACTTTATAGCTTTTGTTGTTTCATTTCCAAAACTAAAAGGATCGGCAAATATTAATGACTAGGGGAACCAAAACAAAAGGTGAAATGGACGATAAGTCTAGCATATGAAACCACTGACTTCGCTACCAGCGACGAAATCTCTCAAGTCTGACGCAGCAGCTGATATGATAGCAAATCGTGCGCTCATTATAATATCTCTAAATGGGTGCAACTCTGCCTCGGGAAAGCGAAACTGGTGGAAAATGCCTTTTATGATCTACCTTCTTGCTGCAATTGCTGTGTCAAACAGCAACGTTTGAATGAAAGCGGTAACCATCGGCGACGAGCAAAGGCGCCAACAATAGGCATTGGTAGGGTTAAACGTGTGCTGTTGCCTAGATACATTCTGAGACTTGCTAACGAAGAAAGCGGTTTGCTCGCGGCCAAGTTTTTCTTGCCTTGCCTGTGAAGACTAGTGCGAGGTAAGCGTCAAATATTTCTCGGTTCATAACTTCTCGACAGTTATTTTCACAGCTTGATGTGCGGTACCAAACGGTTTGATAACAAGCGACGTTAGACTGAGTTCGATGACGCAGGACACGCAGTTCTGTATATTCTTCATTATATCGCATGCAGATAATGGGCGATACGTTTCTCAGAAGACATCAACAATGCAGGCGCACACGGATCAGGGAAAATTTAAATATTACTTAATTACCATTTAAAATACTATTCCGTGAGAATTTCTCACGTTGCTGTGGTGAAGTATGGCGAAAAATTCACAGGTCCCACGACGAATTCCCGTCACTTGTTGGGACCCGAGACATATCCGAATTTTAGTGATATCATACAATGTAAGCTTTCACGGCCGGTATCATCTTCAATTGCAACTTACGGTCTGATAGGCCATGGCTGAAGTGCAAAACTCTCCCCTGACGTTTCGTCTCCGACTGCGGGAGATATCCTCGGAGGTACAGCCGCTTTACCTCCGAGGATGTCTCCCGCAGTCGGAGTCGAAACGTCAGGGGAGAGTTTTATACTTCGACCACGGCCTATCAGCCCGGAAGTTTGATGTTTAGTGATATCAGTTAGCATGATTTTAGTTATGGAGTAAGACATTGAGTAAACAGATGTGTTAGTCAAGACGAAGATAATCCAAATACGTTCTCTCATGCCACTGCGATTGCCTCTATCATAAAATTTATGGACTTACACGGTATTTTATCAGTAGCATTCTAGATTTTGCTTGTAAACGCGGTAAGGAACGTCGTCATGCCATGTGGTAGCAGAGGCAGTTGCTGTAGTGTTCGTTCCTTTCTTCTTCCATACGTTTAAAAGACAATCCTGAGGCTGTATCTACTTTACAGTGTGACGGACAACCTTGAATTGCTAGGATGAGATATGAAGTAGGACGATTGCTTCGTTTCATTGATCAAAAGAGCCTCTTGTACGGGCGCATTTGGAAGCTGTCTTTCTGTTAGGGTGTAATCTATGACACATAACTTTGTAATCTTAGCACATGTACTGTATTCTCCTCTCCAATTTCCTAACTATCTGTTAATGATAAGAAGGTACGTTATTTTGTTTCCGTTTGTAGTCACGTCCTGCTGTTTTATCTGTGTTGACACACAGTTGCATCATTTTTTAAATATTAGATGTATTCCTTCACTGTGGACATTCACATCTTATCTCGTGGTCAAATTGCAGTAAGTTGTGAATAAAATGGAAACTCTATTCTAGGAAAATAATACAACTGAGAGTAACTATGTCCGAGACATAGTAGCACCTGTTTTCGTAAACAGGGTTTCACAGTTTTTTCGGAGTTGTCTCCTAGTATTTTGAGCAACTATTGAAAAGGAACGCATTGCTGTAATTCACACTGCTATATCATTATGATACGTTTGTAAATTAAAATGAGAAAATAAAACTCGAAACAGTTGTCAAAAATGAAGCTTTTATTTTTGAAATTTTGTAAGCACTTTAGTACATTATTCCGATTCCATTTTACCAAAAGTAATCGAATTCGCATCCAAGGACAAACCCAAATTTTCTGTTACGAATATGTTACAATACTAGATCTATAACTTCGTATTGAAATCAAATGTTACCAGTCACTAAATGGAAGCAAACTTTTCGTTTATAATTATTGGTAGGTCTTATTCAAGAAAATCGTAACATGTTTACTCGGCGAACATCTGGACATAGATATTACATTAAACCGAACTTACGTTTTGGACTGAAGACACTTATTTGATTGGCTACATTCATCGTCTCGTGTATATTACCTGCGTAGAGGTAGATGAAATGGAAGGTAGAACCCAGGAACCGTACTAATCGTTACTAGAGACTGTAGAGAGACTTGGATATACCGTGCCTTGAAGAAGGAACAAAGCAAATTATATTACAGTAGACAGTGAACAACAAACTAATAGTTCTGTAACGACACCAAAAATAGGAGGCTAGGTCTATACACAAATATCTTAATTCCTGACTTACTTGTGGGGGACAATATGTTTTGATTAATATTTTAAATTAAAAATATTTTAAACTCACTAAGCATACTGTCTTACATGGAAAAAGTTACCTTACAGTGAACGAATTTTTCTATTGTATTTCTTAGCTTTGGGTCGCACAAATCGCGTCAAAACTGATTTCTTCTTCTAAACAAGTCATTATCTGTTTAGGAGAAAAGATAATGCTAATAATAAATACTAGAAGACTAAATAACAGTATCTAGTTAACATATACATACAAAAACATGCGTTTCAGTACGATACGTAGGCCCATTTCGGTTGTATTTTCACGACTTTCTACGTAACGAGTTCACAGTGCAAGTAGTTTTGTGTAGAAGTTAGTTTTACTTAGTAAACAGTTCCCTACGGATCGCTATCCTGTAAATGTCTGTAATCATCTGATGACGTATCCTCGAAGTGGGTAATTATGGAATTTGTGCGATCTTGGGCTGAAAATGAAATGAAAGTGAAATAAAAAGCATACTTTTTCGTTGTTGCAAAGTTCAGGAAGTGTTTTTCTTCGTTTAGTATACAAAATTCGTATGTACAAGGAAGAATATTTGTAGCTATCACTCACTTTCTGGAAAAATACCAGACGGACTCATCGAAAATAATTTTGCTTTTTTAATCTCTATTTGATAATTCTAGTTTTGATCTATTTCTCAGTAAGTAGTGCAATAGGAAATTAAATATACAGAAGGTATCAATGTGAGAAGGCTACTCTAAACTGAGTATGGAACGACGTCAAACCAAATGCAGCAGTTTAGGATCAAAAGAGAATTAGGCTGCATGGGGAATGGATGAAGTAGCAAGGGTAACTTATTTAAAGGAACAAAAAGAAAAGGTGCAAGGCACTGTCGTTATTGAACACTCGAAGAAAAGAATTAGAAATTCCATTATCTAGGATCTCACTACGACATAGCAGAGTTCTTTCCTCCCTCTAGAAGGCTGAGCCAACTGCTAAGTGACACTAGGCCTACTAGTATGATAGAGCATTAATATAATTAGCTGATATCACAGGGCTTTAGGCTCTAGTGTCTCTGGAAGGCTTGGCAGCCAGCGCCACTTGAAGCACGCATGACAAATAGAACGAATGGTAACGTAAAGTGGCTAGACGGAGAATGACAGGTAAATCTTTCAGACATGAAGAATGCTTTTCTTGCAGCATCTCCCACTAAAGTATGGGGTAACTATTGTCACTGTCCGTATGCTGATTAAAGAAATTGTTAACGAATTGAGCGTAATTTACTAAAATTTTCTGCACCACTTCGCTTCCCAAAGTTACTAAGAGCCCTGAATAACTAAAGTCACTCTAAGATTAATCGAAAAATGCTTTCGAGATCGACTGTTCCGGTATCTCAAATACTCTGTCTTACAATCTTTTCCGCTAATCTCAGTCATCTGTCAGATTGTGTAGATTTATGTTATTACTGCCCGTTAAATCGCTTTTGACAGACACTGAGAATCACTCGATAGTTAAAAATATATCCAAGATCCAATATCGTTCACTTGAGCGATGTCTGGGTATAATCGTAATCTTACTTGCGTTTAGTTACTCTCGATTTCGTACTACGGAGTGCCGCAGTCTTCTCACCAAACTCTGATCATCTAAAAATTAGTCAAGGCTTTATAACAATTTTCTAACTATGTGCACACAATGTACACGTTTGTATTGTCTACGAACTGGATAGACAGCTAAAGTTTATGTTAGAACATAGCTATGCCGTTGGCAGTATTGATTTCATCATACCGAATGCACCCTACACATTACATCTGTTACAGATGATAACGTATTCAAGTTAAGCGAGGTAGTCTAAATGTTGTTTGTTAGAAATAAATGTATCTCGGCATACTGCTCCTAAATTTCTTTGCCTCGTACTTGTTTTACCCTTCGCAACTTCAAAGATACATCGAAAATTTATTGAAGCAGAATAGAAGGGCTCCGCTGTGATCTGAAAACGACCTGTTGGCGACATTAACGCAATCGCTGGAGGTACAGTCCTGATTGGTCGGTACCGCGATCCACTCTCAGAGTGTATGAGAATTGATAGAGATCGTTTGTATTGCTCGGATGCCTCGCAAGAATTGTTTCATTACTGATATCTACGACTCACACGCCATTGGACAGTTCACTACATAGGCTTTCGCCTTTCACAGATGTTTCGGAGCATGTTCCAGAGTTTGCTGTGCCACAAAGGAGGGTGCTGCCTCTGGGTGTTCCTCAGGCGAAGGCAGCCCTTCTATGAGGATGATAATGACGAAATGCTCTGCGACCAGTACATGAACATCGGGAGGTCGCAGCTTTGCGGTGCCTGGCCACCTGAAGAGGTACGTCGCACCACTAGCGTAATAAAGGTCACAATGTGATAACCGTCATCAGTTACACACAACAACAAGCTGCACGTTTCCTGTATGGTGTAAAAATATTATCTCCCAAACTCGTATTTATAGATTAGAAATTAAAATCAAATACGGAACTAAATACAGGGTGGGGCAAAAGTCACGACGTCATGACAGGTTTTCAAAGCAAGCCTTCACAATTTTCTTTCGTTGAGCAATGCTGAATTCGTTCACGATAAGTCTACATATAACTCTCCTGTCTTCTACTGCTGTACCATAACCTTAAAGTAGTAGGCAGGTCGTGAAATAAAACTATCTTGTTAAAGCAATTACGGTATAAAGCAACAGAGCAGTGTTACCCTCTGAGAGGAATTTTGTTATGTTGACCGTGTTGTACCTAACGGAGGTGGCTTATCGGATTGAAAGTCAGAATTACGTAAATCTTTGAACAGTAACAAACAAAATTTTGCCTATCTGCACTGTTTAACGTGTAAATAAACGGTCGCCAGCCTAACTAGGTAAGAGAATGTTTAACATTCTCGTTCAAGAAAATAGTTATTAGTAATTTTAACGGATAAACCTATACTTTCTCACATGCGAGTGCAATGAACTCTGACACATACATATGTGTGCGGTAAGATTGAAACTAACAGTTAGAGCAGCACAAACTATTTGCAAACATATAACAGATACCGAAACACTCTATTACTTTCAGGACTCGTTGAAACTGAATGGTCTTTATATCATTACTATTAACATTCACTGCAGGATCATAAATTGTACATACGTTAAGTCTCTCTCAGTTAAATACTTCATTATTTAAAATGAAAGTTAATTGGAATCCACTAACAGGTTGCTTCTCACTATCATTTGAATAAGGGTATTATGGTTTTCCTAATTAGTGGTCTTTCCGTTACTTGTTACCGAGCATTAACACAACAGACAAACTGTGGATCCTGTTATGCTATTAATATGCACTTCTAATACACAAGAGAGACAAACACTTAGCAAACATGAGTATATAACGTTTCACAACTGCAGTTTTCCACTTTTACTACCGTGAGACACAAAATTAACATATATGTAAGATACTGACTCATCTTCTGCGATTTACAACAGGCAGTAATGTGATCATTTACTAAGCAAAACTTTATAAGCCTCAGTCTTAAGAACTTTTAATTTGAAGTTGGCAACAACACATTAATAAGCAGTTTTACTAGGAAAATTATTTTTATCAAGCATCATTAACTTTAACTCACTCTCTTGCCACATTAACTTCAACTTTCTTTTTACTACGTTCAAGAGGTATCAATTAGCAAAACACTGGGCTTTAATGTTCTTTCAGTAAGGACACTCGGATATCACTTTAGTTCAAATGGAGAGGAGCCTGAGAGATGATGAGGAGAAAAATCAAGGTAGGTACATAAATTCAGATATAAATTACCTTATATTTGAGCACTCTAACACATCCATTAAGCTGATCCTTCACTGTACATCATTGTAGCATTCCGATGCAATGATTGCACAATGTGGTGGCAACTGCATGTTGGTAGGTGGAATTGCAGGTAGAATTGCTGGACTCTGTCATTTCTTGGTGGCGATGATAGATACAAATTCCAGAATAGTTCCAGCTATTTATCCACCCATCCGAGGCATTGGAAAGTAGCAGAAAAAGCCTCTCTCAGAACCATCACAATATGCATCTTTTACATGGCAGTGCACAGTTTGGTAGCTCGTCCCCAACTCATAGCTCGTCCCCGATTGACTCTTGTTCCACCTTTTCTACTTAGGCCAACCACAATTTGCGCGCGCTACACAGTTCTGTTCCCAAGGGGAACCACAACAACTTTTACATACTGAATAACTAAGAACCCTAAGTGAAGGTCAGCAGTTTACATAACAGAAAACAAACACATTAAATAAAACAGAACATTTGCACATATTGACATTTCTACAAAAAATTATTCACACAGAAATTACAATTATATACAGTAAGTTTTGTTCCCTCCAAATGGGGCAAAGAATTTAAATGACAGATATACTACATTGCATAGAATCAAACCACGACATCAAACTTTTTGCAAAGAAAGGAGTATACAATCAAACTCATTTACAGAAGCTCAACGATGTAACATTAAAAAAGCAAAAGGCAAAGTAAATCAGTATAGCACTAGAGTTATGGTGTTACATACAATCCTGCGTCCGTCATAATCTGAAAGAAAGAAAAGAGGATAGAAGAAACAAGAGAAATTCATAGTTGGAACCCTTTCATGACTTTTGGGCCACTCTTATTTGCTAGTGGTACTTCTCGTGTTACACTCTCAATCTTGAATACGCCATGTGCACTCCCCCACGTATTCGACATCATAATACTCGTAACATAAGACAGGTCAGTCTTCTGTCGGAAAATCATACACTGTGTTTTAAGTTATCTATCAACATATCTGTCTATCTCAAAGCGTTCAATTAGATTTATTTCAACTGCCTGAATTCGCTTTGTTGTTTTATAAGACAGCATATGAGATTTACAGAGCCATATGATTCAGCAATTTCATATTTTGTAAGTTGACGCAGCAGTAAACCCCGAAGGATGATATTGAATCTTGGCTGTATGAATATTGTAATGGAGAAGTGAAATTAAAGTAACTTCAATAGTCATCTGAGTGTAGAAACATGATAATGCATGTAAGTGTCCGACAACTCATAATAATTAAGAACAGTAAAATATATCCAAACATACTTGTTTAGCAAATTAACTATAGTTGCTTTTATGACACACTGTGATGCACTTTTTATCCCACGTTAAGGCTTTCCAAAGGTAAAAGTAGAACAGATTATCACTATTCTGGACACATATATACCAATCAGTAAACGTGGTAATGAGTTTGGAGTTGTACTGAAAAAATCGGTTCGCATTATCAGTGACAGTCAGCAACTTTTCCAGTGTTTAGTATTCATCTGGATTTTCACAGGAGTATATAGATGTTGACATAGTGTCTTTTTCATTGTTCGTTTTTCTTTGTGGTGTCACCGCTAGACACCACACTTGCTAGGTGGTAACTTAAATCGGCCGCGGTCCTGTAGTACATGTCGGACCCGCGTGTCGCCACTGTGTATTCGCAAATGTAGCGCCACCACAGGGCAGGTCAGAAGACACGGACTTGACCTCGCCCCAGTTGTACGGACGACATAGCTTGCGACTAGACCTATCAAGTATTCCTCTCATTTGCCGAGAGACAGATTAAATAGCCTTCAGCTAGTCCATCGCTACTACCTAGCAAGGCGCCATGTGTATCATTGCTAATTGCTTACTACTATGCAAGAGATGTATTTCAACAAGAACAAGACTACATTAAAGTTAAGTATATTAAAATCTCTCTTCTTTTCTTTATAGTTTTCATCCAGTCTCCTGTTTCAGAATTTACGCCCGTCTGCGTTAGTTTCGCGTGCACCTAGCCACTCATTGTGTCGAGACCTTAGGGAATCGACACAACAATATTTTGGCGACGAGGATGGGATGCCGCGCCCACGTTGCAGTCTTTGTGTTATACTTGCTCTAATTTGTTTGTGTCATGGCTTCGCCGCATTCTCCAGATGTACTGTCCGAATTTTTTCGCTTGCAGAATCAGCAGACGCAGGCGTTATTGGAAGCCCTTGGACAGCTCGTCCAGGGTCAACGTGCGCTGCAAACCGATGCGGCGGCAGCCGCTTCATCGCTACCGCAGCCACACAACGCTGTCGCACCGCCATTTAGGCCCTTTGAGGCCCATAACGAGAGCTGGACTGAGTGGGCCGATCAGTTCAACTTCCACCTCACTGCTTATGGAATTCAAGGTAAAGAGCGGCAGCCGTTTTTGCTTTCTTGTGTCGGTGTGTCTACCTACCGGGTGATAGTGAAATTGTTTCCCCGACGCGACGTAGCAACTCTGTCCTACGAGGAAATTTTGTCGGCTTTAGATGCCTATTTCAAAGAAACAGTTAATGTTGTTGCAAAACGGTATACGTTTTTTCGTACAAAACGTACCGCCGGTCAGACTAACAGGGAGTGGGTTGCAACTTTGCAAGGACTTACTAGAGACTGTGCGTTTGCCTGTGAATGTGGCCTCCCATATTCAGATACTATGGTGCGTGATGCAATTGCACAGAACGTTTCTGATGTTCGCATAAGGGAACAGATTTTGAAGCTAGTTAATCCCTCCCTGCAACAAGTGATAGACATTTTGGACAGGCAAGACACACTTGACTTTGCTCAGGAATCATTTGAAACTTCGCCAGCAGTGTGTCACATTAATCGGCCCGCCGGGCCCGCTGCACGGGACGCTAAGCGGCCCTCGCGCCCGACTTCGCTGCGGCCGCCTAGCTTGCAACCACGTGCGCCGCGTAAGCAAGCCAATGCAGTGAAATCTTGCCCGCGGTGTGCCACTAGACATTCGCGTGAAAATTGCCCGTCACGCCAAGCTCTTTGCTTTTACTGTCACAAGAAAGGACATGTACAAAGTGTTTGCCAGAAAAAGTTAAGATCAGACAATCACACAAATTCCAGGCCCTTTGCTTCGCGCCGGAATCGAACCCAGGACAATCAGGCTCGTGGACCTTCGCCCATGGACATTCATGTGGTTCATTCCCACCCGTCCAGTGACACTTTAGCTAACAGTGACTGTGTTCGTCCCACCCAAAGTGTGCGTCGACGTCGCCGGCAATCCCGTAAAGTCGCAAGTGCTTCTGGACCTGTATCAGTTCAAATTGCACGAGACAGTCGCTCTTGTCGTCAACAAGACAATAAACTTTTTGTGGACTTAGACTTTGCAGGAAAAGTGATCCCATTCCAGCTCGATACCGGAGCTGCTGTTTCATTGCTCAATCACGACACGTACAAACAACTGGGCGCCCCGCCATTGCGTGCCGCAAATGTTACGTTAACTAGTTACTCAGGACAGCATATACCTGTGTTGGGACAGTGCAGCCTTATTGCAACATACAAGGGACAGACAAAACTTGTGTCATTTTATGTTCTTCGTTCCTCTAGTGCAGTGAACTTGTTTGGCTTAGATTTGTTTCAATTGTTTAATATGTCTATTGTAAATCAGGTCCTATCAGTGAATCAGACTGTGCCGTCCGCCAGTGTTTCTAGTCTTTGTGAAGAATTTGCAGACATTTTTGCACCGGGCCTTGGTTGCGCTAAGAACTATGAAGCGCATTTGGAACTGAAAGACAACGCGCAACCGAAATTTTTCAGAGCGCGCAATGTTCCCCACGCATTGCGTGATGAGGTCGCAAGAACATTAGCCGAATTAGAATCTCAAGGTGTCATTGAACGTGTGCAGGCTTCTCTTTGGGCCTCACCCTTAGTAATTTTGCCAAAACCTTCCGGAAAACTGAGACTTTGTGTGGACTTCAAGGCAACTGTGAATCCACAACTTGTGACTGCTACTTTTCCTTTGCCCCGCCCGGAAGATCTTTTTGACAAACTGTGCCCGGGAAAGTATTTTTCAAAATTGGACCTCGCAGATGCGTACTTGCAGCTACCTGTGGACGAAGAATCCCAGCGCGTCTTAGTGGTTAACACGCATCTTGGCTTGTATCGCTTCAAAAGACTGCCATTCGGGTGTGCATCCGCCCCTGCTTTATTTCAGCAATATTTACAAACTATTTGTGCGTCGGTCCCTACTGCTGCGAACTATCTGGACGATATTGTGATATCAGGGAAGACAGAAGCCGAACATTTGCAGAATCTCCGGACATTATTTCAGGTATTGCGTCAGAATGGTCTTCGCTTGAGGAAGGACAAATGTGTGTTTTTTGCTCGTGACTTACCGTACCTGGGCCATGTCCTTAACGCCCAAGGTATACATCCGAGTCCAGAGCACCTTCGTGCCATTCAGGACTTGCCGTCACCGCAGAACTTAAAACAGCTACAGAGTGTGCTGGGTAAGGTAAATTATTATCACCGATTTGTGCGCAATGCTTCTTCCATTTCAGCTCCGCTTCATCGCTTACGCCGTAAAGGTGTTCCGTTCGTCTGGACGACGGAATGCGAACGCGCCTTTCGCCAGTTGAAATCGGCGTTACTTTCAAATACTTGCCTTACGCCCTTCGATCCCCGAAAACCCCTTTTGTTGATGGTAGATGCCTCGGATTTCGGGATCGGTGCTGTGCTTGCGCACAAGGATGGCTCGCATGATCGCCCTATTGCCTTTGCGTCCAAATTGCTCTCATCTGCGCAAAGAAATTATTCCCAAATAGAGACGGAAGCTTTGGCTCTTGTGTTTGGTGTAACAAAGTTTCACGATTTCTTGTATGGTCGTCACTTTACAATCATCACGGACCACAAACCTTTGACATCACTTTTTCATCCAAACAAGCCTGTACCTCCACGTACAGCGCAGAAATTCATTCGCTGGTCTCTTTTTCTCTCGCAGTACCGCTACGATATCTTGTATCGGTCCACTGCTAAGCACGGAAACGCTGATGCGTTGTCCCGTTTGCCTGTTGCTGAGGATAAAGCATTCGATTCTTCCGAACTTGCTTGCATGTTCATTGATTCGGAAGCCGATGACGTGGTCACATCGTTTCCGATTGATTTTCGTCGTGTAGCTACAGCCACAGCTGCTGACCCTGTCCTTGCTTCCGTTTTGCGTTTTGTTGCTACGCAATGGCCCTTGTCAAAGTCACGGATCGAGGATCCTTTGGTTCGCCGTTTTTTTGCTCACAAGGAGAGACTTTTTGTACGACGTGGTGTTTTGTTGTTGCGTTCTGATAATGATCAGTCCAGAGTCGTGGTCCCACGTTCGTTACAGTCAGCTGTCTTAAAGCTTCTCCACCAAGGACATTGGGGTATAGTGCGAACGAAACAGCTTGCTCGTCAGCATTGTACTTGGTTCGGAATCGATGCTGCGATTACGAATATGTGCTCCTCTTGCGTGGCGTGTGCCGAACAACAATCCGCACCGCCGCGGAAATTCTTTGCTTGGCCGACAGCCACTTCCCCTTGGCAACGCTTGCACATCGATTTTGCTGGTCCATTCTGGAATGCTCGATGGTTGGTTGTGGTCGATGCTTTCAGTAATTTTCCTTTTGTTGTCCGGATGTCTTCCACGACGTCTTCTGCCACCATCCAAGCCTTGTCTGCTATCTTTTGCATTGAAGGTCTTCCGCAGACTATTGTTTCCGACAATGGCCCACAATTCATGTCCGCAGAATTTCAGTCGTTCTGCAAGGCCAATGGTATTCAACATCTGACATCCGCGCCGTTTTCGCCTCAGTCAAACGGTGCCGCTGAACGATTGGTCCGGACTTTCAAGTCGCAGATGTTGAAGTTGAAAGAGTCGCATTCTCGGGAGGACGCTTTGTTGCTCTTTTTGTCCTCATATCGCTCTCAGCCCCGCGATGGTCGCTCGCCGGCTGAGTTGCTCCATGGTCGTCCTCATCGAACTCTGATGTCTTTGCTGCATCCGCCACATCAGGTTCCTGTGCAGCGGCAGTCTCCTGCTTTTGCTCCTGGCGACGTTGTCTATTATCGCAACTATCGCGGTTCACAGCGTTGGCTCGCAGGGCGCATTCTTCGCTGCCTCGGCCGCGCGATGTATTTGGTTTTGGGGGCCTCTGGTGAGGTGCGTCGGCATCTCAATCAGCTGCGCCTCTGTCGTCGCCTGGGTTCTGCCGCTCCCCGTCTGCTTTCAGCGACGGAGCCGTCCGGTCAGCGCCTTGGGGACCCATCTACTGGCTCGCCTCATCCCCAGGTGTTACCGACGATGCCTTCCATTTTGCCTCATGGCGTCGCGCCGCCGCAGCCGCCGCCGGCGCCGCCAGCAGCGGACGCTTCGCTGCAGCCGCCTCGCGCCTCCCTGGGTCACGCGCCGCCGCTTGCTTCCCGTGACCAGCCGTCCTCCGCCATGGACCTCTTGCCCGCTCCGGACCCGATGTCGTCTTCGCCCGTCGGGTGCTCCGACCACATGGAGGTCGACCCTTCTGTCTCATTACGTGCGCATACACCTCATGTTGACGTGCACCCTGGACTAGGTTTGCAGGCGTTTCCTAGCTCCCCTCGGACCGAATGGCCGGGTGCGGGTGGCACAGCCTCGCCTGTTGTTAGGCTCCCCACCTCATCGCATACGTCAACATGGGGTCCTCCCCACGGCGGGCGGAAGCCTTATCTCACGACCGTTCGCCGATTTGCGGGGGAGGAATGTGGTGTCACCGCTAGACACCACACTTGCTAGGTGGTAACTTAAATCGGCCGCGGTCCTGTAGTACATGTCGGACCCGCGTGTCGCCACTGTGTATTCGCAAACGTAGCGCCACCACAGGGCAGGTCAGAAGACACGGACTTGACCTCGCCCCAGTTGTACGGACGACATAGCTTGCGACTAGACCTATCAAGTATTCCTCTCATTTGCCGAGAGACAGATTAAATAGCCTTCAGCTAGTCCATCGCTACTACCTAGCAAGGCGCCATGTGTATCATTGCTAATTGCTTACTACTATGCAAGAGATGTATTTCAACAAGAACAAGACTACATTAAAGTTGAGTATATTAAAATCTCTCTTCTTTTCTTTATATTTTTTATCCAGTCTCCTGTTTCAGAATTTACGCCCGTCTGCGTTAGTTTCGCGTGCACCTAGCCACTCATTGTGTCGAGACCTTAGGGAATCGACACAACATTCTTAATGTCCTGTTTCCCTGTCAAGCACTTGTTTCGAATGAGTGTGCTCTTGGGGAAATATATGAGCACAAACCAACGATCAGATACGGCAGTAACAAACAGCTCAGTGCTATGAAGATACTTCTGATAAAGTTGTTACAGAAATACAGAAGCTTGCGACAGAAGAAAGGAGTACCTCAAGGCTACTGGTGTGCAAGTAACTAGGCACTATTTATGGGCGAGTTACTCCTATACTAAAACGCTATTAATCAAATCTGACGAACTGAGTGTTTGATGGTATTGGAAAAATAGGTCTCTGTACTCAACTAGGTTCTTAGAAGTGTGAAATTGGATTCTGCGTTTTTAAAGAGTCCGAATCTTAATAAATCTTTGATCTTTCCTGATAATTATATTATGTCTGTTTCAATTCGTGCAGGAGTAACTAGTAAATGCTAGTGTTTCTTTTCTTTGCTGAACACCTATGTGAAATATTTTGTCGTTTGTGTAATGACGAGGATATGCTAATGCGAAGAATGGCTCTGTCTTTGTTGAGTGATATTGCTGAAGGATCTGATGTCAAACTTTATGCTTCTCACGTTGTACCCGTTTTACAGAAGTTACTGGAAGATAAGGTGTATAGCAATATTTTTTTATCTACACTCGGTCCTTCATTAATACACATAATAAATAATTTTGCATAAGTTACGTTCATTTTTACAGATTGGGCTTCTATTGGAGGCGATACAGCTTTTAATCAACTTCTTTAAATCTAAGAAACTCCTCAGCGACACATATCAACATCTTCTACCAGTCCTCTACAAATGCGCAAAAGATCGATTTGGCAAGTACGGTACTTAACTGCCAACAGCATTAATGATGTAAGTACATCAAACAATAGTTTATCTTAGTGTTGAATACGTACTTGAAGCCTATACAACACTTTCTTAGTGTTACCGAGAGACAATCGTTAACCACACTGTTAGATTACAAATATTCAATCTCAGTCCGGAAACGCCTTCATAGAAATATGCTGCAAAAGATTAAGTTGTGATAATTGAAAGGAGGAACTATTTCAATATTCAGAGGTGAAACATTTTTGGATGACAGAGGACACTATCTCGACTTTTCTCTCTAACCTTCTGTTTCGACGCCAATATTGTCCCTGGGCATCTAGCTACAGGACTTACTGACTCTACGTAACACTGAAACTTGTTACGACTTTTATTTAAATAGTTCCTTTAATTTTTGATACTAAGTACACTGAATACATCTCCTTTTGACCTCATTACTCTATTTCACTTCGTTCATCTTCGCTTGTCAGCTAAGCTCTGACTTTAGTTAAATCGGAGATGTAGCCGTATTTGCTTAGCTTGAAACACGGTGGGTCTTCGCTCACAACTTTCTTCGGCACAATCTTGTATATGGTGTATTATACTTTCTTGACTCGGAGGCCACGTCTTCATTGTCATAAATGAATGTTAATAGTTGACTAATCAGATACCTTTGTGCCCGTTTTAATATTCGATATATCTCTCGTCGCCTTTAATGCTATCCCACTTTTCTATTGACTGCGATTCAACAGATTTGAAAACTTGGGTATGTTAGTTACTACTAGGTCTAAGACGCTGCCGGGCATCTGGCATCAGTTTTTATCGTATAACTCTCCCAATATGTAGTTGAGTAATTGTAGTTTCCCTTTATTGCAATACCATAATCAGGAAACTATCTCGCAAAATTCTCAGAAATTTCACCGTAATAGATACCGTGGTGTTACTTACAGAAAAAAATATGCCACCACGATTGAGTTCTGGCCTATCGTTACACGACGAGACATTAAAAAATGACATACTCGTATTTTTAAGGCAAGCCATGTAACTGCTACTGAATGCTGCACTACCCTTCATAGTGACACAGGCACCTGGCACCTTTCTCGATACAGTCAACATATTTCTGTAAACAATGGCCGGAACGTTCTATCAATCATTCAGTTCCTTGACTATAGATATCCACTAATTCGGGACAGACCCATTCGAAAACTGTTGTTTCGACGGCCTCGTCGTTGAAGCGCCTCCATCCCCCGTATGTTCTTTCAGCTTGCTTTAAACAAAGGCTTCACTATTGGCATCATCCACGCCTGTGCGGCCTTACTGAAAATGCTGGCAACATTTTGTTTGGCTGAACGCAATATTGCACTTGGTCGATATACCGTCAGAATATAATGGTGACACTGTGTGTGATTTATACATTTATCAAATGGTTCAAAGGGCTCTGAGCACTATGGGACTTAACATCTGAGGCCATCAGTCCCCTAGAACTTAGAACTACTTAAACCTAATGAACCTAAGGACATCACACACATCCATTCCCGAGGCAGGATTCGAACCTGCGACCATAGCGGTCGCTCGGTTCCAGACTGAAGAGCCTAGAACCGCTCGGCCACACCGGCCAGACTAGACGTTTATCCCACAACTGCCGTACGTCCCCGCGTACTTCCACTTTGCACCACGTTTCCAGTTGCAACGTCATATCACTCGCGCACTGTGGGTGATGCTTCTCTCATCTTTACAGCAGCAGAAATGTCTCTTTAGTAATCTCGAAACATGTGCTGTCTTTTGACATTGTGCCACTGTTGTTGTTCAATGGTCGAAGATTTTTTGATGGTTAGTTTGTATAATTTCTTCATTGGACACTGACAGAAATAATTTACCTTTGACAATATGAGGCAATAATGGTTGGATCCCTTTCACAAAATTTATATAACGGTATGTTATGTAAACGTTATCATCGTCAGTGTTGTGCTCTCGTGACTGCTGATCTCAGCATCGCGTGGTGACCCGGTTTTGACTGGTCGATGTAACTTGGCATAAAAATTACATAGGTTTTCCTTAACCGAAAACAGTGGGCCAGCCTATAGACAACAGATGGTATGTCAATACTCGTGTCTTGGTTCCTCCCATACGAGACGAAGAAATATAGAACGAGGCTGCTACTTCGACTGACTTAAGATCAGTCAACACTGGAAACCATAATATCACCATCAACGTGCTGTTTTACTGTACGAATACAATCTCTTTCGAAATTGTTAATCGCAGAAGTACCTGTCTGCTCTCCTAATTGTATACGTGGCACAATTTAGTTAGTAAAAACAACTGTTAAATTTTTTCTGTAGGATAGAGTAGCTGCCCTAAAAATGCCGGTTTGCGCAATTTATTATACACAACATGTGACAAACATTCCAGAAGAAAGGAAATAGTCTTACGAACCAATGTATCTTCTGGGAATAGATATTAATAGATCTTTCTAAACAACAAAACTTCTCGCCGTTACAAATCTGTACCTTTCATATTACGTAGTACCAATGTCTCACTGTATATGACATTTAAAATTTATTCCCGTTTGCGAGCAGGGACAGTTACGTCACTGTCTTAGTTTCTACACTTACTATCGACGCAGCAACGTAGCTCACACAATAGAACATTTTTACAATTATTTCCTTACAATGTAATTAGTACGTGAATAACACTTTGATGAAATTCTGTGACTACTACAGTCTTGTTTTTCTTCTTTTATAGGTTCACAAATCGGTGAATTCACGAAGCTAGAAATCCAGTTTCATCTCACTGATGTTGAATTTCTTGAAATACACAGAAACAAGAGTGAAATCGGAGGCCAATCGCCAGTTTCGACGATATTTCAATTATTTAGTAGCATCACGTGAGGTGCAGGTGTCCTAAGTTTCAGACTGACATACGCCGTGGCAAATTCGTAGCAGATATATCTCCAAGTTAACGGCACATTAGACTTTGTAATGTTGGGCCCAGTACATTTAAGTTCAAGTGAATAATTCTTCATAGATTAATCTCCACCGTTTCGGCAATAACACCGATTTAAGCACCTTCAGGAGATGTTTTAATGTACAAAATTGCAGTAGTTGGCGTACATGATGGAGGAGTTCTTAAAAATAGTTCTCTAATGTAGTGAATTATTGGCGCTTGTAAGGAAATATTTTACTCCAAAGACAATAGCAACGAAGGTGCAATAAAAACCACACACACACACATCCTGTCAAACATTACATAATGTTTTCAACTCCACTTAGAGAGTAAAATAACGTTATGTGAACAAGAAAGCACTTGTAACGTCATTTGCACTACTTGGAGACGTTAAGGAGGACACAGTGCGGTACTTAACATTATTAACGTGTGTCGTACTTCTTAAGTTGATGAGATACATATAAATATAGGCTTCCCATCTTCTGCGGTCAATGACGTTTCAAGTTACTACTAAATGTATCGAGATAGGAAATGTGTGTTAGTGACCTGTAATAACAACACTGATGCTTTTTCGTTCAACGTAATGATGAGACATCAAAGAGTGACATGCTGTAATGTAATTTTCTAACAATACAAGAATACTGATCAGGTATTGGCAAAAACTAATAGTAATTTAATGAGGTTTTAGATAGCAGCTGATAATGGAACTGTATAAATATATCTTTCATGAAACGTACTTCACACGAAAGTATTCTTGGGGCAAGTAAATGTCGCCCAGACGAGTGAACACGACTGGATGTGAATATGTGGCAGCACTAACGGAGGAGGAAACGAGGAAAAGACCTGCAGTTACATCCAACATGACAGGCAGGCAAACTGCCCACAGGGCCGGTCGAACTTTAGAGCACATATACACAATCTTCACGCCTGAAAGAGTTGTTAGCCGAGGCCAGTTTGGTCACTTCATCTGGTAGTGTGAGATCACTTCGTGTGCGGATCCATCAAGTCTAAGGTGTATAACAACAACCCTCAGAGTCTTCAAGAACTGCAGTGGAACATTTCGGATGAGACTGCAGCTATTCCAGCAGTCCAGCTTCGAACCTCCTTCGGGAACTTGCCGACCAGGCTCCAAAAGTACCACGAGATAATAGTGACCACTTTCAACATGCTACAGTCAGGTTAGTACTTTAGTTCCTTTCCTCCGCTGTGTTTCTTCGTGCCATAAAACTCTGTTCACCGGGCCACTTTTATTTGCCGCACCCTGTATGTCACCTCTTGCGTGTTCTCGCGACTGGAGACACTTCGCATGTGCACTTATAAGAGAGAAAAGGTGCTTGATAATTGTTACTCAGCAAAACGAGCATGTATTTGACGTTGTCTGCTACGGTGTGTTTGTGGGAGCAGCTGTTTCCCTCGTGCGATCCGCGAGTGGAGCAGATGAAGAGGGGAGGGGGGGGGGGGATATGACTTTGGTGGGAATTGTGCCCTCCGCCACGCACCGATAGGTGGTTAGCGGAGTATATATGTAGATGTAAATGTAGATGAGTCCACTGAATCTGCCAACTGGTAATGGCGGTGGGAGACAATTTTAAATTCCAGACCCATTCTCGTTCACCGATAATGTCTCAATTGTCTTACCATGGCGAAGAAATCGCCTTTACAGCTGACACATTGGAAACAGTTCAAGACTGGATTGGAATTACAATACGTGGTTTGGCTGTTGCACTGATTGCTGATACGCCTGAAGAGAAGGAAATTATGTGTGTTACTTCACAAGGGGCACTTCACTGGGGGTATATGGGAAAAACATGAAGAACAGCAGAAGTTAAAAGACCTTAGGAATCAAATGTCAGCATCCGTGTCTGGGCCCCTTTATTTTACACAGTGTTCTTGGTGTTTGAAACTGGAAACAGGCGGGACCGATTAGGAAAGACTTCAGATTGTCGCTTTTTATGCTTTCCCGACATTTCCGAAGCCTTCTTGTCTGTCAATTATTATTGTCCTGATAACTTGCGTTTCGTGTAGATTTTAGCAGTCATGAGTCTGTCAGTTTTAATTATTTTCTCTGTGGCCGAGCCGCTCTAGGCGCTTCAGTCTGAAACCGCGATGCTGGTACTGTCGCAGGTTCGAATCCTGCCTCGGGCATGGATGTGTGTGATGTCCTTAGGTTGGTTAGGTTTAAGTAGTTCTAAGTCCAGAGGACTGATGACCTCAGATGTTAAGTCCCATAGTGCTTGAAGCCATTAGAACCTTGACTGTTTCTGTCGGTAAGAACAATGACTGATTATAGCACTCTGCTTAAGATAATTTTTTTTACGCTCGATCTGGTCATTCTGCGCTCTCAGTTAGGAAGGAAGTAAATATGGTCTAAATCTGGTTGGTATTTAAGCCCCCAAAATAGTAATAAAAAAACACTCCGTGATTCACATCGCCTCTATTGTAATGTTGGCTAAGGAGTATGTTGAATGTCTGTGTTAGAGGTTCGCTTGTGTTAATACTACCCACGATGAGTCAGATCACTCTTCATTCCATCTTTTCTGCTGCTTCTGTTAATGCAGCCCTATAAGAGTCCCAGACTGACTGGAAGATTCCACACATTGAGTGAGTCTTTTGTACGCATCTTCTTTCTTTGAGTCTTATCTACCCAGTCGCTATAGGACCTTGCTCATGTATTCTGCACTCCGGTGCGACACCCGCCTCTCAGCACGAGATAATGTGATTGGATACCTATTGTATTCCGACAACTGGGAAGCCTCAAATATAACTGGAGACATGCCGTCCATTTAATGTGATGAGGACGTGAATGTAAAAAAACTGTTATAATTCCATGTGTTCTCTGAAATCGAGGCTAAGCTACCATGGGTCTAGTGATTTTTTTAAGTAAGAGAATATAGAAACACATTTCTTGCAGGCCTGTAATAGATTTTGAATCGTTTCACTTCTCAGAACGGTAGTCAGCATTTAAGCTAACCATTTTTTTCCTTTGTCGATATTTCATACCGTTGCCCCGTGTGGGTAAGGGTGGGCAGGCAGCGGCACAATACACCGCTCATCAGGCAAGATACTGTAGAAACTAGCACAGGAGAAATGTTAAACAGAAACAATACGGGGATAAAAGATGATGTTGACACATGTGGCAAGTCTGCATAAAATGCACATATAATTAAAATAACACTCGACGAGGACGTAGGACATAAACATTGGCAGTAGGAAGAGCACAACTAAAAACGCGATCGCAGTATGATAACCACACGGGACGACGGCAGTTAACACACACTGCACTTATGTGACACATATGACGATCACGAAAACACGACAGAGAGTAACTGCTTTAAAACTGGAAGGACCTTCCAAGCGAGGGGAGGTCAGAGAGGAGAGATAGATGAAAGAGAGGAGGAGGGTAAGCAGAGGAGGAGAGCGGGAAAGGAAAAGTGAGAAGGGCAAGGCAGTAGGAGGGAGGGGACGGCAGAGGGGGAGAGAAAGGAGAGGGTGCCATAGGGAGGAGGGGAGAGGATGAGGAGGGTCAAAGTTAGAAGCAAGGATTTCTATTGGAGCGAAGCACATCATCTGGGATGGGGTGACGCTGTCTGCTTCTTTGGGAGAGGAGTGGAGGGTGTGCTGGTGGAGAGAGGTGGGACACATCGATAGAGACACGGCAGCAGGTGGGGAGGAGGCTTGGCAGCAAGTGGGGAGTGGAAAGCAAAGAAGACACCAGAGGGTGAGGAGAATGGAGGTAGTGGTTGGTGTAGAAGATGTGGATGTGTTCAAGGAAAAGGACAAGACGTTCGCAAGGGATGAGGTTTTAATTTTTTTTTGTGTGGGACCTAAAAATTTAAAAAAAAAACTCTCTCACACCGGCCTGATTTAGCTTCACTGCTCAACATGCGTATGTTAAGGGAATTTTCATTCACAAAGTAGGCTCATCACATTCACACAGTTCAATACTGTTCTATCCTGATTAAATTGAGCTTAACTTAAATTCCATAAGGCAGTGAAGCAATTTCGAAGTCTCGGTGCGACGAAAATTGTCAGTCGATCTCCTGAAAACATTTGTAATAATTATTAACTTTTCATAAGAAAAAACATAGATAGCAGAGAGTAAATGGACGCTCCAAGGAATAATTGGGTTTGAAACTACTTTGCATTGATAATCGGTAAGATACGAAGAGATATTTCGATATATGTAGTGAGTTATATAATTTATAAAATTTCTGAAAATATCGCGGAGAGACCGCTGCAAGAGACATTACAAGGTCATAGAGAAATTTCGTGTGGGATGGGAGACAGTTACAGAAAGCCAGGCAAAGCGCATGGCTTTCAGGGATTTGGAGGGCCTTACAGAATTTAGGAGGGGCAGAGATCCAGGTGACACTGGCGTAACAAAGGATGGGATGGATCAAGGATTTGTAGGTATTAGGGATGGTGGAGTGATGCAATACCCATGTCCAATCAGACAGGAGTTTAGGTGGATGGAATGTATTATGTGCTTTGGAAGCCGTTATATTCCTATTTTCTTAAACTAACGATACAGCTTGACCCCCTATGGGAACGTTAACAATGGCTGCACGAAATGTTCCTAATTTTTGGACCAATACACAAACCATCCTCGTATGTAAGTCCATCTACCATAGGAAATCTCTAAATCTCATCTCCAAAATCCCTACATTAGTTCTCGAAACAAGCTATCACAAATGGACAGATGAAAGTGGCAGGGACTTTAAATTCTAATGTGTATAGATTCTGGTCACTCTTTGATGCCCCCTGGAGTTGTTGGAACTGTCAGTTTATTGCATTTTCCGCCAGCTACCGCCTCCTCTCTAGATAACCAGTTTGTAGCATGCAACGACGTCTCACTGTAAACGCCAGTTAAATATAGGACACATAGCAGTCATGTACTACAGACTCAATAGTACTGTAAATAGTTAAATATCTATATAAACCTTCCTGGGGAATCTGGCTCTTAGTGAAAACTGTATCAAAATCCCGAAAGTAGTTCCCGAGATCATTCATAACATAGAATTAGAGAAACCCGGCAGGGTACAATAATTTATAAGGTGTGCACACACTCGAACCTAAAGAGCCATTTTCCCTTCAAGTGCTAATTAAAACACACCCAGCTGCATGTCGCATGGTGGCAACAAAATGCTACATTTTTCTCTTTCTCGGCCGGTTTAGGTCGAAACATGCGGAATTTGTTGTTGAACGTCGTGTAATATTCCCGCTTTAGCGCCTATAGTTTCATGAAGTTGCGATAGGTCGCGGCGTTACACGTAGCCTTCAAAATTGCGTCTGCAATGGAGGTGCGTTGCTGCAATTGAGTTCCTGTCCGTGTAAATTTAAGCAATCACAGATAATCATAGGCACTTGCAGATTGGCTACTGACACCTCGCAGTCACGATAGGACGATGATTCGTTGGGCGAGGCGTCTGTCATCACCCCACCAATGTCACGCACACCTCTTTAGTCCCTAGCGTGACGGTCGGCAGCACATAGCTGTGACTGCTCCAGTGTTGGACTTATCCGACTTCCATCATTTTGGTCCAATGAAGTATGCACTCCACTGGAAGCAGAACGTGGATGATGCAGTAAGACATTGGTTCCGACGTCGACTAGTGGTCGACAGGCCCTCCCAGTAAAGTGGCATAATGCCGTCGCATGGGACAGAGATGATGTTGAAAAAAAGGCTCTTTTTAGCCAAAAGAGTGGGATGTAATACGCCGTATTGGAATCCTGAATAAAGTCAACCTTATTTCAGAAAAAATGCGTTGCATTACTAATTGGACGTCCTTCGTATATCCATGCGTCTCAGAAGAAAGGCTTATATGCGCTGCTATGAGGGGTAACGCCTTGTGAAAGATGGCTCGTACTGCGTATGTTTACACAGTTGTAGAATTTGAAACAGCTCAAAACCTTACTTACATACCAAAGAAAAGTTTCAAAGAAATGCTGCCTTCAAACACAAAAGAAATTTTTCCTGAAACATTGTCCGAGAGGTGGTCTGGAGACAGTGGTGGCGGCGGTACAGTATCCTTAAACTGTTGCACCAGTACATACCAAAAATATTGAAAGATTACGTAACCTACAACAATCCTAGTGGCATTGTGAGATACACCGAGGTGACAAAAGTCGTAGGATACTTTCCAATGTCGTGTCGGACCTCCTTCGGACCGGAGTAGTGCAGCAGATCTACGTGGGACGGACTCAGAAAGTCGTTGGAAGTCCCCTGCAAAAATACAGAACAATACTGCCTTTATAGATCTCCATAATTATAAAAATGTTGCCGGTGCAGAATTTTGTACAAGAACTGACCTCTCGATTACGTCCCGTAAATGTTTAATGGGCTATATGTTGGGCGATCTGGACGCCCAAATCATTCGTTCGAACTGGTACTCAAACCAAGAACCAACGAAATGTCGGCCGCTTACGTGGTGCATTGTCATCCGTAGAATTTCCATCGCCGTCTGGGGACATGAGTACCATAAATTGCAGCAAACTGTCTCCAAGTAGGACAAATAACCATTACCTGTCAATGATCGTTGTAGTTGGACCAGAGGACCCTGACCATCCCATGATAACAGCCCACAACATCATGTAGCCACCACCAACTTGCACAGTGTCATTAACATCTTGGGTCCATGGCTGCGGCGGTCTGCGCCATACTCGAACTCTACCATCAGCTCGTACGAACTGAAATCGGGAAGCGTCTGACCAGGCCACAGATGTTCAGTAGTCTACCGTCCAACCGATATGGTCACGAGCCCAGGAGAGGCGCTGCAAGCGATGTCGTGCTGTTAGCAAAGGCATTCGCGTCGGTCTTCTGCTGCCGTAGTAGTTCCTGGCACTGTCCTAACGGATACGTTGGTTGTATGTCCCACATTGAATATTGCTTGTCTGTTAGGACTGACAATTCTACGCGAACGCCTCTGCTCTCGGTCGCTAAGTGAATCCTGTAGGCCACTGAATTGTCGGTGGTGAGCAGTAATGCCAGAAATTTGGGATTCTCGGCACGCTCTTGACACTGTGGATCTCGAAACATTGAATTCACTAACGATTCCCGAAAATGTTCCATGCGTCTAGCTCCAACTGTCGTTAGGCGTTCAAAGTCCGTTAGTTCCCGTCGTGCGGTCATAATGACGTCGTACACCTGTTCAGATGAATCACCTGGGTACAAATGATAGCTCCGTCGTTGTACACCTTCCGTAAGCGATACTGCCGCTATCTATGTATTTTTACACCGTTATCCCATGATTTTTCACCCCAGTGTATATTAATGTTTGTTTTAGTGTTGTCATTGACCAGGGAATAGAATCACAATATGACCTGTTGCATATTATGAGTATAAATAAGTATGTGGTTCCGGTACCAAAGAGGGGGAGGTTCAACAAGACGAAGAATTGGTCTGGTTCAAGGAGCTTATACTGGCCGCGCCCACTGGCCATCCAACTCGACTCGGCCACCATCTCATGCTGTCAGTCGTTCGTGGAATGGAGTGCTGTACCGATCATTCAGTCCGGAGCAGCATGACTTCTATGCATAATATCGCCATAAATAACAGGACGCTGTTTGACGTAAATACAAGTTTTAAAATGAGTATAGCAATGGTTTGTAATGACGTCAGTCTGTACAACTTCAGCCGGCCGGTGTGGCCGAGCGGTTCTAGGCACTTCAGTCAGGAACCGCACGACCACTCGGGCGCAGGTTCGAATCCTGCCTCGGGTATGGATGTGTATGATGTCTTTATGTTAGTTGGGTTTCAGTAGTTCTATGTTCTAGGTGACTGATAACCTCAGATGTTATGTCCCATAGTGCTCAGAGCCATTTGTACACCTTCATACAGAAACAGACCAATATGTGACTAACACATCTCTACTGGTGTCTAATTTTAAATATCGTGATGGTGAGGTCTTCCTCGTGGTGCAACGGTATAACTAAGCAGACTTTAACAAAATCTATATCAAGACAAAACTGAAAACGTAAGTCGTTCAACAAATCACATGCAACCATTCACTTCATGTCTATATTAATCACAGCATTCAGGTGTAATTCCTCTGATGCAAATGTGTTTTTCGCTGATCTTACACCACATAGTAAACGGAAAATACCTGGGTTAGTTTGATAGCAGAATTTTATCTCGAAATCTCCGCCCTGCAAGCACGTACCAGAACCGAAAATTTCATTTCAATTCAAAACTTCATCACAGATGAAGTTCGTCATATTCCCAGTCCATATTATATCTCTTAAAAAAATAATATAACTATTTATTTTGAGGAAACACTCTCCTAGTAAATTTGTTTGTCCTTTGATCTATCGTGATCTGTTACTGATTTTTAGTGGAGTTAGTTTTTACTTTTAGCTTCCAAAAGATACAAAAGAGATATAATAAGCAAAATAATGAATTTCGTAGGTTGCCAATTACGTATTATCTCTGGTTTTATCGAGCGCCAGGCTCCCTACAAATTACTGTAAATGCAATAGCGTAGTATTACTCAGCTCCAGTTCACTATCACAGAAAATAGACAAGTTTTAATTAAATTATGTCACTGGATTACTTTAATTAATCTCACTGAATATTTTTACATAATTTCTTGCGCTCCGGCTATCAGACATTGCGCTGTGAAAAAAAAAATTTACATGTACCGCGTATTGGCGGCTAATTGTTAACAATCAGAGATCACTGTTACTCGCTCCGCAGCAGCTGGAAACATGCTAAATATATTTTATTAAATATTCGTTTCATAAGATAAATGTGGCGTAGGTTCTTGAAATAACACACGGAGATCACTTTATACTAATATATTCTTACTAGGACACAGTTTACACCATTAAATATTTGCAATTACGTTACGACAGAAACAAATGCTAGCGCAGCACAATAGCTTGCGTACCTTATTCCAGCTAACACATTCGGGAGGACGACGGTTCAATCCCGTCTCCGGCCATCCTGATTTAGGTTTTCCGTGATTTCCCTAAATCGCTTCAGGCAAATGCCGGGATGGTTCCTTTGAAAGGGCACGGCCGATTTCCTTTCCCTTCCTTCCCTCACCCGAGCTTGCGCTCCGTCTCTAATGACCTCGTTGTCGACGGGACGTTAAACACTAATATCCTCCTCCTCCAGCTAACACCAGAACGAACATAACTGAACAGACTAGACAGAAGAATGAACATTGCATTGTGTTTTATACTCTTACAAAGATGATAATACTTCTTTTAATTACTTACACATTATAATCTCATACACTAAAAATAATGTCTTTTCTGCATTTATCGATATATATTGTATATTTTGACAGATCAATCAATGATAAATCAATGTTTGCAATTCATTTTGCGTCACATACAGTCAATTTTATTTATGTTTCACCTCGATAATGGTGAATATTCCAAAAGGGACACTACACGGCCCCCTGGGCTACAAGGAACACACTACTTAATGTTTGGTTCTTGTAGACCACGAGTGTCACTTTTCTTTCTTTCGTTGGTCACTTTCAGTTCACTTTACCGTGTATTAGGTCATGGGTACACATTCATTTTGAGTCTTTTTACATAACATGGCTGGGGCAGTTGCAATATAACAAGCTCTTCCATTTATACGAGGGCCGCAGGGAAACCCCAGAAAAACCTCGGCAGAGCTGATAGATTTAACCCTTTGCGTTACTTACATAAGTTGGTTCTACATGTTTTGGTATTACAAGTATTTACATCAAATATAAAATTTTGTGAGAAAGAAACAAACATATAGTTTTTATATGAAAGTGTTCATCAAATATTTTCTATATTGTGTTGGTAATACTTTATTTATTATTTTTTTATTTTTTTGGTCGGCGAATTTCTCGTCATGTGGTGTGGATGACGCCGTATGTCGCTAGCGCGATGCCTCGTGCCCGTTGCCATGGAGCGTCGGCTGGAAACTGTTGTCTTCTTTCTTGTCCGTAGGCGGCGGTCAGGATGTGGAGTACGGAACGACGTTACTTTGTCTGCGTGGTGCGTCTGCATTGTTGCGCACCGCTCGTTAATGTTTTCAGCACGGGAGAGGATGATGACTCGTGCAAATCATGAAGCAAATGCACATATGTTATAAAACGGATTTTGTAAGATGTTATGGCTGTGGGTAAGAATCATGTGCATCATCGAGGCACAGGCTCAGTTACTTGGTATTTTCGTGTTCGTTTGCACTTACTGGTGCTGAATGATGCAGGAGATATGATGCTGAAGTAAGCACTGCACATCCCTGTTGTCATCACTTCGTATGGAATATTTACGTTTCACAATTTTTGTTTGACGGCGTTCCACCATAGTTGCCATTGCAGTAACGTCCTACTACATGGTCCGTGACGTCATATTAATTGTTGACGCACAGGAGGTAGCGTCCAAACTAAAAATGTTGTCTGTACAGTTTCGAACACACACTGATCACAATTTTGTGTTTTCGGTCACTGCACACAGATATGTTTAGTTAATGTTTGTACCTCGCGTATTTTCAGTTGTACAGCACATAAATGTTCACTGTCCAAGTTGATCACTAATACAGTTCTCAAAGTTCACACTTCCTCCGCGAATACCAACACACTATTATAGTTCCTGTTAGTATTGATTACAACATGACTTTGATACAATTGTATTACATGATTACTGTTTTTTTTTTTTATATCACATAGTGACACAGATGTCTGTTCGTTTACACAATATGTTACAAAGCACTTTTGTTCTGTTATTGCATACAGTTCAGTGTTACATCATACATGCAACGGATTCTGGCCTGACTTGCAATACTTTTATATTTGAGCATTAATAAATTTGTCATAGGGTACAGTCATTTGGGGATTAGGACCGCTGCGCATGTGCTAGCTCCATAAGCTGTTAGCGTAATCGCGTATCATATAAAAGGTTTGCAACTGTCAAAAACATGCTCTAAAGTGGAGCTCTCATTTAATCTCAAATATTGTGGCTAGATGCTTATACTTTCTCTTTTAAGGTTAAAGCACAGCATCACAGATGTCACAGTGTATGTGCACAGTCTTTTGCATACACCTTTCTGTTCATTTTTCATATGACACATTACAATATTTAGCGCATTCTTTAAATAAACATTTATCACACAGCATAATGAAATTTATAGTTACTAACTCTAATAACCACTGAAAAACATCTTATACTTACTGATTATGTTTCTAAACAAATACTATCATTGGACTGATGGTCTTTTAGCTTCTTTTTACTCATGTTTGAAGGCTGATGTGTAAATCATTCCTTGAAATAAAGACAAAACATCTTACATACTAAGCACAAACAAAACATCAAATTCTTACAACTACACAAAATTATATATTGAAGTCTGTGCAAAACCTACATATTACACAAAAATACGGTAAACCATTCATGTCCTATTGTCGGGTACCACCAATTTCTTTAAGTCCTTATACGGATACAATCCTCTGATCTTCCGCCGGCCGAAGTGGCCGTGCGGTTAAAGGCGCTGCAGTCTGGAACCGCAAGACCGCTACGGTCGCAGGTTCGAACCCTGCCTCGGGCATGGATGTTTGTGATGTCCTTAGGTTAGTTAGGTTTAACTAGTTCTAAGTTCTAGGGGACTAATGACCTCAGCAGTTGAGTCCCATAGTGCTCAGAGCCATTTGAACCATTCTGATCTTCCCGCTCATCACATCAGCCATAAGGTAGCTACAACCGTGTGGTATTTGTATAATTTTAAAAGGTCCATTATACAGCATTTGCCATTTCTTCTTTGTTATGAGTGACGACTTAGGATGGTTTCTTATCAAAACTAAGTCATTTATCTGATATGGGACTGTCTGTTTTATTGACTTGTCATATCGACTCTTTCGTTGACTAGCGCAGCTCGTCATGTTGCTGATGGCGTCCTTTATTTTATCCTCTTGCCTTTTATCTGTGCGCGGCAATTTTGGTAGCGGCGTGATCCATTCATTTAGTTCTGCAGTACTAAATAATAACTCATTGGGCGTGTATCCGGTAGCTGGATGAGGTAGGTTGTTGTGTATATTTTCAAAGACGGATACCAATTCGGCCCCTTTGTATGTTGCTGATGAGTATTTGTTCGGATAAATTTGTTGAGTTCCAGAAAAATTCTCTCTACGGGACTTGCTTCCGGGTGGAAATGTGCAACTAATATATGCTTTATGTTTTGGCCACGTAGAAACTCCTTCCACAGTTGACCAGTGAAATACCTAGCATTGTCTGTTAGAACGTTTAGTGGTTTTCCTGTTTTCGGTATGAATTCTTTTGATATGCGTTGTATCATCTGTTTGGCAGTAGTGGTTTTCATTGGAAACAATTTCACATACTTAGTAAAGGTATCGTAAACAGCTAATATATATTTCATTCCACCGCGAGCCGTAGGCAATGGTCCTGCGATGTCCATTGACACAATTTGAAGTGGCTGTTTCGGAATAATTGGATGCAGTTCTTTTTTGTTGCTTCTCTTGTTGGCTTTAGCTTTCTGACAAACGTCACACGTTCGTAATATCTTTTGGACCACACGTTTACTATTCGGGATGTAACAATATCTTTGTATTACTGCTACACACTTCTGTATTCCTACATGTCCCCATGCGTAATACGTGTACCAGATATAATTTTGTATGTATTTGTACGGGATGCACACGCACCAGTTTTCTGAGGCAGTGTAATTTCTGTGGTACAATATGTTGTTCTCCACTTTGTACCGCGAATTTTCGCTGTTAGCTTGCTCTAATATTAGTGATCGTTTCACTTTCGTCCAGGTATGATCTTCGTCTTGCATCTGTCCTACATTCTTGCACAGGTGCAAATATTCACGGCGGTATGGTTGCGACGTCATTAATAAAACTCTATATTCTGACGCTCGCTCGATCATTTCATCTAGCTGTGACATGCCTACTGGTAGACGTGATAAAGCGTCGGCAATGACATTATCTTGTCCTTTTATGTACATAATTTTTAAATTGTATTCCTGTAGTACTAATGCCCAACGGGCTAGTCTGGCATGTAATAGTTTGCAGGTTAATAGGAAGCTTAAGGCTTGGTGATCACAGAACAATTTAATTGACTTGCCATAAACATAATAATGAAATTTTTGCAGAGCCCATACAACACTGAGTGCTTCCATTTCGGTCACCGAATATGCTCTTTCACATTGAGTAAGCACTCGGCTGGCAAAAGCTATAACTCTTATTTCTCTGTTCCCATTGGTTTCTTCTACTTGAAACAGACATGCTCCTAAAACATAGGAAGAAGAGTCGGTGGCTATACAAAAATCCCGGGTCATATCCGGATGGTAGAGAATTTGTGCATTCACTAAGGCTCCTTTGATCTCTTCATAAGCTTGCTGACACTCTGCGGACCAGTTCCATGTGACATTTTTTCGCAATAAGGTGAGCAAGGCTTCATTGTTGAGCAGCTGATTCGGCACAAAACGGCGGAAAAAGGAGACTAGTCCGATTAATTATTTTAACTGTTTCTTGTTTGTGGGCTGTGGAAATTCTTTGATCGCTTGTATCTTCTTTGTATCAGGCATTATTCCGGAAGGTGATATGATGTGTCCAAGGAATTTAAGCTGATCCCTCCCAAATTTTGATTTTTCAAGATTTGCAGGTATTCCTGCTTCTGCGAGCTTATTTAACACCCTTTCCATGATTTCTGTATGTTCTTCCCATGTGCTTGTGGCCACTAGAAGGTTATCCACGTAAAGAGTAACTTTTTCTAGCAAGTCTGCGCCTAGCGCTTGGTCCAATGCCGTAATGAATACGCCTGCGCTTACGTTGAGTCCAAAAGGTAACACTTTGAATTGATAACTCCTTCCATTGAAAATGAAGGCGGTGAATTTTCTAGATTCCTTGGTTAGCGGGATTTGCCAGTAACTACTTCGCATATCTATCGAGGTGAGATATTTGACTCCATAGAATTTCTGTATTTGTTCTTCTAAATTCACCGGTCTCGTCCTAACGGGTACTATAATTTTATTAATGTTCCTGGAGTCTAGGACAAGTCTGATTTTTCCATCTGGCTTGGCTACAACTACCAGCGGACTGCTGTACGGCGAAAGGGATGGTTCTATTATACCCCATTGCAACATTTTTTGTATTTCTTTGTTAACTGCCTCCCTTTTCGTCCACGGTACTGAATATGATGCTTGGCAGAATATCGCATGGGGAAACACATCTATATTATACACTCCTGGAAATTGAAATAAGAACACCGTGAATTCATTGTCCCAGGAAGGGGAAACTTTATTGACACATTCCTGGGGTCAGCTACATCACATGATCACACTGACAGAACCACAGGCACATAGACACAGGCAACAGAGCATGCACAATGTCGGCACTAGTACAGTGTATATCCACCTTTCGCAGCAATGCAGGCTGCTATTCTCCCATGGAGACGATCGTAGAGATGCTGGATGTAGTCCTGTGGAACGGATTGCCATGCCATTTCCACCTGGCGCCTCAGTTGGACCAGCGTTCGTGCTGGACGTGCAGACCGCGTGAGACGACGCTTCATCCAGTCCCAAACATGCTCAATGGGGGACAGATCCGGAGATCTTGCTGGCCAGGGTAGTTGACTTACACCTTCTACAGCACGTTGGGTGGCACGGGATACATGCGGACGTGCATCGTCCTGTTGGAACAGCAAGTTCCCTTGCCGGTCTAGGAATGGTAGAACGATGGGTTCGATGACGGTTTGGATGTACCGTGCACTATTCAGTGTCCCCTCGACGATCTCCAGTGGTGTACGGCCAGTGTAGGAGATCGCTCCCCACACCATGATGCCGGGTGTTGGCCCTGTGTGCCTCGGTCGTATGCAGTCCTGATTGTGGCGCTCACCTGCATGGCGCCAAACACGCATACGACCATCATTGGCACCAAGGCAGAAGCGACTCTCATCGCTGAAGACGACACGTCTCCATTCGTCCCTCCATTCACGCCTGTCGCGACACCACTGGAGGCGGGCTGCACGATGTTGGGGTGTGAGCGGAAGACGGCCTAACGGTGTGCGGGACCGTAGCCCAGCTTCATGGAGACGGTTGCGAATGGTCCTCGCCGATACCCCAGGAGCAACAGTGTCCCTAATTTGCTGGGAAGTGGCGGTGCGGTCCCCTACGGCACTGCGTAGGATCCTACGGTCTTGGCGTGCATCCGTGCGTCGCTGCGGTCCGGTCCCAGGTCGACGGGCACGTGCACCTTCCGCCGACCACTGGCGACAACATCGATGTACTGTGGAGACCTCACGCCCCACGTGTTGAGCAATTCGGCGGTACGTCCACCCGGCCTCCCGCATGCCCACTATACGCCCTCGCCCAAAGTCCGTCAACTGCACATACGGTTGACGTCCACGCTGTCGCGGCATGCTACCAGTGTTAAAGACTGCGATGGAGCTCCGTATGCCACGGCAAACTGGCTGACACTGACGGCGGCGGTGCACAAATGCTGCGCAGCTAGCGCCATTCGATGGCCAACATCGCGGTTGCTGGTGTGTCCGCTGTGCCGTGCGTGTGATCATTGCTTGTACAGCACTCTCGCAGTGTCCGGAGCAAGTATGGTGGGTCTGACACACCGGTGTCAATGTGTTCTTTTTTCCATTTCCAGGAGTGTACATTTACCCTATGATGATTCCAGGTTTTTTTGAGAAAACATCACTGTAATTATTCAATAACTGTGCGAGCTGCTTTCGTTGGGATTCAGTTAGATAACATGATTCTTGTGCTTTATTCTGAAGGGTTCGGTCCAGCGAAGCGTTTCGTTGTGAGCTACGTCCGAATAATATTCGCCCTGGCCCCTTAAATTGCTGCTTAATTGAAGTATGGGCATCTCTTCGCTTTTTACTTGTACGCTCGGGTAATCTTTACCGGGTGTACTTACTGTTCGTATTAAATCCAGTACAATCTGTTTATTTTCATTCAGTAGGGAGATCTTCCCGCTGCAGAAATCAATTTTTGCTTTCTTCTCGCTCAGGAAACCTCCCCCCAGGATGCAGGTTACTCTCAATCCTTTGACTACGAGAAAGATACATGTTTTGTTATGTTCCCCTAGGCATAAATCTGCCAGCACCTGTTACTGAACGTTTTGTGTTTGTGCTCCCATGGCCCCAATGACACAGCAATTTTGTACAGGAAATGTCGGTAAGTTGCGGTTTTGGCTCAAGGTTTTGAATAGATCATAGCTCATAACATTAGTAGTGGCACCTGTATCTATATATATTTCTACTGGCAATTCATTAATTCTACCTTTTATGATGGTTTGTACTTCAGTTATTTCTTTTTTGTTACATTGGTTTGATTCCATAAGTAAATCATGTTGTGTAGTGTTTCCATCTTGGTACCTCAGTAATAATATATTATCTTGTGTATTGTTTATAGGTGTGCCCCCTGTTTTTTCGTCGACCATCAATTGGGAGCTTATTGTGGCCGTTGTTCATTTGACGGTCTTGAACTATGGTGGTTTCCGTCAGTGGGCATTTCTACTATCCTTACGCTGCTATTCGAGTCTGTCCATGTTTGTGGTATTGCATTAGTATTCTGCACAGAATTCCTATTGTCACACTGGTACTGGTTACCGTTAGGAGGCGGTGGTGGCGGCATAGAAGTTTGCATCCACTGCACCGGGTAAGTGCGGTTGTTGGCACTACTGCTTTGTTGTGGCCATTGACCTTCATATCGACGTTTGTTATTGTAATTAATGTTACTGTTACTGTAGCCGGGATGTCCTCTATCTTCCCCCCTACGTTTTTGATTGTAAGATGGTTGACCGTTTCCGTTCTTCCTGTTTTGTTCTGCGGATTGATTTTCCTTTCCATTTCCGTGGCTTCCAAAACTGGAATTGTTGTTGCCATTTTTAAACTTGCGTGGTGAACCATTACTGTTCTCCCGGTCTTTATTTATCCTATTTTGTTCCTGGGAGAGATCGATTTCGTCCAGCACAGACAAGTACCGTTCCAGGTCATTTTCGGGTACATATATTAATTTGTCTCGTTTATAACCGGGCAATCGTAATTTTAAGATTCTGATCATATCACGGGCTGATATAGGGTCATCCCAATATCTAGTTTTGTTGATATATTTTTCAAAATATTTACGGAGTGTACCCTGTTTGTGATTGTACATTTGCGGGCTGTATACTTCAGTCCTCAGGCGTTCTTTAATAGCCTTAGACCAGTATCTGTCTAGAAAATATTTTTCATATTGTGCCAGGCAATGGCAATTTTCTATGACTTCATTTGCCCATAAGGCAGCATCGCCTTGTTCATGTGCGATTATGAACTGAATTTTTTGGCGTTCATTCCAGGCACTCGGTAATACATTTCGGAATCCTTTTATGAAGATTACCGGATGCACTGTCTTCTTTTCCGCGTTAAATACTTGGAATTGTCTGTGTTTCACGGGGTTATGAATAGGAATGTTTCCTGTAAATTGTGTGTTTTCTCTTTCCGAATCGCTTTATTGTTGGTATGAACTGTACGTAATGTTCTCATTACCGTACACGTTCCTAACAGGCGTGCCACAGTTGTTAAGCATTTGCAAATGTGCACGCTCGTGTTTAGCAATTTGGCGTGTCGTTTCTTGCTGCTACAGCGGTACTGGCAATTTGTATCTCGCTTAGCTTTTTTGACCTGCGAGTGGTAGCGTGTCTACTGTGGGGTGTTTACGTACAGATGCTCCGTCAGTTACTTTTTGCAGAGGAGACTGTATTTTGCTTTCTACACGTTCTGTGATCTGGCTTTCTTTTTCAGTGAGCCATTCATGGAATTCTTTTTCTACTTTCTGGGCTTGATCATTTAAATGCGTTTCTATGGTTTCTTTTTGTGTCATTTCTAAATTGTCCATTCGGTTCGCAAGCTGTTCTACTTCGTCCCGGATGACTGTGTGCCGTCTGAAGCGTTTGCACCTCTTGTGCTATGTTGCTTACAATGTTCGGCAGTTCGGGCTTTCTTTATTTCTGTCATTTCTGAATGTATCTTTTCGAACATTGTACCTATACTTTCTATTAAGACCTTTTCTCTTTCTTCATTTTGTTCCCTTATCTGATTCACTAGCTGGTGATTCTTCTCTTCCCTCAATCTCTCTCTCCCTTCGTTTTGTTCTCTTATCTGATTGACTAGCTGTTGATTCCTCTCTCCCTCAATCTCTCTCTTTCTTCGTTTTGTTCCCTTATCTGATTGACTAACTGTTCGTTCTTTTTCTCTAATTTCCGTAAAAATTCAGTAAATCGATCCAGTATTGGTGAGTATACCGGTGTGGTAGTTGTTCTAATCATTGGAAAATTATGATTAGCCCTGCTAGTAGCACCTATCGGTTTTACTGTTTTCGTCTGCTGGCTACTTCCTGGCATATCACCGGAAACTTAATTGTTTACGTTTTCTCCCCCTCGATCACTATTAATATTTAGTAAGTCAGTGTCACTATCCCTATCGCTCAATAATTGCACATTATTTGTAATATTGGACACATTATCTGGTTGCAAATCTAACACACGTCCAACTTTTCCCATAATGACGATAACTTTCACTGGGCTAACTACAAAAATTGTTTCAAACTACAAATGCGGACTAAGTTCACAAGTCAAACTGCTTATTGTTTCCAAAATCAGAAAATACTAATATCTACACCACTGTACACCATGTACCATCTATGATACTATACTTTGATGATACGGGCCTATGTAGCAAGCTTTTATGCATAGTGGTCCTTACCTTGATTTCTTTTTTCTTTTCTTTTCTTTTTGCTATTTTGTCCTCTCAGAGTCTATACAGTTCTTCTCCTCTTTCCTCGTTCAAGTTTATACATGAAATGGAATTTGATAGACATTAGAATACATACAATACATGTTAACAATTACACACACACACAAACCCTAAAAAAAAATATTTTATCTCTTCGGGCCCCTAGTTGGGCGCCATTTATTATATCTCTTAAAAAAATAATGTAACTATTTATTTTGAGGAAATACTCTCCTAGTAAATTTGTTTGTCCTTTGATTTATCGTGAACTGTTACTGATTTTTAGTGGAGTTAGTTTTTGCTTTTAGCTTTCAAAAAGATACAAAAGAGATATAATAAGCAAAATAATGGATTTCGTAGGTTACCAATTACGTATTATCTCTGGTTTTATCGAGCGCCAGGCTCCCTACAAATTACTGTAAATGCAATAACGTAGTATTACTCAGCTCCAGTTCACTATCACAGAAAATAGACAAGTTTTAATTAAATTATTTCACTGGATTACTTCAATTAATTTCACTGAATATTTTTACATAATTTCTTCCGCTCTTGCTATCAGACATTGTGCTGGGAAAAAATATTTTCAAATGTACCGCGTAATGGCGGCTAATTGTTAACAATGAGAGATTACTGTAACTCGCTCCGCAGCAGCTGGAAACATGCTAAATAATTTTCATTAAATATTCGTTTCATAAGATAAATGTGGCGTAGGTTCTTGAAATAACACACGGAGATCACTTTATACTAATATATTCTTACTAGGACACAGTTCACACCATTATATATTTGCAATTACGTTACGACAGAAACAAATGCTAGCGCAGCACAATAGCTTGCGTACCTTATTCCAGCTAACACCAGAACGAACAGAACAAAACAGACTAGACAGAAGAATGAACATTGCATTGTGTTTTATACTCTTACAGAGATGATAATACTTCTTTTAATTACTTACACATTATAATCTCATACACTAAAAATAATGTCTTTTCTGCATTTATCGATATATATTGTATATTTTTACAGTTAAATCAATGATAAATCAATGTTTGCAATTCATTTTGAGTCGCATACAGTCATTTTTATTTATGTTTCACCTCGATAATGGCGAATATTGCAAAAGGGACACTACATCCAGTATATGTGAATGTAGTTTATTCGAGAACGTACCTCTTAAGGAAGCACAGGGTAGAGAAAAATAAGTTAGCAAATATCTCAAATTATACATCCTATTAATATACTATATAAATGAATTCAAAAGAAATCTTAATTTTCGTATAATCATCCCAATCAACGGACCTTGCGGTTCTACATCACCTTCCACAATATAACGGTACATTGCGGGCAGGCGTGTCAATTAGCATCGTATTAATTAAAATCGGGGATAAATAGACTTTATTTTGGAACAATTAAAAAGGGGAAAGTAATACCAAACTTTAGTAAGTGCACAGTATTACTAAGAAGCAATGTAATGAAAAGTAATAAAAAGCAAATTAGCAAAGACCAAGCGGGACAGATAGATATAGGAGCGCGTTTTTTTTTGTACATATAAAAGAACAGGTAACACGTTATGGAGCTCTGTACCTTCAGTCATCGTGATCGGGCTAGTCGATGAAAAAGTGGTACGCGACTGCGAAATTCGTTAAGGAGATTATTTAAAGACTCTTCAAGCACGTTTAAAATACATAACGTGTGACGAAGTGATCAGAGACGTTTATCGTCGGGAGAAGTGAAAATGATTACGACAACATAATTCGAACTTTGTGTTAGTTGGGAAAAATACTCTTGGGAAACTATTATGGTTGTGGAACCCACGACAGTTGTACGCAACGGAAAGCTATAGTTTACGTAGTCCCTCATTTTAGGAAATTGTGAAACGTGTGTGCGCAGAACATTAAGATAATCTTATCCTTGGACGGTTGCGGGGTAACTGATATAAACAACGCGCCAGCATAAAAGCAGTTCGCTTATTAACTACCAGATATGAAGGATAGGATCATCACCTCCAATCCCGATTCATATTTCATATTTAGTTATTGAAAAGAAAAGTGTTAAGAAACAAACTACATTTCAATTTTATCCACGAGTTTGATTTCATTACTTAGTCTTGACTATATGATAAACAATATCTGTGGAAGTTGTATACAACGTATCGTCATAATATTTAGTCAATAAATATTGTGGGACACCAAGAAATGTAAATGCATGAAATTGTTCTTGCAGCGGATGTATAATGTGTGAGTGCGACGGACTATATTGAGAAACTGAACATCCATTACGTACTTGCATGTTTATTTGCGAAAATGGTCCTTGTCGTTACATCAGCACAGAGTTGCAATAGAATCGCTGGAACATTGCAAACCATTCAGATTAATCGAACATCTAAATACGCATAATGCTGGTACCACCAGAATGTGTTCTCTCTCCTGACCCCCGTGGCAGTAATTGAATTAAGAGTCAGCCGGGAATAACATTTAAATCTGTTGACGACCATTGAGATAGCGTCACGAATTTTCAAACGTCCACTGCCATGTATGAAGGCGAGTGACATCACGAGTGCTAACGACGATCGAGGAGTGTCGTCGTGATCGTATTGAACGACTTTGAGCAGTCACACACGAAGCTAAGGGAGAAGGAAAATGTTGCCCGAACGTGGGGCTCGAATCAGAAGAAAGTCAGACGAAGTAAGAAAGTGCGCGAAGTCGGGAAGAAAGTGAAGCCTTACGAACAAAAGTCGTGTGCGTCAGTGTGGTCACTCAAGGGCCATACTTTGGGAAAAAACCGTCGAAGCAGAGATCTACGCAACTCCGACGGCTGAGACGTGCCGTCATCATCACATAAGTCCGTGTTCTACAACGGCGACTTCACGTCGCGGTCCTGGAGACATCGTCTGGCGCGCAGATCACAGTTGGCGCTGTCGTCTCTGCGAGGGGTAGCTAACGACACACTGCAGCCACTCGAGACATCGCTACAACACATCACGAGCGGACACAAGGAGGTAGGAACTAACTAAATTTATTCTCGTGATAAGGGCTTTGTATTATAAATCGAGTACAGTTGGTTCTAGATCCTGATTCTCATTGTACTTACCTCAATAGGATAGTGGTTAAACTAGAGATTGCGGGTCTTGTGAAGCAGGGAATACAACCCGTCGGCTTTGGCCAATGACGTCATACATTACTCATAGATAATAATGTCTTCACTTTCAGCCATGGATAATAAAATAATTCTGCGTTCTGGATAAGCGCTATCATTGTAGATTAAAATAATTATTCGTAATGATATTGAGGTAATTTGGGATATTACTTTTTTATTGTAGAACAATTTTTAGTGTCTTATTTTCGTTTATTGGAATGGATTTGTCTGTTTCTGGGTATGTAATTTTCGTTACTGTCTGTCTAGGCGAGCTTCGGTCATTTCTCGATATTCCCGTGCGGTAAGTTCACTTTTCCATTTGCTTCTTTCACTGTATTTCACTATTTTGACATATTTCTCTGTTTTATTCCACCAATATGTGTATTTTCGTGTTGTGAAGTACGTAATAGAAATTTCTCAGCTGTCGATCTTCTTTCGTTTCACAGTACTAGTATCAGTACGACATTTTCGAATGTGTACTTGCTATATTACAGGCGAAACCCCCGACACAACTAAAATTAGTATCCCGTCCTTCACTTCGCCTTTACCCTGACGACACAACTAAAATTCGTATCCCGTCCTTCACTTCGCCTTTACACTGACACTATATATGTCAATTGGCGAGCAAGATACAAATGTTGCGTATAGCTATATAGCTCAAGTAACGAATGGGATACTATTAGCATCCAGGGCAACAAGAAAACTTTACCTCATAGTGAAGTACGGGATACAAATTGTACATGTGTCGTCTACTTGTCTCCGTGTAGTTCAATTGAGGTAAGGGTGCAAATGTAACGTACGTCTATTTCCACCTTTTCGTTACCAGTGTACATATATAGAGGTCAACGGAAGTCTGGCATACAATAATTACATACGTAGGTCCTTCTGTCATCAGTAGTACTGATATGTACGTAAGAAAAGACTGTTAGTAATAGCGGAGACGAAATAAACAACACATCTACAATTTGTATCCCGTGTTCCTCTTAAGGTTTATTGAAGCGGAGGATACATCGTTCAAGTGAAGAACAGGACAGTAATGCTAGTGAAAACGAAGAAATCGACTTATGACAAACTCGTATTCCGTACCGGTACTGTACTTAGGCAACACACTTCGAATGAGCTTTTAATTTGTTTCGGGTGTTTCATTTACGGTTTAGTGAAACAGTGGATACATAGTTCAAGTGAACAACAGGACAGCAATGCTAGTTGAAACTAAGAAATCGACGTATTCTGAACTCGTATCCCGTACTGCACTCAAGCAATACAGTTCGAAAGAGTTTCGAGATACAACTGACATACATGTAATGTGATGTATTCTTTGCCAGTAATATATTTCATTCATTTCTTTCCATTGTATTTTGCGAAGAAATACTAAGATACAAACACTCGATATCGTTAACGTGAAAATACTACTGACCCTTATATATGGTCCGGAGTGGTCGTGCGGTTCTGGGCGCTACAGTCTGGAACCGAGCGACCGCTACGGTCGCAGGTTCGAATCCTGCCTCGGGCATGGATGTGTGTGATGTCCTTAGGTTAGTTAGGTTTAGTTAGTTCTAAGTTCTAGGCGACTAATGACCTCAGAAGTTGAGTGGCATAGTTCTCAGAGCCTTATATATGGAAGTACAGTTTTTCTCTCTTGCATTCCTTTGTTCCTGAACATTCTTCTCATCTCTTTCATCTTTGTAATACATGCTCTCTGACCAATTCTGACGTCATTGGTCAAAGCCGACGGGTTGTATCCCCTGCTAAACTATACCCGCGATTGCAAGGAAGTGTCGAGTGAATTTTAATAGTCATTTGTCTGGGTAGATTGCGAGGTTAAAGTTAGAACCATGAAGCGTAACTTCTTATTGAGATCTGCCAATGACACTTCGTCGATGGGTGAACCCACCGAATTATTGAGTGATGTTGGTCGATTGGAAGAGATTGGAGGTAATAATACTATGGAATCGGTTGGAACTAGTTTTATTCCTAGTGATAATGCAGTGACTGATGATTCGAGTGTCCTTAGTAATAATGATAGTTTACATGTAACAGAGGTGCCTAGAACACATACTGAATCGGAGGAATGTACAGAGTTTTCACCTCCAGTTGAGCTTGGATTAATATTACAATTGTTAAATAAAAGGTTTGACAAATCCTAAGTAGAACAAGCTCAAGCTATGGCAGAACAAACTCGAGCAATGGTTGAATTAGTAGATAGAAATTTAGAATTAAGGTTTCCAAAAATTGATGAACAGTTTAATGAATAAAAGAAAGAGATGCGAGACTTGGTTGCTAAATGTGAGAAGGAAAGTAAGGCTACTCATAAGTTGTTGTCTCATAAAATGGAGAACTTAGATTTAAGTGTCGAGACTAATAATAAGCAAGTGATCACCTTAAAGATATCTGTGAGTGGTTTAGAGAATAAGGTAGAAGCTATTAATGATGAACTGAATCAATTGAACACACAGTTGGCACAGTTTTGTGAGCAAGTAAAGAACTTCGAAATCTCGGGGCAAAATTACGTAGATGATTATTTGCATAAGCAAAAGAAAAAAAAAAGTTTGAGGAGGAAATGTCTGAATGGATCGAGGTAAAATCGGGGGAAATTCAAACGGAGGTTATTGAGGCTGTCAGTACTGCCGTACAACAATGTGGACTTGATGCCTCACAGTTGAAAGAATCGGACTTAGTGAGTAAGTTTAAAGAAGAATTTAATACAATTAAAGATAAAGTAATGTCTGAATTACCCATGTGGCAGGAGAGTGTAGATAAACGGTTAACTGCAAGTAATAGTCCCGTAAATCACCCTTATTATAGAGATGAAATGTGTGAAGGTAGTTGTCCACCGATATCACCTGACCGGAATCGTAATTGTAGGCTACGGTGAATGGAATGGGAATGAACACTAATAATAGGGAGAAATGGAATAACGAGAGAAATTATACAGATAGGGGGGCTGTAGGATCAGCTAAAATGGAGCTCAGTATTTTTAAGTCAAGACAATTTCAGATATTTTCTAATGAGCGTAACTCTGTACACCCTACGGTGTTCAAAAATAGTTTTAAAAATGTATTTCCCTGTTCCTGGAGGGAACGGGACAAAAACAGTTTATTGTGTCTAAAACCAGTGGAGAAGTAGCGTTGTGGGCGTCTGAAATCGCTGAAAAGTATCGCTCATGCCACGAATTTGAACAATTATTTGTAGCAAAGTATTGGTCAAAGAGTAAACAAGATAGGTTACGAAATCAGATCTATACGCCTGAGTATTTCAACCCGAAAAAGGGCACGCTTAGGAGATATTTTGATAAATATATTAATAAAACACGTTATTGGAACAATCCTATGAGCCCTTGTGAAGTGTTAAGAACACTAACGGGGAAGTTGCCCATACATTTACGTGAGAAATTAATTAATGTACTTGTAGATGATGTAGATAATTTTTTAGCGGTTATTGATTCGTTAGATGTTATAATGGAAGATGCTAAAAGCATGGGAAATCATTATGGCAGTAATGGAAGAGGATGTGATTATCATACTAACGGAGATAACGCTAATGGAAATCCAAAGACTAATGTAAATTAAGCTAAGCGTAACAGGGCGAAGAATTATTACGAGCGTAATAATAATCATGATGCAATGGAAAAGGGACATTTCATGCCAAATGGGAATAATGTAATGGGAAAAAACGACAATAGGCATTACCGATATGAGCGAGATAGTCGTGATGTTTCACGTACACAGATGAATAATATGGAAGGAGCGAATCGAAAAGAAAGTTTGATGAACATAGTATTGGAAACAAGACAATGTACGAACGCGATAGAAGTTGGGAAAGTCTACGAACTACACGCTGGGAGGCAACGACGCACGCAATTATTGCTAATCCAGAGTATGTACCAACTCCGGTGCTCCCTAGACAGGAAGAGCGAGGTGATAATAATGTCTCTGAATTTCGTGGGCAAGGATTGGGTGTAAGAGCTGTGGTGCTTGATGAAAGTGGCACGGCACACAACGGCAGTAATGCAACAAACTAAAACCAGCTACTCTACGCCTTCCCGGCGTGGGTGGGGAAGTTTGAGGAGGCTCTAATGATAATAGAATAAGCGTCCTGAGATATTACGAAGGGGAAGATATACGCCAGGAGTTATTGGACAAACCAGGAAAAATTCAGGGTAGCTTGGTGGATGTTGTGCAGGCCGTAGTAAATGTACGGATCAGTGGCGAGGAAATTGAGATTTTGTTGGACACAGGAGCAGCTTTGAGTATTATGAGTGTTGGGCTATATAAATACTTAATGGCTAAGGAGAAATTGCCAGTTTTACCGGTGTGTAATTGTACTTTATCAGGAGCGTTCGGAACAAAGTCCGTCGTGATTAAGTCTCAAGTACTAGTGGAGGTGGAAGTACAAGGAGAGCTAATAGAATGTGCCTTCTTGCTAGCTCCCCACCTGTCACATAACTGTATCTGGGGTATTTATTTTTTGCGGGTACGAGACGCAATGCTCGACTTCGCAGGCGGTCAATGTATATTAAGCAATCTTGGAAAGACAATTACCATACCGTTAATCCGGAACTTAGAGTATCAGCCGAACCTTAATAGCAAAGTAAGTTTTATCAAACGAAAAGCAAAAGTTTTGTATTTATGTCAAAATAGCTGTTTGTACTCTTTAGATTGTAATGCTGTGTCCAAGATGCGAGAATTAATTTAAGCCAAGACTAACGAATCTGAGTATTTGCTGGAAGAACAGAAAAGGGAATTAGAATCTGTACTAAATGAATCTGTGCAAGTGTTTGATGTTAAGCCTGGCGTTATCAAGGATTATGTATATCACATGGAAGTATACCCCCACCAAACTTACTGTAAGGCAGCTTATTCCGTGCCGTTGGCCGAGAAGGAGAGGGTGGCCGCGGATATAAGTAAAATGTTAAATTGGGGCATACTTGAACCCTCGACTTCACCCTATAGTAGTCCGTTAGTTGTTGTGGGTAGGGCTGATGGTAGTTTGAGATTGGTGCTCGATGCACCTCGACTGGTTTTTCTCCAGTTGAAGTTATGTTTCATCGAGAGCCTAGTTGTAACTGTATTAAAGGTTTAACACGTATCGTAGATAATAATATGGACTATGCAGGTGTCACTGAACACGTCCAAGTGGCTTTAAATAAAAAAGCAGAGTTAAGAAAACGAAAATATGATAAGAAGTTATCTATAGTATGTGTTTATAAAATTTACGATAAGGTCCTGTTGAAGAAGCATGTAAAGTCGTCATCTGTAATGAAGATTAACAAAAAGTGGCAACATTTGTCCGTAGGTCCATTCCAAATAATCGACATCCCACATGCTGCGAGTTATTTGTAACGAGATGTAAGTGGAGACTATAAAACAGGTGGAATGTACCCGCATAAAGATTTGAAGAGAGTTTATGAGTGAGCCTAATTGTGGAATTGAGAAAAGTGAATGACGTTATTTAGTGTTAGTACAATAGACCGTAGTATATAAGAATTTATGATTTTTACGTATAATGCAAATGAACGAAATGAAAAAGTTCGATGTATGTATAGTGCTTCGTTGTTGTTGTGTTCGAGTAGTATATGATGTGTTCCTGATAGTCATCGCTATGAGCAACAGAAGATTTCACCGTTGTTCATCGTAGTATTAGGTTTTTGAAAAACTTAGTTAATTAAGTTTATGCCTGTTTGTAAAATTCAATATGAGGCTGTATACAGGGTGAGTCACCTAACATTACCGCTGGATATATTTCGTAAACCACATCAAATACTGACGAATCGATTCCACAGACTGAACTTGAGGAGAGGGGTTAGTTTAATTGGTTAATACAAACCATAAAAAAATGCAAGGAAGTATATTTTTAACATAAACCTGCGTTTTTTTAAATGGAGCCCCGTTAGCTTTGTTAGCACATCTGAAAATATAAATAAATACGTAATCAGTGCCGTTTGTTGCATTGTAAAATGTTAATTACATCCGGATATATTGTAACCTAAAGATGACGCTTGAGTACCACTCCTCCGCTGTTCGATCGTTTGTATCGGAGAGCACCGAATTACGTAGGGATCCAAAGGGAACGGTGATGGACCTTAGGTACAGAAGAGACTGGAACAGCACATTACGTCCACATGCTAACACCGTCTTATTGGTCTTTTACACTGACGCACATGTACATTACGATGAGGGGTGAAGTAAACGTACACACGTGGTTTCCGTTTTCAATTACGGAGTGGAATAGAGTGTGTCCCGACATGTCAGGCCAATAGATGTTCAATGTGGTGGCCATCATTTGCTGCACACAATTTCAATCTCTGGCGTAGTAAATGTCGTACACGCCGCAGTACATCTGGTGTAATGTCGCCGCAGGCTGCCACAATACGTTGTTTCATATCCTCTGGGGTTGTAGGCACATCACGGTACACATTCTCCTTTAACGTACCCCACAGAAAGAAGTCCAGAGGTGTAAGATCAGGATAACGGGCTGGCCAATTTATGCGTCCTCCACGTCCTATGAAACGCCCGTGGAACATCCTGTCAAGAGTCAGCCTAGTGTTAATTGCGGAATGTGCAGGTGCACCATCATGCTGATACCACATACGTCGACGCGTTTCCAGTGGGACACACTCTATTCCCCTTCGTAATTGAAAACGGAAACCACGTTTGTACGTTTACCTCACACCTCATGGTAATGTACATGTGCGTCAGTGAAAAAAACCAATAAAAAGGTGTTAGCATGTGGACGTAATGTGCTGTTCCATTGTCTTCTGTACCTAAGGTCCATCACCGTTCCCTTTGGATCCCTACGTAATCCGGTGCTCTCCGATACACACGATCGAACAGTGGAGGAGTGGTACTCAAGCGTCAACTTTAGGTTACAATATCTCCGGATGTAATTAACGTTTTACAATGCAATAAACGGCACTGATTACGTATTTGTTTATATGTTCAGATGTGCTAACAAAACTAACGGGGTTCCATTAAAAAAAACGTAGGTTTGTGTTAAAAAACATACTTCCGTGCATTTTTTTATGGTTTGTATTAACCAATTACACTAGCGCCTCTCCTCACGTTCGGTCTGTGGAATCGATTCGTCAGTATTTGATATGGTTTACGAAATACATCCAGCGGTAACGTTAGGTGACTCACCCTGTATATGCATATGTGTATGTAAGAATAAATATGTATGTTTTCATGTACCGATGAGTACATGTTTTATGTAAAAGTACAATGATTATCAGGAAACGTGTGTCTGGAATTTAATGTCGCGAGGTTGATGCAACTACAAAAAGTTTGTTTCTTCCTATCCTTCAGGTGGTGGTGGTGGTTAGTGTTTAACGTCCCGTCGACAACGAGGTCATTAGAGACGGAGCGCAGGCTCGGGTTAGGGAAGTATTGGGAAGGAAATCGGCCGTGCCCTTTCAAAGGAACCATCCCGGCATTTGCCTGAAACGATTTAGGGAAATCACGGAAAACCTAAATCAGGATGGCTGGAGACGGGATTGAACCGTCGTCCTCCCGAATGCGAGCTATCCTTCAGTTATTAAAAAAAAACTTATAAAATGCTATGATTACGTGTGTGCAGTACAGTGAGTGAAATACCAAACATGTGGCATGTGAAGGTTGACGTATGCTGTAACACGGCCCGAATAATACCGATGTTGCATGAAAAGCAGAGATGTTCGTGATGGTGGTCAAAGATAAACGATAACTGACGTATAGACTTGTTGCTAGTAGTTGGAATGGCAAATCAGAGAGTGCGTTGTGGTCGAGGAACTGAATACGGACATAATCCGAGACTGAGATTACGTGTGACTGATAACACATTTATAGCGTGTGGAATAGGGAGCTAGTTAAGGACATTGACTAGAGTATCCTATATGTGACAATTATATACTATGTGATACGTTTCTTGTGGGGAAAGTATGACTACAAAAGGTTATGCGCGCATGGACTTGCGTAATGGGTATCGTATTAAATACTTTGACAGACTGAAAACAGTTTTGTGAAAAACGCTTTAAACTAATATGATGACAATGCTATTGATAATAAATGGATATTTTAATGATGTATATAGTGCAAGGAAAGTGGAAGAAGGGATTATCGATGCATTTTTGAAACCAATACTGGGCGGATGATGAACAGAGTAATGTACAAGTTTCGTAGCAGGTGGGAGGTGACCAATGTTTAGTTTAAAGAGAGGAGTGACGAAACAATGTACATGTCTTGCAGAAACCGATGCTGTCATTTTTGTTTCATGTGCTAGTGTTGCTGAGTGGTATGAACCGACACTTGCCATGTGATGCTGGATCATGCTGCCGCGGTATAAGCTACCCGATGGGGCGAGCGGAATCCCTTATGGCAGCTGGAGCCTATCAACCCAGTGGTCGGAGATCAACATCTGGCAATATGGTGAACCGGGCACACCTGGCCGACATGTCGGCGAGAGCAGAAGTTGTCAGAGATCTTATCGTCATGTTCGAATAACATTCTCTGGATACGTTCGGGACTAATTATCTCGGTGGTTCGCAAATTATAAGAAGAGGCGAGCACCAGAACATTCAGTCACCAAATCGTCCTGACGATCCAGATTGTTGCAAGTCACAAGCTATAGAAGAGGTGGCTTGAATAAATAAACGTATCTGACAACTGAGGCCGAGGTTCACCATAGTCAAGTCACTAGCTATTGAAGAGGTGACTTGTTAACTGTCAGAGAAGAAGGTGAGTCGCTGAGCATTGTCGCTGTTCGGCGGGTTAGGAGGCGAAGATCTGCGAGAATTAGGGCGTAAAGAAGATGCAGTTTGGCGAGTTGGAGTTCGGCGTCAAGGGTCATCGGCAGCTGGTACAAATGGATGAAGACGTCTCAAAGAAGATTGTAAAATTGACATCTTATTATGAGAAGCGGACGTATTCTGCAAAGTAGACTAAAAAAGAAATATTTAAGTGCTAATCTAATTCGAACCTAAGAAGTACTGTGTTGAGAAGTGAAATGATATTGAGACATTAATTACTCGATGTATAACTCGATGTATCATTCCATCAATCACATTCAAACAACATCATTGATCAGCACTTCGGTGCCAACCAAGCAAAATATAAGAGGCTGCTCCCGCCTCGCAGGTCACAACAAACCTCAATGAAAAAAGAAACCCCTAACCCAAAGAAAATGAAAACTAAGCACCAAATATAATGTTGTCGATACCTCATTCCCCAATGAAAATTCCAAGTCTAAGAAGGCAAGTCCAAACCCAAAAATAAAAGGAAAAGAAAGATCCAAGTCATATCACCAAAAAACAGTGTTATACCAACTTAACAGCCCTAAAGCAAGAACAGGTCAATAGTACGGTAGAATGTTGCCCGATTGTCCATATAAGAAATCTGCCAACATTCTAGGGGGAGGTATAACGGTACTATGCGGGCTGGCGCGTCAATTAGCATCATATTAAATAAAATCGGGGGTTAAAAAGACTTTATTTTGGAACAATTAAACAGGGGAATGTAATGCGAAACTTTAATAACTGCACAGTATTACTAAGAAGCAATGTAATGAAAAGTAATAAAAAGCAAATTAGCAAAGATCAAGCAGGACAGAAAGACATAGGGGCGCGTTTGTTTTTTTATATATATAAAAGAACATGTAACACATTATGGAGCTCTCTACCTTCAGTTATCGCGATCGGGCTAGTCGATGACAAAGTGGTACGAGACTGCGAAATTCGTTAAGGAGATTATTTAAAGACTCTTCAAGTACGTTCAAAATACATTACGTGTGACCAAGTGATCAGAGACGTTTATTGTCGGGTGAAGTGAAAATGATTACGACTACATAATTCGAACTTTGTGTTAGCTGGGAAAAATACTCTTGGGAAACTATTATGGTTGTGGAACCCACGAAAGTTGTACGCAACGGAAAGCTGTAGTTTATGTAATTCTGCATTTTATGAAATTGTGAAACGCGTGTGCGCAGAACATCAAGAGAATCTTATCCTTGGACGGTTGCGGGGTAACTGATACAAACAACGCGCCAGCATAAAAGCAGTTCGCTTATTAACTACCAGATATGAAGGATAGGATCATCACCTCCAATACCGATTCATATTTCATATTTAGTTAGAGAAAAGAAAAGTGTAAATAAACAAACTACATTTCCATTTTATCCACGATTTTGATTTCATTACGTAGTCTTGACTACATGATAAACAATATCTGTGGAAGTTGTATACAACGTATCGTCATAATATTTAGCCGACGAATATTGTGGGACACCAAGAAATGGAAATGCATGAAATTGTTCTTGCAGCGGATGTATAATGTGTGAGTGCGACGAACTATATTGAGATACTGAACATTGATTACGTACTTGCTTGTTTATTTGCGTAAATGGCCCTTGTCGGTACATCAGCATAGAGTTCCAATAGAATCGCTGGAACATTGCAAACCATTCAGATTAATCGAACATCTAAATACGCATGATGCTGGTACCATCAGGATGTTTCCTTTCTCCTCACCCCCGCGGCAGTAACTGAATTAAGAGTCATCCGGGAATAACATTTAAATCAATTGACGACCATAGAGCTAGCGTCACGACTTTTCAAACGCCCACTGCCATGTATGAAGGCGATTGACACCACGAGTGCTAACGTCGATCGAGGGGTGTCGTCGTGATCGTATTGAATGACATTGAGCGGTCACAACAAGCAAACGAAAAAGGAATTCATCATATAGTAGCACACACCGTGACGGGTCTCGAATTCAGTCAAGATTTATTGTTGCCAAGTGCATATGGATTACATGAAATGCTCACATTTACAGATCAACAGCAGTAACGGTTCTAAGGTATAAGGTATCAACCCATGCTGAAACACTAATACTAGTACGCGGTGTAGCCTCCATCTTCGGCAATGCTGGCACTGACTCTGGCAGCCAGTCGATCGTACAGATGGCGAATAACATCCTGGGATACGTTATGCCACGCCTGCTCGACCTCTTCACACAGTTCTGCAAGAGATGTTGGCCGACGCGTCGCAAGAGTCACTTCTCGTCTCGTCTCGATTGGAGACATGTTTGGAGATTGTACTGGTCAGGAAAGTTGCAGAGCTCTTTGAATTTCACTGTAAGTGTGGGGACGATCATTATCCTGTTGGAACAAAGCATCCCCTTACTGTTGCAAGAATAGCAAAAGAATGGGTTTAAAAACAGTCTGTAAATACCGAGGGCAGGTTAGTGTCTTCTCCAGAAACGCTAAAGGTGGTTGAGAGTTGTAGCTTATCGAACTCCAGAACATAAGGCCTGGGATGGGGTCAGTGTGTCCTGGAAGAACATACTGTATGAGGCAGCGCTTACCAGGGCGCAAATGACCATCACTTGCGTGCTGGCAAAATCTGATTTCATCGCTGAAGACCACGGTGCGCCATTCCAAGAATCCTCTGATGGCTCAGTCGAGCCGTGCCTGTCGTGCTGTGTCCTCGGCGCAAGGCGGGCGAGAAGTGTGCGTGTCCGTAGTCCCACAGCTAATAACCAGTTCGCAACAGTTCGTGTTGACATGTCTCGGCCCACAAGCCCTCTTACTTTTTTTAATTTTTTTAATTTATTTATTGTTCCGTGGGGCCAGATTAAGGAGAAGTCTCCATGGTCATGGAACGAAACAATACATGAAATTATAACACGAGAGTAGAAACAGATAAAATGAAATATAAGAAACGTATTCAGGCGACAATTCGTAAGTTTAAATAAAGAAAATCAACAATGTAACACTGGAATTTTCTTAATTTTTCAGCTCTTCCAGGAGCTCCTCGACAGAATAGAAGGAGTGAGCTATGAGGAAACTCTTCAGTTTAGACTTAAAAGTGTTTGGGCTATTGCTAAGATTTTTTAGTTCTTGTGGTAGCTTAATGAAAATGGATGCAACAGAATAGTGCACTCCTTTCTGCAAAAGAGTCAAGGTAGTGCATTCCACGTGCAGATTTGATTTCTGCCTAGTATTAACTGAGTGAAAGCTGCTAACTCTTTGGAATAAGCTAATATTGCTAACAACAAACGACATTAAAGAAAATATATACTGTGAGGGCAATGTCAGAATTCCCAGACTATTGAATAGGGGTCGACAACAGGTTCTCGAACTTACACCACATATAGCTCGAACAGCCCGTTTTTGAGCCAAAAATACCCATTTTGAATTAGAAGAATTACCCCAAAAAATAATACCATATGACATAAGCGTGTGAAAATATGCGAAGTAGACAACGTTTCGTGTTGAACTGTCACTTATTTCAGATACTGTTCTAATAATAAATAAAGCAGCATTTAGTTTCTGAACAAGATCCTGAACATGGGCTTTCCACAACAGCTTACTATCTATCCGAACGCCTAGGAACTTGAAATGTCCGTCTCGCTTATAATATGCCCATTCTGTCTGATCAAAATATCGGTTCTTGTTGAATTGTGAGTTAGAAACTGTAAAAACTGAGTCTTACTGTGATTTAGCATTAAATTATTTTCAACAAGCCACGAACTTATTTCATGAACCACATTATTTGATAATGTGTCAAGATCCTTCACCACCAAGCTGGTGTCATCAGCAAACAGAAACATTTTTGAATCACCTGTAATACTAGAAGGCATATCATTTATATAAATAAGAAAATCTGTGCTTTCATAGCTGAACGATCTGCCACTGCTGTCTTTACAAAACGACGATCGTGGCTGGTGGCTGTTCTGCTTGGACGTCCAAAACCTCATCTAAGCGTATAAGAATGTTCACGTGACCAATGGTACCAGCACAACTGCCACAGGACCTCCAACGTGTGTGGCAATTCTCCGAAAGTGTCATCCCGCCACTCCGAAGGCCACAAGTTGATCCCGTAACTCGCTCATTTGACTGTAGGAAGCTCGAGTGCGTCTCCGTCGCCTGGAGGCCAGCTCGCTTCGAACGTTTGCGCCACAGTGAGCCTTCTGGCTGTGAGATTCCCAATTAAAGGGTAGACGCATATGGAGCTCTAGTAGCTATGATAATTCGCTGTGTGTAGGCTGACAACGCTGAAATCATCATCAGTCACCTTCTCTACCCCAGTTGGCATATACTCCCATCAGAACAAATTTTACGACACCTTTCCTAGTAACTATTTTTTCCGGTTGTGTATAAGTATTAACACCGAAATTATTGTGAATGTATGCTTTCCCGGCGTATACAGCTGGCGAAGAGTTCTCGGGCTTCCAGCCGGGTGGCGGTGTCTTCAAACTGCGACGTTTCGACGAGTGACATACTCGTCATCTTCTGACGAAGTGCCGAGACTTTTCGAGAAGGTGTGAGGAACACACGAGGCATGTCCTACTTAGACAGAGAGAGAGAAATCTGCTATAGCTGAACATAGCATCAAAGAAAACCACACCTTTGATTTCGAGAACACCAGGGTGCTGTGCCGAGCCGGGAGCTATTGGGACAGCGTCATTAAAGAATCAATAGAAATACGGGTCCACAAGAATCTTGTGAACAGGGACGAAGGTTATCAACCGAGCGCGGCCTGGAAACCATCATTAGCCGCAATACGCCAGGAACGCACCAAGAACCGTCCAGCTCACGAGACGCGACCGGAATGCTCTGACGGAGACACGAACGGCGCACCCGCTTCCCCCTCCACCCCGCCCGCCGGCTCCACTGGATCCAGCCTCCCGCGGCCAGGTGGTGGGGGGCACGAAGCAGGTATAAAGGGACCGGCATCCGCTAAGTCTCGGCACATCGCCAGAAGATGACGAGTATGTCACTCGTCGAAACGTCGCAGTTTGAGGACACCGCCACCCGGCTTGAAGCCCGAGAACTCTTCGCCAACCGAAATTATTATTTGATGACCAAAACGGCGACGAGACAAACTGACTGAGAGCTCGGATGGCGAAGTTAAAATGTGATAATGGTTCCCACATGTTCTAACTAATTTTTGAACTCCAGCAAATATCTTAAGTACTCCACTTTAAACATCAATATATATATATTATTTTTCCGTCTGTATGTTAAATGTAACTCGTGGAAAGAAATCTGATGTAACGTGATCTGAAACACACGTAACAAACAAATTTTGCAAATGCATAGCAAGCAAACCGCCAACGATTTGAACATAATGCAGAACGAGGTCTCTTTAATATGCGCATTTCATTCTCACAAGAGAAGTGTGCGTGTCCGTAGTCCCACAGCTAATAACCAGTTCGCAACAGTTCGTGTTGACATGTCTCGGCCCACAAGCAGTGAAGCATAGAAGCAAAGAAGTCTATACTACGCAAGTAAGTACAACCTCGCGGCACCCGATTCTGCCGTCAAACTCACCTACTGGCTGACTCACATCAATGTTCAGGCTACTTAATACGATGTATCCTCAAAGTCTTCATCCGAAGACAAACTACCATGCAGATGCACAAGTGACTACGGATCCATTAAGACAGTCAACTGGAGAGTGATGCGCACATGACTGCACGGCATGAAATATTTCTGTCAGCAGACGATTATATATATATATATATATATATATATATATATATATATATATATATATATATATATATATATATCGTGTGATGTAAAGTTTGGCATGGAAAAGGAATACGTGGCGTATCGCATCAAAGTAATCGTAAGACTGATGACAAAAGAAAAAAAAAAAAAAGGGAAAGAAAAAGCCCAACTGGCAGCCATAGAAGTGTCATGCAGAAGTTATGTAAGCTGGGGCTACAATAAACCTTAAAACTCCCTGTAAATAGCCTCATTTCGAATACAAGGTGCGTTACTTCGACTTTCCACCTATTACTAATGTGGTTTCCAAGTTATTAGTATGGAAGCGGTCTCGGACAAAAGGGGCGTACTGAGGATTTCTTATCTCACCGATAGAGAGGAAAAGTAGGCATTTGCCATACGGGAGGCGCCATCTGAAGGTAGTGTGGCCGACTTAGGCCAGCGCTGACTTATCGCGTTGAACCACAGGCTGGTGTCAAACGCTGCTACGCTCTGTGATGTAGTCGTAAGTGGTGCCTGCGATGTTTGTGATATTTTCTATTACAGTTTGAAGGCTAAATCTGAATTAATACAAGATAGTGTTCCCACCCAGAGAGCTCTCACGATTCAGTCTCAGTCGACTCATATATGGATCCATCTTTAGGATTTAAGAGAAGTTTAGAGAACATTAGACCAAATTTAAAGAATTGATGGATTAAAAGAGAAGTTGATTCAATTCCAGTTGCAGGTTAACGTCCTCAGCTGGAAATCTCAGGTCATTTTTGAAAGGAATTTGATTCCCGGGCAACTTAGTCATCAGGATGGAGTTGGGTACTCAAACGACTATCCGGGAACAAGGTGACATGTTTCTGTACATTGCGAAATCCATTATGGGCAGTGGTGCAGAATATTCAGGGTTTGCCATGGACGATAATCAGTAGTTAACAGATATTTTCTCGTTATCCATGCAGCTGGATGTTGTAACCTCCCCACAAAAATTTATGATAATATTTTAAATGAGAATAGACATAGAGCTAAGTGTAACCTCCCCACAGAAATTTGGAAAAAGACAATAATTGAATGTTGATCGGAATAGAACCTAGTGTAACCTTCCAGCAAATAAATTTAATGACAATTTCAATTAAATAAAAATTAGCAATCTGACCCAAGTGTAAGCTCCCCACAAAATGAAAGTCAATTCAGTGATAATGAAATCTCAGTGACAATGAAAACGCAAATAGACCGAAATGTCGATCTTAGGCCCTGTGCAATAATTAAACTCAAATTCTTACCTCAGTAAAACTGCATCTGCTCTTATTTTTCGTCATAGCTTGGAGGAAATGCATCGCAAACATTGTTTGAACTTAAGTAAATTTTTCTTTAAAGGGAATGGAAGGCAAATATTCTTTCAATAAAATGTTTGTTTTGTTAAAGTGCTTGGTTTGAAAACAAAATTATTATTGGGGCGATTCTTGAACAAATTAGTTACAGTTAATTTACACTACATTATCAGATGTGCGCAATGCTGCTTCATTACCTTATTAAAAAATATACCATGTCGTGAATCTTGACCAGAGTGCCATGTCGACGCCCGCCGACTCCTCACACAACAGCTAACTCCCTACATGCAACTGAACTCTACTGCGACTCGACCGCAACTGTACTCTCGCGCAACTCGTCTGCGACTGACTAGGAACGACAAATAGCTCTCTGGTAGAGACTCTGCAATGCCTCGCCATCGCCGCCACACAACATACGTGTTTCATAACCCTCCACTGGGGGGGGGGCAAAGATTTGGCAGCGATGGTGAGTCATTTGGACTTGCCATCGCAAGAAATTTTTTCTCAACTAATTAACTTTACAGTTACAGCATATATACAGATATAGTACATGAATTAAATGTGGTGCACATGCATCGAGTACAAGACATTTCAGACAATGACAACGAGTACAGAACATATGACATAAGTGCACAGTTACTGACGTTCAGCACAAAACATATTAACACATGACATAAGTGTACAAGCACTGAAGAATTCTTCAACGTTTTCACAACAAATAAATGTAATAGGAAAAAATCATCAAATCATAAAATGTATATACAATATAAATGACAAGAATGCACATATACTGTACTTCAAAACAAATCAAAAGAATTGTACTTAGAATGGGTAGAAATCATGTTACAAAAATGACAAAAGTGCACACGCACTGAAAAATTCTTTAGCATATTCAGAACAAATAAACAGAATGGCAAAAAAATCATGTTGACAAGTGACATAAGTGCACATGCAGTGCAGTTGAAAATATATTAGCAAATCAGAAAATACATTAATAAACGGCAAAAATACACACGCACTGTAGTACAGAACATATCAGAAAATCACAAAATATATATATGTAATGAGTACAAATGGCATAAAGTGCACATGCACTGAAAAACTTTCTAATATTTTTACGACAAATAAACCTAATGAGTACAAATTATATTGACAAATGACAAAAGTGCACACGGACTGTAGTAGTCTCTAGTATTTTTCTACAACAAACAAACAAATCAAGGAGTGTAATAAAGTGCACATGCACTATAGAAGTCTTTAGTAATTTCAGGATAACTGATCTTATTTACAAAAGAAAGGAAGTGCACACGCACTGTATATGACTCTTTCATTTTACAAGAATTAGGGAAGGGATAGGAAGGATTGCATCATGGTTGTAGCATTTAGGTTGCACGCAGCTGCATTGAAAGTCCATATCTTTCCACAGGAGTACAACATCAAGTGAGACAATTTGCAGTTCTTTTCCCAGAAGTATTTATCAGCGTATCCAAGACACTGAAATGTCGTAGTAATATTTCCTGTTATCATTTTGGCAGTACATCAGGTACAACAAACAGTGGGACCATAATAACGTCTTCATCGCTCACGGTGGTGGACAGCATGTCGTGTCAACACCACGCTCTTACAAGGCAAACCATCGTAGAATTAGTGCAAAAACCAAATATAGTGCTCCATGATTATGAGGATGGACAGGACAAATGGATATTACAGTAATTCCCGGTAGTTAGGTCAGAAGGTGAAGGACATTAAGTCACAGACTAGTCTTGATTACATTAGTAGTTTGCGGCATTCATAGCCCAGTTATTGAACATTTCTGTACCATGTATTTAGTATTACAGAATAATGTTCATAAAATTAAATTATTGGCATCATGGGTAATCGTATTACAATAAACAGTGGCAGTCCTTGGCCAGTTACAAAGCATATTTAGTATGACAGATTAATGTTCATCAGAAGTCATCATGGAAAAGGAGAGCCAATTATTGGCATAGCATTAACATAATTAATTGAGTTATACAAATTATTGGCACTCATTGGCCAGTTACCAAAACATGAAAAGTCATCATTGAAAACAGGAGCTAATTAATTGCATAATTAATAACATAATTCATTTAGTTATATTAATTATCGGCACTTAATGGCCAGCAAGTATTGAATAGTATAAAACATTGTTCATCATTCAGTATTATTCAGAACTCTCTTAAATGAGTAGCATTATTTGAAACTGGTGATACACACCATTAAGAAGTCATTATTAAAAATCAGTTAATTACAGTCATAGCATTAATAGTCATGGGCATTATAAGTAGTCTCATTACAATAAACAGTGGCAGGTATTTGCCAGTTACAAAGCATTATATATATATATATATATATATATATATATATATATATATATATATATATATATAATTTTTTGTATCATTAAGAAGTCATTACTGAAGTGACATACTATTCAGAGCTGATCAGTATTATTCAGAATTCTCTTAAACTAGTAGCATTATTTGGGACTGGTAATACATTTTTTTTTTGTTTTTGTGCTAGCAATGCATTGCGTTGGGATCGATAATTAATTGCTGAGGCATAAGAATATTTGCTTTCAACCTATTGCTGCAAATGAGGATGGGTAACGTCATTCGTCATCTGTAGAAAAGTTATGTAACAAGGCAGTATATGTGATCACATTTATAAATGATAGACACAAATGGGTAAAAAATAAAAATGCAAGTACTAGAACAGGTATAATAAGTAACAGGTTTAGTAAGTATCATGAAACGTTCTCCTGAAAAGAAAAAAAATACAAAATGGATTATTGAGCTGAAAGAAGAAACGCAGACTATGCTGAAAAGTAGTGAACTTCGAATTAACAGGTAGTGAAATGTGTATAAAAATGTGTTCCATAGCTGTCCTTTCCAAAACCTTCAGTCTTCACACCATACGATATAAAACATACTGTCAAAACAAACTGCAACAAATACTTAAATAACTACATAACATAAATACATAAACTTCAACATCATCCTCATATGTAAAGAAAAACTTCATTATCCATATTATCTTAACTTCATTATTATCATCACCTGTAAAGAAAAACTTAATTATTCATAGTAGCATATTCTTCATCATTACTCTTCATCAGCATTCATTATCATCTGCAAAATCAATTCATTATTCATTACACAACTGTTCCTTATCTCTAGCATATTTCATCACTTAAAACTAAGATGTGCAGTTCTGTCTGACGGCCTGCACCAATCGCCCTGTATTCTGAAAGAAAAAATTAGTTAAGACTGCTATTCTACGATGTGTATAGTATATTCTTGTTAATGCTTGTTAATTCTGATCCTTTTACTCTTCCTCTTAAGGTGTTTGTATCTTCTTTCGTCTATTCCGTAGTTGAAATTCCCATTTCTGTTTAATTTATTTCCTTTGCGTATCATTTCTTTCTGAAATTGATGAACAAAGATTAATGCCTTGCATTTAAATCATATACCCACTAAAGAAGACTGGTTAATGGTGACACAATTAAGCATACAGCATAACATGACAGAAAACATAATATGTCAAAAGCATAGACAGTGTTCAAAGGCAAAAATGTACAGAGAATATCACAATGCAGCAGCAAAAAAAAAAAAAAAAAAATGTAAAACAGACTCGATGTTGAGATATCATACGGCAAAAAAATGTCAAAGTCAACTGGTGTTATACCTTAACTATTTCACAGCACATACAAACAAAACATGAAAACAATCGTACATAAAAGAGATAAAATGTGACGTTCGTTGTGTTCAGTTTGTATGTAGTGTAGATAATAGAGGCGAGAATTAAAGACTTTAATGGAGAGAGAATTTGATAAAATTAATATGTCACTACATAGAATTGCATAATTATTCATAAAATGCGTAAGTTCATCTGGAAAAATATGCACGGTCTCATGTGTAACGACAAGAAGAGCGACCTGCTAACCTTACCTTGCCGGGCACTTGCCAAGAAAAAATACGATAGTCATCAATAATTAGTCACATAAATATAATTACATAAGTGATCATAAAATGTGTAAGTTAATCTGGAAGATATGCACGGTCTGATGTGTAACGACAAGAAGAGCGACCTGCTAACCTTACCTTGCCGGGCACACTTGTCAAGAAAAAATACGATAATCATCAGTAATTGTTCATGTGAATATTATTGCAGAGATGATCATAAGAATTAGTAAATAGCATTACAGTGTGAGAAATCGTAAAGTATGTTCACTCAATAAAGGGTTTTATGTTGGATAAATGGTGGTTTCCTTTCGATTTTCTGGTTCTCAGAGTTTCGACGTGTACAACATTGGGGTGAAGAATGCTGCGAATCCGATACGGACCTGCGTATAGAAGTTCAAATTTACTGCACTTACCTTTTATTTTATTGGATAAATAGTGTGTTCGTACTAATATCTTCTGTCCAATGTGAAAGTCTCGACGCGTACAAACCTGTTTTTGCTGTCTTCTCCGGCGCTCTGCGGCACGTTTGATGTTGTTCAGCGCAATGTTAATTATTTCGTGGTGTCGTAATCGACGGGATTTAGGAAAGTTTACTAATTCTTTAATTTTGTTTGGTGGTTCAACGTTTTTCAGTATAACAGACGGAGATAGCATAGTGGATTCCTTTGGTATGGAATTAATTACATCTTGGAATGAGAATATGTGTGTGTCCCAATCAATATGTCTTTTGTGGCAGTATATTCTACACAGTTTACCAATTTCTTTCACTAATCGTTCACAAGGGTTCGAAGAAGCATGGTACTTGGATATATAGATCGCAGAAATGTTTCTAGCTCGTAACATGCGTGTCCATATAGCCGAACGAAATTGTGATCCATTATCGGAAATTACTCTCATCACATGCCCTACATGAAATAGAAAATGTTTTACAAATGCTTTCGAAACAGTTTTAGCAGTAGCTTTGCATAACGGAGTGAGAGTAACAAATTTTGAAGTAAGTTCAACAGCGACAAAGATGTAGCAAAAACCTCTATTAGTTCTCGTAATGGGACCAAAAATGTCTACTGCGGCCATATGTCTTAATTTAACAGGTACAATGGGATTTAATGGAGAAATGTGTGAAGTTGTTGTAAGTAGGCTGTTTAGGTTTTTTTATTGGTAACGCCACCTCTGTATCAAAATCACTGGCTGTGCTGTGTGCAGTCTGTGGCTGCTTTTCATTGTTGTAATACTCGCCATTGTAGTGTTAGGCAGCTGGCTGTGAACAGCGCGTAGCGTTGGGCAGTTGGAGGTGAGCCGCCCGCAGTGGTGGATGTGGGGAGAGAGATGGCGGAGTTTTGTAATTTGTCATGAACTGCTATATATATGATGATATCAAGGTAAATACATTGTTTGTTCTCTATTAATATCTTTCATTTGCTAACTATCCCTATCAGTAGTTAGTGCCTTCCATAGTTTGAATCTTTTATTTAGCTGGCAGTAGTGGCGCTCGCTGTATTGCAGTAGCTTGAGCAGCGAAGATTTTTGTGAGGTAAGTGATTTGTGAAAAGTACAGGTTAATGTTAGTCAGGGCCATTCTCTTATAGAGATTATTGAAAGTTAGATTGCGTTGCGCTATAAATATTGTGTGTCAGTTTAAGGACAGTCTTGTATAAATTGTTCGAAAGGGGACGTTTCATATGTCGACCCTTAGCCTAGGATACCTCACTGGAATCTTATGATTTTTTTTTCTTGTAGTTTGTGTAATTAGTGTAGATTTTGTGTATTGCTAGCGCGTAATTGTAGAGAGAATCTCCTTTGTAGTTGCAGTCTTTCATTGTTGTACAGTAAAACAGGTGTGGCACGCATGTAGATTTGCACCAAGTATTTCGCAGCTGCAATTAACTAGATATTATTTTCAGTGTTATGTTAATGTGTTCTCTTATTTTTGCTCTTCAAATTGTGTTTTTCTGTGTTGCCGTGTGAAATACTGTGACAATAATGGCGTGTGAAAAACGTAACACTAGGCTCCAAAGTAAATTGAGAAATGACAGCGAAGACGAAAGCAGTGTGTTAGCGCCACCGTGTAATGAATTAACTGATATTCAAAGTACTAATTTGGTAACTGTGCATAGGGAAATGGAGTGGGCGGCAAACAATGTCGTAGACAGTGAAACAATTAGCGAGCAGGGAAGCATTATCGATCGGTCGGTCGGCAACAGCTCGCCCCAGGAATACGAAATGACAGGACACAATTTCGCAAATACTGTAGATTCAGGTTTTGGGTCATCACCGTTTTCTCAAATAAGTCAAAACACATTTTCTGCTTGTCAAAATGTGAATGTTGCCGGTGCAAATGCACTGCCGAAAAGTGTAGAGAAACAGATTCCAGACACTAACACATTATTATTGCAATTAATGCAGCAAATGAAACAAAATCAGAGTCAAACACAGCAACAGTTAGACGCAATGGGACAAAATCTTCAAAAGTTAGACACAACGCTTGAACAAAATCAGAAACAAATGGGACAAAATCTTCAAAAGTTAGACACAATGGAACAACACCAAAGACAAACACAGCAACAGTTAGACGCAATGGAACTAAATCTTCAAAAGTTAGACACCACACTTGAACAAACACGTGAGGATTTAACTAATGAGTTACATCACATTGAATCGAAATGTCAAAAAGTCTGTAACGACGTAAAAACACAAATTTGTGAGCATTTTCAACCTATTTTTTCGCGGCATGAAAATGCACTACAGAATCACGAAGCAGCCATAAAAGAACTGCAAACTACTGTTCATGAAAATCACGAGACCTTGCAAGCTAAATTTGACTCAGTTGCATCTACCGATTCGGTTACGCAACTTGCAAAAACTCAGGAAAACTTGAAGGACACAGTAGATTCGATTTCAACACAAATGGACACTCTGAAACTTGGTTCAGAAAAACACACTGAGGAAATGTGTTCACTATCGGAGAAAGTAGCCGAACTTTCGGATCAGGTCACTAACTTATCTACAAAGGTAGATGATGATCTGAATGACACAAGACCTGTAGCCTTCACTGACACAGAAGAGTATGAACAAATTAGAAAATTCAAACAAAATCAAAATCAAATCAATACACAGTACAAAAGAGAAATCCGGGAAGTACAAGATCAGTTGACGCAGGTAATACAAGAATTACATATTTCAGAGGACACTCGCGCTCCAGTACGGGAAGAGGGACATAGAAATACGGAACAACCACAAAATAATAACACAGGACATTTCGGAAATTATGAAAGAAATTGGCAAGGCGCATTGGATTTTGAGATGGAACCGCCGACACGACGTAACAATGACCGATATGCTACTCGCCGACACGATGATTTTGACTATAAGCTGTTTATTACTACACGCAAATTTAAAACATTTAAGAATTCTGGCAACGACATTCATCCACAAGCGTGGCTCCATCAATTCTCTCATTGTTTTCCTCCCAACTGGTCATTAGAACACAGATTAGAATTTATGTGTGGCTGTTTAGAGAATGAACCAGCTGTAAGAATGCGATCGGTCATTCACGATTGCCACAGCGAAGGAGAATTTTATCATGCCTTCCTCTCAGCATATTGGTCTCAAGCTACACAAGACCGAGTAAAACATAGCATCATAATGATGAAACATTTCGAACAATCTGAATTTTCCAGTCTTGTGAAATATTTTGAAGACATGTTACACAAGAATCAGTATCTTTCAAACCCATACAGCCCCTCAGAACTCATCCGCATTTGCTTAATCAAACTGCCTGAACATTTACGACATATTATTTTGGCAGGACGTTGCAAAGACGACATTGAAGCATTTCAAGGACTCTTACAAGAACTGGAAATTGACACTGACAATCGCGGAACGCACGAGCACAACAATTACAGATCACATCCGTCGCAATTCCGCGATGAAAGAAATAATAACTGGACGCGACAAGGCTATTGTCACAACACAAATCGTGACCGAAACAGACACCACCCATATAACAACCGTTGGCAGAGTAGTAATAATTACAGGGAAAGATCACCTCTCCGCGGTAATGACTATCACAGAGACAATCAGAGAAACAGGCAATATGGGAACCAAAACAATTATTATTACGGGAGACAGAATAACATGAGACGCAACGGTCCAGCGCGCAGTTACGATTCAGGGAGAAATTCTCCACCACTTAACCGACAAGAAAGAAACTACAGGAACTACCAACATGACGACAGACGATGTGATCGTAACGACAGACCTGAATTGCATCAGAACTGGCGGGATTTAAACAGGGCAGGGCCCTCTCGTCACGGTGAATTTGTAGAAGTTAGGTCTCCAAACCCCAATAACGACGCGCGCCAACAAAGAGACAATAGGCAATGACTCACACCGCTGGCAGCCACAAAACGTTCTTATGACACTAACGACGCAGCTGCCGTAGCTAGTAATTACGTAAAAATGGAAGACATTAGGGACACCTTACTCCAGGAACACGACGTAAAACTTAACAACATTGCATATCCTGTGATTCACATTACTGTAAATGACGTAAAATTTACGGCAGTACTTGACTCTGGCAGTCCCATTTCAGTAATTAGTGAAACAGCTTTTAGCAAATGCAACAAATCGAACGATTGCCCCACACTTCCGTTACGTAAGATTAAATTACAAGGTGCAATCTTTGGAAAAAGTGTAGATGTACGCCAACAAACCTACTTAGAATTCTTTTGTCAAAGCCACAGCTTCTCTATGAACTTTCTTATTGTTCCATTATTGTCGACGGAAATTATGCTGGGAGTAGACTTTTTGAATAAGTACAAAGCAATCTTAAGCTTTCACGATGCTGAAATAAGTTTAGAAAAAGAAGGTAAGTCAGTAGCTTTGAATTTTGAAGATTGGCTCTCAAACCATGACGAAGAAATTAATCGGCTTTACCTCCTGTTAGACAACAGTTCTGAATTTTCGACGGAACTTGACACTAACAATCACTCTGCAAGTACTGACAGGGGTGATATCGACGGCGCATTTGATACTAATGAGTTAATTCAGAATAAAATTCAAACTATTGAAAATTGTAATGACAATGATAGGCAAGTCCTTTTTGAGATTTTACAAGCACATTCCACAGTTTTTACTCACAAAACAGGAACAATCAAGGGATTTCAATACCAATTTCGTGTTCGTGAGCATACTAAATTTTGTGTTAGACCATACGTAATTCCGGCGCATTATAGGGACCGTGTTAGAACAGAAATACAATCTATGCTTGACGAGGGCATTATTGAGCCTGCAGTAAGCTCATACAACTATCCATTACATGTTGTTGAGAAGAAAAATGGATCAATCAGGCTTGTCTTAGATTCGAGACAAATTAATACTATCATTATTCCTGAAACAGACAGGCCGCAAACGTTGTAAGAACTTCTTCAAAATTTCAATGGTGTAAACGTGTTGTCTTCCATTGATCTCAGATCCAGCTTTTATCAGATCGAACTTCATCCAGAATGTAGAAAATACACAGCTTTCCTTTGTTTCGGCGTTTGTTATCAGTTTCGGAAACTTCCTTTTGGTTTGAACATTTCTTCAGCAGCATTCATTCGCGGGCTAAATTCCATATTACCTGAGTTCTTAAAACGTCACATCACCTTATATGTGGACGATGTTCTAATAGCAGAAGCTTCATGGGAAGAACATAATCGCATCCTCAACAGTTTGTTACGTATTTATGCAGAATCTGGAATTACAGTTAACTTGGAAAAGTCTGAATTCGGTAGGTCAAAGGTGAGGTTTTTGGGACATATTATTTCTTCTGAAGGCATTCAGCCGGATCCTGAAAAGTTAGAAGCAATCAGAGCCATTCCAGTTCCATCCACAAAAAGACAAGTCCGCAGTTTTCTAGGTCTCATAAATTTTTACCGTCGTTTTCTGAATATGCAAATTCTTGTTACACCAAAACTTTGTTCTCTCACTGGAAAAAATACTATTTGGAACTGGGACGAAGAAGAACAGTTGGAATTCAATTCTTTGAAAGAATCTCTACTTAACGCGCCAATACTAGCTCATCCAGATCTGTCACAAGATTTCTGCCTTAGCACGGATTCTTCTAAAGTCGGACTTGCTGCCCATTTATTTCAGGAAGCCATAGAAAATGACACTATTGTTCAGAAAACCATTGCTTTTGCTAGCCGAGTGCTAACGAAATCTGAAAAAAATTATTCCGTTACTGAATTAGAAGCTTTAGCTATCGTTTGGGCATTTAACAAATTCCGTTTCTTTCTTTCTGGTAAGCACGTAAAAGTATACAGTGATCATCGTGCATTACAATTTCTTATGTCTTCAAAATTAAATCATGACAGGTTAAAACGTTGGGCATTGTTTCTGCAAGAATTCCGCTTCACAATAGTCTACATTCCCGGCAAGGAGAACATTGTTGCGGACGCGCTGTCACGCGCACCGGCTGGGCTTGAGAAAAGTAACACAGAAGGTAACCTCGAGAAAAATTTCAGTATTCTTTACATTCAGAAAGTCGCCTTTGAAAACTTCATCACCACATCTTTAAAGGACATTGCTCATGAACAAGATAAAGATCCGATTTGGAAAGACATCAAAAGCAAATGGCATGAAAAGACACACACACAGATTCGGCATTATTATCTGGTTAGAAACAACATACTGTTCAAACGCTGCACTGTTGATGACAAGCTATGGGTACTTTGCATTCCTGACGATTTTGTTAATAAGCTCATTTGGTACATTCATTTCAGCTACGCACATTTTGGCCCACGAAAATGTTATCATATTCTTCGAACGACTTGTTATTTTAACAATATGGAAAAGAGAATTCGAAGAGTCTTGTCTATTTGTAAACTCTGTCAAAAGGCGAAACCATCTACTATCTCCCATCGTGCTCCGTTGTTTCCTATAATTCCTTCTAAATTAAAAGAATTTGCTGCTGTTGATCTCTTGGGACCGCTTGTCAGAACATCTAATGGATTTTCGTACGTTCTAGTCGCCGTTGAACTTACTTCAAAATTTGTTTCTTTCACACCGTTACGTAAAGCCACTGGACGGTCTGTATCCAACGCCTTTGTTAAAAATTTCTTACGTGAAGTTGGACAAGTTAGTAAAGTCATTTCAGATAACGGACCGCAATTCAGATCTGCTGTTTGGTCTCGCATGCTTCGCAACCATAAAATCAAACCTGTTTTTATTTCATTGTACTCACCACATTGTAACCCATCCGAACGGATTATGAAAGAAATCAATAAGCTTTGCAGACTTTATTGTCACAGAAAGCATCAGCATTGGGACAGATATTTACACTTATTTCAAAACGTGCTGAATGAAATGCCTCATGACTCCACTGCTTTACCACCTACTCTTGTACTGAAGAATGAAAAACCACCGAACAGAATCAGAGAGCTTGTACCTTTCCCGAATACACGTAAACTTCGACACAAAGACATAATTGATTTGGCTATTAAAAATATAAAATCTGCAGCAGACAAAAGGAGAAAACTACACGGTAAAGCAAATGTAAAGAAATTATATATTGGTCAGAAAGTTCTCATTAAAGCTCATTCATTGTCACATAAGAAGAAACACTTGAGTCACAAATTCTTTCTAGTTTACAATGGACCTTACAGAATCCGACGTATACCACATGATAATTGCGTTGAAGTTGAAACTCTGCGTACTAGGAAGAGTAAAGTTTTACACCACATTTCACATGTAAAACCGTTTATTGAAAGATAATTTGCTTTTTTTTAATGCAACATTTTGGTTTACTTGCAAATACATTATGGATTCAAGGTGCTTTCTGAGAGATACCAGGTGACACACAGGTTGGTTTATGTGACAGCTACACGGTTTTATCACGACGCTATTAATGAGTGACAATTTACAATGTTGCTTTTGCAGTGTATCTGTTTCATATCTGCACAGTTTTTCTGAATTCCTCTGGAAAGTAAAACAGGTTTTAGTAGTAACTTTTGTGGTATAGCAACAATGAGACAGCCTTTTTCGTGGCACAACAATACGTTACAGTACAGTACTTTCCTCATCACAACAATAAGCATAATAACTAAGATATCTATACGCAAAGCATTTCACTTTTGTGTATCATGAGGTAAGTACATTGACTTCTGCAGAACTTATCTTTCGGAGGACGATAACTACGACACTTCCACAGAGATTATGTTACAACATGACGCACAGTTTAGCGCTACAGGACACGTAATTGAGTGATTAATTTTGTACTTAAAACATTTATTTTTAAAGATTTTTGAATTGCAAAGGAAGTTTTCCGTGATACATTTCATTCCATTGCTGTAATTTGTAACACCGGAGGGTATAATTACATTTATCCTCAGGGGGGTACACGCTTACTTTGTGTACCATGTGTGTGGCAACCACAAGGAACCCTAGCTAATATGGTATTTGCTTATACAACTTTACACATCGGTACCATATTTCTCTAACACAGAATTACACAGCTATCTGATTATTTGACAGAGAAACAAACATTCTTTTTACTACGTCAGTGACAGATGTTTACGTAATTACACAGTTGGATAACTTCACACTTATGAAACTGTATTTTGTCTGTACTTTGTAAACTGTTCATATTTTTTCAGAACCATTGTGATACTACGTGAGCTTTGAATGATGTATTTGGTATGGGATCATGATTTTTAAAGTACGTTTGAGGTCGATGACACCATTGAAATGAGCAGAGAATTTTTTTTAGGTTTTGATATTATTGCAGAAAGCTACAACGATTGAGAGATTTGACTGAGGTGTTATGATGTTATTTTTACGACGACGATGTCTATTATGCTGTTGAGATATGTTTATGATCAATAAGATGATGATACCGTATATGAGGAATTTGATTATGCTACGGATTTCTAAGATGAAATATTGAAGACGTGTCGACGAATATGTATATGTGTAATAAAGTAAGGAATAATGAGTAGTGGTTAGGGAGAAAGGATGTTGGAAACCAAGAATCGTACATTAAGAGTTATGAAATGTGTGTAAATGCGTGAATGTACCACAATGCCTACGAAAATTTTTCAGACACTGTTATATTCATACGATTTTGTTTCTACAGATTTGTAACGCAAATTCTTGACCTATGAAATTTTTATATGAGACTGTCGCTGTAGCGAAAACTGCTGTCGTAAATATTTCGTTAAGAAAGGTAAGTGACCATGAAGTAATTCGTTGTGAGCGGCCAGGTGTGCCAGCCGCCTTGAGAAAAAGCCATTAGTGTGTGGCGCAGGTGGAGAAGAAGAAGAAAAAAAAGGGGAGGCCATTATCCTCGCTATTGACGTTCCTTTGTAGAAAGCATCGCAAATGCGACACGCTCATTACTTGGAAACATATCGTACTTTCTGATATTTACTGAAATGCCTAATGAAATGACAAGAAATAGTTTGTCTACACACCTGATTATGACTACTGTCTTTCTAGATGAGATATTTTTTTACTACTTATGAAATGCCACATGGCTATTGAACGATGTTCTTAAGCTTTGCTTTGTACATAGTTGCTTATTTCATTTGATATCTAGTTTCCAGCTGTGTTGCAGCATGGGTTTTATAAAAAAAAAATTCATTTACTAATGTGAACACTTTCTGTCAACAGATCTATTAAATAATTATTTTATGACCCACATTCTTCTAAAAAGGAGCTCTTGGAATGGAAAGAACAATAAGAAGGGACTAATAACAGGAACTGCATACATAATTTTCTTTTCAACTACTTGGTAATTTTTTTTTCGTAGAGTAAGTTTTTGTGATGCATCACTCTAGTGTTAAGATGTGACGTTGCATGGGGGCTTAATTAAATGTAATGAAAATGATTTTGATTTCTTGCTTTAGCAGCTGTCTGTCCGGTTACGAAGTCTCGTAAACGGTTGGCCCTGACTGTTATTATTACGCTATCTGACTGCTTAGAACAATAACAAGGAATGAAATGGAAATTTTCATTAACACTATTAATTAATTAAGTCCCCAGCAACTATAAAACCAACGCAACAACAAGCACAAGGGTAACTGTTCTGTGTGTGGGAGTGTGACTCAACGTACGCATCTGGCACGGTTCTTCTTCAACAACACAAGAATTTTTAGATAACATTTATACTGAATTAATTAAAGGAAATACAAAAACCATAATTACTCAAGAGAACCACAATTACACTCTAATCCAAGAACACAAGCCAGATGCTTTGTTGACTGAACCTGTAATGACGCATTATTTAAAACATGGAAATAATGAAAAATAAATCAAGTTTCGTTACCTTCATATATTGATGACAAGCACTCAAATTATTACAATATATCTCCACACCGACTCGCTATTACAACATCTCAACAAGAATTTTTCAGTATCACATCTCAGCAAGCACTCTCTACTAGCACATCTGAACACGAACTGACTACTACGAGTCCTGGACAAGCACTGACTTCTAGCACATCTCAATAATGACTGTGCCAGTGGAGGCGGCGGAACAATGCTCTCTAGCGATCTCTGGCGCTGTGGCTCAGTGTAGCCACCTTTCATATGCCCTTCCTCCACGGCTAGAATTTGATGGTATTTTTGCCAGCATTGGTGGTGAAAATACCACCAAATTCGTCAAAAAAATATAGACAAAAATAAAAGATAATATTAATACGTAAATATCATATAACTAGATAAAATTTTGGCTTTGCACTGACCTTTCAATAACCTATTATATAGAATACAGTAAGCAATACAAATTCTTTCATACATGTGACTTTACATAACAGTTTATACAAGTATTATGTGGTTAAACAGTTCAATCAATAGCGTCAGCAATGACGAATATGTGCAGGTAAGAGTCTCATAACTTTCCACAAACAGTAATACACAATAAATCAGTATATACAAATATTCACATAAACGCTTTCCATAGCCCAAGAATAAGCAGTTGACAGTTCCAGCAGTAGCACCCAGCAATGGTCAACAGGTGCAAATACCAATAAGTAACATTTTTTCAATAGAAGCAGTCCATCAGTGGCACCCAGTAATGTTGAGTAGGTACAGACATCAACAGGTGACATCTTTTCAGTAGAAGCAGTTCCATAAAATACACTGTCACTGATCACACTGTTCATCAGAGTTTATAAGCAGAAATTAAACATGTCCTAGTGGCACCAATATTGTAGAAAAGGTACAAGTAACAGTCCATAATTTTTTTACAATCACTGATCACACAGTTCATCAGCAGAAATTAAACATGTCCTTGTGGCACCAATCATGTAGAAAAAGTGCAAGTAACAGTCCATACTATTCACCATAACTACTGAGACAGTTCAGTCATGAACAATAGTTTGAATGCACATACAATTTCTTTAACAAATTATTATCAATGCTCTTACACTAAACATACAAATCATAATAAACACACAAATGATATCAGGTAATTGTCACATTAACTATTACAGTACACAATAACAGTTAACCTATAATATTTATGGGTGTCAGTGCAAGCCACAACAAACAAGTGAAATAATATTTAGGAGATAGGTTGGGATCACTTCTCTGGGATTATAAAAGGAAAACACACAAAACACACTCACTCATCTTTCATCCACATTAGTGCTACTGTGTAATTGAATAGTGTTAACTGTGTAAATGTAATTCTGTCAAAATTTTATGTTCATCATGTGTATCAAGTAGTAGTGGCAGCAATGTATAACAGTCAATAATAGTTAGTCAACGTCATAGTCATCATGTCAAGACCAATGTTTGGCAAGCCAGATCAAATTGTACTGTTGCTGAACAACTGTCAGTGAGCCAAGATATGCAAATACTTCCTCTCTTTAAAAAAAAGTGTATACTGCTTATTGATTTAACAAAGTGTGTGTGTAGGCAATCTTCTTTCTACTTGAGTGTTCTAGTCTGCCATCTTCATCCTCCTTGTATCATATGGACCAACAAAAAAAATATGCTCCTCACTTACTTTACCTCTTATCCACCAAAACTCCAATAATCATCAGCATCAATACATCGATACATATAAACCTTTGTCCATGAAAACTCCAATAATCATCATCATTACTTCACCTCTTATCCACCAAAACTCCAATAATCATCAGCATCAATACATCGATAGATATAAACCTTTGTCCACGAAAACTCCAATAATCATCATCATTACTTTACCTCTTATCCACCAAAACTCCAATAATCATCAGCATCAATACCTATAAACCTTAGCACCAATATCATTTCACTTCCATAACAACTCTTTCCTCTAGTCAGTCTCCTCGAACAAGTACAGACAAAATCCTAGTGCAACTTCAATTCATCATCCCATACAATCCGAAGACACAGTGTCCACACACAACCTCTGTATAATCCATCTGACCCAAATTTTCTACTCATTATAAATTATAAGATACATTTTGGTTCCTTGTCCATCATTAAATAAAAGAAATGCATACATGACCTCTAACAGACTTAGTTCGAATAACTCTCAGTAATTAAGTACGATTACGGAGTGTGAATGATCATAATATTTCACAGTGTGTACACCACTTCAAGAATCATGGCAGAAGCAAACATGTGGAGTATTCCTTGTGTCAAGTGTCACTTCCTATTTCAATTGCTCACGAAAATGCAGTGTAATACTGTCAATGGTCTAAACCTAGTTTTGGTCTGTCATGTCGTTAGCTTCCTTCCTATTAGCATAAATTTATACAGCTTCCATAAAACCTCCAGCTCATGTGACTTCTATGAAGTTTCTTGTACTAATGTCGTTCGTTGGATTATAGCAGTTCTTTTTCCTATCTTAAAATATAAGGCACTAAGCGTAAGCAAAACATGCAATAGCGAGTAAATATACCAGTAGAGAACAGAATGTCAACAAGTGGATGCAGCACAATTCTTACAACGAGGCTCTGCCAAGCGAACAATCTATAATTAATACCACAGTGTAACCTAAACTCTATGTTCGTACACTGTACATCAGCATTTCTATATACTAAATTGAAGAGTAGTTATGACAACAAAACAGAAATGTGTAAATGTGAAATCCATACGCACAGCAGCAAACATGCCTTACACAATAAACAGGTCATTAGCATCGCATCGACATAAGCAAATAAATGTTCATATGTAATCTTAATAAGTAAACATGAAGGCGCAAGCAGATAAATCACAAAGTGTAACTTACATATCTAACCACATCAGCACAATTAATCAGATGACAATTATAATTTAAATAAATAAGCACAGCTGGCACATAATAAAAAAAAAATATGACGTCAGTGAAAAAGCATAGCAGCCAAGCGATGCATAATATACGCAAGTAATAACACTGTTCATTAATCAATAATTGTAAAAATCAGTAAATGTACACAAGCACGTCGCTTCACAAGTAAATTCATAGAACATAAAATTTAGCACAAAGTATGAGTCACGTAATCGCGAGCAGCAAATTACGTCTAAAGTACGTACCTAAGTGAAATTATGTTACCTGAAAAATAAACTCAATTAACCGTTACCTTTTTTTGTTTATTACTTTCTTCTTCGAAATGACCTTCTTCCTGAAAATTTTCTCCAAAGCAAGTCGTCTTAACGTCGGACACGCACAGAATTTACCTGAAGGTCGTAAATACTTTATACAACCGTATCCTGAAAAATACTGAACGTTAATAACATAATTTATGAAGTCCTTATAGCTTTATACAGAATTTATTCGGAGAAATTAAACTGTGTATTTATTTACGTCTGTCAGTGCATTCGCACTGAGCGCTCGATCAGCTGTAGGCGCGTGACGTAGGAAGTGATTGTTTGCGGTCAACGACTGCCTTGTGCGGCGCGCAGACTGACTGTTGCTTTGAGTATGTGCCGCCGCCAAACACAGCGCGGTATCCTTGTACTCTCTCCATGTTTACGTATAGCTATTAGTTTCTCACAAGTATGTCATTCCACAAAAATTTTAACGTTTGATATATGATGTATTCCTTTAGAGCGTCGAGATTTAAGAGTTTCTACTTCAACAGTGTTATCATGAATGATTTTGCGAACTCTATATGGACCGTTATAAAGCAGAAAAAATTTGCGACACAAGCCTTTTCCTTTATGAGACAAACGGTGGGACTTAATTAACACCTTCTGGCCAACTGACAAGATTTTTAAACGACCAGGACGCTTAGCTGATTTCTCTCTTCTAGCAGCCGCAGACGCAATATTTCGTAGAGCCAGGTTGACAACTTCAGAATGCCGCAGTTTCCGTGAAGGCGGAAAAGGAACGATTTCAGAAATGCGATTTGTTGGTACTTTATTTTTTAATATCAATAGAGGCGGTAAAGAAGTTGAGTCATTAGGAAGTTCATTCAGAATGTTTTGAAAAATATGAAGATACTGATCCCAAGTTCTGTGATTCTGATGACAATAAAGACGGCACAATTTATTGATTTCCTTCATCCATCTCTCTGAAGCATTAGATTGAGGGTGAAAAAGTGAAATGAAGATTGGTTTAATTTTACGACGCCGTAGAGTACGAAGCCAAATTTTAGAGCGAAACTGTGATCCATTATCTGATATAACCTTGTCAACATGACCAACTTCTTTAAGAAAATGTTTGATGAAAGCGTTAGATACTGAACGAGCTGTTGCTTTGCGTAACGGTGTAAAACACACATATTTTGATGTCAGTTCCACTGCTACGAAAATGTACGCAAAACCATTAGTAGAACGAACCACTGGACCGAACAAATCGACTGCAGCCATGTCCTTTAATTTCGCTGGAATGATAGGAAACAACGGTGCTCTGTGAGAAATCGTTGGAGGCTTAGCCATTTGACATAATTTGCATTTGGCAAGAACGGATCGAATACGTTTTTCCATATTACTGAAGTAGCAATTTTCTCGTAATTTATGAAAGCATTTTCTGGGACCAAAGTGTGCATAACTGAAATGCGTATACCAAATCAATTTATTGACCCACTCATCAGGAATACAAACTAACCAAACAGAGTTGTCGACCGATTTCCGTTTAAAAAGAATGTCATTGTGAACTAAATAATGCTGTCTAATCGCTACGCTTTCCTTTCTCCTCCACTTCTCCTTAATGTCCTTCCAGATTGGATCCTTATTTTGCTCCTTAGCGATGTCCTGGAGCGAAGACGAAATAAAGTTCTCAAACGCAACACCTTGAATATACATCAAACAATAATGGTTTTCTTTGCAGTCCTCTTCAGCACTTTGTTTCAAACCCATAGGTGCACGTGATAAAGCATCAGAAACAATATTTGAAGATCCCTGTATGTAAACAATACGAAAATCAAATTCCTGTAGGTACAACGCCCATCGTGACAATCTGCCATGAGTTAATTTTGTCGACATAAGAAATTCCAGAGCTCGATGATCAGTGTAAACCTTAGTATGTCTACCGAACAAAAATGTGCGAAATTTTGTGAAAGCCCAAACAACAGCCAAAGCTTCAAGTTCCGTAAGCGAATAATTCTTCTCTGATTTAGAGAGAAGACGACTTCCAAATGCAATAGTCTTCTGTACTACAACGCCGGCTTCTTCTACCTCTTGAAATACATGTGCACCTAGGCCTTTGTATGATGAGTCCGTCGCCAAACAAAAATCTTTAGATAAATCCGGATGTGAAAGAAGTGGAGCAGCAACTAAAGCATCACGAAGTTGTTCAAATTCTGATTGAGCTTCCTCATCCCAACACCAATTAGATTTCTTTCCAGATAGTTCACATAAACGAGGTGTGGCCAAATTGTCCAATCTAACAAAGCGTCTAAGAAAATTACAGACACCAAGGAAACTACGAACATCACGTTTTGTGGTAGGAACAGCATAATTACGAATAGCGTCTAGTTTCTCTGGATCAGGGAGAATACCTTCTATAGAAATAATGTGACCGAGAAATTTCACCTGAGAACGACCAAATTCTGATTTTTCCAAGTTCACTGTCATGCCAACTCGTGCAAAAATACGTAATAATGAATCCAAAATTTTTTTATGCTCACTCCAAGAACGTTTAGCAATAAGAATATCGTCAACATATGAAGTAATATTGTCACGAAGATAAGCAGGTAAAATTTCATTTAAGCTACGAATGAATGCTGCTGAAGATACAGTAAGTCCAAACGGTAATTTCCGAAACTGGTAACAGTTACCGAAGGCTAAAAAGGCAGTATATTTTCTACAATCAGGGTGGAGTTCTATTTGCCAAAAACTTGCGCGCATATCAATCGTGGATAAAACTTTAATTCCATGGAAATGTTGAAGAAGTTCATCTAAATTTTGTGGACGGTCAGTTTCAGGAATAATAATATTATTTATCTGTCTGGAATCCAGAACCAAACGAATTGATCCATCCTTTTTAAGAACAACGTGTAATGGGCTGGTATAAGGGCTGACTGCTGGCTCAATAATGCCCTGATCTAACATGTATTGAAGTTCATTCTTAACCTTGTCTCTGTAAGCCAAAGGAATAGCGTACGTTTTCCCGCGAAATGGTGTGTGTTCTTTTACTTTAAATAAATATTGTAAGCCTTGTATAGTTCCTGTGTGATGACTAAACACTGTAGCATGTGAAGTCAAAATGTGGTGCAGCTCTTCTCTTGCAACGTCATCTGGCACTTCAGCTTTCTTAACCTTTTCATTAATTAATTCTTCGCTATTAATTACATCATCCATCGCGTCTCTGTATCTATTGTCATTGTCATGAATAAAAACATTGTCGTCATAATGCTCAACGAAAACATCAGAAGTAAGAAACCTTAAACATTTTGTATCTGATACTGATCTTGCTAAACACTCGAAAAATTTCAAACATTTCGGCATTCCGGCAACAGTCAAATTCACACTTCCTTCTTTAAAGTTCAAAATTGCCTTATGTGCGTTAAGAAACTCCATACCTAATATAATCTGTGTACTGAGTAATAAAATTAGCAGAAAATTCGTATCCTTGACAAATGAAATTTAGGTTGGTCTGTTGTTTAACTTCCACACCTTTTCCAGAAATCGCTCCTCGAATTGTAGTTTTAGAAATAGGTAACACAGGACAGGCAATAGTTCTTTCACATATACGAAAAACCGATTCACTAATGACGTTCAATGGGCTCCCAGAATCTAAAACTGCAGTGAACTTATTCTTACCCACACATACTTCAATAACAGGATGTAAAAATGCGTCTACATTAGTTTCCTTTTCGTCTAACAAAATGTCTCTCATGTCTTCCAGTCGTACGTAGTGTAAAGTCGAAGTGTCATTACTTTCTGAACCGTCTATATTGCTGCCAGAAGCCGAAGCTGCTAGTCATTGTCGATTGTTTGCGTCACGTCTTTGATTATTCGCGTCATTTCGCGGATCAATTTCTACTAATTGCACTTGTCTCTCTGAAGTTCTGTCACGTGGAGGATGCCAATTAGGTCCTTCCTGTCTGTTAGATGCAAATTCTTGGTTGTGTCTGTTATTAAAATTTCTGTTTTCCTGTCTGTCTGCATAACTACTTCTTGTGTAATTTCGACTGTCACTTCTGAAGTTATTGTTGTATCTACTACCCTGGTTATTTCTGTAGTAAGAATTTCTGTTATTGTATGAATAATTTCTATCTTGATGATACCGATTACTGTTTCCGTATGGTTGATCATTCCGGTAGGAATTACCGTTATTATAATTGTCTGTGTAATTTCTGTTAGAACGTCTGTTATTGTCATAAGGCTGGTATCTATTGTCCTGTCTGTTACGTCTGTCATTCTCAAAGTTACCCAAATAACGTCCGTTCCGATCACTATCCCTTTTCTCTGAAAATGTATTGTAATTACTGCTACTGAAAAAATTACAAGCAGTCCCGTCGTCGTTGTCATACTCAAGTTCTTGTAGCAAAGTCTTAAAAGTCTCAATGTCGTCTTTACATCTTCCAGCTAAAGCAATTTGTCTTATGGATTGTGGCAGCTTAGTTAAACAAATGCGAATTACTTCAGTCAGGCTATAAGGGTTGGAAAGGAACTGATTCTTTCGAATCGTGTCTTCAAAATATTCCGCTGGCGTGCGGAACTCAGACTGTTTGAAATTACGCTGCATAATAAGACTGTGTTTGACTCTGTCTTGCGTGTTTTCGGACCAATATGCCGATAGAAATGCATGATAAAAATCATTTAGGTTATTACAATCTCTAATGAGTGCGCGCATCCGCGTCGCCGGTTCGTTTTCTAAATATCCACACATAAATTCCAGTTTGTGACTTAGTGGCCAATTTGGTGGGAGTGCATACATAAATTGATCTAACCATGCACATGGATGTATGTCATTCTTAGAATTGCGGAAGATCTTAAATTTCCGAACAGACAAAAAGTGTTTATAGTCAAAGTTTTCGCCTCGTGGCGACAAAGACCTACCGCGTCTGTCCCAGTTTGAATGTCGATTATTGTCAAGTTCGCGCGCCTGGCGCTCTCTTGTTGCATCCCGTAAATGAAACAAATTATTTTCTTCAAACCCCTCTGGTATCTGTGATTCTAAATCTCTTTTGCCGTCTTTTCCTACGATTTCGCCTTCAATTTGTTTGACTTGCTTTTTTAATGCCTCAAATTCCCTTTTCACGCGTTCATTAAATTTTCCCTGATTTTCAACATGCTTATTTATGTCCTGATACTCTTCGGTTTCTGCAAATGGCAATGGTGCTGTATCATCTGAATCTCTGTCCCCATGTAAACTAAGATTTGTCAATTTATCTGAAATCTCCTCAACTCTTTCCGATAAGTCACCTATTTTTTCTTTCTGTTTACCTACGTCTTCTGTAAGTGTCGCGACTCGGGTTTCAGTGTTGACACATTTGGTAGTTAACTGTTCATATTGTTGTGTTAGGTTATTTAATCTGTCATTTGGTATGGATTCCTCGATTCTCTCAAATATTTCTTCCTTATCGTGTGCACGTTGTAAATTTAACTCTGAAAATTTCTGCACTATCACGCGATATCTTTCCTCCTGTTCTCTATCCTGTTCCCTTTGTCTAATCTCTACTGCAATTAATCTATTATTGTGAGCATTCAAAATCGGTTGTACTTCTTCTCTAATTTCTTTCTTTAATTCATCTTTCATGTTTTTGAAACATGTCCCTAGTCGTGAATCTAACCGTGTTTCCATTGTTCCCATCTCTGTTTTAATTGTTCCTATCTCTGTTTTAAATTCAGATCGAAACTGCTCCATTGTTCCCATACCAGTTGTAATTGTTCCTATTTGTGATCCCTGTGAGTCTAACCGTGTTGCCAAAGTTCCTATCTCTGTTTTAATTGTTCCCATATCAGTTGTAATTGTTCCTATTTGTGATCCCAAATTTAATATTGCACCCATCAACTGCTCCATATTAAATGGTTCAAAATTCTTTTCGCCCCTAACATTTCCCGCAAAACCAGTTTCCTTCGTCATGGCTGTAAAGCTATTTGTGTTCGATACTATTTCAGAATCTTCTGTCGTTAATCTCGAATTCTGAAAACTTTCTGATTGAGAAAAATTTTGAAATGGTTCTGGACTATTTTCCCTGCTTATTAAATTGTTTTCCACTTCATTATTCATCATACTGTTCCCCTGTGTTGGCGAGTTCGCCATGTAAACAATTTCGTCATTCTGACTATCCATCATTTTTGCCTTTTTCATCGATCGCGTAATCATTTACAAAACATACAAAACTCGTCACTGTACGAAAATTACAGAGAATATAACACGTTATCACCAACAATACCATTCACACAGAATGCTTCCCTCAAACGCGATTAACGAACAATTGAAATAATTGCACTAAATCGTCAAACGCGTATACAAGGCAACAAAAAAAAATAAATTTTGAAAAATACCATTAGAAGAATGCCAATTACCAAATCTACACATGCAATATAGACTACAATTACTAGACTACAAATTACTACAACAATACTACTGTCTACTATTTTTACAATCAGAAGAATTCCAAGGGACGATCCTGGCAGGGTCGCCACGTGCATGGGGGCTTAATTAAATGCAATGTAAATAATTTTAATTTTTTTTGCTTTAGTAGCTGTCTGTCCGGTTACGAAGTCTCGTAAACGGTTGGCCCTGACTGTTATTATTACGCTATCTGACTGCTTAGAACAACAACAAGGAATGAAATGGAAATTTTCATTAACACAATTAATTAATTAAGTCCCCAGCAACTATAAAACCAACGCAACAACAAGCACAAGAGTAACTGTTCTGTGTGTGGGAGTGTGACTCAACGTACGCATCTGGCACGGTTCTTCTTCAACAACACAAGAATTTTTAAATAACATTTATACTGAATTAATTAAAGGAAATAAAAATACCATAATTACTCATGAGAACCACAATTACACTCTAATCCAAGAACACAAGCCAGATGCTTTGTTGACTGAACCTGTAATGACGCATTATTTAAAACATGGAAATAATGAAAAATAAATCAAGTTTCGTTACCTTCATATATTGATGACAAGCACTCAAATTATTACAATATATCTCCACACCGACTCGCTATTACAACATCTCAACAAGAATTTTTCAGTATCACATCTCAGCAAGCACTCTCTACTAGCACATCTGAACACGAACTGACTACTACGAGTCCTGGACAAGCACTGACTTCTAGCACATCTCAATAATGACTGTGCCAGTGGAGGCGGCGGAACAATGCTCTCTAGCGATCTCTGGCGCTGTGGCTCAATGTAGCCACCTTTCAACGTAAGTTTTAAACATGGCCATTTTTACTGTAATATTTTTTCTGCTTGAGCTATCTCATGTTTAGGTATAAGTTGCTGCTGTTTGCCAGGCATAGTGTTATTGAATTTGACTTTGTATTATTCTGTTAAGCCAGTTTTACTAATGATTTATTTTTATTGTTGCTGCACAGTGCCTTAGATTAGTTGTAATATTACAATTGCTTTGCTAATTTCTTAATGCTGCTTGCTTCGCAAATCTGCGTTTTTTTTCATTGCTGTTTATATTAATTGTTTTATGTGATGCTGCATTGCCTGGTCCCTTAGTTTAGCATCTGAGCTCAGTAGATTTAAGTTAGCTTAAGAGGGGGTAGACTATATAAGAAACTAACTATGATGGATTGGAAGAAATGCATTGAGAAGCTTAAAGAAAATGCTTTGGCCAAAAAAAAAGGTATTTTGAAAGAGAATATGAACCAAAAAAGTAGGGTTTAGGGACAACAGATATAGGTAGGATTTTCTTGGAAATAAATAATGAGTTAAGAAATATGTGAAATAAATACAGAAAGCATGCTTGGATAGGATTTTTTTGGTGGAAGCAAAGGTTGAAATAAGACGAAAGATCTATGGAATGAAGTTTTGGTTTGGACTGCAGTACCAAAAGTTACACTGAAAACGAACCCTGTCCTTTCCATTGTGTTATCCCACTATGTGTTTGTGTACCCTTGTGTATTTGTTTTCTTCCTGTCTTTGTGTAGTTTCATAGAATTTTTTTCTTCTAATACTCAGCTACATTCACTATGATGAGGAATACTGTTATCCTCAAATATAATTGATATTAATAATATGTTATTTAACTTGTAAATATGCTTAGATATTATTTATTATGTTCTGTTTTAATGCTCATGTGTAAAGTTGATGTTTCAAAAGCTATTCTGATCTTTTATGTATGTACTCATGTCATAATTCCTGTAACATTGATGTATATGTTTATTTCTATTGTGTTGTAATGCCTGTACTACAAATATTATCTGTATTGTTATGTTCTTTAATGATGTATTTTGTACCTTTGTAATTGAATTCTCATGTTATAATATTGTAATTGACACCAGTTCTTCAAATTAAGTATCATTTCACTGCACACGCTTCTGTTGATCATAGTATATGGACAATATGTGAGAAGTAGGGACTGTTAGTGTTTAGACGTGTGTTAATAATTCAGCAAGGGACTGGATAACAGCATTGCTGGTTCTAAAGACAATTCCAAAAACTTTGTGAGTGCACAAGTGGTGGTTATGGACTTGCTACATTATCCGCAAGACTCTTCAATGGTGATTGTGCACCTGCACAGTCGCAGCAGATGGCTGCTGGCCATCTCTACAAGGACTACAGTGGGTCTATACCTTTGATGATCCACCAATACCATTATTTCTACAAGGACTGCAGTGGGTCTGCGCCTCTGGTGGCCCACCAATACCGTAATCTCTACCAGGACTACAGTGGGTCTGCTCTGTGATGACCTACCAAACGATATTCTTCAAAACTTCGATTGACTCCGCTGTGGGTTTGCCCTGTTGTGGCCCATTACCTGTCTGCATGTCGAGTCAGCACTGTCTTTCCGTTGGAAGGACAACGCTACTTCTTCAAGACTGCATGGAAATCCACTACTTCCGTGTGCATTTTCTTTTACTGCTCAGACTTTGAGAAAAACACTGCTATTTTACCGTCATGAACGATCAGGACTGTCTTTATGGACTGTGAGAAAATTTTAGCTTTTGACCAACATTGTATCAATAAGTGTGTGCATTTGATTTCTTTGTTATTGTAATTGTGAAAAAAATTTTAACAAATATGTATTGGCCAGTGCCCAACAAAATTTGTAAAATTTTTTTGTGGGGAGCATGGGGGCTATGTAAGTAGGCTGTTTAGGTTTTTTTATTGGTAACGCCACCTCTGTATCAAAATCACTGGCTGTGCTGTGTGCAGTCTGTGGCTGCTTTTCATTGTTGTAATACTCGCCATTGTAGTGTTAGGCAGCTGGCTGTGAACAGCGCGTAGCGTTGGGCAGTTGGAGGTGAGCCGCCCGCAGTGGTGGATGTGGGGAGAGAGATGGCGGAGTTTTGTAATTTGTCATGAACTGCTATATATATGATGATATCAAGGTAAATACATTGTTTGTTCTCTATTAATATCTTTCATTTGCTAACTATCCCTATCAGTAGTTAGTGCCTTCCATAGTTTGAATCTTTTATTTAGCTGGCAGTAGTGGCGCTCGCTGTATTGCAGTAGCTTGAGCAGCGAAGATTTTTGTGAGGTAAGTGATTTGTGAAAAGTACAGGTTAATGCTAGTCAGGGCCATTCTCTTATAGATATTATTGAAAGTCAGATTGCGTTGCGCTATAAATATTGTGTGTCAGTTTAAGGACAGTCTTGTATAAATTGTTCGAAAGGGGACGTTTCATTGTGTCTGACTTAGCTTTCTGGCAAATTTTACATGACGCTAAAACTCGTCGTATACGTTTTTCCATGTTGGTAAAATAATAGTTCTGTCTCAGTATAAGAAAACATTTTCTGGCTCCGTAATGTGCATAACTTAAATAAGTATACCAGATTAATTTGTTAACAAGCTCGTCAGGAATGCATAATAACCAATTGTTGCTGTCTGGATGAGAGCGGCGAAACAGAATGTCACTGCGTACAGTGTAGTGGTTCCTAATCGTAACATTATTCTTATCTTGCCAAAGGTGTTTAATTTCTTTCCACACATTGTCTTTGCTTTGCTCTCGTGCTATGTCCTGTAATGACGATGAAATAAAATTTTCAAATGCAACTAGCTGAATGTACATGACACTGAAATTTGCTTTGCAGAAGTTGGTTGCGACGTCTTGCTGATTGTTGCTGAGAGAGCGAGATAGTGCATCTGCTATAATATTTTGTGTGCCGGGAATGTGAACAATTGTAAAATTAAATTCCTGTAAATAAAGTTTCCATCTGCTTAATCTGTCATGAGTGAATTTAGCCGAAAGTAAGAATTGTATCGCTCTGTGATCTGTGTAAATGGTGGTATGTCTGCCATAAAGAAAGTGCCTAAATCTCGTAAAAGCCCATACAACACATAATGTTTCCAGTTCTGTAACGGAATAATTTCGTTCAGCATGTGAAAAAATTCGGCTTGCAAATGCGATGTTTTTGTTTACTGTAGAGCCATTTTCTTCAGTTTCCTGAAAATGTGTACGCCTAAAGCGGTGTTGGAACTGTCGGTGGCAATGGAAAAATTTCTAGTAAGATCTGGGTGCGATAAAAGTGGAGCATTCAACAAAGCATGTTTCAGGTTCGCAAATTCAGAATGTGCTTGCTTATCCCATGACCAAATAGTGTTTTTAACTGTTAATTGGCATAATCTAGGTGTGTCTAAAGCAGAGTGATGAATAAATTTACGAAAAAAGTTAATTAAGCCCAAAAAGCTGCGTAATTGTTTCTTCGTTGTATTAACAGTAATGTCACGTAGAGCTTGAAGTTTTTCCGGATCAGGCGCAATGCCTTCTGCTGAAATTATGTGTCCAAGAAATTTTATAGAAGTTTTACCAAAATGCGATTTACTGAGATTAACTGTGAGTCCTTGCGCACGAAAAGTTTCCAACAGTTGTTCAAGAATCAGATTGTGTTCACACCAGTTGGCTTCTGCAATAAGAATGTCATCTACGTACGTCGTGATAATGTCTTTCATGCAAACGTGTGTCGGATGGCGTCAAAATTAATAACATTTTCGTGAACAAGATTCTGCGTGTCAAAATTATTGCTTACGTTACTGGAATATGCAATCTGTGCTGTATCTGGTTAAATTCTATCGTACGTGTTATTATTTTCGGGAAGATGCTGTGGCATATCCACTATTTGAGCTGCTCTGTTATTCCTTACTGACGTGTTACGCTATAGATGACACCTATTATCTGGTTCATTCATGATAATATGTTGTTGCTAATGTTCTTGCTGCTGAAAAGATCAACTGTTATTAAATGTACGCTGAAAATTGTGCTCATTATTTTCTACGTCTGTCATGATAGTCACTTCTATACGGTGCATTTGCGATAGGAATTAAAATACTGTGTTTCCTGTACGTAGTTATTTCTTTGCTGCTGAGCGTTACTATTTGTTGTAGCTGAGACTATACGTGCACGCGGCGAAACATTAAAGCTTGGTTGACCTTGTAGAATGCATTGTTGGTTACTTATGCTAAGCCTCTGACTTTGATGCTATTGTGGAGAAAAACATCTATTGTTATAAAAATGTGGTTGCGACTGCTGAAAATTTTGTACATACTGATGATTAAAAAATTTTCTGATATTAAAGTTCTCGTAGTTCTGGAGTGCCTAACGAAAATTGTCACATTCGGTAAAAATTTGTCATATCCAGTTTTCATTACTTATTCTTAATACTAGGTAGAGCAAACGTTAAAGAGCTATTTTGATAGATATAAAGGATAGTAGAAGAGAAGGCAGCAGTGCAGAAAACTAAAGATGAAACAGCACTACTACAGCTCGGGGCCATATGCACGCTACGGCACATATTCATTAAAGCGTAATGAATCCCCTGTGGTCTATTACGCACTGCAAATAAGTTTTAGCTTTTGCGTTACAGGCAATGGTAGTAAAATTTCAAAAGCAAGTTGTTGTATCCATACTAATTTCAGCTTCTGTATTATAGGCAATAGCGGTGAAAATACAATGGCAAATTGTCGTATCGAGTTCAAAGCCAGTTTCTGAAATACAGGTAATAGCGGTGAAAGTACAAAAATAAATTGTCGTATACGGTACAAATCGTGTATCTGTGCTCTGTCATTATTAAATTCTTTCGATTTTTTTACACATACGAATTGCTTATTATCAACATTCTTATCACTGAATTTGAGAACACGTTCAGGTTTGTGTGAGAATCTGTTTGTCAGTGTCATTTCGGATTTCAAGTTGCGTAGCTTTTCAGATTTTAAGTCGCGTAATCTCTGTAGATTAGCCAAATTGTACGCGCTGCGTAAGTCTGACAAATGTTCAAAAGGTGGCGTCTGCTGTGACGTATTATTAACTGAAATACTTTTTATCTCTGTTACTTCTTGCTGTAAATTTGACAATTTTCTACGTAAGGTGTTATTAGATGAATCAATCTCATTAATTGTCTGCTGTAAATTTTGAAATTCAGGTGTTTGATTAAATGAAACCGGTGAAGTATCGTCTGATTTGCTGTCATTATTACTTTCAGTGACGTCAATACGACTGGTCAATTCATCACATTTTTCAGTCAGTATTTTTACCTGATCATCGGTTTTATTGTCAGTGGCATTAATCTGTTTTTGCAATTTACGTGTAGCTTCGTTCAGTTTTTTAACGTCAGCTTTGACGACGTCGGAATCCTGTGTTAGTTCTAATTGTTCGAGTCTGTCGGTCACTGCTTGAAAATCTGTTGCGTATGTGTCTGTTTTCGATTTAAGATCGGAAATTTCGTCACGTAATTCTGTGTTCGACTGTTTGATAGAATTAATTTCGTCGGACATTGAAGCAATAATGTTGTCTACGTACGTTTTTGCTTTCGCAAACATTTTACGTTTGTCTTCTTGCCTCTGTGCAGTGATTGTTTCCATTACTTGACGTTTTACTTTATTTTGATCCTGAATACATTTGTGGAAACGCGTATCACTGTTTTGTATGTGGAGATTAAAACGTTCGTCAATCTGTGTGTTCTGTTGCTCGAATTTCGCCTCTATCTTAGCATCCATTGTACGCGAAAGTTCTGCTGTCATTGCTTTAAACTCGTCGCGTAATTGTGTAGCTTTTTCAGAGCATTGTTTAGCGACTCCGCTAATTTCATCTCTAAGTGTTTCTGTTGTAGCTGTTTGCATTTCCCTTAATTCCTGAGCAACTGACCTAATTTATTCGCTACTTTTTCTTGAACAAGCCTCAATTTCCTCGCGTAACTGTTCCTTAGTGTCATGACACTGCGCAGCAACGGCTCTAATTTGTTCACTAAGCTGTCTGGAATTATTGTCTAATTTTTCATTTAACTTTCTGGAATTGTTGTCTAATTTTTCATTAAGCTTGTCTTGTTTTTCGTTCTGTTGTTTGACCTGTTCACTAAGTGGTTTGAGATTTACATAATTGTTGTCTAATTTTTCACTCTGTTGTCTGACCTGTTCACTAAGTTTGTCTTGTTTTTCATTGAAGTGTTGTTTAAGATTTTCACTGTGTTGTTGTAGCAATCTTGCCATAATTTGTTCCAAGCCATTATTACCTACTCCATTCTCTGTACTGTTTGACAGTGTATTTGCTATTGTCGCGTTTTGTGTGACCATTTCGTCATTCTGTACTTTACAAAAAGGTTTATCAGTCTGATGTACACTGTCAGACATTATTTCGGAATTAAATAAATCCGTCGTACTTTGTGTATCCTGTTCATTTTCATTAGACAAATATGTGTGTTCGTCACGTGAATTTAGTAAACCGGTTGTGTGGCAGCGCTCATTACAATAGAGTGTCCCGCGTCATCGATTGTCGTCAAATCAACAGAGGACATAACTGAGTTCGTTTGTTCATAATTAAGATCTACATCATTATTGGTGGTTGTGACGCACTGATTGTCAGTGAACGCAGGATTGTCATCATTACACTGCGTGTCACAAGTATTATCGGTGAAGTTGGTTAAGTCGGTTATTTCGTTCATAATACCACGCGATACACTATTCACAGTCTTTCGCGGCATTTTTACTGTAGTCACAATTATTCACAAATAAAATAAGCACAATGCAAAAAGCAACAAACACAAATACAACAGAGCAACGAATTGCCGATGATCTGAAGAAAGAAATTCATACATTAGTAAAAGCGTTGCGCCAAATGCTAATTATATTTAAGCAAATAAGAGCAGATATCTGGCTACGTTACAGAAGATTCTCAACGAAATACGATCCTGGACCGGATGTCGCAAAGTGTAACCTCCCCACAAAAATTTATGATAATATTTAAAATGAGAATAGACATAGAGCTAAGTGTAACCTCCCCACAGAAATTTGGAAAAAGACAATAATTGAATGTTAGTCGGAATAGAACCTAGTGTAACCTTCCAGCAAATAAATTTAATGACAATGACAATTAAATAAAAATTAGCAATCTGACCCAAGTGGCCCGCATCTCGTGGTCGTGCGGTAGCGTTCTCGCTTCCCACGCCCGGGTTCCCAGGTTCGATTCCCGGCGGGGTCAGGGATTTTCTCTGCCTCGTGATGGCTGGGTGTTGTGTGCTGTCCTTAGGTTAGTTAGGTTTAAGTAGTTCTAAGTTCTAGGGGACTTATGACCACAGCAGTTGAGTCCCATAGTGCTCAGAGCCATTTGAACCATTTTTTTGACCCAAGTGTAAGCTCCCCACAAAATGAAAGTCAATTCAGTGATAATAAAATCTCAGTGACAATGAAAACGCAAATAGACCGAAATGTCGATCTTAGGCCCTGTGCAATAATTAAACTCAAATTCTTACCTCAGTAAAACTGCATCTGCTCTTATTTTTCGTCATAGCTTGGAGGAAATGCATCGCAAACATTGTTTGAACTTAAGTAAATTTTTCTTTAAAGGGAATGGAAGGCAAATATTCTTTCAATAAAATGTTTGTTTTGTTAAAGTGCTTGGTTTGAAAACAAAATTATTATTGGGGCGATTCTTGAACAAATTAGTTACAGTTAATTTACACTACATTATCAGATGTGCGCAATGCTGCTTCATTACCTTATTAAAAAATATACCATGTCGTGAATCTTGACCAGAGTGCCATGTCGACGCCCGCCGACTCCTCACACAACAGCTAACTCCCTACATGCAACTGAACTCTACTGCGACTCGACCGCAACTGTACTCTCGCGCAACTCGTCTGCGACTGACTAGGAACGACAAATAGCTCTCTGGTCAGAGACTCTGCAATGCCTCGCCATCGCCGCCACACAACATACGTGTTTCAATGTGCAGGCGAAAACTTTGCAAGTAGAAGATTCTGTGGTGTTCGATGTTGTTTATCCTCTAGTGCTAGGCATCTCATGGAAGACTGTCCATGAAGCAGTCAATAATGGTGACTTCCTCTTGGTATTTCACAAATTGATAGTAGGGAATTTGTCTAGTAGGGTGCTTCATAAGTTACTTATTGAGCACTGTTACCGGTTACAACGTGGATACGAGCAGCTGGTACACTACACTGAAAGCGAGCCTGTAGCAGTGTTAGCCATCTGTGTAGAGTTATTGGAAGCATGCATTATTGGAAATGTTGTTGAGGGTCTACGCTACGACGACCAGTCCGAGAAGCTTTGCGGATATAGGAGGAGGACGATGATTTCACGTGCCGTTGACAACTAAGGCTTAAGAGACGGATTAGCCGAGGATGGGGAAGGGTATCCGCCGTGGCCTTTCAAAGAAACCATACCGGCATTTACCTGAAGCGATTTAGGGAAACCTTGGAAAACTTTGGGTTTCAACAGTCGTCCTCCCGAATGCGAATTCAGTGTGCTAACCACTGCGCCACGTCTCTCGGTTTTGCGGATTTAAATTAGATGGTTGTTCAGTTTGAGAATGATCATCTTCGTGGCAGAAAGCGTAAAGCTATCTCGGTCGGTCTTGAGTCACTTGTGATGGAAGAATTTCCAAACCAGGAAATGGCTACGCAAAAGACATACGGGAAAAGGCTGCTTCGACAAGGCCACTTAGTGCACGCCTGTCCTGTGGCTTGGGAAGTTAAGATGAACTGACGCCAGAAGAATCATGAAAAAGTTGGGAGCTTGAGTGGTCCGATCAGGCTTTGTAGTAAGATTAAGGAGGTGTCAATTGTCTGCTTGCCGTCTGTTCCTGATCTGTATTAACAACATAGGAGACAATCTGAGTAGCCGTCTTAGATTGTTTGCAGATGATGCTGCCATTTACCGTCTTGTAAAGCCATCAGATGATCAAAACGACTTGCAAAATGATTTAGATAAGATATCTGTATGGTGCGATAAGTGGCAATTGACCCTGAATAAGGAAAAGTGTGAAGTTATCCGCATGAGTACGAAAACAAATCAGCTAAATTTCGATTACACGATAAGCCACACAAATCTGAAGGCTGTAAATTCAACTAAATACTTAGGGATTACAATTACAAATAACCTAAATTGGAACGATCACATTGATAATATTGTGGGTAGAGCAAACCAAAGACAGCATTTCATTGGCAGAACACTTAGAAGGTGCAACAGGTCTACTAAAGAGACTGCTTACACCACGTTTGTCCGCCCTATTCTGGAGTATTGCTGTGCGGCGTGGGATGCACATCAGATGGGACTTACGGATGACATCTAAAAAGTACAAAGAAGGGCAGCTCGTTTTGTATTATCGCGCAATAGGGGAGATAATGTCACAGACATGACACATGAATTGGAGTGGCAATCATTAAAATAAAGGCATTTTTCGTTGCGACGGGATCTTCTCGTGAAATTTCAGTCACCAGTTTTCTCCTCCGATTGCGAAAACATTCTGTCGGCACCCACCTACATAGGGAGAAATGATCATCACGATAAAATAAGACACATCAGGCCTCGCACTGAAAATTTTTTAAGTGCTTGTTTATCCCGTGTGTCGCTCGAGAGTGGAAAAGTAGAGAAACAGCTTGAAGATGGTTCATTGAACCATCTATCAGGCACTTTATTGTGAATAGCAGAGTAATCACGTAGATGTAGATGTAGATGCATGAGTCTAGACCATGAACCAACGTGTGGTTTAATGGAGTCTTCTTACTTGATTTCAAGTGGGACAATAAGTTTGTGAATATTTGTAGATTACCTCGGTCAAGCGAGGTACACACACTGTCATTTAAGTCAACGTTTAGAGATTAGAAGTCTCGTGGGAGGATGAAATTAGTTTAATGATTCAGGGGTTGGCATGGATCGGTGAATTTACTTTGTGAAGCGTTTTTTGGATTGTGAATTTTTTTTTAAAACTCACTGTGCTTTAGACTATAGTAACAAACGCTCCTTGTTCAGGTTCTTGCCTGGTAAGAAGTTCTCCATGTGTACACATGGTACACTTGAACTGGTTTGCAATGTGAGTGCTAGTGGCGCAATTTCAAGATATATCATTTAGAACGAGAGAAAGCATGTAATCTGTTAACTCTTAACTCACTGAGATTAGACTGAGCAAATGTTTTCGAACTCGATCTCCAAACTCAGCTCTGGCGGAATGCTTCTACGTATGCCCCCTTTACCCTCCTTAAATCGCTAACCCTGTAATGTTTCACTCCCGATTGCATTATCACTTTCTATGTTTCTTGTGGATACGCAAATGTTTCCTTCAGAATAGCAAAAATGTGTTTGCGGAAACGTGTCAGTTTTAACGATCCTAAGTTTTATAAAATTGTTAGTCGGTGGATGAAGGAAGATGCCAGTGATAGAGATTAAGAAACACAAGAAAAAGACATATATTACAATACCCAGGCGTCACAATTTTTTCTAGCAGAAGATCAATCAGACAACGAACTTCAGTACAACTGCCATTGTTACCTTCTCGTTTCTCTACTAACATTCGTAATGTTTCGTTAAAATCGAATATGTTCTGAATTGTGATAAAGAAAGTAGATTCCAGTTTTCGTTTTGCTCCTATGGAGGGCAATTTTTATGTGGAAGTTTAAATTCTGGACTTCAGTTCCTTGGAGCAATTTACTTGCTTCACAGGTACTATGATTTTTCATAATATAAAGTTCATTTCTCAAACAGTTAGTTTACGTGTGCTGTTTAAGAAACCGCAAAAATGTGTCTGATTTTGTATATTTAATACAACAAAATCAACAAAGTGATTTGAACAACACCTAAATAATTGTAAAAGTAAATATTATATAAATTAAATTAATAATTACAAATGATTTACGCCCTAAATATCGGTTTAGAGATAAGGGATTCCAGAGACCCCACATTATACACTGAAGCGCCAAAGAACCTGATACAGGCATTCGTATTCAAATACTGAAATATGTAAACAGGCAGAATGCTGCGCTGTGATCGCCAACGCCTATGTGAGATAACAAGTGTCTGGCGCAGTTGGTAGTTCAGTTACTGCTGCTACAATGGCAGACTATCAAGATTTAAGTGAGTTTGAACGTGTTGTTACAGTCGGTTCACGAGCGAAGGGACACAGCACGTCCGCGGTACCGATGAAGTGGGGATTTTCCCGTACGATGATTCATGAGTGTGCCGTGAATATAAGGAATCCGGTAAAACACCGAATCTGCGACAACGCTGCGGCTGGAAAAAGATCCTGCAAGAACCGAACCAACGACGACAAGAGAATCGTTCAGCGGATAGAAGTGCAACCCTTCTGCAAATTTCTCCAGATTTCAGTGCTGGGCCATCAACAAGTGTCAGCGTGCGAACCATTCAACGAAGCATCATCGATGTGTACTTTCAGTGCCGAAGTCCCATTCGTTTACCCTTGATAACTGCACGACACTGAGTTTTACGTCTCGCTTGGGCCAGGCAACATCGACATTGGGCTGATGATGACTGGAATCATTTTGCCTGATCGGACCAGTCTCGTTGCAAATTGTATCGAGCAGATAAACGTGTACGTGTATGGAAAAAAATGTCATGAATCTACGGGCAATACATGTCAGTAGGGTACTGTTCAAGCTGGTGGAGGCTCTGTAATGGTGTGGGGGGTGTGGAGTTGGAGTGATATGGGACCCCTAATAAGTCTAGATATGACTCTGACAGGTGACACGTACGTAAGAATCCTGTCTCATCACCTGCATCCACTCCTGTCCATTGTGCATGATTACGGACTTGGGCAATTCCAACAGAACGAGGCCTCACCCCACCCGTCCAGAATTGCTGCAAAGTGGCTCCAGGAACACTCTTCTGAATTTAAACACTTCCGCTGGTCACAAACCCCCCAGATAAGAACATTATTGAGCATATGTGGGTTGCCTTGTCACTTGCTGTTCAGAAGAGATCTCCAACCCCTCGTAGTCTCACGGATTTATTGACAGTCCTGCAGCATTCATGATGTCAACTTCCTCCAGCACTACTTCGGACATTAATCGAGTCCTTGCCACGTCGTTTTGCGGGACTTTTGCGTGTTCGCGGGAGTCCTACACGATATTAGGGAGGTATACCACTTTCTTTGGCTCTTCAGTGTCGTATACATTACAAAAAAGTCACTTCGTGAGATAAGGGTTAAAAGTGTTGAACGAGTTGGCTACAGTTTTCACCTATAAACTGGGAGTGACAAAATTAAATCCGAGATCTTGTTAATTCATCAGGTTCCAGTTCGATAGTCACCATACAGGCTTTCACCACCTAAGATGGAAGAATAAATTAAAATTATTAATGGAAAGTTAAGGGACTGATTAACTAGGTGCTCTTGTCCGCTTTCGTGTCGCCAGTGTTTCTACTGAAGAACATGAGTGTGGAGGGATTTAGAGTGTTAGCTGCTTCATCAAACAGCTTCGTTAGAATCCAAGACTCTTCCTGACTCACGTGACTGCTTTACATGTTTTGCAAGCGCCCAGTATTTTACGGTGTTATATTTGAACCACGCTCACCGCCAGATCCCACTAGCCGAGCAGCTGAAAGCACTTACAGTATTTGCAACGGATTCTATCATATGTGACTATAATTAGGGACCATTTGTTTTGGCCACAGGAACTGCAGTGTTGTCTAAATTATTAGATTCTGTGCTACAAGATCTGAAATCAATGTTGGGAATAACTTCTTAGAAGATGTGGTGGTACGTAGTAAATTATTTGAACAACATCTGCGTTATATTCGCCCAATTTTCGATAGATATCGGGAAACCTGATTGACTTTAAAAACGCTCCAGTGTGTAATTAGTCAGGCGGGAAATTTCCTTTTTAGGACAAAAGTTCCCTCCGAGGAAGTCAAGGTGGATCAGGAAAGAAATCGTAGCCTTTATCTGTTTCCCCCATCCCCCTCCTAATAGAAGATGAGTTGCCGTTTTCATGGGATGGCCAATTATTTTAGGAAGTTTGTGCTAAATTTCGTACAGTTGGCTGTGTCACTGAACCAACTGAGCCCAAAAGATGGACGTTTTAGGTGTACCGAAAGCCACCAAGTAGTATTTGATAGTTTAAAGCAGGCTCTGGCAACAGTACCGATTTTGGCTGTCCCTGACTTTGAACATGAATTTGAGCTCTAACTGGATACTTTCAATTCTGGACTAGCCACAGGAAGACGAAGGGAAGGAAAAAGCTATTGCCTATGCTTTGCGATTTATGACAGAAGCTGAAGAAGTATTCTGTTTACGAGCTCGAGGCTTCGGCCGTGGTGATTGGTCTGGTAATGTTTCGCTTCTATTTGGAACACAAGGAATTCGTTTTTGAAACTGACAGTGCCTGAAACAGACAATCAAACCCTTTATGGGATTCAACGCGTATTATAAATGCAGACTGGCTTTCTCGCTGGACTGCTACAATATCAAGAGATAGGTTTCAAGGTAAGCCACATCAAGGGGAAACCTAAGGGAGTGACAAGAGGAGGAGAAAGGGCTCCCGGAAATTCGACAAAAGTTCTGGGAAGGTGTCAAATTTCGAAGGTATTATATGCAAAACGGACTTTAGTGTTTTAAGGCAGCACAGTACTCAGCTGAAGTTCGGATTTGGTAACAAGCGTGATAATTCTTCAGTTAATTAAAATGTGACGCCAACAACCATTTGGTGTTGCTTAAATGGGATAGAAAGGACGCATGGTGCGGTTGACTTTATTTCTTTACTTGGTATCTCGCAACTATTTTCGAGGCTCTGATTTAGTTACAAGGCCAAGCACTGTGGCTCTAGGGAAGATAGCGAGACCATTGTCTTCTAGGGATACACTGGTGTAGCGGCTTGGGGGGCGCTCTTCCATGCTGACAGTAGAGGAGGAACCTACAAAAGGTGAGCGGTACACTGCGATGCAGTGTATTGTGTCCTCTGCGGACTTACGGGTGTGTACGTGGGGGTGTTGGGATCTTCCAGGCGGAAATGAGTACATAGTATCTGCGTGTTTGACTCGGAGGTGTGTTATCTTGGCTTAGTTCGAAGAGTGGATCCGGTTCCCGGCAAAGGTACTTGCTGTTTGGTCCCTTCTTAAGGCACCGCTCCTGCTGCATGTAACATATAAAATATAATAAATAATTTTTAAATATATTTAAATAATGAGATTAATTTTGCAGCTTGTCAGGCCAGCACAATAATCTGAGCTATGCATTAAAATGGGTAAAATATATTTCCATATTCGTCCCACATAAACGAAATAGTCTTTCTCCTGTTGTAGGTTTATGCTTACCAATTAATAAAACTACGTCAGATCGCCGTATCCATCTACAAAATCTTGATTTGTGTCCTCTATTTGGTTGTAATCGGATCTGCGTGATCACTCCGAGGTACACAGGTGGGTTTCTTACGTTTTCATGCATTGCAGTACTACTTGGAATAGTGACTCAAACACTTTTCCGCTGGTGAAATGATACCTACATTCTTCCTTCTACACATAAAAAATACAGGCTTTCTACATCTTGTCACAACCAGAATGTGTAACGCCAATTACGCTGTAAAATAACGTGCGTCTACCTTCGTTCATTAACAGAGAGCGAGTCCTTCCTCTTACCGAGGAACAGGAAAATCATCTTACGTTTTTTAACATTTAAAAATCAAAAATAAATGACGGTAGGCGCAGGCTCTACACGGGGCCACCTCTTCACCTTTTCTCTTTGCCGTTGATGAAAACGAAAACGTAAAAGCAAGAAATGCAAAAGGTACGTCACAAATGCCCTCCTACTGTATACTGTCGGAAATAAGTTTCTTTATTTAGGCAGACAGTATATAGTAGCATTATTTACATTAGGGCTCACAGTTTGGTTACTTGGTGCAAGTCAATGGAGTTTGATTACCCTTATACTACTACAAGCATATTTACAATGTTTCATTGTTTTGTCCATTGCAGATTCACACACATAAATACATTCACATAAATTTACGTTGCATAATTGGATGTCCACGTTGTGCTACTGTCTTAGTTTGTTATTTATCACAGCATTTGTTAACATATATGGTGTGAAAAGGAGATAAATTTTAACTTTCTTAAATTGTACTTCCACCCTGTTTTAAAAATTGTTTTTCTCAATTGCCATTTGCTTTCAGTTCATTGGCAATTCCGAGAAGATGTCCTTTCGGCATACGGTATCTCATTGTTAGCTATACTTATCGCTGCAGCTCATTGTTAAACGCGCCCGTCGCAGTGACGCAAGTGCCACGTGAGCAGTGGCACTGCCCTCGAATCCGTTGTAATGTCGCTCCAGGCTTATGAAGTCGATGTTGTGCATGCCTCCAGTCCGGAGACTGGATACTGCTCTTGTGTAATTGGCGAACGAACTAGTTCGTAAGAGCACTCCCACAGGCGAACTACGCGAACTAGTTCACGGACAAAATGGCTCAAATGGCTCTGAGCACTATGCGACTTAACGTCTGAGGTCATCAGTCGCCTAGAACTTTGAACTAATTAAACCTAACTAACCTAAGGACAACACACACATCCATGCCCGAGGCAGCATTCGAACCTGCGACCGTCGCGGTCGCTCGGCTCCAGACTGTAGCGCCTAGAACCGCACGGCCAGTTCACGGACAACATCGCTACTTAGTTCGTTCGCTCTTTTCCGAAGACCGACGGACAATAGCGAGACGGAGCGAGAGCTTGCAGTAGGCTTTAAAAAAAATAATCACGTGCTTTTTCTAGTAGCAGCAGTAATAAAAATAAAAAACACACTATATGGGACGAGAATGACCATGAAATAAGAAAACTCGCTAGACCAGATAACCAACTTACTGCTGGTATTCGCGACCTCGATAAATACCTCAATGAATAGTATTTAGATCGAAAAAAACATCCGCTTGAGTGGTGGCTTGAGCGTCGTCAGTTATATCCTCATGTATATGCATGTGTGATAAAGAGATTTTGCATAGCAGCGACATCACTGGCCTGCGAACGCGTTTATTCGGCGACGTGACAAATCCTTAATGAACGAAGAACACTGTTATCAACGAACAAAGTTTCCAAATTAATGTTTTTACATAATAATATATAAATTTTTGTAATATTTCACTTGAAAATCAGAAGACTGATTATTTAAAGAATGATAATGCTAAGCACAAAAAGTATGTTTTAGAATACCATCTCACTCAGGAGTCATAGTTATTCTTTCTATGTCTAATTGTTTGGTAACAAATTATAAGTGTTAGTGTTCCTTCTGTTAATGATAAAGTTACTATTGTTTGTGTCATATAGTACTTAACCTGTACCTAAAGCAGAATTATTTGTTGTGGTTATTTCCAAAACTTTAAAAAAGTCGATTATTTATGAAAGTGTATTTTTATTCACACAAAACGCATTTAGCATATTCTGTAAGTAATGTTCCTACAATGAACTAATAAATAAATAAATAAATATATTTTAAAATTAAAATACTACGAGTGCACTGTATGTAAAGTAGTTGACTACCCCATTTTACCCATTTGTGTAAATAACTGGTTTTTTACCCCTTTCGAAGCCTAATTACTCGACATAAAACTGTAATAATACAGGCATTGGCAACACTGGTCATTATTTAAAAGACTAGCATAACGAATAAAAGAGCGTGTGCAGTAGCCGTAGCAAAGCGAGCGAAGTCGTTCTGGAAATCGAGATCGGAGCTAACGAACTAAAAGAGCAACCTAGTTCGCGACGGAACCGCGAACTAAACTGAACGTTCCCAGTCGCGAACTATTATGCGCAAGACTACAGGATACGACTGCTTCAGGTGCAACGCTCAACCCGAAGAACACCAGTACCTCATCTAGTACTTGGACGAAGTTTTCTGTCAGTGAAACTGAAGGTAAGAGCTGCATTGCAGGATTCGGCATTGTCTTCCGTTGTGCATTTTAGTACGGCGATCCTTACATATCAATTATTGGTTATACGGATTTCCTCTGATTTCTCCGTCGCACACGCATCACAGTCCCTGTATTCACTTCGCCAGGCGGTGGCGTTTACTCTTATCACAGGTAAGCCGTTATTTTCACTGATATCAGGCCTTATTATTTTTGAATCACTTCACATGTGCGAGTATTTTACTCGTCTGTCGCGTTGCACTTCACTTTTATACATAAATGGTTATCCTTGACGAATAAAACTTCACATAAAATTTACAACAGTACGTACATTTTACATATACATAGACATTGACAATAATAATGTTGACAAATAAATGTGCAATCCACATTCACATTTCATATGGACTCCATGACATGCACCATGTTACTCACTAATATGTAAATTAGAAAGAATCTTACATTTATTCTGAATAATTCCATTTTCTTTTCTTGTCTTGCAGGACCAACATCCCGCGCATTTTTACCTTTACAACTACACGTATAAAATACGTTCCAGCACTACTCACTAAATGGAAAAATGTTCAAATGTGTGTGAAATCTTATGGGACTTCACTGCTAAGGACATGAGTCCCTAAGCTTACACACTACTTAACCTAAATTATCCTAAGGACAAACATACACACACCCATGCCCGAGGGAGGACTCTAACCTCCTCCGGGACCAGCCGCACTAGATGGAGAAAAGAGGATTTTCTAGGGTCTGCTTCAGAGGTCAAGCTACTTCTATGGTTGCTACTTGTAGTGCGTCGTTAGTGTATTCTATCCTTGGCATTTGATAAACCTTCATATTATGCACATTAGATATGAGTGCTCGGTTTCGAGGGAGTATGGGGAATGTTTAATCCCTTGGTAATCCTGACTTCATAACTGCATGTTAATCGTCGTAATATTTCAAATTCATTTACACATATTTCAAGCTGTATATCTGCCTTATTGGTGCGACGAGATACGTATGTTTACCTTCGTAACGTATGTGCGGTAACTTTACTGTATTTTTGTCATGAGTAAATTCACTCATAACTCATTCCCGATAAAGAAGAAGGTTCTTATGCTAAATGTACTGCTTTCGCTTCTGCGTGTGTCAAGAACTCAGTGTAGAAAATATTGTTTCACTGAATTTTGTGTTCTACTCTCATACGAATTGTACATCATATTTTCATTTATATTCACTTACTGGTTGTTCGAAAAATCGTAGAGGGAGACCAAGAGATCAATACACTAAGCAGATTCAGAAGGATGTAGGTTGCAGTAGGTACTGGGAGATGAAGAAGCTTGCACAGGATAGAGTAGCATGGAGAGCTGCATCAAACCAGTCTCAGGACTGAAGACCACAACAACAGCATTGGTTGTTCGAGCTGTAGCAGTTATTCTAAGGAAATATTCTTGATACTAAGTTGTCTTTCATTCTGATGTATGTGAGGCAAATTACTGTGCTGTAATGTACGTTAAATGTATCGTGTGCCTTTATGCTACTGACTTCACTGTTTCTTCTTTACTCTTCACTGCTTCTCCAAGTTGTGTTTTAACAATTATTTGCCGTACATATATTTTCATACTTCGCTTTCCACACTAGTACAATCATTCATTCTAAGACTTAAAGCTATATAATCTATTCTTTCTTACTTCGCTTTCGTGGCCCGTTCGTAGGTACCCCTGTAATATTCATCTTCACTTTCATCACCGTAACCTATGTAATTATTCATTCAAAATTTTCCCCGGATATCTCCATTTATATTCATATATTATTACGTGTGAAGTCCTCACGCTGGCATCACCCCTCTATTTATTTCGTCCCACATGTAAATAAACTCATATTCCGTTAACAGACTTTTATTCTCTTCCTAGTTTCACTCTCTATATGATACGCTATCGCAAACGTGGATTAACTAATTAATACCTCCAGCTGAATCTAAAATCTTTCACACGCTCTCGACTTCCAAGTATTATACAACTGTGATATATCATTTATTTCTCCATACTGCTAATTAAACATACAGTACTTACCTAAATTATTTTGTTAAAGTTCATGTAATTACGTTGTCTGTGCATTGTTTGTTTTCGTGTTTACTTAGCTTAGATCTCGCGTGTTGCACGATTCATGTTTACAGTTTTATTTTGCTGCTTATGCTTTTCCTATAAGGTACTATGTAATTAATAGCAAATTTGTGGGTATATACTCTCCCTGTACATTAAGCTCACTATTTCTAATGTTGTCTGTAAAGAAGTGTAGTTCTATAGGTGCACAACCGCTCCTCTCGCTAATCTTCTACGATATGCTATTTTATAGTTTACGTCTCAGTCACACGCATTTTTCTATTTGTATATTTCATTCTACCTTTCTCATCGTCACTTACTTGTGTGCTGTGTGTAAATCGCTCAGCTCTCAGGATCTGTGCTAATCGTTTCCTTTTAAGTGTTCATATTATTACTTCTCTTTCAAACTTCTCTTAATCGTGTAGTATATAATCGGGTAGGTCATTTCCTGTTTACATTATTTTCTACTTTTAATCCTTATACTTATTTCTAAGTATCTACATACAATACCCAATGATAGGTTCACAGATTTAGCCTATTCTACGCTCCCTATAGTTTACTTGCGTCGATGAGCTCCTTCAGCCGCTTCGCATGTAGTTTTTACGGTACGCTCAGTTTTAAGCGCGGATGCGAGTCTCAATACTTTTTACCTCTTGTGGCTCTCGCTTAGATCCCGCGCGCTGTGAATTCCTTTTCCGTCACACTTACTCAAGTTTTTTCACGTGATGTACTATAACTACGTGACCTAATGGTTTTCACTCGTTTAGTATTAAGCGTAACTGATTTAGTTCCTGTTGAATATTCCGTGTTTCCTTAAGAAATATCAAAAGGTTTCCTTTGGTTCTATGGATATGTAACTCTTAAGAAAGTACAATATCAAAATACAAGGAAAATTTCTATTCGCTAGGTTGCATAACCGATAGTAGAAGAAAACTGAACATTCCTTATTGGCTAAACAAGGTAGTAGAAGAGGACCAGAAATATAAATATTGGACCCCCTAGCTGGAGAGGAACCGAGTGCCAGTCAGTTTATTCGTTACAGGGCGACCAACCTCCTACTTTCATGTATTTTATTGGTACCACAGACAGGGAAAGAAGGAGGCTTTAATTTTCATTTAATAAATATCCGCAAATCTTTATGTGGATACATGCCTATTATTTTACCATTTTTTATATTTCCTACCAAGTAGCACCCAGAATGTGGCTTCTCAACAATGATATATGGACCAACTTATAACAACTGCCATTTTTGGTTCAATGTTTTTAACTTCGATGATTTTCAATGAATTCTTAGTTGTAACTCCTGTCCAATCTGGAATTCTGTCACGTTTTTGAACTTTCTATCGTATATTCCTTTCCTTATTTGAGTTTCCTCTTTCAATGTTATTAGCGCTCGTCGTACTTTCTCATTTAAGGCTACGTCTTCGTGCCCTAAGTTAGGTATCGGCTTTGTTCATTCACCTAGTTCCATTTTTTCAAACATAGGTTCGGCCGGTGTGTACCCTGTTGATGTGTGTGGTAGGTGATTTACTACATACTGAAACGGACCAAGGTGTTCTATCCATTTCTTTTGACCTTAAGGTGTATATGTCCGGATAAATCTATTAAATTCACGAAAGCATCCTTCGACAGAACTTGCTTCCGGGTGGAAGTGTATATTACATATGACGTATGTTTTGTGATTTCAAAAGTGATTTCCATTGCTCACGTGTAAAATTTGATGCGTTATCTGTTAGTTCTGCTTCTTCTTTTGTTACTTGGCAGTAAACTGATTCTCATCGTTCTCCTTGGCCGATGTAAATATGTGGATCAGTATCCTGGCAACATGAACCTGCTTACATCGTGTAAGAGAGTACCAGTTTCAGAAGGCATATGCGTTCTCTGAATTAAATTTCGGTGTCTGTCATTTCCTGTGATTAAGAGGCTTTTGTATATACTTTCTTATTTTTGGTGCTAGGAGGGCAAAACGACTCACCTGTATACCATCCTGTTCTGTTGGGTCCGGGCTCAGCTTACTGCTACCATTCACTTGCTGCATAAATGTAATTGGTACTCTTTGAGTATGTTTTGAGTATTGCTGTGAGGTCGGTAGCAATTGAGTCAGTAATATAAATGCCTAATTACTGTTCTCTAGACCTTTCGGTTACCTGGTATTTTTATTGCTGATAAAGTGGTTGCTATCGCCTTCAATCTCCTTCGCTAAAATGTACATTATTTTAAATTTTCTATTTTCTATAAATACTCGTAATAGTGAAATAGTAACTCCCTTTGGCTGCTTCATTGTCGTATACATAAGGATTAATTTTCTTAATTCAAATTTTCTCATCTATGTGATAGGTATCTGCTGAGGCAAAACTCTGCCTTACAGACGCGTATATTATTTAAGACTTTCTGTTCTCTATGATTACGCATACCATCATAACTGGAAAAGAAAGTCTTTGTGGCTGCCAAAAAGCCATTTATGAAAAGTTTTAAAATTCGTCTTTTGAGCTAATTTTCCATCTATGTGGTTAACGTATGTTGATGCCAAAGTCTGCGTCACAGATGTGGACATTTAAAATTTTTTGGTTTCCATCATTGTACGAACTAGGTAGACAATAATCTCCTTTGGTTACTTTGAACTGTGCATGTAATCTTCATTTTAATTTTTACCAGTAATTCTATCTATATGATTTTGTAATTATTGATGTTACAGTATACCCTATCTGCTTCACATAAACGTATATTACTTCAAGTTTCGGGCACCTGTAAGATCACATTAAAGGCATTGTTGTTAAAAGTGATAAATAATTTCATTAAATTTTCTACTTTACTTGTTAGCAGGATAACATTTGAGAGTTGGCAATACTCTCTTAGGATGTAAAGGTTCGCTTCAGCGTGCATACACAAGCTCTGGAATCTAAGATATTGTTGTAGCGCCTCGCAGCGCACGGATAAAGTAGTGGCAATTTGGAGGCCAGTGTAGGAGCCCGCGTGCTGTGGTGCGCACGTGTGTTGGGCGAGGGGTCGTCGCCGAGCTGCCGTACTGCCGTGTCCGCCAGCAACGACACAGGATTTGGTATTTAGTTGATATTTTTTTATAATTTGTAGCGCGATTATTAATTTAAAGAAAAGGGTTTGTGTGTGTGCGTAGCAGCAGACGACAATTTTGATAGTGATAGGAGTTGAATTCTTAAGGGGAAACCATTGTCAGATTAAGTATTGTTTTTTGTCATTGATTTCTTTTGCAATTGTCAGGGAATTGTTTCACTATGTATTCAATTGAGAAGTATTTCAGTCTGTCTCAAGAGTTTGATTAATTTGTAATATTGCTTTAATGCCACTGCAGGCAGATTTACAAACGATGCGATTGTTCAGATAGCTTCTAGCGTTTTGTTAATTGAATGAGAAAGAATCGCATTCAGAATATAGTTTTTTGTTTGGGTTATCATTTATCGAGTTTAGATTTGACCAAACCCTTTCTCTTGAATTATATGTAGTTGTAGGAAGCAGCAGCAGCCGCAGCAACAGCAGGAGCCACCATACAGAACATGCATTGCACTCAGCATGAATAATAGGTCTTTTTAAGTTTTTGTTAAATAATGGAATGCAGCAGATCAAGCATTGGCAGCAGAAAGACCAAGTAAGTTGTTTGTTGCGCACAGGACAAATAAAAAAAGAATAAAGTTTTGGCGCTCTCTGTAATAGTAAAGTTAACAAGAGTACAAGCACGAGATTTTCAGTAGAAAACACGAGATTAGAAGTTAGAGCTCGCAACTTTCACCTAGCGACCCTGCCAGGATACGTTTTTTTTTGGAAGAGTCGTAGTTAGATGTGCTTCGTGTTTCTACTGCCAACTGCAAGCTTACGCAACAGTAATCATTAGTGGAGGCACAGCATTTTGATCGCTTGCACACTGCTTTGTATTAACACAAAATTATATTTCAGCAAATTTGTCTTTGAATTTGTTGGTGCATTGTGTAATAGTTAATTGAACAGTGGAATTTTTAAGATAGTGGTGTATTTTAGTGACATGTTTTCGTTCGTATTGCGACAATGAAGATGCGAACACAAAAGAAAATGGAAAATAATGCAGATGCTACTGCAAATGCGAACGTAGATACGGTTGCAAACATGAATGTAGGAGCGGTTTGAAACGCAGTTTCCGAAAATCCGGAACAGAGAGTAGAAAATTCTTTTGAGAATATTGGGATCTGCGAATTTTCGAACAATACTGCAGAGAATCGGAATCTAGGCGATCATTTGCCAACAATGCCTGATGAACAACTGTGACATGTCAATACAGTGACGCAAACAGAACGCATTATGAGAAATTCCAGCGTTGCTTCTGCTTCAAAAGTGCAGAGCAATTTAGTTTTCCCCACTTTCGGCGGAAACTCAGGTCTTGTTGCCACTCTGATAGAGCGGAGTAATTTCGCCTTTCCTTCTGTTAGTGGAAGTGCAGGTACTGCTTCTGCTGTGGCAGAGAATAGTAATGTTGTACTCCCTGCCCCCAGTAATGATGTTTTACAAGTATGACTGAGTAAACTCACTGAATTTAATGCCATACAGGAGAGTAAACTCGCTGAATTGAAGAGTAAACTCACTGAATTTAATGACAGACAGGAGAGTAAACTCACTGAATTTAATGACAGACAGGAGAGTAAACTCACTGAATTTAAGAGTAAACTCACTGAATTTAATGACAATAATGCAAAGAATTTCACATCGCTTCAGAACGAAATTAACGAGAATCTCACAATGTTTCAGGGTGAGGTGAATGACAATTTAAATAGTAAATTTGAAGAAATGACCAGTCAGTTGAAAAGTCAGCTACGTGAAGAATTCAAATCAGATATTAATAATCTTGTATCCTGACTTGATCACGTACAAAATGTTGATATTGTTGAAGTGAAACGACAGACGTCACAACAAGAACTGCAAGTAGAGGAATTAGCGAAAAATATTGAGTCATTGCAATTACCGACCACCAATGAAGTTTCAAAGATAGAAACTCAATTAACGACAGTAGCTAAACAGGTAGATGAATTATCCATGAAAGTGACGGAACTGAGTCGCGGGTTACATACGAGGTCAGATGACACTCAGCCGGTACCGATCGCGGATACCGAAAAATTTCAGTCTCTGCAACGTTTGAAAGAAGGGCAGATGACAATTAATCAGCAAAACAAACGTGATGTAAAAAAAATTACAGGAACAGCTTGCCAAAATCGAAGAAAAGATCGACCGCAGCAATGACACCGGTAGATCCGATAATTACCAAATTGGTAACGACAATGAGCGCGTTAATTATGGAAATGCTGACCACTTTTCTCGTGTATATAACACGTTTGCGGGACGTAATGAAGGAAACGTGAGTCATGCTGTAAAAGAAAATTCATCCGCTAAGAAAAATGACGAGTTTGACTATAAGCATTTTCTCACAGTTAAGAAATTTAAAATTTTTCCGAATGCTAGTCACGAAATCCACCCTCGAGAGTGGTTACAACAATTTCACTATTCCTTACCACCAACATGGCCAATTAGCCTCAAACTGGAATTCATTTGCAGTTAACTTGAAGGAGAGCCTGCAACAAGAATTCGCTCAATAGTACGTGAATGTCACACATATGGTGATTTTTATCACGTATTGTTATCTGTTTACTGGTCAGAGACTACACAAGATCGTGTAAAACATTACATCATTATGATGCTAAGTTATGAGCAGTCGAAATTTTCAACTCCAGTGCAATATTCTGAAAACATGATGCGCATGAACAGATATTTAATGAGTCCTTACAGTCAGTCGGAATTAATTCGTATCTGTTTGACAAAACTGCCGATCAGATTACGCCACATAATTTTGGCAGGTAGGTGCAAAGATGACTTGGAGGCATTCCAAGCTCTTTTGCAAAAATTAGAATTTGACAACTATGAAAACAAACAAAGAGATAATAGTAATTAGTATTGGGAAAATAATAATCCGCGGCGTGATGGTAAACGCGTATGGAACTCGGACGAACCTCACGCGTACAGGGCGGAAGAAGATAGGCGCGATATGCGGCATTAACCGTATAACGCAGATCATAGACGCCAGAGAAATGATTTTTATGATCACAGGAACTCTCAGTACAGTAATACAGATCGCGGACCGCGAGAGCAAAGGCGTTATGGAAATGAAAATTATTTTAGAAGGAATGGTCGCGGTAGGGCCAACCGAAATAGGCGTGGACACGCAAATTACAATTCGGAACGCGGTGCTCATCCAGAATACAGAGCATCGAGCCCACGTGATAATTATGGTCATAACAATTATGAGAACGAAAACATTTGTAATGAGGGGAGAAATCAAAATTGGCAGGATTGCAGAAATTCCAATTTAGAGCGTGGGGACAATGTAGCTATCAGACTACCCAACCCAAGCAACAATTCGCGGCAATACGAGCCGGCACAACAATTACTAGCAACAAGGACTACAAACGAACCGTTTGTAGCGGCGGAAAGCCGACACACAAATTATGTTAACTTTGTTGGACTGGAGGACACATTATTACAACAAAATGACAAAAGCGAAATTATGTATAGTCATCCAATTATAAAAATCTCGGTAGGAAATATTCTACTTTCAGCTGTACTTAATTCTGACAGCCCTGCGAACGTAATTAGCGAGACAATGTTTAAGAAGTGTGAACAGGCATCTGTTTGTCCAACCTTGCCATTATTAAAGACCAAATTAAAGGGAGTCATTTAGGGAAAGAGTGTAGACGTACGCAATCAGACTTCTTTAGTTTTCAGGTGTCAAGGACACGAGTTTTTTGCAAATTTCTTAGTAGTCCCTTTTTTACCAACAGAAATGATTTTGGGTGTGGAATTCCTACGTGAATATAAATAAAGGTTAACCTTTTGTGATTCTGAAGTCATGTTACGAGTAAATCAAATGCTAGTCACGCTTAAATTTCAAGGATGGTTAACAAAGGAGGATGAGGAAGTGTCTTATCTGCATTTTCTCTTTCCACTTGAGGCACAACAATCAATGAATTTGTCTAATAGTTGCACAGATAACATCACTACGTTTTACTGTGAAAAAGAACAACCCATTAGTACAGAAAAATTAATTAAAAGGAAAGTTTACCGAGACGAAGTAGATCCTAATGCAGGCACTGATGAGTTATTTGAAATATTACAAACAAATTTTGAAGCTTTTTCTCACAAGACAGGAACAGTACGTAACTTTCTTTATGAATTCAAGGTCAAGGAACATAATTAATTTTTTGTACCACAGTACGACATCCCATTGACATACAGAGACAAAGTCAAACAGGAAATACAATCCATGTTAGAGCAGGGAATCATCGAACCTGCTGTGAGTTCATATAACAGCCCATTACACGTGGTTAAGGAAAGGGATAATTACATTAGACTTGTTCTTGATTCCAGACAAATTATTACAGTAATCCAACGTGAAACCGATAGACCATAGACTCTAGATGAACTATTGTAAAAACAACATGAAGTGGTAAGTATAGCATTACAGAATATCAAGAAAGCTGCAGACAGAAGAAAGAAGCTACAAAATCCACAAGTCAACGTCAAGAATTTACAGGTAGGTCAAAAAGTATTGCTTAGATCACATCGACTATCTCATAAGGGAAAATATTTGAGTAGAAAGTTTTTCTTAGTGTATGAAGGACGCTTCTGTATACGACGCATTGCACACACAAACGCTGTGGAACTTGAGACAATACGAACACATAAACCGCGAGGTCTTCATCACTTATCACACATTAAAATTTTCAAGGACTAAGGCCCTAGGTGGTTTACTGATCTTTCGTAAATATATGTTTGGCGAGCATAGGTGCCCCAGCCATTACAGTACATTCTTCCGATTTTAATTTTCAGTACTGTTTCATAATCTTTGACTAACCTGTTTAACTATTAATCTCTTACTATCAATCTATCCTGTATGAAAGACCAAGAATGAATTATTATGAATCATTTGTATTGTTTGAGAGAATGAGAATTTTGCAAAGGGACATTTCTGACGAGAGGATTATACCAGCTGTTGACATCTTGCGACTGTTCACTGAAACAATGGAATTTTCGTGACTTATTTGAAGAAAAATGCAAGAAATAACTACACTCCTGGAAATGGAAAAAAGAACACATTCACACCGGTGTGTCAGACCCACCATACTTGCTCCGGACACTGCGAGAGGGCTGTACAAGCAATGATCACACGCACGGCACAGCGGACACACCAGGAACCGCGGTGTTGGCCGTCGAATGGCGCTAGCTGCGCAGCATTTGTGCACTGCCGCCGTCAGTGTCAGCCAGTTTGCCGTGGCATACGGAGCTCCATCGGAGTCTTTAACACTGGTAGCATGCCGCGACAGCGTGGACGTGAACCGTATGTGCAGTTGACGGACTTTGAGCGAGGGCGTATAGTGGGCATGCGGGAGGCCGGGTGGACGTACCGCCGAATTGCTCAACACGTGGGGCGTGAGGTCTCCACAGTACATCGATGTTGTCGCCAGTGGTCGGCGGAAGGTGCACGTGCCCGTCGACCTGGGACCGGACCGCAGCGACGCACGGATGCACGCCAAGACCGTAGGATCCTACACAGTGCCGTAGGGGACCGCACCGCCACTTCCCAGCAAATTAGGGACACTGTTGCTCCTGGGGTATCGGCGAGGACCATTCGCAACCGTCTCCATGAAGCTGGGCTACGGTCCCGCACACCGTTAGGCCGTCTTCCGCTCACGCCCCAACATCGTGCAGCCCGCCTCCAGTGGTGTCGCGACAGGCGTGAATGGAGGGACGAATGGAGACGTGTCGTCTTCAGCGATGAGAGTCGCTTCTGCCTTGGTGCCAATGATGGTCGTATGCGTGTTTGGCGCCGTGCAGGTGAGCGCCACAATCAGGACTGCATACGACCGAGGCACACAGGGCCAACACCCGGCATCATGGTGTGGGGAGCGATCTCCTACACTGTCCGTACACCACTGGTGATCGTCGAGGGGACACTGAATAGTGCACGGTACATCCAAACCGTCATCGAACCCATCGTTCTACCATTCCTAGACCGGCAAGGGAACTTGCTGTTCCAACAGGACAATGCACCTCCGCATGTATCCCGTGCCACCCAACGTGCTCTAGAAGGTGTAAGTCAACTACCCTGGCCAGCAAGATCTCCGGATCTGTCCCCCATTGAGCATGTTTGGGACTGGATGAAGCGTCGTCTCACGCGGTCTGCACGTCCAGCACGAACGCTGGTCCAACTGAGGCGCCAGGTGGAAATGGCATGGCAAGCCGTTCCACAGGACTACATCCAGCATCTCTACGATCGTCCCCATGGGAGAATAGCAGCCTGCATTGCTGCGAAAGGTGGATATACACTGTACTAGTGCCGACATTGTGCATGCTCTGTTGCCTGTGTCTATGTACCTGTGGTTCTGTCAGTGTGATCATGTGATGTATCTGACCCCAGGAATGTGTCAATAAAGTTTCCACTTCCTGGGACAATGAATTCACGGTGTTCTTATTTCAATTTCCAGGAGTGTATGTACGTTCTTTAGGGAGGAATAACATGAAATAACAGAAACTGTTGACATTATCTTCAGGTAAAATATAGTGTATAAGTGGGTCTGAATTGAGAAGGTATATTTGATGGGCAAGGTATAATTAGGAAACCTTCGAACTGACGCTTGTTCTGATTTATGAGGTAGTTTGAAGAGTGAAGATTTATGTGGATTTTTCGTGTTTATTAGTTTGGCAGGTAAGGCATATTAGGATTTATGGGCCACTCATGAATAGTGTGACACAATGAGGAAGCACTTTGCAGACATTTATGGAACAAGAGAAGGTAAGAAAGATACACTTCTAAACGAAGAAACCCACAACGGTATTCTATGAAGGAAGACATAGCTGATACACATTTGCGTAAAATTTAAGTCACAGTAATGTTAAGGCAGAGCACACCTTACTTACAATCTAAGTCACAGTAAAGTTAAGACATAGCTGTGAGTCACGAAAGGAGTTCTGATGCAAATACACAGCAAAGTGTTGAATTATGTGATGAATGAGTGCCAAAACTATTTTTTGCTCTGTTAAATTGTGGAATAGTCAGAATAATAGTGTTGTTTCTCTTCTTATTGTTGTCAAGGTGGACTTTATTGCATATCTTACAGGAAACACGATCGCAACGGAAGTTTCTCCATTGCAGAAATGAAGCACTTAACGTGACGTAATTTTGTGTAGTAGACGATATTTTCAGATCTGAGCGTAGCACGCTTACCGTTAAGGGTCGCGAGAAGAAAGACGTTCCGGAAATTGTCGGTAGTGAGAAAAAAATAAAAAAAAGACAAAAAAACAAAAAAAAAACACTGAGCTATGACCTAGACAATTATGTCGTGCATTAAACGATTTGTTTTCTCTTTCCAGAGTGAAATGACTCTTACGCCAAGAGGCGAGAGTATCTGCCATCTATTTGATGATTGTCATTTAGCGATGCATTGCCGTTTCGAGCACGAGATTAATTGGAAGGTGATGATTTTTCTTTTGTCATGTCATAAATTTATCTCTTGTCACCTTGAATAAACGATTTCTTTCAGTTTCAGCTGGACAGATGGAAGGGTTTTGTGTGTTGTATTTTGTAAATAATCAATTTTTTTATTATGTACTTTGTAGGTTGTTTCTTTTTCTTGTTCTTTGTGACCGTCCACGGTATGGCCACACAGATTCACACAAAGACTAGGGAGGCCTCCAAACAGAGACGATGAGGACTCCACATAAAAATGATTGAGACGCTATACCACAGACATTGACGTTTGACATCAGAAATATTGACAGTCATTATAGACTGATAATTATAAATTTGGTATAACTTATTAATTAGAGTGTAAAAAAATTTTGACGCAAAGTCACGTAATTATTCACTAAATTTTGTACATATTCACGAATTGATATGGCAAGCCGTTGGCTGGACTTTTTCTAAATGATTCTGTAACTTTTATTATATATAATAGCATCACTATGGAAAGTATGGAACTACTTTTCTATTTGTGGGATTATTTTAGTATTTTATAACCAAAATGTACATGACAATTATTGTAACACATATTGTAACATTCTTTTTCAGCATCACTAGTAATGTAAAAATAGTAGGTAATTAGAGTTCAATGGTACAGGATTTATGCCTTGAAATTAAAATGATATTTTTTTGTTTGGTGCCACATTTGTAATGATTCGTGGTCACACAAGACTTTGCCACTGTTATTGGCCAAACTAATAGTAAGAAAATTAACTTGCCACCGTGTGGTGAGCCTCATATTATGACTGAATTGAAAAATACATGCCACAAATCTTTGATAGCTGTGGCGAGAAATTTTTAAAAAATTGACTTTGCCACCATGTGAGCCTCACATTATTCATGACTTGAGATATATGCCACAAATCTGTAATTGCTATGGCAATGGGGTTAAAGAAAACATTTAAATGAGCACAGAGCTCACATGCCTGTTTATATGATATAATATTTTTCTTGGTTAATTTCTGTAATTAAGTTAGAGATATCGTATTTTAAAGGGAGAATCTATTTTCTATACAATATGACGTTTCCAGTGTACAGAAATACTCGACCGAGACTTGTACTACATACGTTTGAGGAGGTACTTATGCAATAACGCAGTGACGTGTGGTTGTCAGTGGACACGAGGTCCCTGAGTCTGCCAACACTGTCAAACTATGTCATCGTGGGAGAATGGACGTTACGTATGGTTGTCAGTGGACACAACGTCCCTGAGTCTGCCTACGTTGTCAAACTGTCCCACCAGAGGAAAATTTAACTTCAGGTGTGTTTTTCAGTGGATATGAAGTCCCTGAGTGTGCTGCACTTAAAACCGGTAGACCTGGTTTCTTTTGACCAGAGGGAACTGCGAACATAAAAACATAAAATATCATGTAGTCAGACCACTACTGATTAATGTTATGGAAAAAAAGTGCCCAAATGCACAAAATAAAATATTATGTTTTACTGGATATTAGGTTATGTTAGCTTACTAAAGACAATTCAATGCTTAAGTAGCTATTGTTACACATCTGTTAAAACTTGTATAATCTTTTTTATTTACTTATGTAAGAAACTTGTTATATTTTCTTTCATGTTTTCTTATTACATACATACTAGGGTAGCAAAATTTTCATATTATTTTTGTAAAAGGAGCCATGTTTTCTCCTTTCCAATTAATTTGGCAAGCAACATTTCTGCCATTTTGTATAAAATTTTAACATTTTTCTCTTCCCTATATGCCATGCAAGAAAATTTTTTCTCCTTGCCTAATTTTTTCGTCGTTTTGTAAAAAAAATTACTGTTTGTTCCTTGCCAATATTTTAGGCAAGAATTACCCCGCAAAATTTTCAAAAATGAGATTAGGGGTTATGAGAGTTGGCAATACTCTCTTAGGATTTAAAGGTTGGCTACAGCGCGCATACACAAGCTCTGGAATCTAAGATATTGTTGTCGCGCCTCGCAGCGCACTGATTAAGTAGTAGCAATTTGGAGGCCAGTGTAGGAGCCCGCGTGCTGTGGTGCGCACGTGTGTTGGGCGAGGGTTCGTCGCCGAGCTGCCGTACTGCCGTGTCCGCCAGCAACGACACAGGATTTGGTATTTAGTTGATATTTTTTTTATAATTTGTAGCGCGATTATTAATTTAAAGAAAAGGGTTTGTGTGTGTGCGTATCAGCAGACGACAATTTTGATAGTGATAGGAGTTGAATTCTTAAGGGGAAACCATTGTCAGATTAAGTATTGATTTTTGTCATTGATTTCTTTTGCAATTGTCAGGGAATTGTTTCACTATGTATTCAATTGAGAAGTATTTCAGTCTGTCTCAAGAGTTTGATTAATTTGTAATATTGCTTTTAATGCCACTGTAGGCAGATTTACAAACGATGCGATTGTTCAAATGGCTTCTAGCGTTTTGTTAATTGAATGAGAAAGAATCGCATTCAGAATGTAGTTTTTTGTTTGGGTTATCATTTATCGAGTTTAGATTTGACCAAACCCTTTCTCTTGAATTATATGTAGTTGTAGGAAGCAGCAGCAGCCGCAGCAACAGCAGGAGCCACCATACTGAACATGCATTGCACTCAGCATGAATAATAGGTTTTTTTAAAGTTTTTGTTAAATAATGGAATGCAGCACATCAAGCAGTGGCAGCAGACAGACCAAGTAAGTTATTTGTTGCTCACAGGACCAATAAAAAAAGAATAAAGTTTTCGCGATCTCTGTAATAGTAAAGTTAACAAGAGTACAAGCACGAGATTTTCAGTATAAAACACGAGATTAGAAGTTAGAGCTCGCATCTTTCACGTTCCGCCTGGGTTCTTCAAGGGTGTACCTGTAAATTTACTACTATGAATTCTTCCAGCTGTGGATTTTGATATTTATTGGTACTAAAGTCTTACGGATAGCTGCGGTATAAGGGTACATTACGGCTTTCACAGCCGTGCAGTGCTGACGTGCTGTGTGCCTCCACCTGTGAAGTGCGCGCGATCGCTGTTGTTTGCTTTTAGTAGCCTTCACTTACGTGTCGCTTAATGTAGTAGAGACTGGCCAACCGTTTTCGAAAATACATACTACGATTCAACTTTTGTAATGATTAGACCCGACCAAAGGCTAGGAAATGTGAACCTCCTTACGTGGCGAAGCTAAGCTCCCAGCTTCTGGCATTTTGGATGTCCATTTGTCCAGCTTTAGTAGCACAGTGTACGCCAAAATCGCCAGTGACGAGGCGTGCGACCGAATACTTCGTGACACCAGACATGGACTACGTTACTGGCACGCTGACGGCTATGGTGGTGCTGTTAATTTCGAACAAAAGGGCTTGGGCACCATACAAGTCTACGAGGTTCTAACCGAGCTCTCAGCTAGAGATGTTATCGCGGCTCTCCGAACCTAAGGCGCTGTAGATGGACACAATGCCGAATGCTGGCTGCAGTTCCAAGCGTACCCTGTCATAACGGAGTGCGATGGGTCACCATCGATCTCCATTGCCACATGCCGTCTTATATACAGAACGGTTGCCACGTGGTCGTTAACTACGACAGCGTCCCTTGAAGATGCCACGGATAACGCTGGGGTCGAAGCGTCACTCTCACAACCTGATGTGACTTCGGCACTACTACCAACTGCGATGACTGCTGACGTGAGTAAAAACGGAACTTCGTACGGTTTTTCATTAGATTCAAGAAGATAGCAGTAACATCAGAAGAAATACTTTAAAATTTTCGAGAGTTGCTCTTAAATTATTCCGTGTTGGAAACTACTCCGCGGGCACATACCAATTCTTCAACGATTCTTTGTAAACATAACTCTTTGCTGCAGTGGCCTTATATTTTGCATGCTACTCTATTTCTCTTACTGAAAGTCCATTTTAATGATACTTTAAAATGTATTATAGAATATCTCATACCCTGTTACATTTCTTGTAATAGAATCAAAATACAGTCCTTGCGATAGTGGTGTCGCCACTGTATTGCGCGCAAATAGGTGAAAAAATTAGCACAATGGCGAATCAACAGATGGAAACTGTTGGAAACGTAAAACAGCGAAGAATAAGCTTCCGCAGAATATGAAGTTTGAATGAATCGTAGGAAAAGCCAATAGTAAATAGACTACAGTTGTAAGAATCCTTTAATATCTAGTACAGTAGAGAAGAATGCCTCCAAACGGCGGGCGAGGAAATACTGTTTCTCCTCGCTTCCTTTCGCCCTGTTGCAGCCAATGGCCTGTGATATTGGTTGGCAGAAAAATACTGACTTAACAGTTGACTTTATTGTCAGCCTTATTGTGTTCCAGCGATCGCCGTTTATGGTCTCCCAGTTTCTTTTATTTCTTGTGTTCAGTATCAGGGATGGAATGGAAATGAAGTCCCATGGTTCTAGACAGAGCGTAGGCGAACGATGCGGGAGACTCGCACCGCCGTACTAGACAAGGCCCTAATGGAGGTGGTTTGCCGTTGCCTTCCTCCAATCGAAATGGGGATGAATGAATATGATGACAACGACACAACAACACCCAGTCATAATAAGTGAATGATACAGTGCGTGCTAATCACAATCGTGAATTTCACAGATATTTTTAATGCCGTATCAGTGCACTGAAAAAGTGAGATGATTTAACGGTGTATATTGCCTAACAAGTAAGTAAATCTCCCAGAAAACAAAGTAAGATGGCAACGTAAATTCGTCCTCGTACACGGTGTCGGCGAGCATGTTAATCATGAGAGTTGTAATTGTCTACGACTGAGACGATGGCCACCATCAGATGCACGAGTGTTACTCATGTTAAAGTGTTGTTACTAGGCGTGGTGGGTATATAAGCGGCGTGAAGAGCGTTACGTGTTGACTGATTACTTTGACGGAATCCGTCCCCTTAGGTGAGTGGTCAGTCTGTCTGACTGTTATGCTGTGGGCCAGGCTTCGATTCCCTGTAGGGTCAAAGATTTTCTCCATTCGGAGACTGGTTGCCGTGTTCTCCTCATGGTAGCTTCGTCATATCGACACCAAGTCGCCCAATGTGGTATCTGCTGGAAACACTTGCACCTCTTCAGCCGAACTTGCCCAAATGGGTAGTCTCGACCAGCAGTGCCTTACGATCATTTCACTGCGAAGGACGCAGAGATGCCATGTACTTATGTCAAAGAGTGTGGTCAGCAGCTGACGGAGGCTTGAAAGGGCCTCATCATGGAGCTCCCTTTGATGGGCTGATCGAATCGTCGAAAATTCAGATTTGCTGGGCACTCAGATTTGACAGTGGCTGGAGGTTGGTCTACAAGGGTACGTGAGGCCTATCACACTCAACGTCAGTGTCTCAAGGAAAGTCGCCATAATGTATACCAAGCAAGTCATGGCTACTTCACATTTGCGCTTACCATCAAAAAACATCCTGTGTCATTCTGCATCGTTGATCAGAGACTGGCAACAACCACACTAGGGAATTACCATCACATGCATATGCAGAATTGCAAACCTCGACGTTTGTAGTAGTACCATGACCTGGAAATATGGACTGCGGACGAATTGCCTCTGATTGTGTTTAGTAATGAATCATGGTTCTGCACTGCCCTGGTCGACCATCGTTGACGAGTATGGCCGTGACCTGCGGAGAGAACCCATTCTTAAAATGTTTTGGAGATACAGAAAGGTGTTATTCTTGGTGTTTCCGTGTGGGGAGCCATTGGTACGGCTACAGGTCGCAGTTGGTAATGACTGATGGTACTCTGATGGCATAAAAGTATGTCATGAAGATCTTGCTTCCCCACATGCTAGCTGTCATGCGACAGCGTTGCTGAGTGCCTTCCCCTCCTTTATAATTGAATTCAGAGACCTCACAGTCAAAAGAAGGAACACTAACACCAACGTGACTAAGAAGAAAACATTGCAATTTACAGGTAGCCAAAATTTTAACTAAAAAACTAAAATTATTGGGAATTTAAGGAACATGACAAAGTTCAATGAAAAATGGCAAGAAACTGGCAGAAATTTAGTTTGTTCCCTTGCTGTGGGGCCAGAAATTCTTTACTAATACATGATCCTAACTCATTAACGTGATGGGGCATCCACAGTTGCTGCATTTCAGAGTACCCCAGCTGTGTGCAAAATGGGTTTTATTAATAGTTTCGCTCCAATGTATTTCAGTGGTGACAGCTTCAATGATATTGCTGCTCAAAGGTTGGTATCAAATTTGGAGGGGATTCTAACGTGACTCAGGCACAGTGGAACTGAAATAAAAATTAAGCCAACTGATGGCTTGGTCCCTATTATTATGAGATTTTCTAAGATATATAATCCGTGCTTATCTAAGATTGAAATTAACAAGTTAGGTGAATGACGGTTGAGAACAGTGCGGAATAGTTTGATATGCGGTATGCCACTATGCAAACAGGATTTTATATACTCCCTAGATGTGAAGATAAGTACAACATTACTGACTGATGCCTTGGCAGTGCCAAAGTAAGAAAATATTTAATCAAGTTGCTGAACTCTCGAACCCGTAGCCATACCACCACTTCGGCCAAGACACACAAACAGGGCGAAAGCATATACCACAACCAAAATCTGCTTGCAGCCACTCTTAGTGTGTGGAAGCTGCATAAATAACCCACAAACAATTTGACCACTGGCCTCTCTTCACGACTAGAGTCCTGCAAACCATTGTGATAATTGGGATTTGTTTTAGTAGAATGTGACATTTCTGACATTCCTTCACTAACTACCTGATGTCTGAATTAAGGCATGGCCAAGTCAGATACTCTTTAATCTCAATAACTGAGAGAGACCTTAATGCACATAAAACGAGCCGACAATGACCATACAACTCTTCCAACAGGATTGCACCAACTTTTAAATTGGAGGCATTAGTCTTGAGAATAAACTGACGCTGAAACTCGGGAATTGCTTGCATGGGGGAATTACTGACTGCTTGCTTCAACATATCAAAAGGTATCTGACCAGTGAAATGGCTCCCCCTTATGATTAAGCTGGTTTAAGGTGGAAGCTAATTACTCGAAGTTAGGAATGAAATTTCTGGAAAGATTAACTATTTCTATAATCTGTGCAGTTCCCTTCATATCCTGTTGTGCCAGAAAATTAAGAATTTTCGTACTGGACTCACTGCGCTACCACTGCAATATGTTAGCAACCTAGGAGCTGGGAATGGTAGGGTTATTGGCCAGATAAACTTAACACTCCAACCAGAAAAGACATCTTTATTTTAAAAGTTGTACAAACTGTCATTAAGAACTTATTTTATGATGTAAAATTTGACAAACTCAAATGAATGCAAGAAAATCGGCAATAAAGACGTAGTATTTAAAATATGACACTGAGTTCACCTTCTGTCTCAAGAAAAAAGCAATAAAGTAAATTATGTATTCAGGTCTTACTAGATCAGACTGAAAACTATTTCAGTTAACACATGATCCAAAAGAAGTACACCAAGCATCAATAAGCATTTTATTAACAGCTCAATTAACAACTACAAACATAACAAAGATCTCAAGACGCAATTGTCAGCAACAAAACATTAAAAAAATGTATGTTTTTTGTATATTGTGGAAATATTGTTTGAAATCTTATTTATAAGTAGCGGTTTTCTTATTAAAATAGACGAACATTGAATTAAGTAGCAGGAAAATCGCAGCCAACAGAGTATGTACCAATGCATATAGCTTGATTTTAATTCATTATAACTCAGCCTAATTCAGTAAAAGAATGTACAAATAAAATTTAAGAAACAACACCAATCTGGTTTAAACTGAAACAGCAGGTAGTAGAAATGCGTGTACATTAGTGTTGAGTATTACACAAATTACAGAAACCAGCACAAATAATATTCATAGATTACCAATAGGCCACAAAAGCAATAGACAGGAAAGCCAGTGATATAAACAGCTTTATCCGTGTAAATTAGTCGAGTTGGAACTGGTAATCTCTTTAAATAAAATAATGAAACAATATAACACTTGTAGCATAACGAATCCTAAGTCGCAGTGGATAGCTCTGAACAATTTTTCGTACTTTCTGCAGACTATGATGCTCACCAAACATGTTCAACATGTGCTGATGACTCCGATTCAGTAACTCCGCTTCGCCCGAGAATTCTGTTCGCATACTCGACTGATACGATTTTCAGGCATGTAAATATGGATAACAGAGTTACACAGTCACTCAAAGTGATATTGAACTTCAGCAAATACTTATAATTTCTCTACTGACAGCATATATCCTTGGATTGTTAGTGGTGAGCAACTGAGAGCGAGCTCATGCAGACTGCCTTTAAGTCAGTGTGGGCGGGAGCACACATGCCCGTTGCCGGAAAGCAAACGACGCAGTAGCTTATGTATGCAGGCAAAGAGTTTCTATCAAGCTTTACATATAACACTGAAGTGCTGTACAGTTCAATAACGGTGCCATACTTCAAACGTGTCACTATGAACTGTGTTCTCTAGAAAATGAATCAGAAAGGGCCAGCCACCAATCCATTCCAGAGCCAGTAATCAGGACATCAAATACCAGTTACAACAGTTGTGGGACACTTGCCTGGGGAGAGAATATAACTGTTGTACGAACCCCTTTACGATTGAATAAGTGTTTGCATTCAGGCCACACGAGGTGTCACGTCATCCTTATTAGGGGACTCATACTGCCAAATTCTTCGTAATTTTTTTATGTTTACGTTGATGACTGACAGCCGTTCGAAACTAGACTGAAATAAATTCACTGAATTTGAATAATTTGGCGTTAGCTGTATTTGGTATGGGTGTACTATATGTTGGTGACAAATTAAAATTGGTTCCAGCTGTGTGAATAGCCTAATGGAATGGCGGCCGCTCGTAATAACCATGAAATATGGGTTCGAGTCCCGATCCGGTTCAAATTTTCTAATGTCACCAATAGGGAGAACATCTGTACCTAAAACGGCTGATGGCAAGTTACTAACATTCAGCGAATCTAAAAATGGCTGTGAACACTATGGGACTTAACGTCTGAGGTCATCAGTCCCCTAGAGCTTAGAACTACTTATAGCTAAATAACCTAAGGGCATCACACACATCCATGCCCGAGGCAGGATTCGAACCTGCGACCGTAGCGGTCTCGCGGCTCCAGACTGTAGCGCCTAGAACCGCACGGCCACTGCGGCCGGCTCAGCGAATCTACTTCGATTTAATTTAGAACGGCTTTCAGTTATCATCTATGCAAATATTACAAGCCAAGTTGAGCAGCAGGTGATAATTCCCCTATCTTTATTCTCACTAATGCGGATGTACAGAATTAAGTTGCAAGCAGTCAGGGATGAATGTAGGAGACCATGGTACAGGGACACAGACAGTGTAACATATGGAAGATTTTGTAGCCCAGGAGGCGTGCGCAGATAGCCCAATGGCCAGCTCCACATCACTCGTCAGGCTAGCAGGTGGTCTGTTACTTCTGCCTCTTTGGAAGCGCTGTGGGAGATTGCTGTGTTTAACTTTAGTTCTTAGTCTCTGTCCGAGTCACATTGTCTTTCGTCTAGCAGCGTTTATTTACAGTGTGTCTCTTCTGGTGATGGGATTGGCCTGCACCATGATGTCGATGTTGTAACTGGTTTCAGGATGTAGAGGCGCTCAACAGGGAGGTTATCAGCGCCTCCATGACGTCTACAATGCTTACCAAGACTATTAAATGTGCAGGTGCTGTTAGGTCTTAGTTTAGACAAGACCACACCTCATATTCAGCCTGGGTCGTTGGATGTTAATGACTGGCTTTTTGTCAAGGTTTTGGTAACTACATAACAGGTTCATACAGGCTACTTCGACACAAATTTCTGTATGCTTCTTGTGAGGTTTCTGGATCCACTTCAAGCAGACAGATTAATTTCGCATCACAGTTTCCAAATTTCATTCGCTTGATGAATGTAGTTGTAGTACGGTTCTTCTTGCTAATGCGCTAGTCGAATAGACTAATGTCACAATGTTTAATCCTGCATCTGAAATCGGTAACAATTTCCTTGAGGAAGTTATACTCCCATATGAGGAAACAGAGTTTGTACGACGAGCACACTAGACCCCCCCCACAATGACTGCAGTGCTGTTGTGCTGGAGTAAGCTCCCACCAGCGCACTAGTCAGCAAGATGAAGTGTGAACATGGATTAGTAGGCGCTGGATCAAGCTCGCCTATCACTAGAGAGGCCACAGACACACCTGCAAGCAATACACCGCCAACGACCTCTCGGCAGCATGTATTTAGGGGCGCCGGTGCTGACTGGAGGGCCTCATTCACTCAACCATCTGGTTTGGCGAGTATCAGTATACTCGCAGAGCGGGTTCAGTTCGTCACCATCTACGACAGTGCATAGCGACCAGATTAGTGACTATACCAGGACTAGTTTATTTCATCCAGAAGTGTGACATTACGTCAGTCTGCAAGAAGACTATTGGTGATGAGCTTTTACCACAAAACATGGACTCTGTTCAAGTAAGGTAAATGTCTCCAGTTCACGTAGATAACGAACTGTATTAATCGACGGGTGCATTTGTGTTGTAGAATGAGGATACTGGCCACCAATAATACTTCGTGTTCCTTGCTTCCTTGCGGCACAAGACTTTATAGTGGCGAACTAGGAGAAATCAGTGGCGATCGAAGATAATCAACATGGTCGAAGATTTTGTTGCTTCTCTTGTGTTTTAAGCTGCAGAAGTGATTGTGTTCAAGTGCTTCTATTTGCTAATTTGTTGCTGTGTTCTTGCATGTGTTCGAGGAGGGGAGGCGCAGAAGTAATAAAATTTCTGTTTTAAGAGGCTTAGCTTACTTTTTGGTATAACATATTTGTGTAAACTATGAATTTCCCACCCCAACCAACCAACCAGCCCAACAAGTGCCGCCGACCAGTATGCCAAGTATCCCACAGTTTTAGAAAATAGAGGAGGACGGATTGAATACCTGACTCAGTTCCACGCACATTCTTAAGTTCACCATGTTCAAGGTACTGTAAAGTTAAAATACTTCCTTTCAATTGCGGAATCCCCCGTGTTCATTTTAATACAAAAATCATTCCCAACTACATCTCCGAAGAACTCGTCAATCACCAAGTAATCGCTGTATAAACTAAATGCTATGACCAGAAATTTCAAGTGGCTCAAGTTAGATATGAGTTTTTTTCGTTTGTAGGAAAAGCCGTTAAGTCGTAACGCCAGTGGTATACGGAATTGAAGGCATTACAAGGAAGTGTAAATTTAAGTGTAGTTGTGGCAGCTTTTGCAGTGATTTAATGGTTAGGGATGCAATAACATTGATTGCCCCATACACTATAATACGGGAACAGATCTTAAAGTACTCGATCCATCACTTCCACAAGTACTGCAAATCTTAGAGCAATATTATTCGGGTGCCATAGCGGCCGATAGGTTTCATCAGGTCCCAATTCGTCGGGTTGAGTCGCCCCTTGGTCGAAACCGCCCTAAGCAGCCACAACAGCGAGCGCATACGGACAGCCATGTAGACATGTATACAGGCCTTTCAATTTAGTAAAGTCTTGCCCTAGATGCCCTCGTCATAAATACAACAGGTTCTGACAAAAGTTAGAATAAGGTTGCTCCTCCTTCTCGCCATAGTGCTGTGCAACGATGTTCTAACGAACTATTTCTCTCATTAATTTGCTGACCATCGTGTGAATTTTCAGTTAGACGAAGGTGCTTCAGTAACTTTGCTTAGTTGCGCCACGTACGAAGAGTTAGGTTCACCAAGTGGTTCTAAATCTAGCAAGCACCTGACTGCTTACCAACGACAGGAAATTCTAGTGCTTCGACAGTGTAGTTTGTCTGCCACTTAAAAATCTCACCTAACCATGGTGAATTTATTGTGTGGAGATCAAGAGAGAGTGAGGATATATTCGGTTTAGATGGCTTTGATTTGTTTGGACTTAGCATCCAAGACAATGTACTTTCACTGCCTGCTTTCGAATCAAAAGATAATGTAGCTTGCTTAAGGGAATCTCCTGAACTATTTTCAGAAGGAATGAGAAAAGCTACCAACTTTGTAGCCCATGTTACACTGAAAGACAATGAGCAGCCTCACAGCCTACGTTTTCCCCGGCCCACCCCGTTCCAATTGCTTTCGCACTTGTGTTGACTTAAAGTCTACGGTCAACTCGGAGACAGTAGTTGACACTTACACGTCACCCCACCCTGGGGAACTCATGGACAGGCTTAGTCCAGGACGTTACTTTCCTAAGATAGATTAGCTTGATATCTATTTGCAAATTCTATTGGATGAAGAATCACAGAAAGTTTTTGTTGTAAACGCACACTTGGGACTGTTCAAGTACTTTCGTTTGGATTGCGGCAGTGTTTCGGCAAACGTCATTTTTGAACGTTACTTGGAACAGGTGACTATAAAATTTCCGTTTTGTTCCAACTACCTTGACGATATTGTTCTCTCAGATCGTACACTACAGGAACACACTGCCAATTTGCGTACTCTTTTTCGAGTGTTGTCAGAAGAAGGCTCAATTGTCGTCTCGATAAGTGTGACTCTTTTCAAACTGTACTATACAACTAAGGTCATGTGATACACAGTCAGGGTGTGCACCACCGCAGATTGCATTTACTTGCGGTCCGTGACTTGCCTGTTCCTCGCAATGTGTCTGAACTGCAGTCAGTGCTAGGCAATATGACATACTAAAAATTTCATGTGATTAGCGCCTCCCCCGGGTAGACCGTTCGTCAGGTGCCAGTCATTCGATTTGACGCCACTTCGGCGACTTGCACGTCGATGGGGATGTAATGATGATAATTAGGACCACACAACATCCAGTCCATGAGCGGAGATAATCTCCGACGCAGCCGGGAATCGAACCCGGGCCCTTAGAATTAACTTTTTGTCACGCTGACCACTATTTTTGTATCCAAGAAAGCAGTGAGTTTTTTTCTTTTTTTCCCCTCCAAAGTACTTATTTAAGGCAATCAATTAAAATAAAAGAAAAGGAGTCATTTTAACAAAAACAAAAGGGTTAAATCAGAAATACGTGTGTGAAGGAATATGGCGTTAATTTTAACGTGCCCACACCTTCTTCCCTCCATCACTTATTTACCGTGAAACATCTAAATCCAAACAAGAGTGTCGAAAAAAAAAAGTGGGATGTCAACTCATCCAACTCCTTGTCGCTGAAAAAGAAGATACAGCATATTAGAAAAAAGCTCACGATAATGTGGCATCCTGAGCCACGTCCAATAGGCCGTGGTCATATATTAGGAAAAGGCAAACGGATATCCACTCACCATCGCGTAGTGGACATAATGATCAACAAGCCACATGACAGCATTTTTCTTAGATCGGGGAAAGAAGGTTGAATCGGGACGCACAAGAATCTCCCCCGAGATAGCCGCCTCCCACGTCCTGAGGAGAAAAGCCAGTTGTCGGCGAAGCTATCTCCAATGGTCATGACCGCAGGAGACCAAGTGATCATATAATTTATCAGTTTCATGGCAACGACTGCAACGATCCGTCACATTGAGACCAATATGAAAAAGTCGCACGTTGGTAGGTACAATATCGTGAACAACTTGGTACCACGAGGATGCCACTTCCATCGGGAAATTCGGAGTCTAACGTTAGACCAAACAATCTTCCATTTCGATTCTGGCTACAGGGCTTCCATAGAGGGAATACTATGAGGAATTGGCCAGCGGCTTAACAGCATTCTTAGGGAAAGATTCGCTTGGAAAAGGATATTTACTCCTAAATAACTGACTTTGTTGTAACTGTGACCGGGACGGTCGCGGGGTTGACGTGACGGAAAGCGCGGCAGGACACATGGAGCGGCCTGCGAACAACAACACAAACGGGAGAGGACGGACACGACCAACGAAGGACCTAACGAACAACAACAAGATCGAAACCACACAATCACTAGAAAACCACGTCCACTCGTACACAGAACAAGAAAGTAAATACGCTGTCTAAGGCAAGGCGATATGTACAGAGACGCACGCAACATTAGACTGGCTGGCTAAGCGAGAGGCAGGCGCTTAAATTCATGATTGGGGGTGCCGCTATAAGCCGCTGGGAGTAACAACACTAAGGAGGGAAGTAGAATCAACAGACGGTGGACCGTCTGAATCCACTTCAGCATAAAGTCCGGAAAAGTACTGGTAAAGTTCACGCATGATATCAGATTGGGAGGACCACTCACGCCTATCTAGAGAACAAATGATAGAAAGACACGTCCTTTGAGATACCTAAAAATCTTACAACTGGCAAAGGACGACATTTGGATTCCCTAGAAGAATTTATGTAGCTAAATGAAAAGACCCACTTAACTACCGGGGGTGGACATATGACATACGACATTCGATTCATACCGAATTCCGCATTGCATCGTTTGCGTTGCAAAAATGTAGCCTTTGAGTTTTCTAAAGACTGTCAAGACGCATTTCAGGAACTCAAAAATTCTTTGCTTAGTGACAGATACTTAGTGAATTTTGACCCTGTGAAGCCAGCAGTTTTGCAAGTGGACACTTCTTCATACGGAATCGGCTCTGTGCGTTCACACAGAATCGGTGCACAAGACAGACTCATTGCTTTTGCCTCAAACTTGTTAACTCAAACCCACTGCAGTTATTCACAAATAGAAAAAGAGGCTCTCGCTATTGCGTATGGTGTGACAAAATTCCATCACTATCTCTTTGGTCGAAAGTTCTATTTAGTGACAGATCACAATAATTTACAGTCCTTGTTTCATCCGTCAAAGCTAGTTCCTACATCTACTGCTGAAAAATTGCATTGTTGGGCTTTGTTTCTATCCCAGTATCATTACAAAATCGTCTTCAGACCTACGGCAAAGCATGGCAGTGCAGACGCCATAGGCCGCCTTCCGATTGACCCAGACTGTGTTTTTGATACATCTGCCGCATCTTGTTGCCAAATAGAAGTGTGAGACTCTGAGTTGCCGCAATCTTTTGCTTAGCACATCAACAAAATTGCACAGGCCGCGGAAGAAGACTCCGATTTCAAGATTTTTCGCATTACAGTTGCACGTCTAGGTCTCGTTCATTGAACAGTATCCAGAACTCAGATGTGCACCGATATTTTGTCCGTCGGCATAACCTTTCAATTCAACAGGATTCTAGTCCAAACTGACAGTGGACAATCGCGTGTGTTTATTCCCAAACTGTTGCAATTGCTCCACCAAGGACATTGGAGAATTGTTCGGACCAAACAGTTTGCGCGACGGCACTGTACTTGGCAGGGCATGAACGCCCATCTTGAACATATGACGTCAAAGTGTCGCATGCGCGGAAGCCCATGCGCTTCGTCACAGACATTCCCAGCTTAGCCTAAGACTCATTCCACATGGCAACGAGGGCACATCGACTCTGCAGGACCATTTTGGAGCAATCGTTGGCTTATAGTGGTAGACTCTTTTAGCATGTTCCCATTGCGGTGCCTATGGCTTCTACCACATCACTTAGCACCATTCAAACGTTGTCCTCCATAATTTGCATAGAAAGTTTACCAGGAGTGCTTGTGTCGAACATCTGAACACAGTACACTGCACGTGATTTTAAACAGTGATTTTAAATAGTTTTGTGAACCAAGTGGCATTCGTCATCTGACGAGTTCTCGGTTTCATCCCCCTCCAACGGAGAAGCAGAATGCTTCGTAAGCACTTTCAAACAACAGATGGCCAAGCTTCATACCACCCACATATGGGATCAAGCACTGGAACTGTTTCTCGCTTCCTGTCGCTCCCACCCACGAGATGGACAGTCATCAACGGAATTTATGGTTGGCCGCCGCCATCGGACGCTGCTACACTTGCTATTCCCATTGCAGCACCTGGCGCCGGCAATAGTCCGCAAGCATCGATTTGCGCCACGTGATTTTGTTCTTTTCAGAGTCTATGGCAACCGTGAGCACTTGGAAGGAGGCGTGATCAAGGAACGCATTGGGTCTTTTATGTAGCTGATTGCAGTTCTCCATTGTATTGTAGTGTCGTTGAATAGTGAAGAGTTGGAAACGTGGGCCGGCCGAAGTGGCCGTGCGGTTAAAGGCGCTGCAGTCTGGAACCGCAAGACCGCTACGGTCGCAGGTTCGAATCCTGCCTCGGGCATGGATGTTTGTGATGTCCTTAGGTTAGTTCGGTTTAACTAGTTCTAAGTTCTAGGGGACTAATGACCTCAGCAGTTGAGTCCCATAGTGCTCAGAGCCATGTAGCCAGTTGGAAACGTGAAATATTGACAAAGTTTTGTTGCCTATGCCGCGAGCCAGAGGCAGTACGTTAGCCAAGAGGTAGGAGGATTTCACATATATCGGAATGTGTTGTCACGCAGGGGCAATGGCCTGGTTACACACAATAGGCGACAGAGAATTGCTTAGCACGCGGGTTTGTGTTAGACGGAGACTTTCGTAGAGTGCAAGACAGAGGTATAGCGTCAGCTGTACTGCATTTCACAACTTGGCGTACGTCTGCCGCTACAACACGTAACTCTGTCGCAAGAACACCTAAGGGGCGAGTACGACAGATGAATCAGCAATATAAGTGGAACGAATGCGGTCATTACGAACGAGCATGACGTCAGGACATCGCTCGTGCTTCCTTTAAATACACCAGCTTTGATAGCAACAAGGCACTCGCACTCGCAGTTAGACTTGCAGTTAGATGTGTAGTCGGTCGCTGCGCAGCGCTCGGCTCGGTGATCGACATGTTAACCTTTATTAAGGAGATGGTGCAGTAAGGGCGGCCCATCCAGCAGCACACGTGAGGGGACAGTACCAGCTCTGGTCGTCTCTGCTGCCGCTGCCAATCATCAACCCAGGATTAGCAGACATCGCGGCAGACTCGCTCGCCGCCAATGCTGACGTCAGTGAGCCGTCGTTGAGATCGTGCGGGGCCTAGGCCCTCTGCATCCGCCTTCACAAGCGGGTGAGCCGACGACGCTGGGGGACTGCAGCCCTTTCCTCCCGTCCACCGCGGACGAATCACCAGGAGGAGCAGGGAAGAAGACGGGGTGGGATAGAGTACACTCCGCACTACGAGAACGATTCTCGTGCCGACAGCGCGGGACTCCAACCCAGAGCCTCCACGCGCAGCAGCTTGCTGTCCGCCGCAGAGCCGACCGGCAAGCCGGGCGCCGCCAGCCAGGCGCGGCCGAAGTAAGGACATTCCTCCGCTACGTCACAGCACGTGGCGCTGCGCTAGCAAGACTGTGCGGCACGGATCTGGTGTCATCGCTATGAGTCAGCGAGGACTCGGGGAAGGTCGTTGATATCACCAAGCCATATTGTACTCGGCAGGAATAATGGTATTATGAATTAATAATGTTTCTTTGGCATTTCTGACGCTTCTACAGCCATTTCCTAGCATCCTGACAACTGGAGAGGTCAGCGGTCGGCCATCCAGTCCACCGTAGGCGACCGGGATCACCGGGGCGCCTACAGTATGCAGCGCCGCCACCAGAACCAAATTCGTGCACGCCATTTGCTCCATAATTCTGATGCTTTTCTTCCCCCAGATGCATGGCCTCACATGACCACGTGGCCTTGAAAGCCACACCCCAAGGCTACCCAATGGGCGTCACGCCCTCGTTTCCGCCACCGCCGCTCTCTGAACCAATGGACCTGGAGCCGTCGTCGCCGTCGCCGTCATCGCCCCTAGTCGCAGCCTCAGGCCTGGACGTGTGCCCAGGCAACAATTTTCCAGAGAATGGTCCTGTTGTCTTGCAAGCCGGTCGGTAGTAGGACGTCCTCGCTACCAGCTTAACTACATCTCCAGCGTCCTGCACCCCCCCCCCACCCCCCTTCTCTTTACGCAACAACAGTTCATTTCATAGGGGAGGAATGTGTTGGCATCAGCTGTCGCCATCACACCAGTCAGCATAGGTGAAGTGCGAAGATCGATTAGCAGGCACTGGATGAAGTGCGCCTATCACAAGAGAGGCGAGAGACAAACTCACAAGCGACACGCCGCCAACACCCTCTCGACAGCATTTATTTATGCCACTGCCGTTTACCACTCAGTCATTTGGTTTGGCGTCTGTCAATATATTTGCGGAGAGGGTTTAGTTCGTCACAGGCTACGACAGTGCATAGAGACCAGAGTAGTGACTATAGTGGGACTAGTTTACCTCAACCAGATTTGTGACATTACATCAGCGTGCATGGACACTATTACTGATGAGCTTGTGCCACAGAACATGGACTCTGTTCATGTTAAGTAAATGTCTCCAGCTCATATAAATAAAGAACCATATTAATTCACGTTTGCATTTGCGATGCAGAACGAGGATACAGGTCATCAATAACATATCCTCTCTCTTGCTTCCTTGTGGTACAAGAGTCTACAGCTATAGTAGCATTCGTTTGATGGAAATGTATGACAAACGGAATATGTCGTCTCGCATAAAGGCGTGTGTGAATACACTGTTCGTATTACTAATACAGGACAATTAGGGACCTGCTTTCATTCTAATGAAAGTGGTCACTTCCGATCAAACTGTCAAAATCATGTGTTTATCATAAAATCGCCTTACAAACGTTAACAGAAGTTGAGAAGGAAAGCGTAGTTACAAAGAAGGTAACTGTGAAGAAACCATGGGTAACAGGAGAAATGCTTCAGGTGGTTGATGGAAGGAAAAAGTACAAAAATGTGCAGGGAAATCTGAAACAGAGAAAAACAACTCACTTTGGAATGAAATAAGTAGGATGTGTAGGAAAGCCAAAGCGAAGACACTGCTTGAACTTTGTTAAAAAAACGCAATCTTTGTCAGAAGGACTGACACAGCTTATAGGAAATACAAAACTACTGTCGGTCAAATGAGAAGGAAAGCTCTTACCATCAGGAGTGCAGTGGGAATTCCACTGTTAAATGCAGAGAGAGCAGATAGATGCAAAGAGTTCATGGAAGGCGTCTGTGTGGAGTAAGACTTGTCTGATGACGTGATAAAAGAAGAAAACGGAGTCGACATAAAAGAGAAAAGGGATCCAGTATTAGAATCAGAATTTAAAAGAGCTTTGGAAGATTTAAGATCAAATAAGACAAAGGGTACAGATAGCATTCCATCTGCAGGAGCTGACCAGTGAGAGAATTATCACACGATCAGCTTAACAGCAGATGCATCCAAGTTGCTGACAAGAATAATAAAGAGAAGAATGGAAAAGAAAATTGAGGCTCTGTTAGATGACGAGTAGTTTGCTTCAGAAAATGTAAAGTCACGAGTGACGAAGTTCTGACGTTACGGTTGATAATAAAAGCAAGACTAAAGAAAAATCAACAGTTGTTCATAGGATCGTTAGATCAGAAAAAAGCGTTGGACAGTGTCAAATGGTGCAAAATATTCGAAAGTCTGAGGAAAAATGGACTGTGTTATAGAGAAAGACTTGCAATACACAATTTGCACAGACCCAAGAGGAAACTGTAATAGCGGAACCACGTTCTTGTATTAGAAAGGGTATAAAGGAAGGGATAGGATGGTTTAGGAGAGAGATTAAAACTCAAGATGAAAAGATACAGATAATAAAATTCGCTGATGACATTGCTATATTCAGTGAAAGTGAATAAGAGTTACGGGATCTCCTGGATGGAATGAACAGTATAATGGATACAGTACATGGGTTCAGAGTAAATCGAAGAAAGACGAAAGTAATGAGAAGTAGCAGAAATGAGAACAGTGAGAAATTTTACATCTGTGTTGGTGATCATGAAGTAGGTGAAGTTAAGGAATTCTGATACCCACATAGAAAAATAATCCATGACGGACGGAGCCTTCAGGACATATCACTGGGAAAAATGACATTCTTGTCCAAAAGAAGTCTACTAGTGTCAAATATTGGCCTTAATTTGAGGAAGAAATTTTGGAGAATGTACGTTTGGGGCAAAGCACTGTGTCGTAGCGAGACATGGACCATGGAAAAACCGGAACAGAAGAGAATCGAAGCGTTTGAGATGTCTTGCTGCTGACGAATGTTGAGAATTAGGTGGACTGGAAAGGTGAGAAATGAGAAGGTGAGGCTGAATCCGCGAGGAAAGGAATGTATGCAAACGTTGACAAAAAGAAAAGAGAGGGTGGTAGGACATCTGTTAAACACTAGGGAGTAACTTCCATGGTGCTAGAAGTAGTTGTAGAGGGTAAAAACTGTAGAGGAAGACAGAGTGTGGAACATATCCAGCAGATAACTGAGGACGTAGTCTGCAAGTGATACTTTGAGGTGAAGAGGTTGGCACAGGAGAGGAATTCGTGGTGCACCACATGAAACCAATCTGGAGACTGAGGAATCAAAGAAAGAAAAGAAAGACGTATGTTGTTGTTAACCCGCCGGAGTGGCCGTGCGGTTCTAGGCGCTACAGTCTGGAGCCGAGCGACCGCTACGGTCGCGGGTTCGAATCCTGCCTCGGGCATGGTTGTGAGTGATGTCCTTAGGTTAGTTAGGTTTAATTAGTTCTACGTTCTAGGCGACTAATGACCTCAGAAGTTAAGTCGCATAGTACTCAGAGCCATTTGAACCATTTTTTGTTGTTGTTAGTAGACCTTGCTCCACAAAAGATGATTTCATATTTTCCCATTTTACTGAGGAACAAAGGGAGTTGCAGCACTTTTAATTCAACACAAGCTTCGACACATGGAGGTTTGTGACGACTCAAATGATTGCCTCACTTTCCTACTCCCATTCTGGAGTAATTCAGTCGGAGGCCGCTTGTTCGCATACCGAATACCGATCTTCACATGGAATTGGAGATACTATACAGGTTCAGGCTGAATCCGACATTGCCCCTCCCCCCTTCCATTTTCCATTGTACACCTGAAATCGGGAATGTTCCTTCAGAACCGCTTGGGCATAGGGATGATGTAGGTTCCCATAGCATCTCGACGGATTCGCCGACCATACGTGACAACTGACGTTGTTTAAACTTCCCGTTTCCCCCAGTTCTAGGGAGAACATTGTGAGAAGTCCCTAATGATAGAGGGGTGTGCAATAAACAATGCAGCACATTTTATGCCTCGGCCAATTTCGGTTGAAGAAATTCGGAACTTGTAATCAGACATCGTGGTTGGTTCAAATGGCTCTGAGCACTATGGGACTAAACATCTGTGGTCATCAGTCCCCTAGAACTTAGAACTACTTAAACCTAACTAACCTAAGGACATCACACACATCCATGCCCGAGGCAGGATTCGAACCTGCGACCGTAGCAGTCGCGCGGTTCCGGACTGCGCGCCTAGAACCGCTAGACCACCGCGGCCAGACATCGTGGAATATTCCCGATTCAGTCTCGACTGTTTCATGAAGTTCCGGTAAGTGGTGGGCTAAACATGCCCTTCAGAACGGTGTCCTAACGGGATGAGTTCCAAGCACAGAGCTGTCTTCGAGGATGTTTTGGCACGAAGCCAGAGCATCGCAGATACTCACTGTCGGTTGCAGAATGTCTACGCTCTACGGGGTCCTGACAGTAAACACGATCATGGTGAGTCGTTGGGCGAGGCTCCAAGACTTTCCGATCTTCCGCGTGCCGGGCTGCCACACACAGCTGTGACTTCTGCAATTTTGGAACTTGCGGAGTCTCTCATTCGCGGTGATCGACGGGTCGCTGCTCAACTGGACACCTCCGTTGGTAGTGCCGATACACTCTTCCAGCAGCTGGTGTACCCGAAGTTGTCTGCCAGCTGAGTTCCTCGCTGCCTAGCACAGTACCATAACGGGCAACGAAGGACCGTTTGTGAGAAACTGCTTTATCGTTACGAGGCTGTCCGTGTAAACTTCTTTCGAACATCGGCACAGGCGATGGGAAATAGGATCATAACTTCGAAATGGAACAAAACAGCTATCCATGGACTGGCGCTACACCGCGTCTCCTCGAAAGAAAAGTTCAAACTCGCACCCTCAGCCGGTAAGGTCATGGCGACGGTTTTCTAGGGCACTGAAGGAGTTATTCTGTTTGACTTCTTCCCTCATGTTCCAATAATTCTAAAGTGTGCTATGCTACCCTCAGTAAACAGAAGAAACGATTTCAGCGTAACCGTCGGCGTAAATATACAAACGAAGTTCTCCTCCTCCGTGAGAACGCAAAGTCTCACGCTAGTGTGCACACCCGAAAGCAGCTCACGAAACTTCACTTAAGGATGATCGTCCTCAACCACCCTACGCCCCGGATGTAACCACTTCCATTTGTCAGGCCCAATGAAGGATGCACTCCACGGGAAGCAGCACAAGGATAATGGGGATGTTATTGATGCAGCAAGATGTTGGCTCCCAAGTCGACCGGTAGAGTGGTACCACGCGGGCATACAGGACCCACCAGTAAGGTGGCGAAATGTGGCATCGACCGGAGATTATGTGCACAGATGGCGTCTCGTAGCATACAATAGGGAATAATATGGAGTACTGGAATTCTGAATAAGGCCGCCCAGCTTTCAGAACAAAACTGTGTTGCGTTACTTACTGAACATCCCTCGTACTTTAACGGGTGACTTTGTAGTGCAGGAAGTAATGGGTGGTAGCTCAAATGTTACATTGTTCTCATTCTCTTTAATCAGTCTACAGAATTCACAACGTCGACATCCGGTCGGGTGGGATGCAGAGACCCCCATCTGGGTGTAGCACGTGATACCTCCGCATTAACACGTGCACAAGATGTGTCGTGAAGCAGCAGAAAACAACCTTCTCGGCTGGAGCATGCCGCCGGAAGTATAACGAAGAAGCTTAAAGAATATGGAGGTTGGAGCGGAGCCCCTTACCTTTAGATTCGTTCATAGACTCCACCATGGATTACGAGGCGCAACATTCATATCACTTTGTTTCTTGTAGATAAGCGATGCAAGCATATATTATTCTTACAAAACATCACATACCTTCTCAAACCGTGAAGTTTCATGTTGTTTCCTCCTCCGCTTCTGGATATTATGCTTTTTTTGTCAGTCAGCCTATTTACGTCGCTAAAATACTTGCATCTAAGTCATAGCTACAATGTTGTCTTAATTTTATTCTTAAAAACATTTTTAAGGTACTATTCTATACAGAGCACGCCACCACGCACACCTTGGTTGCTGCCACGTTCGTCTAAATTACGGGCAGTATCTGTCTTAAGATGTAGATAAACTCGAAGTAGAATTCATTTACGTAGGGCAGGAAATCTTGTAATGCTACAGAAGCAGAAGATCGCAGTAGAAAACTGGACGTTACGTTGTACAAGCATTCAGAATGACTACAGGTCACTTTATCTTTAACCCTTGCACAACCATGTTCACCAGTGGAACGGTATAGTGATATGAACATTTCGGCCCTATGAGAATGAGACATTATGCTTGGTAAGTGAAGTTTAGTTGTGAGCTCTACTGAGTTTCTTAAAAAGTGCACGTTAACAAAGTTCTGCTTCTGTTTGTATCTTGTTTGTTTTGGAAGAGAGTATTTCTTTGATTTGAATATATTTACTTTAACGCCTGTGTTGTCTTCTGTTGGCAGCTGATGTGAAATCTCGCTGTATCGCTGCAGTTATCACACGTTTCAATCAAAAGCTTTTAAACGCCCTTCCGTTGCTTTGTCAATCAGTAATATTACCTGTAGCCTTTTGGCACTTTCATTAACAGGCGGCTCTTTTGAGGTCCTTGGGGCGTTTAATAACTCCACCAATAACTGTTTGACATGTGAGTAATTGAGCAAACACAGTTGTAACCAATCGTTTGGGCTCTGATTTCCAAGTTCCCTGAGCTTCGTGTAATACGTATGCTTTGGTTGACTAATAGCCAACATTCTGTTGTAAATCATTTATACGTTAAGTTTTCACAAATTTTACGTTAGGAAACTGACATAAGTGAGTCACTCATGCTTACGTTAGGTTCGAACCATAAACAACTGTATGTAAATTATACACATGAAAATAGGTAAATGTGCATACAGATATGAAAGTAAATTAAATGCAGATCATATTTGGTTTTTCTTTGGAGCCACATTCCTTTAATGTTCAGGTACATAACTTACTTGAACACAAAACAGTAAGGATATATTCGTGCTAATCACATATTTAACTTTCATGCTTTAATAAACAAGAAAAAGAGTAGAGTATCTGTAGCTGACTGTTGTAAATACACTGTCGAAGAGGAACAGGAAACTGAATGAAACGTCACAGGTTGAGATAGTATGTGATGTTATCTCAATTATTGCAAAATCAATCAAATTTACAATGAGTTTAGCAGTATGGGCCCACTTATCAATATGACAATGTACCCCCCTCTTGCCTGCATGCATACACTGATTCGGTTCGGACGGAAGGGTGCCATTAAGGTGTTGTATTATCACTCTGAGACAAGTTGGCCCACTACTACTATGACTGGTACTTCATATTGTGGCGTTTCTGACACATTTTCGCCCACATTACATTTTTATTTTACTTTACTTGCTATCAGTGGAAGAAGAACTTTTAGTAGCAGCAGGGCAGGAAGAAAATATCGTGCAATGCGTAGTACGGCAGACGGTTTCACAGTGCGGGAACGCGCCTGTTAGTGGTGCCTATCATGCTGGAATAGTGTACAGACAGCCAGGAATCACATAATGAGCCTGCTGTACAACAGTATTATCTTTTTAGTTAATACTTATTATGTGAACAGTGCTTTGCTCCTCCAACATTAGTTGCACTGAAAATAATAATAATTTAATAAAGTCATTAACTTAAGTAAAAAATAAATGAGAAAAACATTTTCAATTAGTCAGTATTGGTGGAAGCCGGGGGACCGATCAGAAGTGCACGCTGATTAACCGGGAGCCGAAATGTTATGGTCAGTAGCGGCTGTTGTGTAAGAGCACAAGAGCACTTGAACACCCTAACTTTTGCCCTCTTTCTGAATGCTGTTAAACATAATGTAGAAGAGATAATATGAAATATATGGCGCTAAATCTACAGCGCAGTGCTACATTGCTACTCCTTGCGACATCGTGAAATGTGGCATCAGGGTCGTGAGCACACCTTCAGATCTGCACGTTTTAAGGAGCTTTTGCGCATGCGGAACTTGAGTTAAATAATTGCCTCACGGGTCAAATACGTACTGATCTGATAAACAATATGCATGGTTCACGATGTGCACAGCTAGCCCTTACCACTCAGCTACAAGTTTACATCAGTGCTACTTGGTGGTAGCACACTGCAGCAGACATTTATCCCTCTTCAGTTCCCATAAATCTAGCTAGGCGATAGAACACTCCCAAGATATCCCAGTGCAATCACTACATAGCAAAATTAGATCAGACATCAATACATGTTATTAGTTATAATGACGAAAAACCTATTTTGTGGGGTTATGGATGAGATATAATACACAGGGTGAGTCTCTACTATTGCCACCTATAATAACTCCGAAAGTATGATAGTAGCTGAAAAGTTTGTGGGACAAATGTTGAATGGGACAACGGAGGCCATAATATGACGTTGGTTTTTTGTTGCTAGGTGGGGTCGCGTTAGAGATATGAAGGTCAACTTGTTGTTTTTAAATAGGATGCTATAGTTTGGTACTTATTTTCTGATAGTGGCTATCGAGACAAATCCAATGATGTGTAACAGTAAGGTCTTTGAAGGTCAACGAAGGTCACAATGGTGGCATGAATGTCCATTTACAGAAGGTGTTGGAAGTGATGACAATTGGTATCAACGCAGAGCTACAATCTTCTTATCATGGATTGAGTGGTATTCCTTATCACATCGGCACTTATCGAAGCACATGCTCTGACAATTCTCCCCCACATTTCTTCAGATGTAGTTGGAACTTCATTATGAACAACGTCATTTACGAATCCTCACAAGAAAAATCCAGAGACGACAAGTTTGGCGAACGAGCCGGCCACGACACATCTCCTCCGCGTCCAATCCAACGATTTGAGGATTATCTCTGCAACTCATTTCTAGGCATCAGCGAAAAATGTGCCGGACACCCGTCGTATTGATACCACATTCTGTTCCTTGTTCCTAAAGGTATTACTTCCAATAACAGACCTAAATTTCTTGCAGGAGTATGGTGTACTTCCTACGATTAAGACTTCCTTTGATGAAACAGGGGCCTATAATCCTGTCCTTTAGAATCCCATACCATACATTCACCGACTACGGTTTTGGTGTTCAACTTGCCTCAGCCAACATGGATTTTCAGTCGCCCAATAATGCATGTTATACAAACTAACATTTCCATGGTTCGTGAAGGTAGCCTCGTCAATAAATAAAATCAAATTAATAAATGTGTCATCCCTCTGAATATGAAGTTGAGCCCATCGGCAGAATTCTGTGCGACGCATAAAATCCTTACCAGTTAATCCTTGGTGGAGACTGATCTCGTAAGAATGATATTTATGGCGATGCAAAACACGACCAATACTACTCTTGACTCATGCCAGATCCCCTTGCGATTTGACGCGAACTAACACAAGGATCTAGAACCACAGTGACAAGAGTCCCAGTTTCCGTTTCATCGTTAGTAACTTTCGTTTGTCGGACATGTTTCCGATGCGTTAAAGATCCCGTTGTTCTCAATTTACCATACACATATTTACGTTGAGGATATCTTTCGGCGTATAAATCTCTAGCTCTCACTGAATTTCGTTTGCATTCTCGATAAATGAGAAGCATATCGACTTGTTCTTCGAAGGAATACATCATTCACACTCGCTTGATTCGACGATACTGGTCTTACTGTTCCTATTAGTGTTGTATTGCGAAACCGTCGAATGGTGTTTACATGTCAGTGGCACGTTAGATGGATACGCCATATTCAGCGAATACTTACTATCTGCACGACATACAAGAGAGAACTGTCAGAACATGAGCTTCGATAAGTTCCGATGTGATGAGAAATACCACTCAGTCCGTGATAAGAAGATTGCAGCACTGCATTTATAACAATGGTCATCACTTCGAACACCTTCTCTAAATAGACGTTCATGGCACCATTGTGACCTTCGCTGGCCTTCAAAGACCTTAATGTTACACATCATTGGATTCTTTGAGATAACCACTATTAGAAAATAAGCACCAAACTATAGCATCCCATTTAAAAAAACAAGGTGGACCTCCATATCTCTGACGCGACTCCACCTAGCAACAAAAACCAACATCATATTATGGGCCCCGTTATCCCAGGCAATTTTTGTCCCACAAACTTTTCTGCTACTATCATAGCTTCGGAGTTGCTATAGTAAGTAATAGTTAGTGACCCACCCTGTATTAAGTTTTGGATTTTGTCATACAATAAATCATCTGGGGCGCTGAGAACGATGAAGTATTTGTGCATCGTCGTCGATTATGAGACTGTGGCATTTATTCATATTTCTGATATCTGTTGATCCTATGGTGGGTCAGGTTTATATGTGCTGTACGCCGACATTGTACATATGAACATTCACGAAAAGCTGTCTCACTGGTTTCTTTAATATTCAGCTGAACTTTGAATCGTCGACGGTATGCATTGGGCCGTTATGGTTCACAGCGCTTGATTTCTACACAAGTCAAATGATCACGCTGGTAGACAGTACTACATGAATTTAATCATATCAACAATCAGCAGTTTGTGTATGGAGTTGGTTGTTTACTGTGCAGGAATCTGCTTTCGTGTGTAGTGTCAACACGAACTATGCTGAATCTAAGTGCAACCAGAAAAGCAAATTACCAGGAAAAGTTAGCCGCAAAGGAATTAGGGCCTCCCAGATCAAATCCATTGACTGAGGGAAGTGACGAAATAAAATAAGCGTGACTACAAGCAAACCAATAAGTGTTGCTATGTGGGTGCAACGTAAGATTGTCTGATTTTTAGCCGTCAATTTAATTCATTATCTAACACAAGTATTAGAGATCTTGTACATTAACACGAAAAAATAAAGAAACACGAAAACTCCTACTTAAACAGGTACGCGAAACGGAGAGTAACGAAAGCTCGCAAGTTATTTCGTTTATGCCACAAACTGAACCTAATTATGTACAAAATAACAAAATTATCCAAAACAATTCTTTCTTTCATGCAGACAAGCTGTCCAAATTATTACTATAATTATTGTTAATATTACACTAATGGCCATTAAAATTGCTACACCACGATGATGACGTTGTACGGACGCGAAATTTAACCGACAGGAAGAAGATGCTGTGATATGCAAATGATTAGCTTTTCAGAACATTCACACAAGGTTGGCGATGGTGGCGACACCTACAACGTCCTGCATGAGGAAAGTTTCCCACCGATTTCTCATACACAATCAGCAGTCGACCGGCGTTGCCTAATGAAACGTTGTTGTGATGCCTCGTGTAAGGAGGAGAAATGCGTACCATCACGTTTCCGACCCTATCGCGATTGCGGTTTATCGTATCGCGGCATTGCTGCTCACGTTGGTCGAGATCCAATCACTGTTAGCAGAATATGGAATCGGTGGGTTAAGGAGGGTAATACAGAACGCCGTGCTGGATCCCAACGGCCTCGTATCACTAGCAGTCGAGATGACAGGCATCTTTTCCGTATTGCTGTAACGGATCGTGCAGCCACGTCTCGATCCCTGAGTCAACAGACGGGGACGTTTGCAAGACAGCAACCATCTGCACGAACAGTTCGACAACGTTTGCAGCAGCATGGAATATCAGCTCTAAGACCGTGGCTGCGGTTACCCTTGACGCTGCATCACAGATAGGAGCGCCTGCGATGGCGTACTCAACAAACGTCATTTTTTCGGATCAATCCAGGTTCTGTTTACAGCATAATGATGGTCGCATCCGGGTTTGGCGACATGGTGGTGAACACACAGTGGAAGCGTGTATTCGTCATCGCCATATTGGCGTATCACCCGATGTGATGTTATGGGGTGACATTGGTTACACGTCTCGGCCACCTCTTGTTCACATTGACGGCACTTTGAACAGTGGACGTTACACTTCAGATGTATTACGACCCGTGGCTCTAGCTTTCATTCGATCCCTGCGAAACCCTACATTTCAGCAGGATAATGCACGACCGCATGTTGCAGGTCGTGTACGGGCCTTTCTGGGTACAGAAAATGTTCGACTGGTGCCCTGGCCAGCACATTCTCCAGATCTCTCACCAATTGAAAACGTCTGGTCTATGGTGGGCGAGCAACTGGCTCGTCACAATACGCCAGTCAATACTCTTGATGAACTGTGGTATCTTGTTGAAGCTGCATGGGCAGCTGTACCAGTGCACTCCATCCAAGCTCTGTTTGACTCAATGCCCAGGCGTATCAAGATCGTTACTACGGCCAGAGGTGACTGTTCTGGGTACTGATTTCTCAGGATCTATTCGCCAAAATTGCGTGAAAATCTAATCACATGTCAGTTCTAGTATAATATATTTGTCCAATGAATAGCCGTTTATGGTCTGCATTGCTTCTTGGTGTAGCAATTTTAATGGCCAGTAGTGTATTAATACTGTTATTATTATTCTTATTACTATTATTATTCAGAATGGCTGTTGTTGTGAAAATATGTTGACAGGCACAACAATTGTACAGGGTATGCTTTTAATTTCACATCTCATATTTATATGAATCTAAGAACTTTTGAACACTCTGAATGTATGCTCACGAGCCGCCACTGTTAATCGTACCCTACTACGAGGCCTTAAGCGTTTACAAGCAAGGCGGAATACATTGGCATAGTCAACTGGAGTATGAGGCTGATAATGTTTCGTTGCGGTTAACAGTTCATGTGGAACAATTCACTAAAAGTTTTGTATCAGGTATTAACAAATGCAATATGCTCTTTGGATAGCATAGTGTAACGAACAACAATTTGTTCTGTTTTAGAGCTCTGGTGTCTTTCTACTTAAACTCAATACAGCGAATATGGGCTTTCCATTTATTGGAAAGTGACACGTACCAACACATACCAAATCAGAAACACCATGGTCATCATCATGATCAACATCTTCGCCATTTTCATCTTCAACATTGTTTCGAGGCATTCATAATCCATCTTGACATTAGAAAAGCTTAATAAATTTTATTGCATCTCAGATCACAACGAGAGAAGTGAGCTGGGTTTCGAATGTAAGACGGCTCGAGTGCATTACAGAAGGAAGCGAAACAGAATGCCGGGGGGAGATAACGTTTCGCACTATTTGCTTCTTCAAGGCTGGTCAGACGTGCCAGAAAGGAGCACTGTTGACACCTCCACAAAGGTGCCGAGGGTCGAGATCAGTTGAATAATAACCAAACAACAAGAGCCAGTTAAGAACGATACAGAAGAGTCATGTAGCAGTGAGCATGATGAGTATTAATTGCCGGCCGGAGTGGGCGAGCGGTTCTAGGCGCTACAGTCAGGAACCGCGCGACCACTACGGTCGCAGGTTCGAATCCTGCCTCGGGCATGGATGTGTGTGATGTTCTTAGGGTGTTTAAGTTTAAGTAGTTCTAAGTGCTAGGGGACTGATGACCTCAGAAGTTATGTCCCATAGTGCTCTGAGCCATTTTTGAGTATTAAGTTTCAATAACGAGGATCCAGAGGGCAGTGAGGTTCCTAAGCAGCGCCTTACGAAGTAGTAAGTACTTCAACTACGACAAGAGTATAAAAGACTTTGATATACACACAGTAACTGCAAGATGAGTAGTGTTTTACACTATTCATCAAAATTCCGCTGAACAAAGAATGTCTGTCTCTCACTCTCAAAGGGTAGGAATGGCGGAATTTCAGTGAATGGTAGGAACAAGTTATTGTTGGGTGCTTATCTGTTGTACGGTGGGAAAACTGATCTCCCATTACTAGTTAAACAGTTCACTATGTTAATGATTGATTAGTTAAGACAAGTGGTCGATAGCAGAACGAGTGGCATTGACTCCTCCAAGTAATTATTGAAAGCATGTGACATTCTGATAAGACGTTTTGGTTCACGCCTCACTGAGTAAATGTTTTTGTCAGAACACTATATTGATTTAAGGAAGAGCAGTACCTACTTCAGCAAACCATTCCAGTACATGAGAGCTACTAGTCTCTCTAACGTAACCCTCTCCAATTTTCTCCCTCGCCTCTCCGCTATAAATGTTGACAACAAAGTAAAATAAATACACTATGTTGCTGACGTTTTGACGGCGCCATGCAGAGTTGGGGAACCTCTGCCGACAAGCAACAGTCTGTTTCTGGATAAAGGTCTTTGCAGTTCTACTCCATGGTTTACAGTCTTCAGTAACATTTATCTATTTAGCTCTTGCAACATTTTCTAATACTGTCTAGCGTCCCTCAGTTAGATAGTCATCTCAGGCTTATTTATTGGAAACCAGAAAGAAACTTCCTTGGGTCTTTTGCCATCTATTCACGTGACTGAATGTGCTCATCACCTTCAGTTCGATTCCACCGGATCATTAACTCACTAAAATGGTTTTGGCAAGCAAATTCTTATTTTAATTGAGGTTAGGTGAAACAGAGACTCAATATAAGGACCCTGAGTAAGATGTGAGACAAAAAGCCCAATTCTAATATGTGATAATGGATGTTAATGTGTTTTGAGCTGGTAGCCTCTCGCCATTTTCAACAGTACTCAACATGCCAGTGCTGTGTTCGCACAAGTAAAGCGTTGTGTTCTCTTCGCAGCGTTGTAATGGGCCTAGAAAAGAGGCAGGAGCCCGGCCCCATTTTCCCTCGGCATTCAAAGAGAACAACCTTTCCATTGGAATTTATGCAATTCTCGTCTCTCACCAGGCGTTCGGTAAAGAAAGAATTTCTTTTGCAGACAGCAATTGAGGAAACAATGCAGAACCCGGTCGGCGGCCCGGACGTGGACTAAAATGAAATAAAGAAAGGGGGAAACGAGCTGCAGCGCCGGAAGAGCGAGTACAGAAAGGACGCCTGCGCAATTTCCTGACGAGGAAACGCCGCCTCGGAAGGAAATGTTCTGATGGTGATTGGGCTCCGCGCAGCGGGTCGCGGTGCGCGTGTTGGCGGCCGGGCTGAAGGTCGCGAGCGGGAACTTTAATCAGCGCTCGACTGCCTCCTTCCGGTCCTACTGGCTAAGTATTTATTCGCCAATAGCGGCCTTCCTTGTCCCTTTGCATGACTGAATTCCTAACCTTCGACAATGCGCATCGATATGAGTAACTACTTGTCAGACAAGTTTCGCAACGATTTTGGAAGAACGTGTTGACAGACGGAGAGAAACTTCTTCTGGAGATTTTAAATCAGTAAAAAAATTAGTATTTGGCCACATGTAGTATTCATAACAGTTACTTAAGTCCATTATTCCAACACAGTCACGGCTGTGTGTTGTTCAGAGTTATAGTCCTTTTTAAAGTTCTTGCCATTTGACAGCGATCAGACTGGACCCTCTGCTGTCAGTAACAAATTGCCGGCTACCACGTGTAGCCGCATCACTTACACAGAACTGCGTGTCTGCTGGTCATCGTGAAGGAAACTTTTCCGACCCCGAAACCATCTGTTTCAAGAAAATACCTAACTTAGACCGAAATTAATATTAACAGCATTTTTTGGCGAGTTTAGCTTTATTGAGATCTAAACTATACGTGAAATTTTGACTTGCTACTCGGTTACTGTAGGGCAATGAGACTTTCAACTTTATATACGTTACACGTTAAATACTGACAACAAAACACAATCGAATTTTTACGAAGCTTCTCCATAAAAAAACAACCATTCGATATGCAGCTTTAGAACATACCATGATAATGAATGTAAAAGAGTACTAAAATTAGTTTAATAGCATGCAAGATGACATGTGAAAACTTTCGCCTGTTTCCAAGATGTTGACGTAACTGTGGCGCTAATTAATGTACTAAAGTAGAATCCGTAGTACGATTGGAATTTTTCTTTGATTTACGGCTGCAGTTCATTCTACACTTCATACTTTCTGTTTGTTTCAGGGGGCCGGCAGGAGTGGCCGAGCGGTTATAGGCGCTACAGTCTAGACCCGCGCGACCGCTACGTTCGCAGGTTCGAATCCTGCCTCCGAAATGGATGCGTGTGATGTCCTTAGGTTAGTTAGGTTTAAGTAGTTCTAAGTTCTAGGGGACTGATGACCTCAGCAGTTAAGTCCCATAGTGCTCAGAGCCATTTGAACCATTTGTTTCAGGAAAAAGTGAGTGAGCAAGAACAACGTTGTCAACTGATCTTGTAAGGGGGACGTTTATTGTTGCATCACACGCATTCTCTTTATTGATATTAGAAGGATTTTCTATTGATATTTTTTTGAGAATGAAATACTCTTGGATCTTATTTACACTTTGTACCATAGGTGACAGAAATCTGTCAAGCCCACACGACAGAAGACTGAACGCTCTGTAAAATGAACCTGACAAATACCCTCTACTACTCTTTAAAATTATTTGAGTCTAAGTTAAAAATGAAACTTTAAATTCTCATTTCCTGTGCGTTATTTAGAGAGTGATACAAAGGCGTAGTGTACTTTGTTTCTTACTTTTACAAAAATCGATTCACAAAACATTAGATAGTTTTTGTTTTCTATTTTTTCTTTTTTCTAAATTTCATATTTTGTTCAGAACGCGTTAAAAGAATATTTAAATATCTATTGTAATACACTATTATTAAGAGTATTTGTATCTAGAGAAAGAAAAATGAGGCATCGGTTAAGGAGTTAATGTTTAGTTTTTACCTTATATTTTTGAGAAGTGCTAGAGGAAATTTGTCTGCTGGTTTTTTATTTATTGCTCTGATAACTTTCAAGCAATTAGATCATTTCCAGAAAGAATTTTCATTCTGCAGCGCAGTGTGCGTTGATTTGAACAATTCTGGCAAGTTAACCTGTGTGTCGGGATTAGAAAGTGATACTTTTTTCTCGTTGACAGTCGCTCTACTGACTGACAAATTCTAAAAAGAATCACGACCCACCCTACCAACTTTCCTTCCGCCAGTATCGCACCCCCTACCTTCCAAATTTATCAAAAGTTCTCCATACCTTGCAGAACTAGCACTCCAGCCACAGTCTGGGGAATTGTTTCCGCAATTGATTTTCACTCTGAAGATATTTGAAACTTCCTGGAAGATTAGGACAGAATACGGACAGGGGCTGCAAACTGGGACTTTTGTCTTTCCTTGGCAACTGCACTTGTAACTGAGATATACAACTAACGACCCGTTCTCACAGCTTTACTTCCACCAGTATTTGCTCCTCCTACCTTCAAAATTTCCTATTTTATTTCAGTAATTTTACTCCTGCAGAGTATGCTGGAGATCTTCTGTGAAGTCTGGAAGATAGGAGATGACGTACCGGCGGAAATAAAGCTATGAGGCTGGATTGTGAGTAGTTCTTAGATAACTCAGGCGGTAGAGTGGTTCAGAGATCGAGTCCCGGATTGGCACGCAGTTTTAATATTCCAGTAAGTTTCAGTTAAATATATTGGTGCTAAACTAGGTGTAACGCAAGTGAATTTAATACTCAATTTAGTTCATTTCCTACTTTTCATTTGGCTATGAAGTGTGGTCCAAAATTTTTTTCCTCAAATCAATGATTAAGCTTGTCACAATAACCTTGACAACTCTGAAGCAATTAATCCTCTTTTTGTGAAACTAGACGATACAGACGTCAATTTAATACCCCATTTGTCCATTTATCACTCTTCATCTGGTTGTTAAAAATTGGAAAATATCCGTTGTGTAATTTATAAAATGTCTTACTAATTACTCCGCTTTATTTGACCAAAGCAGAACAGATTTTTTACTTTCTTAGAAATACTGTAATTATGCACAAAATACGTGATTTTTAGATTTTGTAGGAGATAAAGAATTTATAGCAAAAATGGTCAAGAAAATATAGCACTGTCACTTCAGCTGGTAACATACGAAATATTAACAAAAAGATCGTAATCGAAATAACTCCAAACAAAACACTTACAGGTTATCCGATTGCCTTTAAATCGATAAGTTACCATACACTCAAACATATGACCATAAATCGACTGGTATCTGTTGATTACAAATTCATACATAATGGTAAGAAGAGGTGGGTTAGGGATGGTTGCGCCAATTGTGGTCATAGGGAAGCTGAACAGGAACAGAAATGACTAGCGAACAAGGTAAGACCACAAACAGAAGATTTAGTAAACTTGTGTATCTCTGAGTGTACGAAGACTCATTACAAATAATGCAGCAAGACAAAGAGACTAACAATCTCAGTGTCAACAAGGATGGGACTCTTTGTACTGAAGCATGAATGATGGAGTGGGAACCGCGACTAGGTTTCGTCTGATTAGCATTATGTAGGAAAGTGGATCCAGAAGCAAGTGGGTTGTGTGGCTTCCACCAGCCATCCTACATTCCAGTGGCAGATGACGCTCTTGGTACTGACCCAGTAGGGGCATGACTCAGGGTGGGTGTACCATTGGGTCTACCAGATCCCACATGACCACTGTTAGAATCTGTCAGGAACTTGCAATTTCGTTGCCAACTTTGAGACGCCCATGGCACACTATATGTGGCATCCTGCCCACTCGTGTCTTATGAGGGGCCTAGCAAGCTGTTTCTCAGGATAGCTAAGCAACATATATGCCAATCATATTAATGGAGTTTATTACAGTAATTGGACTGACAATACTTAACATTGATTTACAAGGACGTATGGCAAATAGTTGGCGACATGCAAATAGTCAGTGTCCTTAAATGTATACAATGTCCCTGAGAGTAAATTTACGAGTGCATAAGTCACGTTTTGTCTTCTAGTGCAGCTCTTCTAGTCCTCTCTGCTAGTGCCTCTCTTCTAGTGCGGCTGAGACTAGGCGGCGTGTCGCTTTTGTTCTTTTCGTATAGAGGCCGCTCCTATCGTGGTGACGTCCTAGCCAGCGTACTATTGGCTGACGTCGTCTCACAGCCCTCTCTGCTGTACCTTTCTTTATCTTCGTGCCGGCGCTTGTCGTTAGGCCGGAACAGTATCGATACATGATGTTCAAAGACATAAACAAAATTATGTAAGAGTTTGAAAAACACAAGAGTCAGCTGTGTATGTCACACAACTACACTAATCTTCAACATAATATAACTATAAATGGACCCAAACTAAGACCTATGTGTACTGGTGCAGTTGAGTTTTCCATTTACACTGAACACGAAATCAGGTTAACAAAATCATTTGCTATATACTAATCCTACGAATACATAAAGTAGCGGGTCAGAAATATTACCCAAACTATTCTCATGAAACATGGTATGCTATCAGTCGCTTGAAAATATGTTTGGTAATCTATTTCCGGCTGTTCTAAATCCTGCGACATGGTGTATCAGTAAATCTACAAACACCAGTGGTCACTGTTGTATGTGGATTTAATAACAGTGGATTACAAGTTTAGAATTCTGAACTGGGAAAATTCTGGTCGACTCTGGGAACAGGCTCGAAAGGATATACTTCTCACGTAATGGGAAAGGACGCTTCCCTTTTTCTTGCTTGGTCTTACCAATTATCTGATGTTTCTAGTTTTTCACACCGTTTCGGTTGAAACTGTAAATTCAGAAATCACTTGCATCAATTAAGATCTGCTTGGAGTTAAGTGTTAACTTTTGTAAAATTCACTTTTTTTTCTTTAGAACATTCAGTAGGTCATCAGAACTGATATATTATCGGTATTCTCCATTGTTTGCACTTTGCTGCAGAAACGTATCAGGCTTGAATTAACCAGAAACTGCAACGTCTCTATAATTTACACACTGAGCAGGGTGCATAAAACAAAATAGGCTCGAAAAACATTTATAACACTGACGCTGAACTGATCCTTGTCAATCAACAGGAAAACTGCCCATCACAGATAATGCTGGAAACGGTGATTCTGAAGCATCAATATGTTGCTGTCACATACACGGGTTGGACAAAAATATGAAAACACCAAAAAGACAACACTTAACCATAAATAACACGGTCGAAAACTGTGTTTCCTCTCAAAACAGCTTCTAGTCGTCTCGGAATAGTAAATACAGTTTCTGTATGGTTTTGAAGGGACTCATAAATCATTGGCCCTCCCAAATAGGGGAAAGTTCAGGAAACGATGATAGGGGTGGATATTGAGCACACATTGTTCTCTCTAAAGCTGATTACAAAGAAGTTATATCTGTGAAGCCCACATTGATGTTATACAGAATGTTTGGAACTATTCGTTCAGATTAATAAAGGAGGTACAGAACATTGCACTGTCTCTGGTTAGGATTTACTGAAAAACCGACAGAATAATTTTTGACGTGTTAGATAAACTAAAAGTACTGCAGAAAACAAAATACATCATGTGAAGCCAATGATAAAATGTGATCAGGTCTTTTAACAATAATTTTATGAATTATTTACTGAAGCACTTTAAGTATATAGTGTATATTTGTTAAGTGTAAAAAAAATCCTTTTCTTCTTACATAGTGCCCTCATCTGCAATATTAAAGGTAGTTTTAGGTAGCTTCAGTTCTCTATTATTGGCAGCTATTGCTATCGACCTAACTAATTTTGTCAATTATGGGTCTTCAAGCCTACATACTTATGAAAACGTTCATTCAGTATGACTGTGTGATCTATGATTTCGACTACAAAAGACGTTAATAATTATTATTCTTTCCTTCTTTTGTCCAGCGAACAAAGACTGACTCGAACTTTCTTTAGATTACTGCTGTCTTAGATGAACGTGATTGTAATAATTCTTATTAAAATACAGCTCTTATAACAAGAATTATATGATTATGTACTTAAGCTCTTTCAGAATACAATAGTATATTTGTTAATTATAAAAAAGCCTTTTCTACGTAAATATTGACCTCACCCGAGATATTTAAGATAGTTTTACGTAACTTCAGTCCTGCAATGTTCACCGTCACCTCTATAGACTTAACTAATTTTGTCAGTTATTGCTCTTAGTCTACTTACTTATAAAAACATTTATTCAATCATTATCCAAGATTAAAGGTAAATGTTTAATAAAAAATTTCTTGGTCATTTAATAAAACCAGTGGTCGTACCGGACACATGCCGTAGATTTTAACACCACAGTAATCACGGAATACTGATTAAAAATGTAGGTTAATTGTAAAGTGATAAAGTGAATATTAGTAACACTTTTACATACAAACGAATCCATTTCCGAGTGAAATCTCCGAGAACTTTATTAATTTATGCTCTACTAAAATTTATTGCTTTGATGTGTGCGGAAGTAATGTACGCAAAACTTTTGTGCTTTTGCCCGCAAATAGTTAAAATGGCATCAGAATGTTGTTAGCTTCATAACTATGTAGATGATCTACTTATGGCCACTGCTACTTGGAAGAAGCATGTGGAACTAGTAGAAAAAGTTTTGAGAAAATTTGCCAATGCCGGAGTGACTGGGAAATTAAAGAAATCAAAGTTAGTGTGTCAGGAGATATAGTTCCTGGGGCATTTAATTTCTCCAGGAAAGATAGAAGCAATAGAGAATAAGAAAGCAAGCATTTATCAGACAAGTACTCACCAGATTCGCTTCCTTCTTTCGGTGTTTTGTGCCAGGACTGTTACTTAACAGTGATGCACTTTTGAGTCTACTAAAGAAAAATCCTAACTGAGGCTTTGATGATTCCCTTAAATGAACTCTAGTGAAATCAGATATACTACAGCACCCTCATATGACTAAAGATTTCTGGCTAGAGACTTGCAGATTCGGGGCCTTAATTTTCAAGGCTGTAGTAGTGTCAGGAAAAGAAGATGTGCGTATTATTGGGTGCGGAAGTAGAATATTATCAGGCTGTGAAAGAGTATATAGAGTCACTGAGCTGGAACCTTTAGCCGTTGTGGGGGAAATTCAAAAAGTTCCACTATTATGTTTACTGACAACGACATAGCATCAAAGTATTGTTGTAGTCATAATTGTGTTTGAGTATTAATGTGGTTTTCTGGACTGCAAGTTCTTAATGCAAGGATTAACGATAGTAGCTTTAACTTTCATTTGCTTTCGAAGCATATTTAAGGATCATTGAAACCACAGCGCAGTACACTACGCAAACACAATACGACACGTCACAACACCGAAATGAATACATTCAGTTATGGTTCATATGCTCCCTGACGGTAATCCTGACGCTAGGGATGATTTACACAGTAGGCAGCGAACATCAAAACAAATATATTTAATCATACTACATATGATCCATGACTGAAGTTTCTGGTGGTAGGGACGATTTACACAAAAGGAAGTTAGCAGGCTAATTACAGCAGTGGCATTCACAGAAAGTGCTCGAAAGCGCATCAGTTGGCTGTATGCACGCAGTACATCGTCGGACTATTGACTGCCATGTCCATTCGAAAGTTCCTGGTGAATCCGCAATGATAGCGGCGACAGCAATTCTAGCGGCGGGGTCCACCCCTGTTTCCGCAACGGTTTCATGCAGCAGCTGCATCGTAAGCCTCCGTAGGAAGAAATCCAGACACCAGACAAATGACGTTAGCTGGCAAGAGCGGCCGGGCCACAGGGTCGATACACCCATTCCTGAAGGTAGAAACTCAAGCCAAGGGTTCTAATAAACCAACGCCTCTCAACTGAGTGGCTGATTTATTTTTATGACCACAAAGCTCAATGATGTTGAGATCTGGTGACTGGGGTGGCCAGATGAGACGCGACACTTCAACTTCGTGCTCACATACCAGTCTCGGAGGACACGAGCTGCATGAATAGCTTGCTGACATATCTTGGAAGACGTGAATCATCATTGGAAAACAAACGCTGTATCATGGGCTGGACACGATCAGGCAAATAGGGCACATAAACCTCTTTAGAAATGCTACTTTATCAATGTCCATGTGGCCTGTGGAGTAACACGACTTGGGTGCCCAAATCATTTTCGAAATCCCACCATATTTCAATCTTGGGACGCAGACTTGGCCAAAAGTCAATAACAGTGTGCAACAGGACTCATCTGACCTAATAACTTTCTTCTATTGCTACACAGGACAGGTGTTGTGGCTTTGGTACCAGTTTTTGCTGTCATGGGCATTTCCGTCACTGATGGGCTGTTTTGGAGTTACAGCTCGCCCTTCAGTTCCCTGATATGGAGCTCCCTTCCCCTTTTACTGATGGTTCCCGAGTGCGAACGTTCTGCAGTGACTTTTGCAGCTTTCTCCCTTTTTCTTTTTTTTTTTTTTTTGCTCACAGTCTGCTTCGATGACCGTCTGTCACGAACACCCGACTTACAATTTCATTTGCGCTGCCACTTAGTGGATGGTGTATCTCCATTTTCACTGTATTCGGTATAAACCTTCGATAAGCTGCCTCTTGTAGCACCTAACACTTCGACCACCTTGGTGACGGAGATACCCACCAACAATTTTCCCACGTGCAAATTCCCGCATAACGCACTGACCACGACCGATACTTGCAACGCATTGAGGATGCTGCAGGGGTGTCCATCATTTTCAAATACAAAAGAGCAGCCTGCAGCAGTAGCAGGCTTGGCTGTCATTTATGTTGAAACACGCATTTCCCGCGGTGTTTCCATACTTTTGTCCAGTCCTTATATATGTGCACGCCCCATATACTGCAATAACAAGCTCACCTGTACAAGCGCACGAGGCGTTGCTAATCCACTAGCTGCACACATACGACTCCAAGGTTCAAATGGCTCTGAGCACTATGGGACTTAACATCTGAGGTCATCTGTCCCCTAGAACTTAGAACTACTTAAACCTAACGAACCTAAAGGACATCACACACATCGATGCCCGAGGCAGGATTCCTACCTGCGACCGTAGCAGTCGCGCGGTTCCGGACTGAAGCGACTAGAACCGCTTGGCCGCCGCATACGACTCACGACTAAGCGTTTTTTGCGTCCATACTAAGTTAAATCATGCTCCTACGACATCAGTGGTTTCCCTTTCATACTAATATTAATTCCAATCAGGGTGACATTCTACGCAATGATTGACAATCTTGACTTCTTTGACACATTCCCCAACAATTAAAGTTAAAGTGAAAGAAAAGACAGTAAGAAATAGCGGTAAATGGGTTGAATACTAGCTGGTGATCAAAAAGTCAGTATAAATTTGAAAACTTAATAAAAAACGAAATAATGTAGATGGAGAGGTAAAAATTGACATACATGCTTGGAATGACGTGGGGTTTTATTATAACCAACCATATTGCTAGACGCGTGAAAGATCTGTTGCGCGCGTCGTTTCGTGGTGATCGTGTGCTCAGCCGCCACTTTTGTCATGCTTGGCCTCCCAGGTCCCCAGAGACTCCGTGCGATTATTGGCTTTGGCGTTACATGAAGTCACAAGTGTATCGTGATCGACCGACATCTCTAGGGATGCTGAAAGAGAACATCCGACGCCCTCACCATAACTCCGGACATGCTTAACAGTGCTGTTCACAGCATTATTCCTCGACTACAGCTATGGTTGAGGAATGATGGTTGACATATTGAGCATTTCCTGTAAAGAACATCATCTTTGCTTTGTCTTACTTTGTTATGCTCATTATTGCTATTCTGATTAGATGAAGCGCCATCTGTCAGACATTTTTTGAACTATTGTATTTCTTTGGTTCTAATAAAACCCCATGTCATTCCAAGCACGTGTGTCAATTTGCACCACTCTACCTACATTATTCCGTGAATTATTCAGTTTTCAAATTTGTACTGACTTTTTGATCACCCGGTATAACCACCGCCAGAGCAGGCCTCAGAGGGCCAAACTGTATCGACCGACCGCCGTACCATCCTCAGCGACAGCCCTCACTGGTCGCGGTTATGGAGGGGCATGTTTGCAACACACCGCCGTCTCGGCCTTTGTCACTCTCCGTAAACGGAGCCGCTGCTTCTCAGTCAAGTAGCTCTTCAAATGGCCTCGCTAGGACTAAGTGTCCTCCGCTAGCGAACAGCGCTCTGGAGAGACTGGCTTGGTGACCGACGTGCTAACAAAGCCCAACAGCACTTAACTACGGTGATATGTTGGGAACCGGTGTTACCCCCGCCGTACGGCCGTTACCTTGAATAGCAAAGGGGCAGTCAAATGAAAACGAAACAGATGGAAAGATGTAAGTAAACTGTTAATTATTTCTAAAGCAGTCGCCATATATTTTAATATATTTAATCCCACAATGAGACAAGGCGTTCAATACCATCATGGAAAAATGTTTGCGGTTTCCTGCGGAATCAAGATTGTACTCAGGCGTGTCCCTCTTCGTCCGAAGCAAATCGGCGGCCACGAATGTCTTTATTTAGCGCTCCAAAAATATGAACTTACGTGGAGGTAGATCGGCACTATGCGGAGTCCGTGTAAGCGCTTCCCAGTCAAATTTTTGCAGTGTAGTCGAAGGGAGCTTGGAAACGCGTGGGCGTGTTAAAAGCGACTACGCTGCAGAAGTTGATCTTCGAAGTTCTTACTTTGGAGAACGTTTCCAGTTGCGGCGACATTTCACTCCCTCACGGAGATGCCTGTTATCCGTACAACAGCACAAACATGTCTACAGCAAACCGGAAACATGTACTCTCTTCTTGCAAAGTGTCAACTGTAGAGCAGTGGTAGGTTTAACTTAGAATTCTATGTAGATACTCTGCGGTTTGTATACAGTCACTCTTGATAAGAATAAATATTTTCCTACATTATTTCTTACGTAATTTGTAATATCGAGTAAGTAGTCGGTTTATGTGTCTGTATGTTGTCAGCGCTATTTAGCGCTCTGCATTAATAACTCTGACAGTGCTGTGTGCACACTGTAAGAGACTCTGTGGCTGGTTGGACTCGCAGTTGGAAGTTAACAGAGAGCGGTGATGGAAGTTGGAGGTGAGCAGCCAGCAGTGATGGAAGTTAGATGTGAGTAGTTAGCATTGATGGAGATTAGAGGTCTGAAGTGTTAACGCAAACAGACGATCTGAACGTGTCCGACTTGAAGATTGAATATTATTCATGATTATATAATTTTTGGAACTGGATGTCACGGAAGATTATATATGTGGTGTCACCGCCAGTCACCACACTTGCTAGGTGGTAGTCTTTAAATCGGCCGCGGTCCGTTAGTATACGCCGGACCCGCGTGTCGCCACTATCAGTGACTGCAGACCGAGCGCCGCCACACGGCAGGTCTAGAGACACTTCCTAGCACTCGCCCCAGTTGTACAGCCGACTTTGCTAGCGATGGTTCACTGACAAATTACGCTCTCATTTGCCGAGACGATAGATAGCATAGCCTTCAGCTACGTCATTTGCTACAACCTAGCAAGGCGCCATTACCAGTTACTACTGATGCTGTAAAACATGTACCGTCAACAGCGATGTTCACCAATTATGGATTAAAGTTAAGTATTCCAGCAGCTACGTACGTTTTTTGCTAGTCTCATTTCCTTGACCTGTTCCAGACCTCACGCCAGCCTGCGTGAGCGAAAACGCGTGCCTTTCGGCTTCCTCTCATAGTGCGTTGGCTGTCTTGCCAAACCACAACAATATATATTTTTGTACTGGATGCCAATTATCAAGGTATTAATACATTGTTTGATATGAATCAAAATCTTTCCTTTGCGAACCAGATGCCTATTAGTAGTTAGAGCCTATAGTAGTTAGAATCTTTTATTTAGATGGCTGTATTTGCGCTTGCTGTATTGCAGCAGTTCGGGTAATGAAGATTTTTGTAGGTAAGTGACTTATGTAATGTATAGGTTATTGTTAGGATTTCTTCTTAATCAGGGCCATTCTTTTGTATCAGTTATTTGAAGTCAGGTTATCACTTTTAAGCAGTCAGATCGCGTTCCCGTTGAATATTCTGAGAAGTTAATGAATAGGAAAAGTTTGAGCTGTATCAGTCAGGCAAATTCTGTAGGTCAGTGTTGAAATGATAAAGAATAGCAAAGTGACACTTGCATTTAATTTCACTTAGCAGCTTAAGAACACTGAGTAAGCATTCAGCAGTTTAAGTAAAAATAATTAAATTTCAGAATGAGATTTTCACTCTGCAGCGGAGTGTGCGCTGATATGAAACTTCCTGGCAGATTAAAACTGTGTGCCCGACCGAGACTCGAACTCGGGACCTTTGCCTTTCGCGGGCAAGTGCTCTACCAACTGAGCTACCGAAGCACGACTCACGCCCGCTACTCACAGCTATACTTCTGCCAGTACCTCGTCTCCTACCTTCCAAACTTTACTGCAAGGTTCGCAGGAGAGCTTCTGTAAAGTTTGGAAGGTAGGAGACGAGGTACTGGCAGAAGTAAAGCGGTGAGTACCGGGCGTGAGTCGTGCTTCGGTAGCTCAGTTGGTAGAGCACTTGCCCGCGAAAGGCAAAGGTCCCGAGTTCGAGTCTCGGTCGGGCACAAAGTTTTAATCTGCCAGGAAGTTTAAATTAAATTTCAGTCCGTAATCTTATAACCACTTACTCTCTCCTCTATGTGCGAAAAGGTTTTACATTGCGAGAAATAACTGAGAAGAAAAGAATATTCTTGCTGTAGAATACGAATGCAGTCACAAATTGAGATAAATATGAAACTTAATGTATTTTATAGAAACAAATAAACTGTGTAGTCTGGGAAGACTGTAAATAATTTTAAAGTTTTGAATGGTTATGTGCTCGCAAGACACAGAGGAAAAATACATGTAAAGGTAGGAAAAGATACTTGTTAAGCAAGAAACATGAAAAATATCTTAAACAAATTAAAACTAGGGAAATGTGCCTTACGATACCAAGCGACAAATTCAGCATGATGAATAATGTAGATACTTACAAAAACTCGAACCGGTAGTTGTTTATGTGAGGTTTGCAAACTTACGGTTGCCTATGGGATAGTCAAACAATATCGCGTCCTCATTTACGTACATAACCTCAAATTTTTTTCGCATTGAGGGCCGACTTGACACAAAGCGGTGATCTGCAGTAAATGCCAAACTATGTATCCCAACACTTTTATAATTATTCAACCTTCGTGTGTAAAAGTGTTCCAAATATACTTTTACAACTTGGGGTCCATATAAAGACATGTAGAACAATCTCTCGTTCGTGAAGTGTTAATAACAGACGTGTTTCAATGATGTCGCCTCAGAAATTCACAACAAAATAAAAATGTCCTCACTGTCTTACTACATGAGTATGCACTCGACATATCATGCTCTATCGTACACTTCAGAACACCACCAGAATGATTTCGTAATTTTCTGTGTAAGACTGGTGAAACCTCTCTCCTAAATAAACGCAGATGCTTGACCTTAAAATAATTTGTGGCTCCAATTACACTAATAAAACGTGAGTCCTTGACCTGTTCATTACTTACCCTCCATTAGTCATGGAATATATCAGCTAGAAGTGCATCTCGGCCAATTTAGTAGAAATGTGCTGTAGCTCCATGAAGCATTAGCTACATGCTGCCTCGTTTTGGAAAGGGTAGGTACTGCTGCAATTCTGTTCTTATGAAGTTGATTGTACATGGTACACGTATGACCTGCTGAGTGAACATGAGTGTAAACACATAAGACAGTTACCTCATTCCAGTCTGTACATTCCATTCCTACTGCTATGATTCGTTCAAATCCATTCTTAAAACTTAAAAAAAGCGTTAAATGTAAATTGACTCCAGTACAACACAATGATGTGGAAAAACAAAGCACTGCATTATCAGAAAGTCTTTTCGTTATAATACCTCTCGTTTACAAACAAAATTTAACTTCAATAAATAATTATAATCAAAGGTTGTAAGATTTATTTATCGTAACGCACTGAACAAAAAAGTTTTTCAGCAACATAACATAAAAACCTATTTTAGCTTACATCTTACTCACTTGTTTCAGTATGACAAAACCATCCCATTTTTCTGTCAAGTACAGCTAATACATTCTCTATAGCTTCAACATACATACAACATTGAAAAGACCCTAGTATCTGTAACCACTAAGAAGCGTACCCATATAGTCAATGGTAACATTTAACAGAGGCATGCCTGGTGTACTTTCACTTACGGCAATTCCTGATTACTGAAGAGTACACAATAAATTCTGCTGAAATTTGAGCACATCTTTCGTTTACTATGCAGGAATGTCGAACCAAAGGAGGTGTGTCCGGCTGGCAATAATCGGAATAACTACTTGCTCCCATCTGTTTAAAGCTTTCTAGGTCATGAGAGACAGACGCCTAGGAAGCTGATTAAATTAATAACAACATTTACATATATCGACATTAAAACTTGATCTCCATTAAAGATAGTAAGTTAACACATTTTATGTTTTGTACGTATACATTATAGTCGGAAAACACATGACTAAAAATGATTCGGAGTGGGAGATTTTATGACGCAGGGGCCTATTGAGGGTGATCATCTTGGTACGTAGCGCTGCCACCTCTGCCAGAAACAATATTGCTGTAGCTCGGCTGGACATCTTGATTGTATTCCAGTGTCTGCCTTCCTCCACAGTTTTTGTCCTCTGCAGCTGCCTCTAGTACTACGGAGGTTAATCTCTGACGTGTTCAGACACGTCCTGTAATCATATCCCATCTTCTTCTCAGTATTTTCCTTCCTTCCTTTGCTGATTCTGCTGGGGCTACCACATTCTTTTCCTTACCACTCCACCTATTTCCATGATTCTTCTTTCGCACCACGTCTCAAATAATTTGATTCTCCTCTGTCAGGTAGCAGCAGACTTGGTCAGTAATACCCTCTTTGCTTGTGGTAGTCTGCTTTTTATATCCACCTTGCTTCGTCCATGATTGGCTGTTTTGTTTCTAAGGCAGCAGAATTCCTTAACTATGTCTACTTCATAATCACCAATTTTGATGTTAAGCATCTCTCTGTTCTCATTACTTTTGTCTTTTTCCGGTTTATCCTCATTCCACATTTTTTGCTCATTGGTCTGTTCATTCCACTCAACAGAATCGGTAATTCTTCTTTACTTTCCTTGAGGATAGCAGTGTCATCTGGAAATCTTATCTCAGATTTACTGTCACCTTGAATACTAAACCAGCCCTAGAATATTTCTTTTATCTCTGTCGTTGCTTCTTCGATGCTTAGATTGAACAATAGGTGTGAACGATTGCATGCTTGTCTTACAGCCATTTTAATCTGAGCACGTCATTGTTCGTCTTCCTGTCTCATTGTGCTCCCTTGATCCTTGTACATATTGGAAATCACCTGCAGTTCCCTCTATCTTATCACTTCTCAGGGTTTCGAATATCGAGCACGATTTGACATTGTCGGTAGATTTTTCCAGGTCGACAAATCCTATGAGCGTTTCCTTATTTTTCTTGAGTCTTGTCTACATTCTCAAGCGGAACGTCAGAACTACATCTGTGAAACCTTTATTTTTCCTAAAGCCAAACTGATCTTCATCTAAAAGATCCTGATTTTTTTTTTTTTACATTCTTGCCAGCGGCTTCGATGCATGAGCTGTAAAGCTGATTATGCCATAGTTTTGCTATCATTGAATACTGCAGATGATATTATTTCCACCGTCTGATGGTGCATCCGCAGTTACATAGATTCTACACATTGACTAGAACGGTCGATCGTTTTCCATTTCCCTAGTGATTTTTGAAATTGCAATAAAATGTAATGTATCTTTTCTGATTTATTTGATCTCAGATCTTCCAGAACATTTTCAGATTCTGATTCTAATACTGGATCCCCTATTTTACCGTATCGTCACTAATCTGTTCTTCTACTACAACATCTGAAGATCGCTCCCGTGTTAGAGGCTTTATTATACTCTTTTGATCTATTCGCTCTCCCTTCTGTGTTATAGTGTAATTTCTATTCCACTCTTCATTTTAGTTCCCTTGCTTTCACTTTTACCTAAGGGTTGTTTCAAATTTTCTATACACTGAGTCAGTCCTACTTACAGGAGACGTATTAGGTCCTTCTCACAAATAAGCAACATTCAGATGTGATTACTGAATGACAAACCCCAATCTTTCTGTGACATTTCACCTACGCCACATGATAGGTGCGACCTCTTTGTCGCACTTGTTCGGGCTACTGCTAATTTTAGGTGACTCTGTTTGGACTAGGTTTGGTTTTTTGCATTTTTTATTCTCTCTTTGATGATGATAATATGAAAGGCTCACTACAGAATCAAAGTAATACTCGATTTTTTTGAAGGGACATTATTTTAATACTAGTTAAACTTCCTTAAATTTTTACATTTGTGTACAACTAATTTACTATCAGGCATTCTCTCTTTAATGGTTGCACGTTGGGTTATTATCATTTGTTCTAAACATTTTTAAATCTTGACTGGCAAGGTGTGCGGGAGGCACGGCAGCGTTCGCCCCTTGGTCTGGATTTTATTTGCATTCATACTGTTTTAGTTTCCAATAAAGGCGTTTCCTAAATGTTGTTGCACATCTCTCAACCCGGCAATTCCACTCCTACCACCATTCTTCCCTCATATAAGGATTGTAGGTAGTGTTACTACTACCAATTCTATGCTGTTGCCCTGAAAATCTCATCATTTCCATATTGAAGAACGCCCACTGGTCGCTAGTTTGATGTTACTTGCATGCCTCCTGCAAGGTATGTTAATCTGAATTCACAACAGTATGTTTGTCTTTCTGTAATGGCATTAATGAGGGCAAATGAGTGTCAGCGCACGTGATGTTGGGTGGGATGGGTTGAAGAATGAAGGACATGCGGGTGGTTTTACACGAAGGGCAGAGAAGAACGGCCGCATCACGATGTTGCAATATCTGATAGCAAAGAGCGGCGTCGCAAACACAGCGCAAATAACAGCCCACAGTAATGGTATCTGTTTTGGGGCCATTAACAGCCGGTCGTAATTACCGCGTAATGGCTATTAGCGGCCGCGTTCGATATCTACATGGAACACAAGCTAGGAGAAATCCTTGAAGGCCTGTGGCTCGATTCGCGCGTAACGGCAAAAAGCACACAATCCGAATGGAAGCTATAGGCCCACGAAAAGTCCGCCAATTAAAAAGGTAACAATAAAACTTTAAAATATGAAATGGAGGCTTGAATTGTTTTGTTACGGAATATAGGGGCGCTACTTTTATGTACAGTGTATAATAGTTGCGCATTTATTTAATGAACATTTAAAGATGACTTGTTTTGGTTTTTATCTGGAAATGTAGGCAGAATAAAAGTGTAACTATTGTGTAAGATAATGGGGCTTGTAGTTTTAACCACATTAAAACATTAAAAACTGTACGAGGTGTATTCAAGTTCTAAGGCCTCTGATTTTTTTTCTCCGGACTGGAAAGAGATAGAAACATGCGCAATGTTTTAAAATGAGGCCGCGTTCATTGTCAATACGTCCCAGAGATGGCAGCACCGTACGGCAGATGCAATTTTACCGCCAGCGGCGAGAATGAGAACTGTTTTAAATACTTAAAATGGCGACGTTTTCCTTACTTGAACAGCATGCAATCATCCGTTTTATGAATTTGCATGGTGTGAAACCAACTGAAATTCATCGACAGTTGAAGGAGACATGTGATGCTGGAGTTATGGATGTGTCGGATAGTGCGTTCTTGGGTGCGACAGTTCAATGACAACAAACTGAAACAACCTTGGGCTCGCACAAGCTGGTCTAACGACATGATCGAGAGAGTGGAGAGAATTGTTTTGGGGGATCGCCGAATGACTGTTGAACAGATCGCCTCCAGAGTTGGCATTTCTGTGGGTTGTGTACACACAGTCCTGCATGACGACCTGAAAATGCGAAAAGCGTCATCCAGGTGGGTGCCACGAATGCTGACGGATGACCACATGGCTGCCCGTGTGGCATGTTGCCAAGCAATGTTGACACGCAACGACAGCATGAATGGGACTTTCTTTTCGTCGGTTGTGACAATGGATGAGACGTGGATGCCATTTTTCAATCCAGAAACAAAGCGCCAGTCAGCTCAATGGAAGCACACAGATTCACCGCCACGAAAAAAATTTCGAGTAACCGCCAGTGCTGAAAAAATGATGGTGTCCATGTTCTGGGACAGCGAGGGCGTAATCCTTACCCACTGCGTTCCTAAGGGCGCTACGGTAACAGGTGCATCCTACGAAAATGTTTTGAAGAACAAATTCCTTCCTGCACTGCAACAAAAACGTCCGGGAAGGGCTGCGCGTGTGCTATTTCACCAAGACAACGCACCCGCACATCGAGCTAACGTTACGCAACAGTTTCTTCGTGATAACAACTTTGAAGTGATTCCTCATGCTCCCTACTCACCTGACCTGGCTCCTAGTGATTTTTGGCTTTTTCCAACAATGAAAGACACTCTCCGTGGCCGCACATTCACCAGCCGTGCTGCTATTGCCTCAGCGATTTTCCAGTGGTCAAAACAGATTCCTAAATAGCCTTCGCCGCTGCCATGGAAGCATGGCGTCAGCGTTGTGAAAAATGTGTACGATTTCGGGTGAGTAGTTAATTAGAAAAGAAATCGGAGGCCTTAGAACTGGAATGCACCTCGCACTATCCAACGATGTATGTGAGAGCTACCACATACACTGATGAGCCAATACATTATCTATATCTGTCTTCGGAACGAAATATATCACTGATTCTGTGTATCAAATATAACTACAGTTTGTTGATAGGTTACGGAGGTATATCGCATTTGATGTCAAAGCAGAGGTCTTGTAATTCGAGTAGAAAGTGGTTCGCTGATTTGCGTGCTGGCGGTAGCGCCCGATGACGACCCATATGTGTGCCGTAAGATTTACATTAGGCGAATTTGATCGCCGAGAAATCAACGTGAATTCACAATAATGTTCCTCAAATCACTGTACCACGATTTTGGTTCCTATTCACAGACAATTATACTGCTGATAATGACGTCACCGTCGGGCAAGACGTCAAGCATGAAGGAGTGCAGATGGTTCGCAGCTGTCAGGGTTTCTTTCTTTACTACCACAGGTCCCGAGCAAGCGCAGGAGAATGTCTCCCATAGCACAATACTGCTCCCACCGGCGTGCGACCGTGGCGCACTGCACGTTGCGAGCCGCCGTTCACCTCGATGACGACATTTGTGGAGACGAACATCGACCTAGTGTAGCAAAAATGTGATTCACCTGAATAAGTGACACGTTTCCATTGATTGACCGTCGAATTCCGGTGCTCCCGTGCTCTCTGCAGTTGTAAGTGACGATGTCGTTGGGTCAACTTGTGAACACGTAGAGTGGTCTACTGCGGATCTTCAAATGGTTCAAATGGCTCTGAGCACTATGCGACTTAACTTCTGAGGTCATCAGTCACCTACAACTTAGAACTACTGTAACCTAACTAACCTAAGGACATCACACACATCCATACCCGAGGCAAGATTCGAACCTGCGACCGTACCGGTCGCTCGGTTCCAGACTGTAGCGCCTCGAACGCTGCGAATCTTTGTGTTCAACAATGCACCGGTTAACGACAATGCTCCGAAACCTTGTGCGTGCACAAGTATTATGCTCTTTCGGCAGAGATGCCACATATTACCATCTAGACTATCTTACAGAGACGTCAAGCCTCCGAACCCGACTTTCTATGAAGAGTAGTGGATTTCCAAGCGTTTTGCGGCTAGTTGTAGCTTCACTGTCCTTCTGCCTCGTTCCGTAGATGCTCAAGACAGTAACGCGTGAACATTCGATCAGCCTCGCCATATTCGAGATACTCGTTCACATGCATTTAATAATAATATTCTGCCCTTCGTCAAAGCCGCTTACCTCAATGCATTTACCCATTTGTACCTCGTATCTCCGCTAAGGTGATTTCCCGTCCGTATCTTCTTCGTTTACAAGCTTTTGTTACCATGACACGCGTCTGCAACGCTACCAGGCGCCATACAACGTCACGGTGGGCACTTGTCATAATGTTTTGGCTTATCAGTGCATGTATACAGCACGCAAAACTAACGGGCGGATTTGTTCATGGGAGCATCAGGAAACCAATAGTACTAAAAGTAGCGGTTGTGTAAATGGTGTACGATATGTTGATGCTCCCACTATTAAATACTTACATACTCTTTGCCAGTTCTAGACATATCTGACAATAATCACTATGATGGAAACCGACCGTAAGAGAAATAACAAACAATTGCTTTCAGAGACTCAACTGAGATCTTCAAATGTTAAGCACTTTCACCATAATTATGTCACATTCTATCGAAATCAGGTTCACATCGGAAACAGTGCCTTACGACAAAAAAGGCAGTGATGCAGCAGTGCGAAAACCATTCAAGACCTGAGTTTCTCTCTTCAGTCAATGCTGAGATGCGTGTTAGAGCCGGCCTTGGTGGCCGAGCGGTTCTAGGCGCTTCAGTCCGGAACCACGCGACTGATACGGTCGCAGGTTCGAATCCTTCCTCGGTCATGGATGTGTGTAATGACCTTAGGTTAGTTAGGTTTAAGTAGTTCTAAGTTCTAGAGGACTGATGACCTCAGATGTTAAGTCCCATAGTGCTCAGAGCCATTTGAACAATTTTTTTGCTTGTTAGAAATTATTAGCAGAAGCATAAAAAAATTAAGTGGCTCATGGAAGAAACTATAGTGGATGACACATTATGACTGACATTTAAGTGGAAGGGTTGTAACCTCCCCCTCACTTATCGACCTTAATGACAGTGAAAAATTAAACCACGTGTACCTAATGGAAATTTGGGAAAAGCAATCGTCATCGAAGTTAATCTGTCGGTAAAGAGGGAGGAAAGGGTTACATCTAAATGAAAGGAAAAATGCAAATGAAACTGGTGGAAATTAATTTTGAAAAGGGGTAAAGTTAATAAAAAAGTAAATGTGCGGCCGTTACGTTAACAATTAACTAGCGGTAATTAGATATTTGAGATTTGGGGACAACTACGTTCGCCAGTCCTAAGGACAATTACTATAGTAACTGAAAAAGAAACGTTATTACACTTATAATTAGCACTAGAAGTGTGGCAACTGAAGGTTGACACGTGTAGTGTGAAAACTGAAAGTTTGTCAGAAGTAATAAATTTCGCTACACTCTGACTTAATTTAGCAAAAGAATTAATAAAACCGGAAAATTGAAAGTTAATTTAGTGACTGAAATTAAGAGTGAACTTTGTTTCTGAAGCATATCGAAATTCAGTAACATACGGTTAGTCTTGGTATACCTCAACAATCATTTCAAAAGCTACTTGATCCTACGCAATTTAGAAATAAGAGATTTAACTTTGAACTTGAATTAAATGATTCTGAACAATTCACAATAGTAAATTTAGTACGTACCAAGCTGAGCTGTAGTCACAGGTAAGCTAAAATATGGTAACAATTTGTGCTTGTGTAATCTAAATATTGTAGCCAGCTATGAATACCTTAACTGAACTTTGAAATTAAAGCAGTGAAATAGAATAATATTGCTTTAATGCTGGCGTTTGAATTTCAACGACACTCGGGTTCATTCCGGAAAAGGAAGGGACCCTGCTTGGCAATGCAATTGGGTCAATGAGCAACAAAGGTTCATGCTACGTTGCTGTAATTTGAACAGTTTTAAAAGCTGAGGTCTGCCATACAGTTCTAAAACTTTACGTGCTTCCAGTATTCCTTGTTGGTCGATTGAAGGTTTGAAGCCGTCGATCGAGGAGGTGGCGACAGTCACTCATTGTCGGCCGTCGCTGTTGCATAAGCTGGATGTTGGCACGCCTCCTTCTCGACACGGTCACCAGGCGAAATGGGCTCTTGATGTGCGCCAGCTAACGCTTCACGTCCGCGACACCGTGTCAGAAACTATCATAGCAAGTCGAGCGCAATTACATGCTGCCAAACCCCGAAAGCGCGGCAACTCGCGGGAGCGTCACACAACACACCTGCTCCACTGCACTCCCCCAGCCAGACTCCCTCTCTGCCTGCGCTCCACGCGACAGAGTTCACACTACCAAAGATCCTAAACACTTTCGTTCTTCACACGACCTATCGATGTATTGGTTCGATAGCATAGTTTTCCCTAGGTAAGACCCAGCGTAAAATACAAATAATATTTACAAAACAAACCAATTATACATCGACATAAATGCATATATATATATATATATATATATATATATATATATATATATATATATATATATATACAAATAGTAAAACAATTACATTATATAAAGACACAGAAATGTCATATCTTGAGGTAACAAAACAAGGAAAAAATTATAGTACAATAGATGGAAATAGGAGAATCTGCATTTCCGGCGTTACACGTACCCCACATTGTCTGAGGATATTCGTGAAACTGAGTGGAGACACTCCTAATCTTAATCCACTCTGTCATCTTACACAAAAGAAAACAGGTTGACAACGTATCAAAATTCATAGAAAACATTGAAAATGGTTTAGCTACTCTAAAATCATCCAAATAATAACTGAGTGGAGACACTCCTAATCTTAATCCACTCTGTCATCTTACACAAAAGAAAACAGGTTGACAACATATTAAAATTCATAGAAAACATAGAAAATGGTTTAGCTATTCTAAAATCATCCAAATTCCTAACAGTATCAAGAGTGGAATTCTATTTACAAAATTAACCGGAGTACATGGTCATAAAAAACAGGTATATTAAAATACGCAAATTAATAATTAATTACATACAATACACATTTTTATATAGGCCTTTCATAATTAATATTCTTGTCATGAGAGTCCACTTAACGCTAAACAAGAAAATAATACACAGCAGATCGAAAAAAACATAAATATTGACAGCTAAATTCTTTCACATCAGTTAGCCAGGAAGAAAAACAATTCTGCCTTCTGTACGTGCAAGTACAAAGAATGCCGACCGGCACAAGAGCCGACAGCGGCTCCGCCACACCAGTATTTTTGCGCGCGCCTGTGCGGCACACTTGATCTCACTCGCCTGTGTAACGGCATTTCCAGAACGTCCGTTTCACTGAATTCTTTCGGAAAAACCCACTCCCGAGTAATCTCAAGGAGTCCATTAACACTATCACAGTGGATAACTCAACACTGTCCATCATCACACGCATGTACTAGCCTGAAAATTAAAACAGCTTCTAAGTACATCGGCAATGACTAGTAAAACACATATTCATGAAATCTTTCAGCTAGTTACAAAATCATATTTACATTGCTTAATCTACTGTGACTCAGCTGAAAACTTAAACTAGCAGCTTGGATTTTTAAATTGATTAATATTCAGTAACTCTTAAATCATTTAATCAACATTAATTACTTATTAATTACAACTTCTTTAATGACCTCTAGGTCAGGCAAAAGCATCGCAACATGGCACATCCTTAAATCTTACAATCTATATTTACATACTGTACAAATTACCCTTTCTGTGGTATTAATGAATCCTTGGTTGGTACAATTTCAGGTCTACATTGTTCCGTATACCTAATAGCATTCCAGAGCTTGGATACTCTAAGCAATAAGCTTTTGTGTGAGGTATACCAATGACTTTATACGGTCCATTATAAACAAACTTAAATTTAGAGATTTCATTGTCTATCGCGCTCGATTTCTCGTGAGCTTTTACAAGTACTAAGTCTCCGATTGCAAACTTAGCAAAACGCGATTTAGCGTCATGACGACGTATGCGAGCATCGGCTTTTAGCTTCATTATTTCTCGCAAACGATCTTTTTTCACACCAATACTAATGTCAATCCGTGGAGGGAATTTGATTATCTCTTCCACTAAACTTTTACTTCTGCCATCCTACAGGATTTCCTCTGGAGAAAATCCCGTAGATTCATGTCTCAAGGTGTTCATAATTCTCTCAAATACTGCTATATATTTGCCCCATGCCCTATGGTTGTGATGGCAATAGGTACGGCAAAGTCGGCCTAGCTCGCGCATATACCTCTCAGCGGGATTCCCAGCTGGACAATAAGCTGAAATATGGATCACCTCGACCCCATTACTTTCCATGCCTTCATTCCACAACTTAGAAGTAAATTGTGCCCCATTGTCTGATAGAATCGCCTTGGGCTTACCAATATGAACAAAATAATCGTTCACAAGCTTGCTATAGACCGCTTTGGCTGTAGCTTTCCTAATCGGGTACAGTTTGATGAACTTGGAAGAAGCTTCTAGCACTACTAAAATGTAGGCAAAGTTTCCTGATGACTTGGGCAAAGGTCCGTACAAGCCCACGCACAGTAATTCAAAGGTGTCGTTAGGCCTTATACTTTGCATAGGACCACGACTCGTACAGTTGGTAACCTTCACCTTCTGACATAAATCGCAAGTTTTCACTCTGTCAGTAACGCGTTTTAACATGTTGTTAAAATGCACTACTTCATACAGCTTTTCCGTACATTTCTTCGGTCCACAGTGACCATACGCCAAATGGTAGTAGTCTATTATTTCCGTGACGAATTTGGTGGGCCAGCATACCCGCCAAATATTACTATCTTCACCCTTATGTATGTACAAGATATGATCGTATATCTTGTAATACTTCCTTAATTTCTCCCCTTCTGGACTCCTTTCGTCATATCGGGTTTTCACCATATTTAAACAACCGTCCTCGTTCTGATGACGACGTAGATTCTTACGGATGTTCATTATTAATTTAGGTCCCTCAACTTCTTTAAAGTAGTATAATTTGACCACTCCATATGCATCATCTTTCAATAGATCTTGATTAGACTCGGGCAACCGCGACAGCGCATTCGCTACGCAATTGTCGGTCCCTTTTACGTAGCAGTTGTCATAGTTAAATTGCTGTAAATACAGCGACCACCTAGTCAGTCTTTCGTGAAGCAGTTTACAATCCTTCAGATAAGAGAGCGCCTTATGTTCCGTATGAATAATCACCTTACGGTCCCATAGGTAACCCTTGAACTTCTTGAATCCCCACACGATAGCGAGACACTCTTTCTCAGAAATCGGGTAGTTTCGCTCACTTTTTGATAAAGTTCGATTCGCGAACGCTATCGTCTGGTGTTCCTTGTCCTCTCCTTTACCAACTTCTTTCAACAGTTCTACCCCCACCCAGTAATTCGACGAATCCGTTCCCAGATGGAAGGGTAGCGATGAATCCGGATGAAATAGTATGTTAGATCTTAACAACTCGTCTTTTAATCTCTCAAAAGCGGCCTGACACCCGTCGGTCCACACAAACGGAACATTTTTGCGTAAGAGGTTATTCAAATTTTCATCATTAAACACTTGTCCTTTTACAAATTTACGGTAAAATCCTGTTAGCCCTAGAAAACTTTTTAACTGTTTCCTAGACTTGGGTGGGGGACAATTCCTTATTGCCTCTAGTTTCTCTGGGTCCTTCGTAATACCAGTAGTGGTAATTACATGCCCTAAAAATTTCAGTTCCTGCTTCACAAATTCGCATTTCTTTAGCTTTAGAGTCATTCCGCCACGGCGCAATGCTCTAAAAACTTCATGTAACAGGTCACAATGGTCATGCCAAGTGGCATTGGCCAACAATAGGTCTTCAACATATAGAGTTAATCTTGAACTCAAAGCCGGTCCTAGCACTTTATCTAGGGCCCTGATGAATACGGACACAGATATATTAAGTCCAAACGGCAGTACTCTATACTGATAACACCTGCCCGCAAACAAGAAGGCGGTGTATGGCCTAGATTCTTCTTCGAGTTATATTTGCCAGTAACTAGCCGTCAGATCGAGGCTAGTCATGAACTTAACGTCATGAAAACGTTGCAAAATTTCCTCCATACTCTCTGGTCTGTCTGTTTCACGTTGAACGACCCTATTCAACGTGCGTGCATCAATCACAATATGCACACTACCATCCCGTTTTGCTACAATGACCAAACCGTTATTGTATTGACTCGTACTTCTTTCAATCACTCCCCATTCGATCATCTTATCTATCTCCCGTTGCACTGCTTCCTTTTTGGACAGCGGTATAGCATACGGTCTCACGAAGAATGGTTCATGCGGAATTACATGCAACTTGCATTTATATCCTTCCACAAGTCCCGGTTTGTCTGAAAACACACTCTTATTCCTCATTATTACTTCATACAGGCCTCGTCTTTGTTCGTGTGTTACGTTTGACACACCGTCCACAATACTTTCCAATTCACTTTCTACACTTTTGTCAATGCCGAGATTCCTCACGTTACGGTAGTTCAAATTTATAACTATGTCAATACCATCCGGCCAGTTAACGATGTGTATAGGCTGGTATTGCCTATGCACGCCGTCTCCTGCCTCGTCAAAACTAACTACTATTGTTTTATCTTGTGACGTACATGTCAAAATTTTGGTTTCGCAATTAATCACTGCACGGTACTTTAATAGCCAATCTAACCCAATAATTACTTCCATAGTTAAGTCTGGCACGACGACAAACTCTTGTTCAAACCGTGCCCCACATATCTCGAAGTTGACAAAAATCTGTTTTGTGACCGGTTTACTGGCCTTCCCAGTAGCACCGATAATTTTCACTCCAGTTACTGGCATAACTACGATGCCAGGTCTGTCTTTCAGTAACTCAAATATTTTCCCAGATACAGCACTCAATTCTGCACCGGTGTCAATCAACACGTTTAGTTGTAGGTCGTGCATATTAACAGACACTACTATCTGTCTACACTTGTCCTCGACTGTTTCTTTATTTTCCCACAGTAAATCCTCGTCTATATCCAGGTCATTCCAGAAAAAACCATCCGGCTTTGATCCTAAATCCGGCTTATCTGGCGGCCTTTTCAGCCTCTGTTCACATACAGTTTTAATTTCAACACGTTTGTCCTGAGGCTTAGTCTGTAGCTTCGCCTCCAATACCGAAACCTTTTCCTGTAACTCGTCAACTAGTGAGTGTTGCTTTGCTATCAATTCATTAATTGTCACCATTGATTCCTCTTTGGTCAGATTGATCTCATCTGCCAATCTGCCTGGAGGAATGTGCCCAGTAGTATCTGCAATTACTTCCTCTAGATCTGCGCAACCCACACTGCTATCGTCTGACCGTATAATGTCAGCCCTAACCTCATACACGCTGTAATCTATGTGCTTTTCTACCAATCGTGTCCGGCTATCACTAAAATTTTCGCAATCTTTCTCCTTAATACTCTCGCAATGTTTAAACTGGAGGTTTGCGTCGGATGGGTCGGCTACTTCTACCACTATAACTTTCAGTAAAGTCTGCCGGTTAGGGCCAGAACCTTCCGCTACTACTTCAACATCCAACTCCTGCGGGACAAAACACGACGAATCTTGCTCGTGCTCCCCATTAACATCAACTATTTCTAGTAAAGTCTGCCGGTTAGGGCCAGAACTTTCAATCACTTCACAAATACTATCTTCCTGTGGGACGAGACGCGGCAAATCCTGCCCGCACTCCCCATAACCACTTCTCCCGTACAGGCCCCTATAATATCTTAGTTCGTCGTATAAGCGACCGAACTGCCTTAACCAGACCTCATCCCTCTCTACATCCCCTCGCTCAATGACTGACGTGTTATCCGACATCTGATCTTCTCTCAAAAATTGCGAATCATTCTTAAACTCAATCTCCAGTTCCGCTGTGGGTGTTACAGCTGCCATTTTATAATCGATTTCCGGAACACTACTTAAATTGTTCTCACTGACAGTGAATGTTTTTTCTACTGCCGTGTCCACAGCTGATCTACTACTTGTGGGCCCACTCCTTTCTCCTAACACTGGCACACTCTCCCGCCGTTGAATATTCCATTCGGAATTTTCATAACGACGACACCTGGGTTTTCTCCTGTTCTTGGGCCTCCAAAATTTCTCCACACCCGGTGGGCCCCTCACCGGCGCGGCTAGTGGTTTCCCTGTCTCGTCCCAGCAGATCTGCTCCCCGGATGTTGTTGAGGCGGCTTATCGCACCCTCTGGTGTTATTACTATCCTGTGAAGCCCGTATCACGTTAGTATGATACTGGTTTCCGTCATTCCTGTTATTATTTGCATTGTACCGATTGTTATTACGGTCCGAACCATTATTGTTATTGCTGCCATGGTTGCGGCATGCATTATTCCCATGGTTATCGTTGTTGTGGTTGCTGTGGTACCCGTTGTTGTTACCACGGCCTCTACCACTATCGCGATTATTGCGCCAATTGTCCTCGTCCTCAACTCTTTCCAGGAAATCATTGATTGTCTTGTAATTGCTTCCTACGTAGCGTTTTGCATCATCTGGAAGCTTCTTGTAGAGTTCCCAGACTATTTCGGATCCCGTGCGGCGATCACGCAAATATTCCAACTTGCGGATCCAGCCCTCACAAAACTCCTTCATCGAGCCGCGCGAATTCGCATCGATAGACCTCGATACGACAAATTCGCGCCAGACACTTTGCTGTTTTTGCTCTGACCAGTATTCAGCCAGAAACAAATTTTTAAACTCGTCAAAAGTCAGGTTAGTAATGTTGAGGTTTAAGCCCCAACGCTTGGCATCACCAGCCAACACATCAATAACCGCATTAATTTTTCTCTCATTAGTCCATGATCTGGGTAAAACTCTTTCACAATTTTTAATGAAATCCGTCGGGTGTATACCGCCTTTTTTCGAGGGTTCGAACCGCTCCTCTTTCGTCAACAATTCAGAACTATGTGCGCAGATTGGCAGATAGCTCTGTTTTTCGTCAAGTTTCTTTTCTAATTCCGACACTCTCGTAATTCCTTGGCAAGTGTTTGTCGCAAGCGTTTCTACTTCCCTTTTTTTTTTCTTCGCAGGTATTAGCCTGCTTCGTCACTTTGGTATCTACTTCGGATACTAAAGCCTTTAAAGTTTCCACCATCTTTTGATCCTCTTTTTTCACTAATTGAATTTGTTCCGTCACCTTATTCTCGATGATCGGAGCAACTGCTTCTCCTACACTTTTCTCGATTCTGCTAATTTCGGAATAAAAACGAGTATTTATGCTCGCAACTTCCGCCTGAATGCCTATCATTTCCTGTTTAAGATTACCAATTTCGGTATTAATCACAACAATATCTTCTTTGACTTTATCAACTTTTGTGTCAACAACTCCAACATTGTTGTTAACAACATTAATAGCTTTGTTCTGATTGTCTAGCTTCCATTCAATTTTTTCAGATTGACTCGTGATTTCGTTAATCAAAACATTCAATAAATCAGTTAAATTCCCGGAAACTAACGGTTTTACTTCCGTAGCGGCTTCCTCTTTAATTGTCCCCCCGTATTCGTCATCAAGGGATTCACATTTGATTTTCACTTCCGATTCTGAAGCATTTTCTAAAGTTCGGAATTCCATTTCTGCTCTTTGTTGCGTTTCAGCGGTCGCGTCTTTCATGCTAGCCGCCTGCCCCTGAACAACGGGTACCGCGGTGCGCGTTTCCCACTGTTCGACGATTGTTCCGTATCCAAGTCTACCAAATTTTGGTAAATGTTACCTTCACTAATTTTAATAATTTTCAATATAAATGCTAAATCTCAAATCTAATTAGGATTCCTCACACTAATATTCTCGCTGACGTATCGACCATTTCGTAACCAGTACTTTGTTACGAGATTTGCACAATGCAAAATTCGTGTCCAGAACAACCTCAAATCCGAAGATTGTCCTGTCACCAGGTCGCCACGTGTAACCTCCCCCTCACTTATCGACCTTAATGACAGTGAAAAATTAAACCGCGTGTACCTAATGGAAATTTGAGAAAAGCAATCGTCACGGAAGTTAATCTGTCGGTAAAGAGGGAGGAAAGGGTTACATGTAAATGAAAGGAAAAATGCAAATGAAACTGGTGGAAATTAATTTCGAAAAGTGGTAAAGTTAATAAAGAAAGTAAATGTGCGGCCGTTACGTTAACAATTAACTAGCGGTAAATAGATATTTGAGATTTGGGGGCAACTACGTTCGCCAGTCCTAAGGACAATTACTATAGTAACTGAAAAAGAAAGGCTATTACACATATAATTAGCACTAGAAGTGTGGCAACTGAAGGTTGACACGTGTAGTGTGCAAAACTGAAAGTTTGTCAGAAGTAATAAATTTCGCTACACTCTGACTTAATTTAGCAAAAGAATTGATAAAACCGGAAAATTGAAAGTTAATTAAGTGACTGAAATTAAGAGTGAGCTTTGTTTCTGAAGCATATCGAAATTCAGTAAAATACGGTTAGTCTTGGGATACCTCAACAATCATTTCAAAAGCTACTTGAATCTACGCAATTTAGAAATAAGAGATTTAACTTTAAACTTGAATTAAATGATTCTGAACAATTAACAATAGTAAATTTAGTACGTACCAAGCTGAGCTGTAGTCACAGATAAGCTAAAATATGGTAACAATTTGTGCTTGTGTAATCTAAATATTGTAGCCAGCTATGAATACCTTAACTGAACTTTGAAATTAAAGCAGTGAAATAGAATAATATTGCTTTAATGCTGGCGTTTGAATTTCAACGACACTCGGGTTCATTCCGGAAAAGGAAGGGACCCTGCTTGGTAATGCAATTGGGACAATGAGCAACAAAGGTTCATGCTACGTTGCTGTAATTTGAACAGTTTTAAAAGCTGAGGTCTGCCATACAGTTCTAAAACTTTACGTGCTTCCAGTCTTCCTTGTTGGTTGATTGAAGATTTGAAGCCGTCGATCGAGGAGGTGGCGACAGTCACTCATTGTCGGCCGTCGCTGTTGCAGAAGCTGGATGTTGGCACGCCTCCTTCTCGACACGGTCACCAGGCGAAACGGGCTCTTGATGTGCGCCAGCTAACGCTTCACGTCCGCGACACCGTGTCAGAAACTATCATAGCAAGTCGAGCGCAATTACATGCTGCCATACCCCGAAAGCGCGGCAACTCGCGGGAGCGTCACACAACACACCTGCTCCACTGCACTCCCCCAGCCAGACTCCTTCTCTGCCCGCGCTCCACGCGACAAAGTTCACACTACCAAAGATCCTAAACACTTTCGTTCTTCACACGACCTATCGATGTATTGGTTCGATAGCATAGTTTTCCCTAGGTAAGACCCAGAGTAAAATACAAATAATATTTACAAAACAAACCAATTTTACATCGACATAAATGCATATATATATATATATATATATATATATATATATATATATATATATACACAAATAGTAAAACAATTACAATATATAAAGACACAGAAATGTCATATCTTGAGGTAACAAAACAAGGAAAAAAATTATAGTACAATAGATGGAAATAGGAGAACATGCATTTCCGGCGTTACAGGGTTATGGTTGGGCATTTAACATCTACTGCCTATACTTCGTTCTTCAGTCATTATTTGTGGAACTACTTCGGCTTCTACTAAGAAATTTTATATTATCCTCATGGGTGCAAATCTACATGCATTCCACAACTGTTTTACTGTACAAAATGAAAACTACAACTACAAAGGAAATTCTCTCTATGATTACGCGCTAGCAATAAACAATAGCTACACTATTACATAAACTACAAGAACAAAATCAGAAGATTCCAATGAGGTATCCTCGGATAAGGGTCGACATATGAAACCTCCCCTTAGAAAAATAAGTGAATTACTATGCAGATAAACCTCTTACATTATTTGATTTTCAAACAGCTGAGCAGAACTGAACGTACTCAGACATTTCGCTCTTTACTTATTCTGATCAACACTAAACTGACACACAATATTTTTAGCGCAACGCAATCTGACTTTCAATAATCCCTACAAATAATGTCCCTGACTAACAGTAACCTGTACCTTTCACAAATCACTTACCTCACAAAAATCTTAGTTACTCGAACTACTTCAATACAGCGAGCGCCACTACTGACAGCTAAATAAAAGATTCTAACAACTGAAAACACTAACTACTGATAGGCATAGTCAGCAAATGAAAGATTTTGATACAGAACAAACAATGTATTTACCTTAATAGTCATCAAAAGTCATAATATATATAGCAGTTCATGACATCCAGTCTTACAAATTTCAAAACTCCACCATTTCTCTCCCCACATCCACCACTGCTGGCGGCTCACCTCCAACTGCACAACGCTACGCGCTGTTAACAGCCAACTGCCCAACGCTACAATGGCGAGTATTACAACAATGCCAACCAGCCACAGACTGCACACGGCACAGCCAGTGATTTTCATACAGAGCGCTACGAGGCGGCGGCGTTACCAATATAAGAACCAAACAGCCTACTTACATAGCCCCCATGCTCCCCACAAAAAATTTTACAAATTTTTTGGGCAGTGGCCAATAATGTTTTGATAAAATTGTTGATAATTACAATAACAAAGATATCAAATGCACACACTTATTGATACAATGTTGGTCAAAAGCTAAAATTTTCTCACAGTTCATAAAGACAGTCCCGATCATTCATCACAGTAAAATTGTTGCCTTTTTTCTTTTTTATTTTCAAAGTCTGAGCAGTAAAAGAGAATGCACATGGAAGTAGTGGATTTCCATGCAGTCTTGAAGTAGTGTTGTCCTTCCAACGGAAAGACAGTGCTGACTCTTGACATGCAGACAGGTAACGGGCCAGAACAGAGCAAACCCACAGCAGAGTCATTCGAAGTTTTGAAGAATATAGGGAGGTAGGTCATCACAGAGGAGACCCACTGTAGTCCTGGTAGAGATTATGTTATTGGTGGGCCACCAGAGGTGCAGACTCACTGCAGTCCTTGTAGAAATAATGGTATTGGTGAGTCATCAAAGGTGTAGACCCACTGTGGTCCTTGTAGAGATGGCCAGCAAGCATGTGTTTCACTGTGCAGGTGCACAATCACCATTCAAGAGTCTACAGATAATATAGCAAGTCCATAACCACCACTTGTGCACTCACAAAGTTTTTGGAATTGTCCTTAGAACCAGCAATGCTGTTAATCAGTCCCTTACTGACTTATTAACACACTTCGAAACACTAACAGTCCCTACTTCTCACATATTATCCATATACTATGACCAACAGAAACGTGTGCAGCGAAATGTAACTTACAAGTTACTTAATTTGATGAACTGGTGTCAATTACAATTTTATAACATAAGAATACAATAACAAAGATACAAAATACATCATTAAAAACATAATAATACAGACAACATTTGTAGTAATACAGGCTTTACAAAACAATAGAAATAAACATATACATCAGTGTTACAGGAATTATGACATAAGTAAATACATAAAAGATCAGAATAACTTTTGAAACATCAACTTCACACATGAGCATTAAAACAAAACAGAATAAATAATGTCTAAGCATCTTTACAAGGTAAATAACATACTGTCAGAAAAATTCTACAACATAAATCTAATTAGCTAAACACATACAGATAGGAAAAACACAAGTTTACATAGTGTAATAACACAAGGAAAGGACAGGGTTTGTTTTACTGCAGTATTTTGCAAACAAAACTTTCTTTACTTCTCGGAGATCTCCCTTCGTTCGTCATTATTTCCAAAAAGTCCTATACATCCCCGTTTTCTGTACTTTTTTCGTATAATTTCTCAATGCGTTTCTTCCAATTCATCGCAACTCATTCTCTTATATGGTCTACCCCCTCTTAAGCTAACTTAAATCTACTGAGCTCAGATGCATAAACTAAGGGATGAGGCAATGCAGCAGCACAAAACAATTAATACAAACAGCAATGACAAGAAAATGCAAATTGGCAAAGCAAGCAGCAGTAAAGTTAATAACTTATATCTAAACATGACAAAGCTCAAGGAGAAAAAATTTTACAGTAAAAATGGACATGTCTAATACCTTTGTCACATCTTAACACTAGAGTGATGCATCACAAAAACTTACTCAGCAAGAAAAGTTACCAAACCATTAAAAAAATTATTTGTGCAATTCGTGCGAAGGGAAATGTCTATTTGTGCTCTCTTTTCTACGAAAGTACATCATAAAATTATTCTTTACTGGGTCTGTAGACAGAAAATAGTGATATTAGTACATCTATTAAAGTTTATTTTAACCAATGCTCCAGTGCAGCTAGAAACTAGATGTTAAACAAAATGAGCAAATATGTACAAAGGAAGGCATGAAACATCTTTCATTAGCCATATGGCATTTCATAAGGTAGTAAAAAAATCTCTCAACTAGAAAGGCAGTAGTCATAATCAGGTGTATAGACATAAAATATTTCTCGTCGTTTCATTAGGCATTTCAGTGAATATCATAAATTAAGAGCTCCACGGTGTAATTATATGTTTTCAAGTTTGGGCGTGTCGTATTTGCGATGCTTTCTACAAAGAAATGTCAATAGCAAGGATAATGGCCTCCTTTTTCTCCACCTGTGCCTCTGAAAGGCACACACTAATGGCTTTTTTCCAGGCAACTGTAGCGCAGCTGGGTGCTTACAGTGACCTACCTTCCTTACCTTAGGTCGAACTATTTGTGTTACTAATCTCCACCTGTGCCTCTGAAAGGCACACACTAATGGCTTTTTACCAGGCAACTGTAGCGCAGCTGGGTGCTTACAGTGACCTACCTTCCTTACCTTAGGTCGAACTATTTGTGTTACTAATCTGTAGAAACAAAATCTTATAACAGTGTCCAAAAAATTTTCGCCGGCAGTGTGATACATTCACGCATTTACACACATTTCATAACTCTTAAAATATGATTCTTGGTTTCCAACATCCTTTTTCACAAGTGAGAGTACCTAACCACTACTCATTATTCCATACCTTATTACACATATACATATTCGTCGACACTTCTTCAATATTTCATCATAATAAATACATAGCATAATCAAATTCCTCATATAGCATCAGCTTATTGATCATAAACATACCTCAACATCATAATACACATTGTCATCATAATAATATCGTAAAAACTCAGCAAAATCACAAAAACGTCGTAGCTTTCTGCAATAATTTCTAAACCTAAAGAAAATTCTCTGCTCATATCAATAGTGTCATCTACCTCAAACGTTCTTTAAAATCATGAACCCATACCAAATACATCATTCAGAGCTCTCATAGTATCACAATGGTTCCGAAAAAATATGACAGTTCACAAAGTACAGACGAAATACAATTTCATAAGTGTGAAGTTATCCTACTGTGTAATTGCGTAAACTTCTGTCACTGACGTAGTAAAAAAAAATGTTAGTTTCTCTGTTAAATAATCAGATAGCTGCGTAATTCTGTGTTAGAGGAATATGGTACCGATGTGTAAAGTTGCATAAGCAAATTCCATATTAGCTAGGGCTCCTTGTGCTTGCCAAACACATGGTACACAAAGTAGGCGTGTACCCCCCTGAGGATTAATGAATAATAACCTCAGGTGTTACAGATTACAGCAATGGAATGAAATGTATCATGGATAAGCTTTGTATAATTGTACTTCAAAAATCTTTAAAAATAAATGTTTTAAGTACAAAATTAATCATTCAAATGCGTGTCCTGTAGCGCTAAATTGTGCGTCTTGTTGTAACATAATCTCTGTCATTACTTAAGGGTAAAAAGTGTGCCGAAGTGTCGTAATTATCGTCGTCCGCAAGCAAAGTTCTGTGGAAATCAATGTACTTACCTCATGATAAACAAAAGTGAAATGCTTTGCTTATAGACATCTTACTTATGACGCTTATTGCCGTGATGAACAAAGTACTGTGCTGCAACATATTGTTGTGCTACGGGAAAGGCTGTCTCATTGTAGCTATACCACAAAAGTTACTACTAAAACTTGTTTTCCTATCCAGAAGAACACAGAAAAATTGTGCAGATATAAAACAGATACACGGCAAAAGTAACATTGTAAATTGTCACTCATTAGTAGCCTCGTGATAAAATCGTGTACCTGTCACATAAACTAACCACGGTGTCATCTGGTATCTCACAGAAAGTACTTTAAATCCAGAATGTATTTTCAAGTAAACCAAAATGTTGCATTAAAATCTCATTAGCAGTACTAGTAAATTTTCTAAGTATGTGAGCCTTATAGTCGTTACGTAATCGTGCAACTAACAAGCAAGAATGTACACACACAATAACACTGTGTCGTCTGTTCACAACAACAATGCATTCGTAATTTCTGTTTAAATAATTTCTCTTGGTTCTTGACTGGATATTTAACTTCAAACATTGTTGCATGTTAACAGTTTCTAAATGTGACCAAGAGTACTAGTAACGTGAAGTGAAAAATTTTATACAAAGACTAAATTAAAAAGGCAGATTATCTTACAATAAGCTGTTTTCCATGTGAAATGTGGTGCAATCTTTTACCCTTTCTAGTGCGCAGACTTTCAACTTCAAAGCAATTATCATGTTGTATACGTCGGTAAAGAATGCTAAAATTTTTCTCAAGGTTAGCGTCTATGTTATTTTTCTCTGAGCCAGCCGGCGCACGTGGCTGCCTGCAGTGCAAGTCATTGTCCGTCTCCTCTTTGTTGGCGCGCGTCGTTATTGGGATTTGGAGACCTAACCTCTACAAATTCGCCTTGCCGAGAGGGCCCAGCCCTGTTAGAATCCCGCCAGTTCTGATGAAATTCACGTCTGTCGTTATGATTATATCGTCTGTCGTCATGTCGGTAGTTCCTGTAGTTTCTTTCTTGTCGGTTAAGTGGTAGAGAATATCTCCCTGAATTATCACTGCACGGTGGACCGTTGCATCTGACGTTATTCTGTCTCCAGTGATAATAATTATTTTGGTTCCCATATTGTCTGTTTCTCTGATTCTCTCTATCATATTCATTACTACGGAAATACGATCTTTCTCTGTAACTATTATTCTGCCAACGGTTGTCATAAGGGTGGTGTCTGTTTTGGTCACGATTTACGTTGTAAGAATAGCCTTGTCGTGTCCAGTTATTATTTCTTTCATGGTGGAATTGTGACGGATGTCACCTGTAATTGTTGTGTTCCTGTTTTCGCGTTCCGCGATTGTCAGTGTCAATTTCCAATTCTTGTAGCAGTCCCTGAAAAGCTTCAATGTCATCTTTGCAACGTCCTGCCAAAATAATATGTCGTAAATGTTCAGGTAATTGCGGCAAATGCGGATGAGTTATGAGGGGCTGTATAGGTTTGACAGGTACTGATTCTTGTGCAACATGTCTTCAAAATATTTCACAAGACTGGAAAATTAAGATTGTTCGAAATGTTTCATCATTATGATGCTATGTTTTACTCGGTCTTGTTTAGCTTGAGACCAATATGCTGAGAGGAAGGCATGATAAAATTCTCCTTCACTGTGGAAATCGTGAATGACCGATCGCATTCTTTCAGCTGGTTCATTCTCTAAGTAGCCACACATAAATTCTAATCTGTGCTCTAATGACCAGATGGGAGGAAAACAATGAGAGAATTGATGGAGCCACGCTTGTGGATGAATGTCGTTGCCAGAATTCTTAAATGTTTTGAATTTACGTGTAGTAATGAACAGCTTATAGTCAAAAATCATCATGTCGGCGTGTCGCATATGGGTCATTGTTACGTCGTGTCCGCGAGTAGCATATGGGTCATTGTTACGTCGTGTAGGCGGTTCCATCTCAAAATTCGGCGCACCTTGCCAATTTCTTTCCTAATTTCCGAAATGGCCTATGTTATTATTTTGTGGCTTTTTTGTATTTCTAAGTTCCTCTTCCCGTGTTGGAGCGCGAGTGTCCTCTAAAATATGTAATTTTTGTATCACTTGTGCCAACTGATGTTGTACTACCCAGATTTCTCTTTTGTATTGCGTATTACTTTGTTTCTGATTTTGTTTGAATTTCTTAATTAGTTCATACTCTTTTGTGTCAGTGATGGCTACAGGTCTTGTGTCATTCAGATCATTATATACCTTTGCAGATAAGTTAGTGAACTGATCCGAAAGTTCGGTTACTTTCTCCGATAATGTACTTATTTCCTCAGTGTGATTTCTGAACCAAGTTTCAGAGTGTCCATTTGAGTTGAAATCGTAACTACTGTGTTCTTTACGTTTTCCTGAGTTTTTGCAGGTAGCGTAACCAAATCGGTACATGCAACTGAGTCAATTTTAGCCCACAAGGTCTCATGATTATCATGAACAATGGTTTGCAGTTCTTTTATGGCTGCTTCGTGATTCTGTAATGCATTTTCATGCCGCGAAAAAATAGCTTCAAAATGCTCACAAATTTTAGTTTTTACGTCATTACAGACTTTTTGACATTTCGATTCAATGTTATGTAACTAAGTAGTTAAATCTTCACGTGTTTGTTCAAGTGTGGTGTCTAACGTTTGAAGCTTGTGCTGTGTTTGTCTCTGATTTTGTTCCATTGTGTCTAACTGTTGCTGTGTTTGTCTCTGGTGTTGTTCCATTGTGTCTAACGTTTGAAGATTTTGTTCCATTGTGTCTAACTTTTGAAGATGTTGTTCCACTGTGTCTAACTTTTGAAGCTTTTGTCCCATTTGTTGCATTAATTGTAATAACAATGCACTGGTGTCTGAATTATGCTCCTCAGTGCTATTCGGCAATGCATTTGAACCGCCAATATTCGCATTTTGAAAAGCAGAAAATGTTGTTGTCTTATTTGAGAAAACGGCGAGGACGCAAAACCTGAATCTACAGTATTTGCAAGATTGTGTCCTGTCATTTCGGATTCCTGAGGCAAGCTGTTGCCGACCGAACGATCGATAATGCTTCCCTATTCACTAATTGTTTCACTGCCTACACCATTATTTGCAGCCTGCTCCATTTCCCTATGTACAATTACCAAATTACTACTTTGAACATTAGTTAATTCACTACACGGTGGCGCTAACACACTGCTTTCGTCTTCACTGTCATTTCTCGGTTTACTTTGGAGCCTAGTATTACGTTTTTCACACGCCATTATTGTCACAATATTTCACACTACAACACTGAAAATCACAATTTGAAGAGCAAAATAAGAAAACACATTAACATAACATTGAAAATAATATGTCGTTAATTGCAAGCGCAGCCGCGAAATACTTGGGTGCAAATCTACATGCATGCCACAACTGTTTTACTGTACAAGAATGAAAACTACAACTACAAAGGAAATTCTCGCTATGATTACGCGCTAGCAATAAAAAATAGCCACACTAATTACACAAACTACAAGAACAAAATCAGAAGATTCCAGTGAGGTATCCTCGGCTAAGGGTCGACATATGAAACCTCCCCTTAGAAAAATTATTGAATTACTATGCAGATAAACCTCTTACATTATTTGATTTGCAAACTGCTGAGCAGAACTGAACGTACTCAGACATTTCGCTCTTTACTTATTCTGATCAACACTAAACTGACACACAATATTTTTAGCGCAACGCAATCTGACCTTCAGTAATCTCTACAAATAATGGCCCTGACTAACATTAACCTATGTTTCACAAATCACTTACCTCACAAAAATCTTAGTTACTCGAACTATGGCAATACAGCGACCGCCACTACTGACAGCTAAATAAAAGATTCTAACTACTGAAGGCACTAACCACTGATAGTCATAGTTAGCAAATGAAAGGTTTTGATAGAGAACAAACAATGTATTTACCTTAATAGTCATCAAAAGTCATAATATATATAGCAGTTCATGACATCCTGTCTTACAAATTTCAAAACTCCGCCATTTCTCTCCCCACATCCACCACTGCTGGCGGCTCACCTCCAACTGCACAACGCTACGCGCTGTTAACAGCCAAGTGCCCAACGCTACAATGGCGAGTATTACAACAATGCCAACCTGCCGCAGACTGCACACGGCACAGCCAGTGATTTTCATTCAGAGCGCTACATTTAACATGTACTATCTAGTTTTATTCTTGTACTGCTAGACAGGATTTGCGTATTTGTATTCCATTTTGATGCGACATAAACAGGAAACACCTTGGCAAGTGGATTTTGCTTTTCAGCTTCTCAGGCTTTGTCTTTGCAAAATTCTTCGCATTTTTTAAATGTTAAATAACATCTTCACAGTCACCGTTCAAGGATATTTTAACGTGCGTTGTTAAAAAGAATAAACAATGAAAAACAGGAATAATTCCAATCTGGAAAACAATTTGACATTTAATAATTCATACTGACCAACAGGCAACAGAAGCCAAAAATGAAATAAGGAGAAAAAAGAATCATTATTGCCTGCAAGCAAGCGTTTTCTGGATGAAAAGATATGGTTTTAAATAAGACGAACGCAGTCTCTAAATTCGTGTCACTGCTACGGTCTATTACAGAGTTTATGTATGTATAATTTACTGTCTAGTATAGTCATAAGACGATCAATTCCAATTACACAATGATCTAGAGATAATATCTCTATGGTACGAAATGTGGCAATTGACACTAAACAAAGAAAAGTGCGAGGTCATCCACATTGGTACTAAAGGAAATTCGATAAATTTTGGACATACGATAAATCGCACAAATATAAGGGCTGTCAATTCAACTAAATACCTAGGAATTACAATTACGTGTGACTTAAATTGGAAAGACCACATAGATAATATTGTGGGGAAGGCGAAACAAAGACTACGCCTTGTTGGCAGAACACTTAGATGATGCGACAAACCCACTAAAGAGACAGCCTATATTACACTTGTCCGTCCTCTGCTGCAATATTGCTGCGCAGTATGGGATCCTTGCCAGATAGAATCGACGGAGGACATCGAAAAAGTGCAAAGAAGGACAGCTCGTTTTGTGCTATCGCGCAATAGGGGTGAGAGTGTTACTGATATGATACGCGAGTTGGGGTGGCAGTCACTGAAACAAAGGCGGTTTTCTTTGCGGCGAGATCTATTTACGCAATTTCAATCACGAACTTTCTCTTCCGAATGTGAAAATATTTTGTTGGCACACACCTACGTAAGGAGAAAGGATCATCATAATAAAATCAGAGAAATCAGAGCTCGAACGGAAAGATTTAGGTGTTGCTTTTTCCCACGTGCCATTCGAGAAGTAGTATGAAAATGGTTCGATGAACCCTCTGCCAGACACTAAAGTGTGAATTGCAGGGTAACCGTATAGACGTAGATGTCAAAAAGACATGGAAAAAATTGTTTCAACACTATCTACATCCACTAATATACGAGGCGAGTCGGTCCACTAGCAGCAACACAGTTTTTGCAACGAATTCGTTATTTTTCTTTGAGTCGCATTTTTGACTGTCAGTGTTCTCGTGGCCATCGTCATCATCGTCAATGAGCACTGAATGACATACTATTCTGCGTTTACGGAAACTGATAAATATAGGGTTCTCAAATTCCACTTCAGATCGGTATTGTAGAACGTTTGTGGTAATCTCGTAGCAATATACCATTGCCATTTTAATTAGTGCACTATTTCTTCTAGATGCTATTGTCCCTATATATCGTTATTTTCTTCCTGTTCTCAAATACACGAATCTCACATCATTTTCTTTATTTATCTTTGTTACACAAGAACAGCGGAAGGATGATGACAAATCAACTCTTAAAATTACATTTTGCGGAGCTATAGTCATCAATAGGCAGTGTATAGATACGTTTTGAGAAATTACCGGACTTCGCCATGTACCATAATTTTATTCGTTGCCCAGGAATAGCTTGCAGCTTCTAGCTCGTGACAACTACAGAGCTTGCTACATCGAGGAGAACATCGCAATGCACCACAGTCACGCCTCCTCTGTCTGCAAAATAGGCCTACTTACGAGACTGAGGGGACACGCCGGTAACTACCGACAAGCCACTCCCTGTCTACATTTCTCGTCGAGCAGTTCTGCTCTCCAAATTCCTACATTTTGTCTCCTCCTACCGTTTTCTTGTGAAGAAGCATTCCAGGAACGACCCGGCCTGAAATTGGATCTTCCTGCGTATGTGTGCGCAGGGGTCGGTTGGTTGAGGGTGTGGGAAGGGGAACCAACGGGTAGGCAGTGGAGATGGAAGATGAGGTGTGGGGAGTGTAGATGGGGTAGGATGTTACGAGCGGAAGCCGGGGGACGGAAAGAGGGAAATATATGTGTGAGAGGAAAGGCTGCAGTGTGAGTGCGTGCCTGTGTGTGTGTGTGTGTATAAGTGAGTGCGGACGGTAGAGTAGCAGTGACCCGCTTAGCTAACTGCCTCATGTTACACCGTGATTTCGCTGTGTAGGAGACACCTCTTCAGTATCAGCGTTGAGAGTACGACTAGTACAGAACGTCCAAAGCTTTTGACAAGCACGTACATCCGTGCAAATCCCTGCTAGTATTCACAACGCACACCCTTTTTTGTTAAGCCTTTTCATTGTTACTTTGTTCCATGATGAGCGAATTGCGAGGCAGAATCGCTTAACTTAAAAATTGGAGAAAGTTATGAGTTATATATTTAAGTTATAATTCTTCAGCAGTTTCCTCTCTTGGATATCTGACCTCGTTTGTTGAGGATTACAGGGAAGGTCGATGTGAAGAAAGTGGTGGCAGTAGAAAACAAAAGAGAACCTCCACAGTAAATTTATCGATAAGCACGTCTCGGGGCAACACAATGGCAAGCGCCACTGCCATGTGTTTTGCGTTTTAGGAAAATCGGCGCAGATTATGAGCAGCAAAATTTAATAAACCAGAAAAAGTTCAAATTCAAATCGACAGATGTCAGCGTGATGCTTCTGGTAGACGTCAGTGGCTGCCTCCTGATGGAACGTAATGGCAAGCGACAGGTAAAATGGCTAGCAGTAACAGGGATCCATGAACATTGTCCGAGAATATGACCACATTTACCGAGTTACGATAAGGAAACCTCTATGTTATTGGTGATAGCGATGTCTCTGATTAGGATCTGGGGTACATTCCCAATTATATTGATGATTCAGAGATATGTAAATTGAGAATTTTGCTGTACTTACTACGTTCCAGAAATGTAATGGTAATAGCATGTACATACCGTTGTGTTCGTCAAACGCACGAAATATTAGGTCAGTATTGAATGATTGCTGTCAAAGGCTTAACAGTGTGTATGTTCATATTGCTTCATTCAGATTTTAACAAGTAATAATATCAACAATAAAACAGTAATAATAACAATCGTTTTTGCTGTTCCGATAATTTACGAAGGATTCCGAATGGCCCATAATATCGAGCAGAGTATTGACTGACAGAAAATCGAAGAAAGACGAAAGTAATGAGACTTTGCGGGAATAAGAGCAGCAAGAAACTTATCATCATACTTGATGATCACGAAGTTGATTTAGTTACCAAATTCTGTTACCTACGCGACAAAATATTCAATGACAGACTGTGCAAGGAAGACTTAAAAAGCAGACTAGCACTGTCAGTGAGGGCATTCCTGGTCAACAGAAGTCTACTAATATCAAACGTAAGTTTTAATGAAAGGAAGAAGTATCCGAGAACGTACACCTGGAGCACAGTATTGTATGGTAGATTGTAAGGTAGAGAGATATGGACTTTGGGAAAATGGAAGATGAGAGAATAGCAGCAATTGAAACGTCGTGCTAAAGAAGAATGTTGAAAATAAGTGGACTGATCAGGTAAGGAATTAGGTGGTTCTCCGCAAAATCGGCGAGAAGGGAATAATAGGTAAACACTGACAATTAGAAGGGACAGGATAATAGGACATGTCTCAAGACATCAGGGAGGATCTTCCATGGTGCTAGAGGGAGCCGTAGAGGGCTAAAAGGAAGACAGAGTTTGGGATACACCTAGCAATAACTGAGGACGTAGGTTGCAAGTGCTTCTATGAGATGAAAAGGTTAGCACTGGTAATAAATTTGTGGCGGACCACTTCAGAAATAAATAAATAAATAAATGAAAACTATCAGTCCGCCACTGTATCAGATTCCTGTCACACAGGCATGAAGGGGCACAAGAATAGACGAAGAGCGCTTCTCGGAAAAGAAGGAGATTGAGAGGTACCTCACAACGGAAGTTTAAGCAGAAAAGTAGCAATATAGGCAAAGAATATGAATCTCGTCCTGAAAAAAATTACTAATAAATAGGATGTACGAACTGATCATCACTGTAGTCTTAAATGTTTTGAGAAAGTAGATGAAAAAGTGAGACAAACGTTAAAACCATTTGAAACATACCCTTAAAAAATTTATGAATTACTGTGCCTCTTACGTTATTTGATTTTCTAACGGATTGGCAAAACTGAACGTACTCAGACGTTAGTCTCCTTAATTATTCTGATCAACACTAAACTGAAACACAATATTTTTAGCGCAATGCAATCTGACTTTCAAAAGTCCCTACAAAAGAATGGTCCTGACTAACAATAACCTATACCTTTCATGAAGCACGTACCTCACAAAAATTTTCGTTACCCAAACTACTGCAATTCAGCGAGCGCCAATACTGCCAGCTAAATAAAAGATTCTAACTACGGAAGGCACTAACTACTGATGGGCATAGTCAGCAAATGAAAGTTTTTTGTGGAGAACAAACAATGTATTTATCTTAATAATGTTCAAAAGTAATAATATATATGTATATATCAGTTCATGGTATCCAGCATTACAAATTTACTCTTTCTAGCGGACAAATGTCCAGATCGTCCGCTCTTAAAATTCTGCCATCTCTCTCCCCACATCCACCACTGCTGGCGGCTCACCTCCAACTGCGCAACGCTACGCGCTGTTCACATCCAACTGCCCAACACTACAATAGCGAAAATTCCAACAATACCAATCAGCCACAGACTGCACACACAATTTAGCCAGTGATTTTCATACAGAGCGCTACATGGCGTTACGAACATAAAAAAAGCCTACTTAGACATTCTAGGAAATTGGTGACTATTATTCACATGCGTCCCACTGTAAACCTAACGGATGTACGCAGGTGTAACTTCTGAATACCTGTCATCTTTTTTCTACTTTACACATTATGTCATGACATTTGGTGCGTAGTAAGTATCATGAAATGTGGAAGACCAAACTCAGTTCTTACTCTTGTATTAACATACGACGGACCCACACACACTGAAAAGAAGAAAGTTGCTGATGTTCCGGCCTTCGTAGATCATATACCTCCTAGTCTTCATTGATATTTCACGTCACTGAAACCAACACGTTTGGACAACGGGCGTATCTGTGACAAGAGTAATAAGAGATTAAGGACTTCCAACCAACGAGCAATAGAGTTAAGTCTTCTAGTTAATCTGTGTACATTTTCTCATGTGATTATCCATCATTAGGTTTTGTCGTTAGCGTATATTATTTGGTAACATAATCTTATCTCCAGTACAGAAATGTGTTTCCGATATGTTTATTTTTGTATTTTTTTTTCTCAATAAAGATGTACACAGATATTAAAAGACATCCAGAACAAGAAGCATGTTAGAATAATATTATTCAGTTTAATGGATCAATTGCAAACTTTGATCCTCTATATCGCCAAACTCGGAGAGCTTTCATGTCTTAGCCACTGAAATGAATACAATAGTTGGAACAAGTTACGTAGCGGCGATTATGAGAAAATTTTTTAAACTGAAGAACTACTAATGAACAAGAGAGCTGATGAAGTGTGAGGAAACATCTAACAAAGGCTACTGGAGAGACCAATACAACAATGTCATTACCAGTTATCTTGGGCAAGATACTTTCACTGGGATGATATTAAAACATATGTTGTAAACAATATCTTCTTTGCATATAAACTGTATGTACAACGGTAAAAGGAGTTCGTACAACTATTAATCTTGTATAATAGACTCCTGGAAATGGAAAAAAGAACACATTGACACCGGTGTGTCAGACCCACCGTACTTGCTCCGGACACTGCGAGAGGGCTGTACAAGCAATGATCACACGCACGGCACAGCGGACACACCAGGAACCGCGGTGTTGGCCGTCGAATGGCGCAGCATTTGTGCACCGCCGCCGTCAGTGTCAGCCAGTTTGCCGTGGCATACGGAGCTCCATCGCAGTCTTTAACACTGGTAGCATGCCGCGACAGCGTGGACGTGAACCGTATGTGCAGTTGACGGACTTTGAGCGAGGGCGTATAGTGGGCATGCGGGAGGCCGGTGGACGTACCGCCGAATTGCTCAACACGTGGGGCGTGAGGTCTCCACAGTACATCGATGTTGTCGCCAGTGGTCGGCGGAAGGTGCACGTGCCCGTCGACCTGGGACCGGACCGCAGCGACGCGCGGATGCACGCCAAGACCGTAGGATCCTACGCAGTGCCGTAGGGGACCGCACCGCCACTTCCCAGCAAATTAGGGACACTGTTGCTCCTGGGGTATCGGCGAGGACCATTCGCAACCGTCTCCATGAAGCTGGGCTACGGTCCCGCACACCGTTAGGCCGTCTTCCGCTCACGCCCCAACATCGTGCAGCCCGCCTCCAGTGGTGTCGCGACAGGTGTGAATGGAGGGACGAATGGAGACGTGTCGTCTTCAGCGATGAGATTCGCTTCTGCCTTGGTGCCAATGATGGTCGTATGGTGTTTGGCGCCGTGCAGGTGAGCGCCACAATCAGGACTGCATACGACTGAGGCACACAGGGCCAACACCCGGCATCATGGTGTGGGGAGCGATCTCCTACACTGGCCGTACACCACTGGTAATCGTCGAGGGGACACTGAATAGTGCACGGTACATCCAAACCGTCTTCGAACACATCGTTCTACCATTCCTAGACCGGCAAGGGAACTTGCTGTTCCAACAGGACAATGCACGTCCGCATGTATCCCGTGTCACCCAACGTGCTCTAGAAGGTGTAAGTCAACTACCCTGGCCAGCAAGATCTCCGGATCTGTCCCCCACTGAGCATGTTTGGGACTGCATGAAGCGTCGTCTCACGCGGTCTGCACGTCCAGCACGAACGCTGGTCCAACTGAGGCGCCAGGTGGAAATGGCATGGCAAGCCGTTCCACAGGACTACATCCAGCATCTCTACGATCGTCTCCATGGGAGAATAGCAACCTGCATTGCTGCGAAAGGTGGATATACACTGTACTAGTGCCGACATTGTGCATGCTCTGTTGCCTGTGTCTATGTGCCTGTGGTTCTGTCAGTGTGATCATGTGATGTATCTGACATCAGGAGTGTGTCAATAAAGTTTCCCCTTCCTGGGACAATGAATTCACGGTGTTCTTATTTCAATTTCCAGGAGTGTAGATACCAACCAATACGCCAGTCCCATTTCTTCAAAATGATTTACTAATTAAGAAATAATTAATATATCAACCATGTCGCCTAACCTCCCATATCAAAGTTCACTGATAAATGGATGAACAGCCTGCGACAGGACGCCATATAAACAAAATCCGCAATCCTCGTAGCCAATTGTTTCAGTAGGCGTCAGTAATACAGTTTCTTTGTCCTGTCCTCTTCTTGCGTCCCACCGTTGTTACCAAAGCTTTCCACTTCCATCTCTTTTCCTCTTTTCCTATCATACTTTCATACTGTTCCTCTTCCTCTTCTTTCAAAATTATACGGTGTGTCTGAGATATCAGCAACAGCTTAGACTTATTTACCTGGTATAATGTTTGGTTTGAATACATACACATATTATATTCTGCTGAACAGCACATGACAGAAACTTTCCTGGCAGATTAAAACTGTGTGCCCGACCGAGACTCGAACTCGGGACCTTTGCCTTTCGCGGGCAAGTGCTCTACCAACTGAGCTACCGAAGCACGACTCACGCCCGGTACTCACAGCTTTACTTCTTGCAGTACCTCGTCTCCTACCTTCCAAACTTCCAGAAGCTCTCCTGCGAACCTTGCAGAACTAGCACTCCTGAAAGAAAGGATATTGCGGAGACATGGCTTAGCCACAGCCTGGGGGATGTTTCCGGGCGTGAGTCGTGCTTCGGTTGCTCAGTTGGTAGAGCACTTGCCCGCGAAAGGCAAAGGTCCCGAGTTCGAGTCTCGGTCGGGCACACAGTTTTAATCTGCCAGGAAAGTTTCATATCAGCGCACACTCCGCTGCAGAGTGAAAATCTCATTCTGAGCACATGACAGAGATTATTTGTCTACCAAAGTAAAAAAAGGATAATGGAATATAATAGAATTAAATCACTGTTGCTGATGGAATTAGTTTAGGAAAATTAGACACTAAAAGTAGTCGACGAGCTTCCCAAATTGGGCGGCAAAAGTGACGATTGCCGATGTAGAGAGGATATAAAATGCAGACTGGTAGTAGCAAGAAATGCGTTTCTGAAAAAGAAGAGCTGCTTTACATGGAGTATAGATTTAAGTGTCAGCAATATGCCCTTTTATGGAAGCAAAACGTGGCAATAAACAGTGTTGACTCGCAGAGAATGGAAGAGTACACTATATGGAACTACAGAAGCATCCTAAAGATTATTAGTTGTGTAAATCGAATAAGTAATGAGGTGTTACTGACGGAAACTGGGAAAAAATGTGACATAAGCCAACTAAAAGAAGGGATCGGTTGATAGTACGCCTCCTGAGGCATCAGGAATCGTCAGTTTGGTTATGAAGTGCAGTGTGGGGGTAAAAATTTTAGAGGGAGAATATAATAAGCTGGTACCAGGGAATGTAATATGCTTCAGCTACGCAGAAACGGGGAGGATTGCATATGATAGACTAGCGTAGAAAGCTGCATAAATCAGACCTTGGATTAAAGACCACAACAACAATTATTCCTTTCTAATTCTCAAGAGGAATCTATCATTCCTGGCGTATTCACGGATTGCGCCTATTAGCATTCCTTCACAAGAACGGCATCTTCGCGTAGTCCTTTGCATCGTCATAACTGAGTCGTGCAACGGAGCAGTCTGGTTCAAATGGCTCTGAACACTATGGGACTCAACTGCTGTGGTCATAAGTCCCTTAGAACTTAGAACTACTAAAACCTAACTAACCTAAGGACATCACACACATCCATGCCCGAGGCAGGATTCGAACCTGCGTCCGTAGCAGTCGCACGGTTCCGGACTGCGCGCCTAGAACCGCGAGACCACCGCGGCCGGCAACGGAGCAGTTTGTCCAAGGACTTTCTCATTCAATTATCACACCGCTGACAGTGATTTGTTAGCGAATACCACTAAGTCGCTTCGTGAGTCGGCGTGTACGTTAACATGTAGGTTGCCCTATAACTGGCTGGGTAAGCCAATTCCAACTTCCAAGGATTGTAATGACAAAGCATATCCTAAATGACAATACACACACATTCTATATAACAACAAATAATATATTTTTATTTCTTTCATCTATCACATTTTGAATATATTGAAGAAGTGTTCTAATATACACCCCCACATGTTGCAAACCTAAAAGATATCCCACTGTTTAATTAGGCAATTTCATTTTTCTTTCCGAACTAATTTGTAACTGTAAACAACAAAGAAATAGTAGAATGTATAGTGATAAATACAGAAGCAAGTAAACATTTTCATTATGTGTTTAGGATAGCTGCACTGGTTAAGCGAGTATTTCATTTATCGTGAAAGTCAGAAGTATTTTTGGATCGGTTGGAAATGTAGCAGTATGTGTGCTTAAGATGCAAGGGCATGAAATTGTGCTACCTGGAGAACGGTGTGGCTGGTCGTAACTGCAATGGAGATGTATTAACGAGGGAAGAAGAAATGTATTGCACTTTGTGACAAAATGAAAATGTGCCAGAGAGATGGCACCAAAATACGTGACGTTCACGTTAGAAATTTAGTGAACCAGCTAAGTTTATCAAGACATTTGTTGCAGCTTCTCAGTGACTATGTCCATATTTGTTTCGAGATAATTTTATTAAATGACAGTGTAATAAACTCGCTTTTTCTTGTACAGTATGTAACCATAAAGCAATTTAAATTAGACACTTGAAATTTTATAAAATATCTTCATGAAAATAGTTAAGATATTGCGGTAATATAGTAAGTAACATTAGAGGAACAACGTCACGTACTATAGTAGCAGTGTAGTCTACACATGATTGGTAATATAGACATAGTGTATGTGTGCATTTATGTACGTATTATTATTACTACATTTAATATTACTTGTCATGTGGTTAACGTTTGACATCTCATAATGTTTCGTGGCAGGAGAGTTTATCGGGGATACTGCCTTCGTCGACGTTCAAGTTGTGATGTTAACAACAATCATGTTTCTCTTGCTTAAGATTACAGCAAACAAACAAAGGTAAGATTCTATAACTGTGTGTGCTTTCTGTATTTTCATTGTAATACAAAACTGTGTAGGAGGATACTCTCACAGTCTCTACATTTGATGAAGCTGTATAATTATGTTGTATATCCCAATGACCGCATTACATAGTGAGACTGTGCCTGGAAAAGAATTTTGGTGAGTACTATGGCTAAGGGAATCTAGCTCACCTATCTAAAAATCTTTTGTTTGATTGCATTTCTGACACACAGCCCATGCCATCTAATCTATCACACCATAATCATGTCATAATCACCCTTATAATTGATGTAATCATTATCATCACGTTACAAGCCATACTTCTTCTTCTACCCCTCCGCCACCACGTCCTCACCATCCTACAACCAATCCCAGTATGGTATTTCAGTAGCATTTAATATGGGACAGTCAGTCACAATGTTGCTGTCAAATTAGGTAAACTGCGAAAAAATGATGGCATAATCAAAGGTATTTGCCAGTACTACAGTATTTCAGAAAAGCGTTATGCGAGCTCCACTTGAACTCTGTATGGCGTCATGAACAAAGATATTTGTGTCATAATTGGCATAATAATCAATGGTTATTGTCACTACTGCAATATTTCCATTTCGAAAAAAATGTGTGGACTTCACTTGAACTGGCGTCTTTTTCTAAGAAATCTGCCATCGAATTGCGTAAATTCAGCTGCATTTGTGAAGGTTCCAAATTTGATCTCAGTACCAAACTTAGTGTAAGATACAAGAACACTACAGGTTAAATATTTCCACGTGTAAAAATAGTTATGCGGTGCTTGAGAAGTGCCACAATGATCTTTTCATGTCACAAATGCGTGCAAAAACACATTAGTAACACAAAAAATTCGGTGTTTATGTGTCACAAGGCTATCTCCACATTCACATATTAAACAAAATTGGTGCCTAAGTAATGCCCGTGGACTCTCAAAATTAATGACCAATGTTATTTCCACGTTTAAATAGTTTTAAATACATGTGGCTACAGAAAAACAACCTAAGCTGGTAATTAGATTTCAGTCTTTAATCAAATAGACACTTCAATTATTTCCACATATAATTTCTTCTAGGTGATTGTTAGATGTCACAATATTAATTAAACGTCTAAAATGTTTGCAGAGCACGTCAAGAACATAAAGTCTATTCCAGGGCTATTTTTTTATCTTCTGAGAAAAATTACGTACACACACACACACACACACACACACACACACACACACACACACACAAAGGGGACTAGCATTTTAATCTGAGAGCATGTAATTGCTGTCTCCTGGAATGAGCTTTCATCTTAAGTTTTTACAAAGGCGTGTTAAAAAGCAATGCCTCCGAACTTTTTATCTGAAAACTATTAAAGATTTTTTAGGTATAAATAATCTTATGAACATACTCCATCTTTACTTTTCTTGCTTAAATATTTTCAACCTTCTGTCGCTAGACCGCTTCGAATTGTATCGTGGAACACTCGGTTTCTCATCGACCGACATAATTACATTTAATTATGTCGGTCCATGAGAAACAGAGTGCTGTAATCATGCATGATAGTGGCCGGCCATTCACGAACGCTGCAACATCTGCAACAATCCGGTGCCTTGGCTCCACTCTCATACTCGTAGATCATCCTCAACACAGTCCGCACTTGGCCCCATCAGATATTCGATTGCTTCGAACACTTAGCCCTTTCAAGAGCAAAACTTCATTTTTAAAAGATAGTGTTGAAATATAGATTGTCATACATTGATATGTAAAAACTATTTAAATTTGAGAAAAATTATAGCACTAATTATTAAAAATTTGCATGTTCTGTATCACATTGATCCCAATCCATTCTGTGGAAGTGCTATTTTTGTGCGCGATAATGGAACCCCATTGTGGAAATGGGGTATTTTATTAACACAGCAGCAAACATTAAAAAACAAAGTTTTATTTGTGGTCTTTTTCTATTTTATATATGTACCTAAAAATACATAAAAAGTATACTAACATGAAATCATAAAACATAAACCAGAGTTGTTCTGTACCTTAGTTCTGCTGGTAAAAGGGTCCGAAGTATTGTCTGGAAAAAGCTACAACGCAACTGAGCGCACTAACGTTCTATGTTTTGGTTCTTCATGTGCTGCAAAATGCACACCTCGACGTAGCTGCCGTAGCCATGTGGTCAGTCACATTCCTGAGCTGCATCCCACGCAATCTTGTAGCTCTTCCCACGAATTTTCATCTACTACTTACTATTTTTGGACTGGGTGTTGGTCCCATTGTAGGTTTTGAGCAGATCTTTTCAATTATCTCATTGTCATGTGTCCCTAAATTTTAGGTGTGATACAGGTTTGGTATTCCCAGAAAGAGAGTTTTCTTATAAAGTATGTAAGCATTTATTTTTGCTACATCAACGAAGTAAGAGAAAATTTTCATCCATTCATGCCCAGAAGGGAATTCAAATTCAGGAAACCTCGGACTACATGGTAATAAATATATTTTAGTGTTATATTGACATGGATTCATTCTCTGTTTAGAAAACTTCAACTGATATGGAGTAACTATAGGCAAATTATAATTTTCAGAATCTTTTTCTGAAATAGAAATATATCCTAACACTTCTTCACTTTTTGCCAGAACTTCGTCAAAACTCAGTTGTCTTTGGGGGTCACTGATTACTCTGGACGTTCCTACTACAACATGGTCTTCATCTGTGTCTCTTCCATACACAGAATTGGAGACTATGTCGTCAAAACCAATCTCTCAAGAGAAGCTGTTCTGTCTCAGAAAGTTTGAATCTCGATTGTCCCAAAGACATTGTGAACTAAAACCGTTTGCTAAAAATATCAAGTAAATATTGAGGTACTATAAAAATACGAAATAACTTGCGCAGAAGTATTCGTTTGGAAATGAACCACAAAGAAGGGAAAGTGCTGTGGCTTACCACGGCAGTACGACGCTGTCATCGATAGATGTGGCAACATCGTTTACAAGATAGCTTGGATTGTGACGGCGCAGATATAAACAACTTTAAACATTTTGACAAGCTGTGCTGGACTCCCCATAGCCATACTACAAAGTTCCTTACACCTGTCTTCAGACTGATGGCAATGTAACGTTTACATTTACCAATGCAGTGACGATGTTCGCAGCTTTACGATATGTATAAGTACATAAGAAACGAATTGTCCGTCTTTTAGCATTCATACGGTAAAGTTGGTGGCAGAGCTAGAGGTACAGCACAAGTGTAACAGGAAAACGTATCCAACATAAATGTTCCACATCATTCGACATTCACAGAAAGTGAAAGAAGACTGCAAGATTCCGTGCAGTTGCTGCTAGATACCTGTTCTGGCGTAGGCACAAGCGTCGGAACGAAGATGAAGAAGAAGCAAGGAAAGAGAAGGTGCTGAAACGATGTCGGCCAATAGTGAACAAACCAGGATGTCACCACGATAGGAGCGGCATCTAGCCGAAGTGAATATAAGCACCGCTCCGGACAGACTCGGTGAACATTATTGGACAGTATTCGCAGAACATTATCATGTCCTAGCACCTAGCAGAGAGTGCTACGAGAACAGTTATTAGTGATCCATACCCATTCATTATATGTACATTGCCTACAGCGAAGAAAATTTATGTTGCATGTCGCCCATCGCTTTCGGCACCATTGTTAGTTCAAGTTAAGTATTAACAACCTGCTTTATTGAAACAAAACTACTGATGTTATCTACTTGAATTGTTGTACAGCACTCTGAGTATGCAGCATCCCTTAGGCACGCTTTACGGGACAGGTGGCAAGACCCTCACATTAATTTTGGCGCCGAGGACACAACATTTTGGCGACGAGTATCCGAATGAACTACGTGCCAACGGCAACGGAAGTTTTTTTGTGGCGCCTTAATTATCTCTTGTCTTTCCTTTGCAGAGGCACTTATTGCCATAACAGTTTCTTGTTGGTTTTGCTAAATCGTGTTTTCAGGTGCACGGTTGCAGAAAATTTCTTTGTACATATTTTTGTCTGTTTGTTGTTTCGTGTTTTCCAACATGACCACCGCATCTGTCACTTCCCCTGCTCAGGCGCCACAGTCAAAAGCGTTAGATGCTACACAGCTAATGCAGAAGGATCAGTTTCATACGCATCAGATTTTCGCACTACTGAACATGGTGCAGCAGCTACTGGCGAACGCTGCGCGCCCAATGGAACAAGAACCGTCTACTACAGCTGCTACACCACCTTTTCGACAGTTTCATGAACAAGAAGAGGAATGGTTCGAGTGATTGCTTCAGGTGGAAGCCCATACACTCACTCAGAACGTAGGAGGTACTGTGAAACTTCCATGTATATTATCCACGGAAGGAAGTACAGTGTTCCTCCTCCTTCAAAAACTCTTCCCAAACGCCACTCCGAGTGAACTTGCGTGTGACAAAGTTATCTCTTGGCTGACTAACTATTATGACCAACAGCTTAATGCGGTAGCAGCTGGTATCAATTCTTTAATTGTTAAAAACAGTCAGAACAAACTTATCGTGAGTGGGAAACATATTTGCAGGAAATGACAAAGAAATGCGTATTCAGATGTGCTTGTGGTGCTTTATATTCAGACATTATATTGCGTGTTGCGATTGTGTGCAGTGTACTTGACGCCAAACTCAGAAAACAGATTTTGAAACAGTCGGATCCATCATTTCAACACGTAGTGCAAATACTAGATCAGTACGATTCTGGTGCTTCGTCAACTCATATGTCTGAGCAGCCAGCTATTTGCCGGGTTGAGACCCTTGCTAGCAATGGCCCCATTCCGCACCACTGGCGTGCGCTAGCCGCACCGAGTAAACAACACCTCGCCAACCTGTGTAAGCAGTTCGCTAAACTGGCGGCTACACAGCGAACCGAATAAGGCTTGCCCTAGATGCGATTCATGGCACAAACGCTAAGACTGCCCCTCCTGACAAGCTCAGTGCTACGCTTGTGGCAGGAAAGGACTTGTACAATCCGTATGTTTGCAACAAAACAAAAATGAGAATTCGGCCCACTCACAAAAAATTAGTCACAAGGTCCATGTCAATCTGCACTACATTCCAAGTCTGCAACAGGCAAGCGTGCGGTTTCTTCTGTGCTACGCCAGTAAAACAAACATTTTGTTCATTTACTTAATGGTGGGAAATGTGTGATATTTCAGTTCGATACGTGTGCCCCTGTCACATTCCTAAATCGTCACGCATATGGACTGTTAGGCTCCCCACGCCTCTCTAAAACTGGCACGCAACTGACAGCTCATAATGAGCAAGACATTCCCGTTTCCGGAGAATGTACTTTGCCTGACAAGTATAGTTCACATTTGCGAACAGTGACTTTTACGGTGCTTCAATCACGCGATTGTGAGAACATATTTGGTCTTGATTTATTTGATTTCTTTGGCTTTCACATTCAGGACAATGTGTTGTCAGTGTCAGCATTCAGTGCAAAAGAGAGTGTAGCTAGCTTGCTAAAACAATTCCTGGAACACTTTTCTGAAGGGTTGGGCAGAGCTAACAATTTTATTGCACGTATTACGCTGAAAGACAATGCACAGCCGAAATTTTTCCGGGTCAGAACTGATCCCATTGCATTATGGGACAAAGTCGAGGCAGAACTTAAAGAATTGCAAGATAGCGGGTTATTGCGCCCATATCAGCTAGTCAATCGGCAAGTCGACTGGTTTCGGTCCCCAGACCTTCAGGTCACATTCACATCTTTGTTGACTTTAAGTCTACAGTCAACCCACGAACTTAAAGAATTGCAAGATAGCGGGTTATTGCGCCCATATCAGCTAGTCAATCGGCAAGTCGACTGGTTTCGGTCCCCAGACCTTCAGGTCACATTCACATCTTTGTTGACTTTAAGTCTACAGTCAACCCACAAACTGTGTTTGATACTTTTCCATTACAGTGTAGTAAATACTCATTAACGATTGTTTCAATATTTGCGTTTGCCTTTTGGCAGTGCTTTCGCACCTGCCATTTTCCAACGGTATTGAACAGTTGACTGCACAAGTGCCAAACTGTTCGAACTATTTGGAAAATATTCTCGTAACAGGTCGTGCTTCAAAAGAACATATTGCAAATTTACGTATTTTGTTTCGTGTGTTATCTGATGCAGGACTAAAGTGTAGACTGTACAAGTCATTTTTTAAAACCTGAGTTGCAATATCTTGGTCACCTCTTAAACAGTCAAGGTGTACATCCTCCTGAGTCGCATTTGTTAGCCATACGAGGCTTCCCAGTTGCAATATCACAGAACTGCAGTCATTTTTGGAGAAAATGCTGTATTATATTCGGTTCATATCGAATGCTGCTCATATCACCGCTCCATTTCATCGCTCGTGTCTCAAGAGTGTCCCCTTTGTTTGGACAGATGAGTGCCATGTAGCTTTTCAAAAACTTAAAGATGAATTGCTCAGTGATCGATGCTTGGCTCACTTTGATCCTGACAAAACAGTTGTGCTGCAAGTTGAAGCTTCCTCTTACGGAATCGGTGCAGTGCTTTCGCATATAATTGGTAACAAATACAGGCCTTTTGCTTTCGCATCAAAAGTGTTGTCCAAAGGTCAGGGTAACAATTCACAAATAGAGAAAGGGGCATTGGCTATTGTGAGTGGTGTCACCAAATTCCACCACTAATTGTATAGCACTAATTCTACTTCGCAGAACTTGTTTCATCTAGGGAAACTGGTTCCTGTTCGAACGGCCCAAACATCGCAATGATGGGCTTTGTTGTTGTCTCAGTACTAGTAGGAGACCGTGTATCGACCGACAGCTCAACATGGTAACGCGGACGCGGTTTCACGTCTTCCGATTGACACTGATAAATATTTCGCCGCTTCTGCTGTATCTTTTTGTCACATCGATGCTCAGGATTCTGAATTGATTCAGTATTTTTCGCTGAACTATAAGAAAATTGCGCAGGCAAGGGACGCTGATCCCGATTTGAACATTCTGCTAACATACATTCGCTGATGTTGGCGCCGTTCATTGCGTAGCGTATATCCATCGGCATAGCCTCACTGCACAGAAATAAGTGATTAAGTGATTCTTGTTCAAAATGACAGTGGCCAGTCACGTATGTTGATCCCTAAAGGTTTGCAAAAAGAAGTGTTGCAGATAGTCCACAAGGACACTGGAGGATTGTGTGTTTGAAACAGTTCTCACATCGGCACTGTCCTTGGCAGGGAATGGACGTCCACACAGAACAGATAATGTCATAGCGTCATGTACGGAATATCAGTCCGCTCAATCAAAAAAATTCTTTGCATGGCTTATGTCGCAATCGCCATGGCAACGTGTGCACACCGACTTTGCGGGACCTTTTTGCAACATTCGTTGGTGCATTGTGGTTGACTCGTATAGCCAGTTTCCTTTTGCTGTGCCCACGAACTCGATAACGTCACGTAGCACAATTCAGGTGTTGTCATAGATTTTTTCTCGAAGGTTTACCTGAAGTGATAGTGTCAGACAAAGGACCTCAGTTCATGTGAAATGAATTTCAAACATTCTGTGAACGCCATGGCATTCTGCATCTGACTAGTACACCGTTCCATCCACAGTCAAACGGTGAAACGGAACGTTTTCTCAGAACATTCAAGCAGCTGATAGCCAAAATTCGCTCCGCACACGACAGAGATCCAGCATTGCAACTGGTTCGTGTCTCACATCGTTCGTATTAATGAGATAGACCATCGCCGACGGAATTGCTTCACGGCCGCCGCTATCGGACACTGTTGCACCTGATCCGCCCTCCTCAGCAGCCGGCGCCGAATGAAGCCTGCAATTATCGCTTCGAGCAGCATTATATTGCCTTTTATAGGAATTTTAGCGGCAGCAAACGGTGGGCGTGACGCGAGAACATCCGTAGGCTTGGTGCATACATTAATTTTCTTTCATATCCCGATGGCTTGCAGCCCCACTATCAAAATAAACTTCGCCTCTGTCATGTATACGATGATCTTTCAGTCTCTCTTCCACAGATGCACGGATCCAGCGGACATCGCGGCCACAGTAGTTGCCAGAGGGTGTCATCACGACACCACGGGATTACCCCATGGAGACGGAGCCTTCGCCTCCTCCGTCTCCTCTCGTCCTACCGATGGAGCTGGACCCGACCACACTACAGCAGTCGCCGCTTTCTTAAGCTGGTTCATTGCACAGGAGGTGGACGTGTACACTTCTGGTCGTTTTCGTGGGGACGTTTCCACCAGTGCGCAGGGCAGATGGCGGGATACGGTCGGAAGCGTGACGTCCTCTTCGGTCACAGCTACAGCCCGACGGTGCGCCCACACTCCTGCCTCCCCCCCCCCCCCCCCTCTCCGTCGTGGTCGCACTCCCTATGCGACGACGGTCCGTCCCTTGGGGAGGGGGAACGTTCTGGTATAACCACAAGCGCCGGAACGAAGACGAAGAAGCAAGAGAAGAGAACGCGCTGAAACGACATCGGCCAATAGCGTGCTGACCAGGACGTCACCATGATAGGAGCGGCATCTAGCTGTACTGAATATAAGCGACGATCCTGCCAGCCTCGACGGACATTAGTGGACAGTATTCGCAGAGCATTAGCATGGCCTAGCAGAGAGTGCTACGAGAACTGTTATTTGTGATCAATACCCGTTGCTTGTATGGACATTGTCTGGAGTGAAGAACATTTAAGTTGCATGTCGCTCGTCGCTTGCGGCAGCATTGTTAATTCAAATTAAGTATTGACAATCTGCTTTATTGAAATAAAACTACTAATGTTATTTGCTTGAATTGTTGTATAGCATTGCGAGTACGCAGGCCCCCTATACGAGACGAGTGGACAAGACCCCACATTCGGCGTCGAGAACTTAACAGTACCATGTTTTCCTTCTGGACATTTCCCAGACCTTTGGAGGGAGCATGTCACAATAAGAGTTTTCTCTATGTGTTCCATTACTGTGTATCGTTTACCCTGTGATATTTACAGCGCTGCTTACATAAACCATAATTGCTACCATTGGTGTTAATTCGCGGTAAATGAATTTTCAGTCGGGAAGACTTGAATTTGCACTAATCTCATGTCTGCGCTGCAGGTCCGAAATAATCAACAAAATTACACTGTGGACATATGGGCTTGGATAGTTTGGTGAACAGATCTTTGGACTGTGTCCTAATCTAACCCTAATAGTAAGACCAATCTGCCTCATTTAACTCAGGGATGTTCGTAAAATCTGAGCTACTGGTAAGACATTATTTGGGGGAAAACTGTAGACCAAATACACATTGGTTCTTCTGTCGGCTCAGAAGCGGTCGTGCTACCTACGTGGTGTTCTTCCGCAGCCCCGATGGCAAGCGAGGTTCGCAGCCGAATTAAGAGAAGGCAAAATCATGAAGTACTGGAAGGGCTGTTGACAAAAATATCAGATCTTGGATCTCCATCTGCCGATAGACCAGGAACATCCGTTCTCACAATACTTTTTAGGTGACTGAATTTATCTTCTGGTGTATGTAAAGATCATCCTTTATTTGCTATTGATTTCGGCGCTGAAATTCTCAGGCTCATTTATCTAAAACCAGGTAATCACGTAGTTGTTCGTGATGAGCTCCATCTTTCCCGCTAATGCTACCTGCAGCGGTTAGTTTGTTTAAAAGAAAAGCGTCATAGTGAAATACGTAGGTATCGATATTTTGAATGAGGTGACACTAAGCATTAGTCGGATAACGTGCACCAGTTGATTATCATACAAATGTGTGGCACTGCCTGATAGTCATAGGCCCAAATTCACGGACTGGTAGAGATGTACTTATTTCTTTGGCACACCCATCACAAGTCCATGCAACTCTTGACTGGTTTTTATGGCGTACCATGAGTACCATGATGTATCCTACATCTGTAACATTAGAAAAGGACCTCATCACACGAATCCATGCCGTGACTGAAATAGTGAGTGCAACGCTGCTTTTGTTACATGTGCGAAAGATTCTACACCACCAATTTATCACTGCAATAAAGGTGGACGTTAACACTTAAGCACTGTTTGTAATGTTCTGCACTGTGTTAGGCATTTTCTGACTTTCTTAAAAAATATGGAACATCGAGTCATTCCTATATCCGAGTCTTCTTCTAACATTGACGCATATACATCCGAAAGAAATCGTTAATTCGCGAATGGGGTTTTTATCTTGATAAAAAATCATTTGCCGCGTTATACAACGTCATTCAGACAGTTCCATGAACGTGGTCCATGCGTCCACATGTCTACTTGACACTTACGGTTAACGGGTAGCATACCCATTGTTGAAAATTAGATAGAATGATAAGATAAGGAATGTGGAGGTTCTGCGCAGCAACGCAGAATAAACACACATACGGAAGACGCTAACAATAAGAACGGACAAGATGATACGACTTGTATTACGATTTCGGGGTATAACCTGTAGTGAGCCTTAGAGGGTAAAGGCAGAGAGTGGAATACGTACAACAAATCATTCACGGCATAGGGACCATGTGTTCGCTGCGATGAAGAGGTTAGCGGAGTAGAGGAATTTGTGACGGGTTGCATTAAACCATAGAGAAAACTAAAGATTTAAAAATATAAAAAATAAGGGTATAAGAGACAGTTCGAAGGCGACTAGATGCCATCTTACTTCAACTTACATGCCGCAAAGTGCCCACAGCATACATTACCTCCCATGTTCACTTTGTCACCTTGTGCAACACCAGTCAACACCCGATTCTTTAAAGAATCGAACTTCCATGTGTAAATCAGCTTCACATTTGTGATAAGTTTACAAATGGGTTAAGGCGTTAGTAATTTCACGTAAGGCATGTAAGTGAGAAAAAGTTGAGGGAAGTGAAGCTACGTTTAAAGTGAATGGGACGTGGGTAAATGCTCTTAATTTTAAGCACCGGATAAATGTAGTCTAGATGATTTGTGCTGCTTTTAGGATTAAGCTAATTTTTCACGCATTACGGTGACCTTCACACGAACGGTACAGAAAATTATACACTAATTTTTCAGTGGAGCCTCCAAAGTAAAGATATATCTAGAATTATTTCAACATCGCAATGTTAAACATTAAAGTGAGAAACCATAGAAAGAAAGATTGTGACAATAATGCACTAAAGAGGATCGGATGTTAACGTATGGCAAGGCTCTTTTTGCTGCCAAACATCTGATGGATACCTTGTGATCAGTATAAGGAAACTCAAAGAAACGATGATATCTTCATACCGGCTGTGAGTTGTTTTCTGCAAAGAAACAGCAGTTGCAGAAACATTTCTTTTGCTTTTACATTTGCTTATTAATTCTTTATTCATAACGCGGCGGTAATATCTCTTGAGAGCAATGATAAAGTCCTTGATAAGTTTGAAGTTTCCAACGAAAAATGCGCTGAGCAATTAGGAACGCAATCACGCGCAGGAAAGGGTCCCAAGCGTGTTGGTAATAAAACAGCAAAAATGCACCTTCATTATACATTTGTGACATCATAGCAAAATAAAGCAAAACTGCTCTTCAAAATTCTCTATACTTCACTGATTAAAAGTTGAGTTAATTAAACGTTGAGATTACTGTTTTTCAACTACCAGATGGTAAAGTCATAGGAACAATATTTTTCAAGTAGCTATACAGTCTGCTTGTGAGAAGTTCATCAAAATCTATTCCGCAACTCCTTCATAGCTTAGCGGCAAACAAAGCTCGTTATTAAAAAGCAGATTACTCTGTCTGCACAGAACGCTATTGAATCACCATTTTAAAAATTGTTACACTATTGAGATTTCAAAGGTAGCTGTTAAATTCGTTAACGTGCAAACTAAAATGAATTGGCCACAGCAGGCCGACGGGAATGGAATTATAGCAGCTACAACAGGTGGTACTACCAATATTACTCCTTACTTTGACGATGTATGACAATGAATTTTACTCGTCCAGCTTGTAACAAGGAGACGACGTAAGTCATATATGCCATGATCACTACAAACAGAAGGAAATACATTGATCCCAATACGATACGAGCGTTATTCGGAAATTAAGGTCCGATGGGTCTCGAAGTGGAAACGAAAGTGAAAATCCGATGAAGTGTTGCATTCATCTGTTGGGCAGTGTCTTTAGTATGCCTGCCGATAGCGTCACGTTCCTCTTTTCAGATCTGAGCACGTAAGGGATCCTAGAAAAGAGCCTTCCGCCAAATGGGTGCCTGCTGAGAGATATCGCCTGATTTCATGCTACCCCACATAAAGTATGACATGCGTTTCCTTTTTCATGTGAACACTCGGCAGCACACTGCAGGGTCAATGAGGACGCGTTTTCTATGGAAAGTGTTTCTACACCCACCATACGAATCGGACTTTGATCCACTTGAGTTTCAACTCTGTTCACAAGAATCCCTTGTTATGAAGACAGCATTTTGGAACAGACAACGAGCTGCAGAACAGTGTAGAGAATTAGCGGAAAGCACAGGTGGCTGCCTCTTATGACGAGATTATTGGAATTTTGGTACAATGCTTCAAAAAATGTCTAACCGGCAGCGACGACTGTGGAGGAATGTAGCTGCTAACTGTAGCTAAATGTTTCAAATCAAACAAGTTTTATTTTCACTTTGGTTTTCATTTAGTGACCGATCAGACCTTACTTTCCGAACAAACCTCGTATTTTAATCAGAGATGAGAACAAGAAATAGGAAATAATTATAATGTCCAAAGAATCTCTGGTGTGTTGTGTCAACATGTGGTTTTTGGGTGAATACACTAAAGACTGAGAAACCTTTACTACCTAGAAACAATGGTCCGTACGACACTTAAATATGAGGGTTTTTAAAAAAGTGAACTACCAGTAAATGATTAAGACGCTAGAGAAATGGCGCGCTTATAGGCACAGTGTCTCTGTCTTTTTGTGTGACTGGCAAACACTTGTAAGTTGACCAGCCAAGAAACGGATTAACAGTAAGGACAAGTATGACTTGTCACCTTCATAGATGGTCATCCGGAAACATCTCGCCTATTACTTTCAATCCCGTCCCCACCCTTAATCGTTTTTCCTTTTTTTTTTTTTTTTTTTTTTACAATAAATGTTGACTGAATTTTGCGCCAGTTGGGCGAATGAAAGGGGATCATAAGTCAGATACGTTGGCTACTATTAAACTAGACCGTCCGTCAGAAACCAATCTGCATCTTCCATACTACATAAGTATGGAAATACATTCTCTGCCAAAGAATGTCAAGCACTCACGTGGGTATGTTAACGATTAGCTGTTGCAGTTCTCTATGATGAGCGGAACGGCTCCAGAAAGTCAGTTCTAACGATACGTATGATAATGGAAGCAAGACTGAAGGAAAATCAAGACATGTACACAAGATTTATCGCCCTGAAAAAAGCTTTCTACAGCGTAAGATCATAAATGTGTCAAAACCTCTGAGAAAAATAGACGTAGACTATAAGGATTGACGGGTAACACACAACATGCACTAGACCGAAGAGGGAATAATAAGACTGGGAGACGATAAACGAAGTGTTCGGATTAAAAATGATTTAAGATAGCGATATCATCTTTTGCCGCTTCTGTTGAATGTATACGCCGAGAGAAACAATGACGGAAATGAAAACAAGTTTCAAGAGTGGGATTCAAAGTCGTGGTGGAACGACGTCAATGACAAGATTCTATGATGACGTTGGCATTCTCACTGAAAGTCAAAAAGAATTACAGGGTTGTTGAATAGAATTGGCAGTATAATGAATACATAATATGGAGTGGGAATAAATCGAAGAAAGACGAAAGGAGTGAGAAGTAAGAGAAAACAGAATACCAAGAAACTTAAGAACTGGCGACAAGAAAGAAGACGAAATAAGGAGTACTGATACCTCGGCAGCCCATGATGAACGGATCAAGGAGGGCGTAAAAAGCAGCCTTGCACTAGCGAAAAGGGCATTGTTGGCCAAGAGAGGTCTGCTAGTATCAAACATAGACCTTAATCTGAGATTGAAATTTTTGAGAATGTATGTCTGGAACACAAAAAGAAAATCGAATCATTTGAGATGTGGTGCTCCATAAGAATACTGAAAATTTGGTGCACTGATAAGGTAACAAATGAGGAGATTCTTCGCAGAATCTGCGAGGAAACTGCGGCATCGACCACTGTCCTATCGGCTTCACTTTCAAATACGCGAGCCGCCATTGCGCAGAGGCGTTTCGTACATCCGCCACCGAGGCACCAGGATGTGGCCGCGAACGATTATGCCTCTGCCCAGGGAAACGCAAGCATCTCCTTTCCGGAGCTCCAGCCGTTCTTGTACTTGGATTCGAACACTGATGCAGTGAGCCCTTTTTGTGTGTTTGCCCATTGCGTAGTACTTACAGACATTCATAGCAGCCAGTGCTCGACGTCTTCTGAATATACACGGTATTGTAGAGTGACAAATTTATAAGTATTTGATATCTATATATATTTCCAAATTCAGATCTTGTGTTAGCAACTGACGCTCCAACTACAGTAACGAAGTTACATACTTTTTTACTATTTGATATTAGATGTGGAATAAATTAATATCTGAATTCTCTGTTCATGAACAGCATCTGTTCCTCGCTCCTACATCCTATAAAGAATCACACAGCGTGGAAGGAAGTCATAATAGAAACGACCTCTTGGAAGACACTGACAAGAAGAAGGGACAGCATGATAGGTTACCCGTTAAGACACTGGACAGTAAGTTACGTGGTACCAGAGGGAGATATAAAGGGCAAAAACTCTAGGAGACAGAGATTGGATGACGTTGCCATCCTCACTGAAAGGGAAATAGATGTTGAATACATGATCTGTTGGCCGGTCGGTGTGGCCGAGCGGTTCTCGGCGCTTCAGTCTGGAACCGCCTGACCGCTACGGTCGCAGTTTCAAATCCTGCCTCGGGTATGGCTGTATGTGATGTCCTTAGGTTAGCTGGTTTAAGTCGTTCTAAAGTTCTAGGGGACTGATGAGTTCAGATGTTAAGTCCCATAGTGCTCAGAGTCATTTTACATGATCTATTGAATGGAGTGGACAGTATAATGAATGCATAATATGGATTGAGAATAAATCGCAGAAAATCGAAAGGACTGAGAAGTAACAGTAAAGAGAATACCGAGAAACTTAACATAAGAACTGGTGACAACAAAGAAGACGAAATGAGGAGTACTGATACCTCGGCAGCTTAAGATGGACGGAGCAAGGAGGACATAAAAAGCAGACTAGCACTAGCGAAAAGGGCATTGCTGACCAAGTGAGGTTCGATAGTATCAAACATAGACCTTAATCTGAGATAGAAATTTCTGAGAATGTATGTCTGGAACACAACAAGAGAATCGAATCATTTGAAATGTAGTGCTCCAAAGGAATATTGAAAATTAGGTGCACTGGTAAGGTAACGAATGAGGAGATTTTTCGCAGAAAAGGTTGGCGCAGGAGAGAAATTAGTGTCGGGCCGCATCTAACAAGTATGGGGACTAATTCCCGCGCCCGGGTTCCCGGGTTCGATTCCCGGCGGTGTCTGGGATTTTCTCTGCCTCGTGATGACTGGGTGTTGTGTGATGTCCTTAGGTTAGTTAAGTTTAAGTCGTTCTAAGTTCTAGGGGACTGATGACCATAGATGTTAAGTCCCATAGTGCTCAGAGCCATTTTTTATGGGGACTGATGACTCAGTGGTTATATATGGTGTTTGAACAGTGTCAGATGGTGAATAATCACTCTGAATCACAAATAGATGATGCGTACACGTGTGTGACAGCCACATCGACACCGGGCTGACCTCTGAAAAGGTCCTCAATGTGGGTTTCTGTATGGATGGGTGGTCGATTCGTGCTATATCCAGATTTGTGGAGCATTCAGATACTGCAATGGTCCGATGTTCGACTGTATGGAAAGTGAGTTCAGGCATACTCGTCATCAACATCGCAATCAGCCACATCTGACCACCACAAGCTAGGATCACCGTATTGAGCATGGAGCGCCTGCCATCCGAGAACAGGCAAGGAGTCCCTGCGTAATACAGTGCCATCCTCTACCAGTATTCATAGGCTAGCAGCAGGCCGACTAATTTTCTGTCCCATGTGTAGAGCGCCACAACCCGAACGGTTTCCTTAGGAGTGCTGCAGTAATGGCCCACATGCTGATAAGTGGTGTCCCATAGTGGTCAGCGATAAACCACGGTTCTGCAGTGCCCAAGACGAGTATCCGCTCCGAGTATGGTGTCGAGCTAGAGAGAGATTACATTTTCCGGTGACTGGGAGAAACTCAGCTGTGTTGTTACTGACCTGATGGTGTGGGGATCCATGTAGTGTATCCCCAGATCACGGCTGGTAGTGGTCGAGGGTACTATGACATACAACGGTACATCACGGACATCCTGCGTCATTATATGTTACCTCTCATGCGATTTTTCGGCAGGATAATGCACTTCCACATGCAGCACATGTCTCTATGAACTGAGTGCGTGACGTTGAGGTACGTTAATGACAAAGAACATCTTCAGATCGTTAACCGTTACAATATGTGTGGGAATATCTTGGACGTCAACTCCATCCCAGTGCCAGTATTCAGGATATTATGGACCAGGTACAACTACTGTGCCCCTGGAGAAGATACAAATGTTCCTTCCAACCAAATCAATGCATGCATCTAGGCAAGAGGGAGTGCAAAGTCATAGTGGTAAGTGGAACCACATGCCAAAATGTCCATAAACTGGATTCGGTTTTGTAATAACTGAAATAACATTAGAAATCCTCTCAATCTATAAAATATAATTTCGTTTCCTTTTCCCCTTCCGGAAAATTTACTTCCTTTGTCAGACAATATATGTTTAACAATTATTCTCAAACAATAAAACTCACACCAATTAGATACAATTTATTATTTGGCTTGGAACAAGTTGGTGTATCTTCATCGTCTCTCTCAGTCCAACAATTCCCAACCTGCTTAGCCACGTTTCAGTTCCTGATGCAAAGTGCGTGTTAAGAATGCTTAGTTATTTAGTATCTTTACCCGGAATTTTTCATTAATTCTTCCAATATTAAACTTTTATACATGGTCTACTATGAAAACGTAAATATTCCGTGCGCTAATAATGGCAGCCATATACGTATTACTCTGCGAGCTCCAAAAGATTGGTAAGTCTTGATTGTACAAAGTTATATTCACGAAATTACTTCCTGTGAATATATAATCACTACCTGACTCTAGTATTTTTCCTTATCACTTTCAAACTATTTGTACTTCAATGATGAACTTTTGTCTACTCTTCTGGTGCTCAGCCTCCAGGTCAACCTGGATGACTAGGTATCGACTAATTATTTCAGTCACTGTTGATCCATTGATTACATGGGACAGCGGCTGGTCAAATATTCAACAACGAAATTCGCCGGAATTCCGTGCAATTCAAGAGTTATTTTGCGAGGAGCGCGTCCCTAGTAAAATTGGTTCCATATGTTGTTAGAAGCTTATTTCATGGAAATTTGTATTCAATATGACAGAGGAAATCAGCAAAGGAAAAGAAAAAGTCACAAACAAGAAACGTCCTGGTTGTGCTGGTTAGCGAGTGAGGGCACACTATTTCCTCGTCTACTGGTTTTTCGCTACTGCCAGCACACTTCGGTCTTGTGGATTGCTGCTATTTAAGGATCCAAAAAACTTGTTGTATCCTGGGAGATCAGTCTTTAGATGAGAAGGCTGCCACAGAAATTAATGCTGCTTGTCTTTCACGCTTTGTCAAATGATGGAATAAGACTTAAATTTACAAGGGAAATAGATTGAAAGAGAAAGTAAATTTCGTGCGGGTACACGTGACTCTGATGCCTCTATCTCAGATTGTGGCTTATTTATTCTCACATCGTCGAACGATTAAGTAATTAAACGGAACTCAGTTATCCTGTAACGCGCCACGGCAGCCGTCGGAACCACCAGTGCAGAATATATCGCTCAGCAACCTCAGAAATTTTGTCGGTGAAATTAGAATTCAGCGTGCATAAATTGTGAAATACAGCGAAGTCAAAATGCCAACGGCTCATTGCCTTTACGCAGTCATCAAGTATTCAGCAGTGAAGGTTGAAAGGAAACAATAATTAATGCCGCACTGCTATACAGAATATACCTATTCGTTGTTAATATGGAACTCCAAAACGTGATCCGCATGAAGGATTCAATGTATAAGACAAAAGACTGTCGAAAAAGCCTCTGGAAATTCGCTTTCAGAAAGCGCCGGACGAGTAGCGCGCGCAGAAGAGAGTGGGGTCGAAGTAATCTCTGAATAATAGACGGTGTCAAAAGCGAGCAAGGGTAGCGGCGCTTCCGCTGAATGATTAAAGCGCTACAGACTGTTGCCGGCAGGACACGACAGGGCAGAACAGAAGAGGAGCGCGAGCAAGCTGTGTACGGCGCCTCTGGTACGGCCGGCGATGCGCTGGAGGCCGCCCACCATGAATAATGAGGGGCGCGGAGCGTCCAAAGACAGACGCGATTGTCAGTGGCTCGCGTCCTCTGACGTCGGCTGGCCGACTCAGTTCGGCACGTATTCTTTCAAAGGCCTCTCACAGCCGACTCTTGTCATGAGCGACAAACGTATGAAGCGTACGCAGCAGCTAACAGAACTGAGACTGACAACCCATTGCCAAGAGTATCAGCAGAGAATTCTAACGGCAACCATAAGAGTCGGCACGATATATCGATGAAACGCAAACCGCCATCGGTATAAACATAGCGTTGTCACGTTGTTGCCATATCGAACTCTCACCTTTACGCACTACAGGCCATTAAAATTGCTGCACCACGAAGATGACGTGCTACAGACGCGAAATTTAACCGATAGGAAGAAGATGCTGTGATATGAAAATGATTACCTTTCCAGAGTATTCAAACAAGGTTGGCGATGGTGGCGACACCTACAACGCGCTGACATGAGGAAAGTTTCCAACCGATTTCTCATACACAAAGAGCAGTTGACCGGCGTTGCCTGGTGAAACGTTGTTGTGATGCCTCGTGTAAGGAGGAGAAATGCGTCCCATCACGTATCCAACGTTCGCGTAGGTTGAGATCCAACGACTGTTAGCAGAATATGGACTCGGTGGGTTCAGGAGGGTAATAGGGAACGCTATGCCGGATCCCAACGGCCTCATATCACTAGCAGTTGAGATGACAGGCATCTTATCTGCATGGCTGTAACGGATCGTGAAGCCACGTCTCGATCCCTGAGTCAACAGATGGGGACGTTTGCAAGACAACAACCATCTGCACGAACAGTTCGACGACGTTTTCAGCAGCATGGACTATCAGCTCGGAGACCATGGCTGCGGTTACCCTTGACACTGCATCACAGACAGGAGCGCCTGCGATGGTGTACTCAACGACCAACCTGGGTGTACAAATGGCAAAACGTCATTTTTTCGGATGAATCCAGGTTCTGTTTACAACGTCAAGGTAATCGCATCCGTGTTTGGCGACATCGCGGTGAACGCACATTGGAAGCGTGTATTCGACATAGCCATACTGGAGTATCACCCAGAGTGATGGTATGGGGTGCCTTTGGTTACACGTCTCGGTCACCTCTTGTCCACATTGAGGCATTTTGAACAGTGGACGTTACATTTCAGATGTGTTACGACCCGTGACTCTACCCTTCATTCGGTCCATGCGAAACCCTACATTTCAGCAGGATAATGCACGACCGCATGTTGCAGGTCCTGTACGGGCCTTCCTGGATACAGAAAATGTTCGACTGCCGCCCTGGTCAGCTCGTTCTCCAGATATCTCACCAATTGAAAACGTCTGGTCAATGGTGGCCGAGCAACTGGGTCGTCACTACTCTTGATGAACTTTGGTGCATGGGCACCTGTACCTGTACACGCCATCCAAGCTCTGTTTGACTCAATGCCTAGGTGTATGAAGGCCATTATTACGGCCACAGGTGGTTGTTCTGGGTATTGATTTCTCAGGATCTATGCACTCAAATTGCGTGAAAATGTAATCACATGACAGTTCTAGTATAATATATTTGTCCAATGAATACCCGTTTATCAACTGCATTTCTTCTTGGTGTAGCAATTTTAATGGCCAGTAGTGTATTTTCTTTAAGCATACTGTTTAGTCCGATTTCACACGATTATGTCTTCTCCATTACTTTGATTTGATTTTATCTTAGTATATAGCACAACGGATATTTTAGCTTCATGACTATGTCTCTTTCACGAGAAGTATTCAGAAAGTAACGTAACACTTTTTTTTCTCGGCAAATGTCGATTAAGGAAATGCATAATTTGTTGTGGGACATCTTGGAACATTCCCTCTTCAGCTCCTACAGTTCCCTGAAGTTCGTATTCGTAATTTTCAGATTTGCTACAATTTTGACTTCTTCAACTCAGGATGTGGTCTTTGCAAAGACATTTTAAACCAGTACCGAAATACAGTGCAGAATCTTTGAGCTGTGCCACTCTAACGTGTTTAACTTTGATGCGTTCTGCACGCTTATAAGCAACCAGAGAGCATGGGGTCAATTTGGGACATTTTTGCGAGGACATTGGAAACCCTTTTTCACCCTAGGGAGTTGAGAAATATGTGTAACGATTTGCTAGGATCGTTCTAGTTACTTGTGTTTTTTGCTAATAAGCAGGCTTCTGAATCACGCCATCAGTGTCATGTTCGTACCGTACGGTACATTCGGCAATCACTAGACGTGTTAAACTTATGAGGAATTATGAAGGTCAGCTAGTATTTAGCAGCAAGTTAGTACAGATGTCAAGGATTTTATGCTTTTCGTAAACAGGAACCTGGTTACTCGATCAGTCCCTAGTATTATGCACTGAATTTTATCACTCTCTTACACACTTTAGATTGTTCTATGTTTTGGTGGAAATCGAGTACAGAAAACGTGAATATTTCTGACTGTACGAATTTTGGCTATGTCCCACATATATGGTGAACCGCACGAAGCTTGTGTCATCCTATTATTTTCCTTGAAGGAAATATAGATAAGTCATTCGAATAATCTGCTGTTACACGCTTTTGGTTTCGTAAATCATTTACCGTTTACGTGATTGTATAGTGTATTACGCGCCTAACGTCATCTTCTGTGAGCATTCGCGTCTTGTCGGTTCAATGGTTACAAATAGTACAATTTTTCAACATTAGAGACATTATTCTTTCTAAATTCATACTACACACTTTTGTTTGTAGGCCATGTTGTATGAATAAAATATAGATAAGTCATCCTTGTTACATGAAATACGGTGAACAGACATTACATTACCTGGTTAGTTTGGTTTGCCTATGTCTAGTGGATGCCGAATTATCTCATTTTATTGTGAGTACGTTGAGGTTTTGAGCAGTCAGTGGTGGTAACTTTAACTGAGATGATGCAGATTTTACTGTTTTCAGTAGTGGATGATTAGAAGTTATTTTAAGTTACAAAAAATTTAGTATTTTTTTAAAATTTACTGATATTTTATATTTACGATTCTTACCTTTTTGTAGTGAAGAATTAAAGATTTTCCTTTGGCGGAAGTATTGTGCGTAGGGATTCTGGTTCGCGTGTGAGCAGTTAATTAACTTGGAGGTAACAGTGTTCTAACATTTCTAGATTTTATTTCGCTGCTGGAGGTAATACTTTTGTTGTAATTGTGCACTATTGGCGAGTCCTTCTACACTGAGGCTATACTCGTTGTTGTACGCATTTTACTGTTTCAGTGGAGTACTGCATTTCCAATTATAGCTTATGCTAACGTCTATTTCCATAACACTGGGCATACATTTCTTAATCCCTGCCAATACTTTGTTGAGCCAGTAATGAAAGTCATTCTTCTTCTTCTTCTTTCGATTACGGCCATCTTTGGACCACGTTCAACAATTCACTTGCCGGCTTTTTGATCTTTTTTCTCTCTTCCCAATATTTCCTCATCATTTTCGAATGGTTCCTCCTCCGCTCTTCCGACCATTTCCTGTTATTATTCTTTAGTTTCGTTTCTTCTGGAAAACACTTAATTTCGTTCACTATTTGTCTAAACTTTTTCCTGTCCCTGATTGACTCACGGGTGACATTAAAATAGGCCAAATCCTTTTTCACCATCTGTATCCATTTATTGTTGGTTTTTTCGTTCCTGTTACTATGTTCAAACACTTTTCTTGTTAGTCTGTTTCCATCCATCCTCGACAGGTGACCATAAAACGTTAGTCTGCGTTTACGCATTGCATCACTCACTTTCTCAATAGTTTTGTATATTTCCTTATTACTCTTTAGCTTGTACTCTTCTCCAATCTTTCTCGGTCCTAATATTTTTCTCAAAATTTTCCTTTCTTTCCTTTCCATGTTTTCTATTTCCCCCTTTTTGTTAAGAGTTAGGCGCTCCGATGCATACAGGCATTCTGGTCTAATGACAGTTTTATAATGTCTTAATTTAGCTTGAATCGAAATGTTTTTTTTGTTATATATGTCTTTGGTTTTTTGAAAAGCAAATTCCATTTTCCTTGCTCTCGCCTGGTTTGCACTCTTGTCTAAACCATTCACTTGGATTATTTCACCTAAATACTTAAATTTTTCTACTCTCTTAATATTGCCGTATTTAGTAATAAGATTTTTCTTGTTGTTTCTATGATTAGACATATACACGGTTTTTTCAAATGAAATCTGCAGTCCAGCTCTGGCCGAAACTTCTTGTAGTTTCTCCAAGTACTTCTGAGCTATTTCTTCGTTTTCTGTAATTATTGCCAGATCGTCTGCAAAAGCTAAACAGTCCACTTCTATTTTTTCTTTTTTTGTTCCAATTCTGATGTCATTCTTGGTGCCTTTGAGTTCTTCTTTCCATATTCTCAATATCTTTTCCAGTACGCAGTTGAAGAGGATTGGGGATAAACCATCACCTTGTCTAACACTTGTTTTAATTTCGAACTTCCTTGAAATTTCACCCATAAATTTAACTTTGGCCTTACTGTTTGTTAGCGTCTGTTTGATAATTTGAATTGTTTTCTTATCGACCCCAAATTCTTCCAATACTTTCAGTAGTGTTTCTCTATCTACCGAGTCGTATGCTTTTTTGAAATCTACAAATACTATTGCAAATCTCTGGCCTCTTGAGATTCTGTAACGAATTAGTGTTTTCAGGTTAAATATTTGTTCAACACAGGATCTACCTTGTCTAAAACCTGCTTGATATTCACCTATTTTTTTATCCAGAACTGGCTCCACGATTTGAAGTAATTTCCTTGACAAAATTTTGTATCCTACTGGTAGTAGCGAGATCCCTCTATAATTATTAACATTCTATTATAAAATATTATGAGTTTAAGCTGATGAGTATGTTATTGCAGTGATTGTGCTGAAATTATTACTTATTTTCCAGCATTTATCTTGAGTATTTGTGTCTAGTGGATGTACTCACTGATTATGAAGACCATTCTTTTGTTTTTGTTTTGGATTGCGTATCAAGGGAAATTTTCTTTTGTGTGATACTATGGGAAAAGTTAATGTATTCCACGTTATCTGCTGGTATAGTGAAGTATTTTGGGCTACATCATGGATTATCGTGTTGTATGGCGGCTACAGTATTTGCACGTTAATGAAACCTTCAGATGTTCCTACAGACAGAAGTCACATGGATTTAGATCGGGGATTCCGAAAGACAACACATCTTTAAATTTCCTATATTTGCAGTGGTCGTTACTGAAGGTTTCTTGATGCAGATTTTACACGTGGAAAGTGACATGATGTGTCGCACCATCTTGGATAAAATAGTAATGTGGAGACAGTTGAGTTCTAACAAAGTTGGAATCACGTCTTCCACAAGGATGTCCTTGTAGCGTGCAGATGTTACTGTACACCCAGCAGACCCCGAAGTGTCATCTCATCGAATACAAACGAAATGAAAATGAATGAGCTTGTTAAGCCACACCATACTGTCTCATAAGCCCAGTGCAGTGGATGTTCCCGCACAACATATAGCACGGCACCGTGCAGATTAAAATGTGCCTCGTCCGTCCAGAGTATTCCCATTTCCATACATGGCAAGAAACCATCGGCAAAGTCATGGCGTTGTGTCCTATCTTGATGCTCAATTTGGTGCACATTCTGAATCTTGCAGGGAAGTGTAAAGTGTGTGGCAAAATATTTTGAACTGTTGACCAGGCGAGAGACAATTCCCGCTGCACCGCTCGAGCGCTGGCTATGTAACTGAAGGCATGTGTTGCGCGATCGGCAGTAGCTACAGAAACTTCAGCCTATCCTGGTTGCACCACCTAATTCAGCTGTTTTTTCGCCCAATTATTATGGTTCTGAGCACTATGGGTCTTAACTTCTGAGGTCATCAGTTCCCTAGAACTTAAAACTAATTAAACCTAACTAACCTAAGGACAACACACACATCCATGCCCGAGGCAGGATTCGAACCTGCGACCGTAGCGGTCTCGCGGTTCCAGACTGTAGCGCCTAGAACCGCACGGCCACTCCGGCCGGCCGCCCAATTATCGACATGCGTCCTGTCTACAGCTGCTTCTGTTGGCGATGTCTCTGTAATGCAGCGCTACTACTGCCACCGTTCTGATAAAACTTTAACAGCAGTGCTCGGTCTTTCTTTTCAATAGCCATTGCGTTTCATGTGGAATATATCTACCTTCTCAGTCATTTACACCAACAGTCAATTCACAAAAAACCAAAAAAAAAATCAACACATATTGCCAAATGGCAAACAGCACAATTATGTCAAAGCAACTAACATACGAAATTCTGACTGCTTACAGCGCTGTTTCCACCTGGTGGCAGAAAGTGAAACTATTATTTTTTCTGCATATTTTGTGAGCGCACCAATTACTCAACAAATCTAAGATGTTTCACCATCCTGCAACTTATACAGCCCGCACAGCAGTACTCCGAACACCGCCGATTTAATTACAACCACCCGAAACATCAGGCCATGGTCGAAAGGAAAATCGGTTTGACCGCTAGATGTTGCTATTCTTCTAACTATTGCTGAGACTCAACGTGTCGAGCGAAGTGCTGGTTTGGCATGGAAGTCTGCCAATGTATTCATGATCAGTCTGTGTCTCAACTCAGTTAATGTTCTCTCCTATAATTTTGCAGGTCCTTGCACCTGGGGAACTTATATAGATTATGGTTCTTACTGTCTTGATATACATGCTGTCGCCATTTGCATGAGACTGTGACACTTTGAATACATTTGAGTGTGACCAATCTACGGACCATAGCATTTTCTTTTCTATGTAAACTGCGAGATGGATCGGCTGCTATTTATCATGTACTGATGCAACGTGTTTTAATTAAGGGTCTCGAGTCTTCTGTATTAATACAGACTATGAGTCGTGATATTATAATTATTACTGTTCTGTGGAAATTGCAGTGGTGGAAATTGCCCTGGTTAGCTTTGATTTATGTGTACTAGCACGCCTTGTTGCTGTCAGAGACCGATGTGCTTATTTATTGACGTATCTTAGTGTGAGCAATTGATAGGCCACTAGATGTGAATAATTGCTGTGCTGTTGTGAGTAAGCAATTGATAGGCCGTTAGATGTGAATAATTGCTGTTCTGGACAAACTATTGATTCGGCCGGTTGCTGTTTATTGTTTGTTGTTGAGTACTGAGTCCCACTATTCGATTCGTTGCCTTAAGGTCTCGTATAAATGTGCGTAACTGCTTTCATATATATATATATATATATATATATATATATAAAGAGCGCTTTTTTTAGTTTTCTTTCGGAACGCTGTTAACTGTTGGGCATCCATCAGCCCATATTTAAAAAAGTGAAAGAAAACCTCTGTTAGAGATCTAACTAGTTGGTTAAGTTCATTTATGACTTCCTTATGAATACTAGCTGCGCTGGAAAGGGAGAGGTTCATGTCAAATTATTTGTATGGTCGCAGCTTGGCTAAAATTCCTTTTGCGGAAATAATGCACAAGTATTGTGATTAATTAATTTATGGAGACAAAATTCCCTCTTTTGATGCCTCTTGATTTGCTAGATTAATAGGCTCAGCATAACGTGCGAACATAATCTTAAATTTTTCAAGAGGTATCAAGGTTGTTGAATCATGTTAGTGAATGTGGGTGTGCCAGAACATTTAAAACATTGCGAGACTTAGATTAACTGCCTTAGTGTGGATATTTCTCTTGTCAACACTTGCCTTGTTCATCTAAAAAAATACATATTACTTTTGGCAGTACATTGTAAGACTTTCAGTTAATCTTAAAGAATAGCTGTTTTTCAGGTGGTAATTGTTTTGAGTATCCATTGTAATTTGCAGAAGATACGTGTTTGTGTATTAAGGTATTTAGATTTGCAAGATTAATTTTTTTAATTGCATACTTATGTCTGTTCAGTGGAGTGACATTGAATTTTGACATTAACTGTTTTCTTAAATTCGTAGTTGGGTGATCTCCATTGGCACTGTTCAGTTATAAATCACGTGGTGTTTTAATAATTAAACTGAGGATGATTAAACCGAATATTTTATCGTGGCCTAGCATCTTACTGCTCTCAACACACCCGAGCACCGTAGCGCCTCAGGGATTTTCAGCAGTATAAATGTGCAAAAACTACATACGCACTGAGTTATTTCATTATCTGCGCTATTTGTAACCAGTGAACCGAGAAGAGGGGAATGCTGGCAGTAGGTGCGCACAAGATGACGTCAAACGCTGATTTCACCATAATATATTGTAAAGGTAAATGAAGTAAACCACTGAAAACGAATAACTGCAAATTACGCACATGAATTATCTACAAATTGCCTTCAAGAAATAAAAAACAGCACAAGCGTTGTGAGATTCACAACACATGTGCAACATAAGTCGAAATTCTAACAGTTTAAATTGTTCTATTTTTCTCTGCTCGATTTCCACCAAAACGTACAACAATCTAATGTGTAGGAGGGAGTTATAAAAATGAGTGCATAATGCTTCGTACTGATTCAGTAATCAGATTCATGCCTCCGGAAAGCATAAAGTCAATCAACTTTTGTATTATCTCGTGCCTAAGTACTAAATAACCTATATTATTTATCATTAGATTAACACGTCAAATATTTTCAGAATATACTGTACAATAAGGTTATAGCGCTGAGGAAGTGACTCAAAACCCTACTTATTAGCAACCACTACAAATAGCTGAAATGGCCTTAACAAATCGCCACATATGTGTTTCCCAGGAAAAAATAGTCTCCAACGTACTGGCAACAATGGCCCAAGATGTTAGCATTCTCTCTGGTTGGTTGTAAGTGTGCAGAACTCACCAAACCCAAACACATTGCTCTGGAGCGTCCGACAGACACAATTCAAAGTTTCTGCCCTGCAATTTGGTACCTGTTTAAAATGTCTTTGTAAAGACAGTTAAAGAAGACAATACCACAGCAAAACTGAAAATGACGAATACGCACATTTCCATATTTTATTTTTCCGTAGTTCAAAGTTTGTCCGAATCTGCAAAAACCAGCTCATTCATAGAAACTTCCTGTTCTATTTTCATCGTTGATACATCTTTGCTAGGCTTCACAGAACGTATAATATCCAGAAAGGACTAATGCTCAGCCTGTTGAGAATGGTCTTTCTGATCATGGTGCACAGCTAGTTACAATATATGACATAGCTCCATTCAGCAATACTAAACAGTCCTCCAAAGTAGTACGTTCAGTCAACGATTTAACAATTGCAAATTTCAGGGAAAGCCTACAGCAGTTAGACTGGGATGAGGTGTACCGTGAACCTGATGCCAATTTAAAATATAATTTATTTCATGACATTTTTGTAAATGCATTTGAAAACTGCTTCCCCAAGAAAATAGTTAAATATACTCGTAAGAAACCTTGTAACAAACCATGGCTTACTAAGGGTATAAAAATATCTTGTAACCGGAAAAGGGAAATGTATCTGACAGCAAGAAAGAGTAGTGACCCAGAAACTATCAAAAATTATAAAAACTACTGTGTTATATTAAGAAAAGTTATTAAAATATCCAGGAGTATGTGTATCATGTCTGAAATCAGCAACTCTGATAATAAAATTAAAACAATTTGGAATATTATTAACCCTAGGACTCACTCTGGGGTCATAGGTGACCCCAACCATCTTTACTATGGATAAAATAATGTTTCTATTTCTTGTAAAAATCCAGAATTTTATGACTTTTACCACACAGTTTTGTAGTTCTCTCACAAAAATTTTTAGAGCGCTTGACGCAACATTTAAATCAATAATTAACAAAAACTACTGTTGGGGTCAATTATGACCCCAGATAGATTATATGTAACATTCATAGAATGTATAGATTATCAAATATCAATCTCTTTCTTAGGTATTTTGAGTTGGTAACACTGAATTCAGGTGTTATTCAGGTGTTACTCAGAACTAACCTCAAACTGGAAGTTCGTTTGTACGTTTGTTGTACGTTTGTTGTAGCAGTGTAATTTCAGCGTGGATGGAATACGTTTTGCTCCTGGCTATAGTGTAGAACAAGCTATGTAAGACTTATTTCGTAGCAGTAGTGATTCAGAAGGTAGTGACGCCGAAGATGATGGAACAGAGACACAGGTAGACCAAAGTGACGAAATTTGTTTACATGAATTAGAAGAAAATGATATTCTTGCTGAAAATGATGACAGTGGAGAAGATGAAAGTGCAGTACTGGTAAGCAGGGGTCGGGATATTGCATGGAGTACAAAAGAACCATCAATCCGTGCAGATGACTATGGTACGGATTCCGGTTAGAATTATGTTTCCTGTTGAGTTGTTCATCACATTTTCTGTGAATTTGACCCATTGTGAAACATTTATGAGTGAAACAAATTATGACTTAGAGTAATATTGTAACTTCTGATATGTAATTACTCTACCGTATGTAATTTAATTCTATTATGTACGTACCTGTTAAAAAGCTGTGAAATGTATCTAAATAATAAATAAAATGTAAACAAACACTATTAAACGACAGTACGTTGTTCTCTGAATGATTACTACACACAGTCAATTATATATTGATTGGGGTCATGTATGACCCCAGATGGAGTACTAGGGAAATTTTAGCAGAGTGAGTCCTAGGGTTAAAAGAGAAACAGGTCAACCAAGAGCAGAGGAAAACAGTATTACCATCAAATTGAATGAAAACTTTACGAACAAAAAGTCAGAAGTTGAAAATATTTTTAATAATCATTTTCTAAATGTTGTGGATATAGTAGGATCCAGGTGTTCATTAGAAGATGCTAGGCTGTTAATGGAAGAGGCCATACCTATGCAATTTGATACAATTGAAATCTCACCCACTTCTCCCTCTGAAATTAGGAAAATAATAAACTTGCTTAAAAGCAAAAACTCACATGGAATTGATGGCATTTCCAGCAAAATACTAAAAGCTTGTTCTCAACAAATAAGTAAGATTCTCAGCCACCTGTGTAATAGCTCTCTGGAACAGGGCATTTTCCCTGACAGACTGAAATATGCTATTGTTATACCTTTGCATAAAAAGGGGGATAGATCTGATGTCAACAATTACCGTCCAATCTCCCTTCTAACAGCCTTATCCAAAATTTTTGACAAAGTAATGTATTCAAGAGTAGCTTCACATATCTGTAAAAATGAAGTACTAACAAAATGTCAGTTTGGTTTCCAGAAAGGTTTTTCAACAGAAAATGCCATATATGCTTTCACCAGTCAAATTTTGAATGATCTGAATAACCGAACACCACCCATTGGGATTTTTTGTGATCTCTCAAAGGCTTTTGATTGTGTAAATCATGAAATTCTGCTAGACAAGCTCAAGTATTGTGGCATGAGTGGGACAATGCACAAATGGTTTAATTCGTACCTAACTGGAAGAGTGCAGAAAGTAGAAATAAGTAGTTCTCGTAACATGCAAAGATCAGCTCATTCCTCAAACTGGGGAACTATCAAGAATGGGGTTCCACTAGGGTCAGGAAGGGGAAACTTTATTGACACATTCCTGGGGTCAGATACATCACATGATCACACTGACAGAACCACAGGCACATAGACACAGGCAACAGAGCATGCACAATGTCGGCACTAGTACAGTGTATATCCACCTTTCGCAGCAATGCAGGCTGCTATTCTCCAATGGAGACGATCGTAGAGATGCTGGATGTAGTCCTGTGGAACGGCTTGCCATGCCATTTCCACCTGGCGCCTCAGTTGGACCAGCGTTCGTGCTGGACGTGCAGACCGCGTGAGACGACGCTTCATCCAGTCCCAAACATGCTCAATGGGGGACAGATCCGGAGATCTTGCTGGCCAGGGTAGTTGACTTACACCTTCTAGAGCACGTTGGGTGGCACGGGATACATGCGGACGTGCATTGTCCTGTTGGAACAGCAAGTTCCCTTGCCGGTCTAGGAATGGTAGAACGATGGGTTCGATGACGGTTTGGATGTACCGTGCACTATTCAGTGTCCCCTCGACGATCACCAGTGGTGTACGGCCAGTGTAGGAGATGGCTCCCCACACCATGATGCCGGGTGTTGGCCCTGTGTGCCTCGGTCGTATGCAGTCCTGATTGTGGCGCTCACCTGCACGGCGCCAAACACGCATACGACCATCATTGGCACCAAGGCATAAGCGACTCTCATCGCTGAAGACGACACGTCTCCATTCAACCCTCCATTCACGCCTGTCGCGACACCACTGGAGGCGGTCTGCACGATGTTGGGGCGTGAGCGGAAGACGGCCTAACGGTGTGCGGGACCGTAGCCCAGCTTCATGGAGACGGTTGCGAATGGTCCTCGCCGATACCCCAGGAGCAACAGTGTCCCTAATTTGCTGGGAAGTGGCGGTGCGGTCCCCTACGGCACTGCGTAGGATCCTACGGTCTTGGCGTGCATCCGTGCGTCGCTGCGGTCCGGTCCCAGGTCGACGGGCACGTGCACCTTCCGCCGACCACTGGCGACAACATCGATGTACTGTGGAGACCTCACGCCCCACGTGTTGAGCAATTCGGCGGTACGTCCACCCGGCCTCCCGCATGCCCACTATACGCCCTCGCTCAAAGTCCGTCAACTGCACATACGGTTCACGTCCACGCTGTCGCGGCATGCTACCAGTGTTAAAGACTGCCATGGAGCTCCGTATGCCACGGCAAACTGGCTGACACTGACGGCGACGGTGCACAAATGCTGCGCAGCTAGCGCCATTCGACGGCCAACACCGCGGTTCCTGGTGTGTCCGCTGTGCCGTGCGTGTGATCATTGCTTGTACAGCCCTCTCGCAGTGTCCGGAGCAAGTATGGTGGGTCTGACACACCGGTGTCAATGTGTTCTTTTTTCCATTTCCAGGAGTGTATATTCATGAAGAGGCAAAGTTAGTTCTCTTTGCTGATGATACAAGTATAGTAATCACACCTGACAAACAAGAATTAACTGATCAAATTGTCAATACTGTCTTTCAGAAAATTACTAAGTGGTTCCTTGTAAACGGACTCTCACTGAATTTTGATAAGACACAGTACATACAGTTCCGTACAGTGAATGGTATGACGCCATTAATAAATATAGACCTTAATTAGAAGCATATAGCTAAGGTAGAATATTGCAAATTTTTAGGTGTGTCCATTGATGAGAGATTAAATTGGAAGAAACACATTGATGATCTGCTGAAACGTTTGAGTTCAGCTACTTATGCAATAAGGGTCATTGCAAATTTTGGTGATAAACATCTTAGTAAATTAGCTTACTACGCCTATTTTCACTCATTGCTTTCATATGGCATCATATTTTGGGGTAATTCATCACTGAGGAATAAAGTATTTATTGCACAAAAGCGTGTAATCAGAATAATAGCTGGAGTCCACCCAAGATCATCCTGCACACATTTATTTAAGGATCTAGGGATATTCACAGTAGCTTCTCAGTATATATACTCTCTTATGAAATTTGTTATTAACAACCAAACCCAATTCAAAAGTAATAGCAGTGTGCATAACTACAATACTAGGAGAATGGATGATCTTCACTATTCAAGATTAAATCTAACTTTGGCACAGAAAGGGGTGAATTATACTGGCACTAAAGTCTTTGGTCACTTACCAAATAGTATCAAAAGTCTGACAGATAACCAACAAGTATTTAAGAAGAAATTAAAAGAATTTCTGAATGACAACTCCTTCTACTCCATAGAGGAATTTTTAGATATAAATTAAGAAAAATAATATTTTTAAAAAAATTAAAAAAATAAAAATAAAAATAAAGAAAAACAAAAAAACACAATAAAATAAAGTTGTTATATTAACTTAAGTATGTTGTTAAATTAACCTAATTATGTCATGTATTGGAAAATTCGACTCGTTCCACATCATTACGAAATATCGTATTCATGATCCATGGAACTAGTATTAATCTAATCTAATCTAATCTAATCTGATTCAAATAAAATGGCACATCAGTAACCTAACGCCAGAACAATATTGGGGCAACTGTCCCACTATAATCTCCCCCTATGCAGAGGGTGTAGCGTCGTTCTTTGTGTTTCTTGAGCAGTCTAGACTGTCTTTCTGCGTTGTATTTTTAAGTAATAGCCAAACCACTCATGTACTGAGCTACGCAATCGATCTAAAGATACATTCTGTAATAGAATATTATGGTTCACGCAGTTAAATGTGTTCGAGATGTCGCACGAGATACGAACTGGCTATATTTAATCATTTAAAGATTTTATTATTTGCTCAGTGAATGTATCAACAAGTCTCTTAGTCGAGCGATCCTTTAGAAATCCAAACTGAGAGTGGCTCAGTATCGCATTACCACGCAGCTGGGTGACAGTCCACGTATACATTACCTTCTAAATGTCTTTCAAAAATGGCTGAAGGAATGACACTTGGTGGTAGTTGGAGAGGCCTGACAACAGCACATTTCAATCTGTTTGGGTAAACACAATGAGTTAGTGATGTATTACGTAAGTGTCTAAGAACATCATATATTACAAGGCCACAATTAACCTATAACTGTAAATGGTAACTTCGGTGTGCTTAGAAGTTCTACGTACGATGTATACACGAAGGGCCTTCAATAAGCAATGCATCACAATTTTATTCTGGATTCCAGTGCACCACATTATTTCTCACCCTTATTGCTAAAAGCCTTATTTCTTAACACAATGTCCGTTCTATGGGCCGGCTTTTCGTTGCCTAATTGAGAGCGCATGTGTACTCGTCAGGTACCACTACGGGTTGACGCCAACGTCAGTAGCTTCTCCGTCATCTACATATTGCTTCTCGCGGAGGGCATCCTTTACTTTGCCGAACAAATTTATGGCGGAAGGAGCGAAATCCAAGATGTAGAAAATATAAGGAAGGACAGTCCAATGAAGTTTTGTGAGTTCTTCTCGGGTGCGCAGACTTGTTTCAGGCTTCACATTGTCATGGAGAGGGAGAAGACCGTTTGTATTTTTATGGAGACGAAAACGCTGAAGTTTCTTCACTTTCCTGAGGGTAGCGCAAAACTCTTGACTGTTGCTCGTTGCACTATGAGAGAGGACTTCAGAATAACAGCTTAAGGAACGAGAAAGAACTCGCCACGACTTTATTGGCTGAGGGTGCGTGTATAAACATTTTCTTCGGAGGAGAGATGGTATGGTGCCATTGTACTCGTATGGATTGCCGTTTTGTTTCCGATTCGAAGCGGTGAACCGAAGTTTCGTCGCCTGGTACTATGTTCGACAACAAATTGTCACATTCAGCCTCGTACCGCGCAACCAATTCCGTACAGGTGCTCTCCTCTGTTGCTCGTTATGGTGATCTGTTGGCGGCGAGGAACCTGCAGGCACACACGTTTGAATAACGCAGCTGTCGGACGAGTGTGTCAGCACCATCAACAGAGACATCCATTTGAGCAGCGAGGTGTTTGATTGTAATCCGTCGATCATCCGCATGTTCCAAAATTGCTGCAATCATAACTGTGTGCAGCCGGTCAGCACCTAGAGGACCGGACAGGTCTGTGCGAGTTTGTTGCGGTCATGTCAGACACCTGGCCCAACGACTCACCGTGCTTTCGTTTACTGACGGTTCTCCTTAGATATTTTGCAAGCCTGTCGTCGTGTGTTTGCTTCTTGGAGTGTTTCAGGGGCACGCACAAATGCTATGCGTGCTGCGTTCGCTTGACACCGAAAAGCCGCATCTTTGACTGTCTCAGAAATGCGCTGAGACACAATGAGACCAGCATTCTGGTGACGTTGAGCATCAAACTTTGCAGCGGTTTCAGCCATTCGAGAATTTACCTGACGCTCCGCCTGCTCAGTTCTCCGCTCTTCAACATGTACGAACGACTGTTGCTGTCTAGTTATCTTCATAACTCGAGCTCTTCTTGAGGTCTGTGACAAATTCGACTTCCGTTTCACAAGTGTTAGAAGTTTAAACAGTAACACCCAAATTGAGGAACTGATGTCGTAAGAGGTCCGACGTAACCGCCTATCCCAATAGCTAACTGTATAACAACAATACAATTACCCAATAGATATCTCATGTTAATACACGAAATTAATTATTATCGGGATCCTACTAAATCCAAGCAAATGAACGAAATAAACAACAAACATAACCGATAAACAAACAAATAACGAGTAAATGAACGAAAGAAACAACAAACGTAACAAGAAAACAAACTATCCAGCACCTAAAAATCAACGAGATCACCAAAGAAACTATGAATCCCTTAAATCTTCCAACAAAGCCACATCAGTGTCCTAATACCATCCTTCGAATAGTAGAAACTATCGAAATCACCAAATAAATTAAGTTTCATTGGAATCAAAAGACAATACAACGTTTAAGAATCCAGATAATATCATAATCTTCGATCATCTATGATCGAAAGTTACAGTCAAATACAACTCATTGACATCCAAGCAAAAAAGGATATTTAAGAATCTCAATAATATCAAAATCGAATACTCAATCTACGTTCTGCAAAATATTTTCACTAGCATTCATTACTTTTCTACAATGTTTAGTAATGATTTTGTCCTAATGTAATATTCATGCTTTCGTATGTGTATGTACGTTCTGATATGAGATTGTAATCTCCTTTCCCATCCCACAGGAAGAGTAGTTACATTGAGCATCCCACGGGATTAGTTCTTTGTTTCGGTACGGAAGGCAGCCTGTGTGTTAATTCAGGGTTTGGGCTATCTAAATAGCAAAGGTCATCTAAATCCGTGCACCCTGTTCAGCGTGGATGGGTAACAAACACAACAACTCGACGGAGAAGGAAAATGAATTCGATGCATCACTAATTTTATAACATTTACGTGTGAAGCAACGTCATCTGCCCCCGTCTGTGTTCCTGTTAGCAGCAGATAATTTGGCATATCATTCATTTTTTTCATTGGTCCTTGCTTAAAGCTCAGTTATTATTCCTTATTTCAATGTTACGTCCATTAAGTACCTAAATATCTTCCCCTATACACTTTTAAAAGTAGCCTGTGTGTTAATCCAGGCTGTAAGCTATCTCCACGTCAAATTTCATCCAAATCCGTCCAGCCGTTTTAGCATGATGCAATAACAAACGTACACAGAAGCTTACGCTTTTGTAATATATACGACATAAATTCACGTTCCAATAAAATCTTTTGTAAAACAGTCTGACTTCGAGACACAAACGGGGATAGTCACAGTAGCAGACACAATAAATGTCACAACTAGTAATTGGTAGGCATAGCCTGTATAATTAAGTATCGTATACTGTGAAAATCACTAGTTAAATCCTAACTAAACTACAAATTATCAACTTATAACTCAACACAGTATAATGGGATTGTGGCCCTTGATTCTAATCACAATACTTCAATATGAAAGTGGCTAAGTGCTGATAAATACTTCTCAAAATCATTTGAATACAACTCGAGAAACCGAATTTTTAGAAAACATTATGAAATTCTGAAGGTAGTACCGTACTCTGCGGAACTTATTTCGTTGACATGAACGCTTACGCTGTAGAATAATCTGCCACAGCAACTTTTCATGAGGCGTCAGCTTCAAAACCCACTTTTTTTATTTGAAATTTATACCTGCAGACAACGGGATTGTCCCGTTCGCGTGTTCTGTTTTCTAGGAGCCATTCCGTATCGATACATCACTCGCACTCTGTAGTTATGGGGGATTCGAGGTAGTCCCTAGCCCCCAGAGTGGGCAATAGTTGCCCAAGCACAGTGTCTTAAGAGGCACGTACAGATCTTGGAAGAGTAGTTCTTTACGCTCCGACACAAAGGGGTGTCCCATGGTCCGAGTGACATGTTGATACTAGGTGGAGCCCATTACTGCTGTGTATGCGAAGGAGACACTCTGAAGTCCCTTGGACTGTTGGCGCCCCATGAAACCCTGTGATTAATTCCAGAGGGTTTTAATTTTGCTGACGGTGTTACGTGTGCTGCAGGGCGGGCTGCATACTTCGCAGGATGCTGGAACATCATAGGTAGGCTTATTAATCAATGCTCTCGCAGAGTATGTAGTTTTGTAATAGAGGAGATTCTTTTCTTACAATTATGTAGGTATGAGGCCATCATCTACTTGCATTCGCACAACGCGCGGCTGTGATATTGTTCGCTGAACGTTCTGAAAACGTTCTTAATGATCTATTTCATAGTTCAACATTGTACACTATGTACTGCAATGCTCTTTACTCTAATCTAGCGAGCAGCACGATGTTCATTTTCTGTTTATTAAATTAACTATTATTGTCTCATATTAATCCAGTCTGCAGGGAACTGATGCACTCGGAATTTCGGTGGCCTGACATTTTCTGCCAAAAACAGATACACGTTACACAAAGTTCAGTCAGAACCACAACAATAGCAAAAATCGGGACACTCAGTGTTACGACATTAGTGCGTCATACCTCGTGGTATTCAATCTGTATATTGAGCAAGCAGTAAAGGAAACAAAAGAAAAATTCCGAGTAGGTATTAAAATCCATGGAGAAGAAATAAAAACTTTGAGGTTCGCCGATGACATTGTAATTCTGTCAGAGACAGCAAAGGACTTGGAAGAGCAGTTGAACGGAATGGATGGTGTCTTAAAGGGAGGATATAAGATGAACATCAACAAAAGCAAAACGAGGATAATGAAATGTAGTCGAATTAAGTCGGGTGATGTTGAGGGTATTAGATTAGGAAATGAGACACTTAAAGTAGTAAAGGAGTTTTGCTATTTGGGGAGCAAAATAACTGATGATGGTCGAAGTAGAGAGGATGTAAAATGTAGACTGGCAATGGCAAGGAAAGCGTTTCTGAAGAAGAGAAATTTGTTAACATCGAGTATAGATTTAAGTGTCAGGAAGTCATTTCTGAAAGTATTTGTATGGAGTGTAGCCATGTATGGAAGTGAAACATGGACGGTAAATAGTTTGGACAAGAAGAGAATAGAAGCTTTCGAAATGTGGTGCTACAGAAGAATGCTGAAGATTAGATGGCTAGATCACATAACTAATGAGGAGGTACAGAGCAGGATTGGGGAGAAGAGGAGTTTGTGGCACAACTTGACCAGAAGAAGGGATCAGTTGGTAGGACATGTTCTGAGGCATCAAGGGATCACCAATTTAGTATTGGAGGGCAGCGTGGAGGGTAAAAATCGTAGGGGGAGACCAAGAGATGAATACACTAAGCAGATTCAGAAGGATGTAGGTTGCAGTAGGTACTGGGAGATGAAGAAGCTTGCGCAGGATAGAGTAGCATGGAGAGCTGCATCAAACCAGTCTCAGGACTGAAGACCACAACAACAACAACAACAACCTCGTGGCTCTGTTGTACGTGCTGGACCATCTGCTGCATTGTGGTGAGTTCTTTTAGTGTTGTTATTAGTTTACAGAACATCCCTCACTTTTCACCTACAGGCATATCCCCATTGAAACATCACATAACAAACTACTAAAATAATATTACAAACCTCTTTCTTATTAATGAATTCCCTTAACAATATTCGCCGTTAACAGCATATATCTTAACAGATTTCTCGTGCTTAGTATTTCTTTTCGTTTATCCAATGGTTTCTTAGTTCGCTGGTTAGGAGTGTCATCCAGAACCGCTGAATCGTGAAGGAAGAGGATTGGAGTGCATGGTAGCTACGTCACTTGGCCTGCCCCCAATATTCAGCACAAATTGTGTTGGGTCAACTGGGATGAAACCACTGCTCCTAACATGGATGATGGCCGTGTAAGGTTCCTGCACAGGTTGAAGGTGAATAAAGTCAGCAGGTGCCCACACAGTGCGATCGACAGCAGCGGTGACGACTATGCGGCTAGATGGCTTTGGCTCGAACCCTAGTCCACAAGAAAATGGGGTGGTGGCAGATAGTAGTCAGCCATAAAGCGGTCGGTTGGTGGGAAGGCTCAAATTGGCAGCATCGAGAGTTAGCAGAGACTGCAGCCGGCGGCTAGTGGCGACATTTTCTGACGGCGCCAAACTGATGACTCATCTTTTCTCTAGGACTGGTGTGGACCCATACTTTGATTAGTGCCAGGCAATGACTGAGATTAAATTTGGTGGCAAATATGCCAACATTACATTCTGTCGATTCAAAACAATTAGTGGTATTGCCCTCCAAGAGACACGAGGCCCAATATTAAATAAGCATGACATCATTGCCCCAGTTTTCCAGTAACATCAACTCAGCAGTCTTGGCGGCAGTGTAGTGGTGTTGCAACTTCTCATTTGAGAAGTCCTTTGACGCAACTTCCGCAATATCAGCGTGCTGAAAACATGCTCTTGCGCCAGTGCAGCTAATAATTGAGAAGTCTTGCGACGCCTTCCTTATGAGGTCATTTTGCTGAATCGATCACAGCAGCTGTCTGCATTACCAGGTGGAATCTGGTCCAAAAGTTGTTTTATTTGAAGGCAATATAGAGAATTCATTCAATTTGCTGTTACTTATTTCACCTTTCAGAAATCATTTACCCCATATTTTCCCCATTTTTTGGTGATCACTGTCTCTGACGCCATCTTGTGTGCACTATTCTCGAGAATTCCCCTTTTATCTACTCAGTAGTTACAAATAGCGCAGATAATGAAATAACTCTGTTTGTATATAGTTTCTAACATCAACAGTGATAAATGCCCCTCTCTGCAAGAATAAATTTTAGATTTAAAGAGTTCTGAGGCTAGGTCCTGAACGCAAAGTTGCGTGACAGATTTTTCGGTGCGAAATAAACTGCACAGGATATGGTAGTGATGACTTCAGCATTTCACAACAGTGCCTCTAAATTTAATCTTTTGAGACCCTTCGTTATTTAAATGATTTAAAAAGATGTTATCAGCAGCTGATAATTTTCATTTTGAGGTATTGTGATTCCAATCAAGGGCGAAAATCCCATGCCACAACGTTCAGCTAGGAGTTCATCACGTGTACACTCTGCACTTAAGACAGGATTTTACAAGTGATTTTTACAGTATTTGATAATCAATTACACAATCTATGCCTGTCAATTACTAGTTGAGTGATTTATTGCTACTGTATGCTACAGTAACTATTCCTTTTTCATTCTCTAAGCCAGATTGTGTTACCAAATTGATCACTGGCTAACGAATTTATTGATTACAAAGAAGGGATTCATTAATAATCGTCCAGCAGTTCTACTGCCTATGGTTATCCAAGTTCGTAAATAGAAGCCACGTTGCGAATTCTAACTTTATGGGTGTGGATATTGATGAGAACTTAAACTTGGAAAACTCTATAGTAGACCTAAAACATTTAAGTTCAGCTATTTTTTCCTTGTGAATAATTTCTAACTTTGGTGATATAGAAGTAGGTAGTATTTTGCATAATAACGTTCACTGATTTCTTGTGCGATAATTCTCTGCGACACTTCTTCACTTATATAAAAATGTTTTCTTTGCGCAAAACAACTCAGCAGAATTATCTGTGGAGTTCAAACAAGTACATCTCGCAGGCATCTCTTGAAGGCTGCTGGCAATATTTATCACTGTATTACAGTAAATTCATTCACTTACGGTGTTTCACTGTCGACAATCTCTCTAAGTTTGACAATAACAGAGGTACTCACAAGTAGAATACTAGAAGAGAGAGTGATACGCATTTCCCATTGATGAATCTAACATTGACACAAAAAGAGGTGAAATATGCAGCCTAAAACTCTTTGGTAGAATACTCAGACGAACAAAGCGTCAGACAGATCGCAGAAGTGTCTTCAAATGTAGATCAAAGAAATTTTCCGTTAGTAACTCCTTCTACACTAAAGGCGAATTGCTTATTACAAATAATTAATCTCTTATACAGAATAAAAGTTGTGAATGGCCAGTATCTAGTCATAATAACATTCTTCACACACACACACACACATACACACACACACACGTTTATTTATTATACTTTGTAATAAATACATTTCATATCATGATATTTATAGTGAATACATCTATGGATGGCTAAATAACTAACTAAATTTCAAAATATTCTCCCATCCCTCCACTGGAGGCATGACAAAAGCACAAACGATAGTCACACCTGCCCCATACTTTGTGAGAATACCTTCAGTCACTGCATTCAATGTTGTTGCTATGCAGCAATTCAATTCGTGTCGTTACGAGCTCATGGAATCAGAGCTGGCGGAGAGTGTGTTACCTGCTAATGTGGTGGCTGCGCAATACGGGTCGCAGGTAAGCAGTCCCATGCAAGCAATGGGAGAGGCAGATGAAATAGCATGAGTGTGAGTGCATTAAATGAGCAACAAAATGACTATTGCATTTTTAGCGAAATTACATTACAGATCCAACACTAGGAAAGCAAATACACCATAACATTGGGGAAGAGAGAAGAACTCATTACTACTTCATGATTATACGACAGTTATGAACTAGGTTACAACTGTGTTTAGGGTTCTGAGGCTCAGTCGGTCAAAAACGGAACTTATGTGGTGAGTTTATTGTCCATCTGTGTCTCTTTCTGTCTGTCTGTCCGATAGTTGAGATCCCCTTTATCTCAGGAACAGCTAAATGTAGCACGTTGAAATTTATGACACGTGGTAAGGTGTCAGCATTGTTAAGAATTTAAGCTTTACAGTCAATGCAATTAAAAGACGCGGCCATTTATGTCACACGTTTTGACACTCGAAAACTCACTCATCAAAACCTACAAGGTACTTCCACTGACCTAGAATCAAGAAATTTGGCAAGAAGCACGGTTTCACATTACAAGTAAAGAAAACAATCCTGAAATTTTTAATCTCTAAGTATACCACAAGAAAAAAAATTAAACTTTGTCATTTTTGTCTGTCTTTCCGTCCGTCAGTAAAGCCCATTTTTCTCAGAGATGGGTTGCCTCTCAACTTGAAATTTATGTCACATACTAAGGTCTATTCTCACTTGCTGGTGTAACAAATACAAGCTGTCAAGTCAGTGCTTTGAAAAGACGCCACCATTTATGTCACTTATTTGGGTACTTGCGAACTCACATATCAAAACCCACAGGTTACTTCCTACTGATCTATAATCTTTAAATTTGGCAAGAAACTAGATTTCACATAAACGTAAGGGAAGGAATCCGGAAATATTTGATAGTTACATCACACAAAACTATTGTTATTGTCATTTGTTGTCCGACTGTCTCTCCGTCCGGCCCGTCTGTTAAGACTCCTTTTTTCTCTTTGAAACGGAAACATGCATCTAGTTGAAATTTATGTGCCGTCTGAGGTCTACTGTCAGTGAACGGTGTAATAATAGTAATCTTCTACTTTGTACGTGAATGCAATGGAAAGACTGAGCCATTTATGTCCCAAGTTTTGATGCTCGCAAAATCATTCGGCAAAATTTATATTGAATCAGAAGCACGAAATTTGACAAAAAGTAGGGCTTCACAGTGGAGGTAAAGAAAAAAATTCGAGAATTGTTATTCTGTAGTTACATGACACGTAGAAAGTACCCCTTTTATCATTTGTTGGCCACATTAAAACTTCAAATCAAAACTGCCTCGTGGGTTTGGGATTCCTGAGCCAAATGTATAGTGAGTGTCATAGTCGAACTAGCAAAAATCGCCGAGATTCTCGATTCCTTACGTGGATGAACCATCCATATGCAATATAATGTTTGTACGAGAGCCTCAGAGCACGAATCACACATTTGGGTGGCCAGGATTTTTTATAATGGTTATTAGTCTGGACAGTTAAACCATTGAAGCAGTCACATCATGAGCAGTCTCCAATGAAAGCTGACGACATCGGAAAAACAATAGCCTATGTTTCAAATCCAACATTTGTATCAAAAGTTACAGACGATTTTATGTAAGTTATAGATACAAACGTACCACGCCATTAATCCTTCGTAGGCTACCGTGGTATACAGTACAAATTTCCTAGATATTCTAGTAGTCATCGTAGGTAATTAATACAGTTAACTATTATGTATAGTTAAAAGGATTATGTATGTTAACCTACACTTACGAAAATCTGAATCGCTATGAGATCGCGAATGACAAAAAGTGAAACGTTTACACGAAAGACGACCTATCTTGAGTGCTGAAGGATGCACTTTCATCAAGCTGGCTAAATCTTCTGTGTATTTTAATTTAAGTGGTTCATACTATAGCACGGCATGCTGGAATGCTTAGGAATTTACTAAATAACTTAGGTAACACTGTTTTATTTTCTAATGAGGCGTCGCACAACGATTATAGTACGGGTGGTATTATTCTAATATTATGCGCGTATGCGGAAATGGCCTTAGTTTTGAACTATTGTCATTGGTTGAATATTTAGCATGGATTAAGTAGTGTTTTACGTCGCAGAGAGTAATTATGATAGAAGAGCCGGACACACGCTGTCTTGTCTTTTGTCGGCAGCCTGTCTTCATCGGAGACTCTTGTCAGTTGTGAGTAGCACAGCATCAGCGGATGTGGTTGACGGAGTCAAGATTGTTTGCGTGACGAAGCAGCCCCGTTAGCAATACAACGTAACTGGTCGTTAAATAATTTCAGATGAGTATAAGTTCATACATTAACCTTTTACTAGACTTAAAATATACGAAGTGTGTTCGGTGATTCAGTGTCAACTATCATATAAATTTTAATTGTGCGACATGACATGGGGCATCTGACAATTTTGCTAATTTTGTGACTCGTGGGTACTTGAATTGACTGCTTGTTGTCACAGTGATCATCTAGCTGCTGTGGTTGGTTCAAATGGTTCAAATGGCTCTGAGCACTATGGGACTCAACTGCTGAGGTCATTAGTCCCCTAGAACTTAGAACTAGTTAAACCTAACTAACCTAAGGACATCACAAACATCCATGCCCGAGGCAGGATTCGAACCTGCGACCGTAGCGGCTGTGGTTGGAAAGAGTGTCGAAATAAAGGTAGCTCAATATATATTTCTACCGAGCGGGTGCACAATACAATTCAAGGATGCAAAAATAGGTACTTCGAATGTAAAATATATCTCTCTGTCCTATAAGGGGATATGAGGAGTCAAGGGCTGTATGTAAAATGAAGAACCAAGTTTTCCAGTTCACAGTGTTGATTAGTGACGGTCCAAATGATATATCAATTTGAAGTTACAGTCCGACGGAAGTAAGGTAGTTATTAAGACCTTTTGGATATATTCATGCTATGAGAAAATAAACCATGTAATATACATACACGCATAATTGAATACCTTTTATATCCAAAGTTTGGAGTTTAATGCTGCGGGCCTATGATGCATTTTGTAATGAAACTACACTGGTGCTAGGATTTAGGCTACTGCACTAACTGTAAGGCTGACATTAAGCAGTCATGGATGTAAGGGTTACTACATATTCCAAAAATGTGTGCTTACGGAACGCTCAAGTCTGTCCTCAATACATTTGGCCGAAACTGTTCCTATTTCTGTTCAAATTACCTCCCACAGTCTCAACGCTTGGGATTAAAATCAATAACATTTCCTTTAGCCCTAATGGACCTATAAAGTATTATGTTAGGAAAATTTTTCTTCGAGTGTCAGGTTACTAACAGCACACTATTCTATGAGGTTTCGGGATTGCAGACGGATCATATTGACTTGTTGGCACAATATTTCGGCTGGCAATCGTCCAGCCATTTGACGGACACTCGTCCGAAGATGGCTGCAATCCTGAAACATCACAGAATATTCAGTACGCCGGGAAAACTTCAACAATCACAGCACCCTTACTTTCTAACACACAATGTGTATAAATCATACACAGGAAGCCAATCTCGCCAAATTAAAAAAAAATGGTTTAAATGGTTCTAAGCACTATGGGACCTAACATTTGAGGTCATCAGTCCCCTAGACTTAGAAGTACTTAAACCTAACTAACCTAAGGACATCACATACAAACATGCTCGAGGAAGGATTCGAACCTACGACCGCAGCAGCTGCGTGGCTCCAGACTGAAGCGCCTAGAACCACTCGACCACCGCGGCCGGCGCCAAATTCAAACGCTGCACTGAAGCTCAGTAAATCACAAATCCTACAATTCGGTAACGTTTACCGAAAGTATTAGAAGTCCAGTTATTCACATCCCGGAACTTTCTCACCTTACTAAGAAGAAGGATTTTTCCACACAGAGATGCCCAAGATGAAACTGCTGAACGGCACACAACTTTCAACTACATGCAAGCCTATTTCTTTGGCTCAACAGTCTCCTGATGGAAGTTTCTATCCTCAGCCGGAGCTGCTATTCCTCGATGTCTTAAAACATGTCCTATCATTGTGAGCCTCTTTCTTACCAGACTTTTCCCCATGTACAGCTCCTCGCCGATTCAGTGGAGAATCTCCTCATACCGTATTTCACCAATACCTCTAATTTTGAAAACTCTTCTGTAGAAGTCGCTTCACTGCCGTACAATGCTATGTTCTAAACGCACGTTCTCAGAAATTTAATTCATAAATTAAACCTGATATTTGATACCGATAGACCGCATTTAGTGAGCAATACCCTGTTTGCCTGTGCTAGTCTGCCCTTTATGACCTTAGTGTTTCCAACATAGCAGAATACCTACACTTCACCGATTTCGTGGTCCCCAAGTTTTATGTACAGTTTATCACTAACGTCGTTTCGGTTTTCTTTGGCTTACACTCACTCCATAGTGAGTGATCATTAGACTACCATTATCACTCGAAAGATCCCAACCTCTTTCCCTCCGTCCTGGGCGGGGACATTACTGACAGGCTCGGTACGGTCGTGGTGTAGATGCACTCTTAGCCACAGTAACATGCATTACCATGACAGCCATGTTGTCGGTGATTGTCACCGTTGAAGGTGTCCACTCGTTAAGTGGCATCATACTCTCATCTGCTGGCTGAGAGCACCCTGGTCTCTGGTCCGCTGTCCCTCTGCACTGACAGCTCCTGCCGTGTCACTGCTCACATTTCGTGGGGTGTCCCTTTACCCTGTACCTCGATATGCACACAGTGACTATGCCATGGAACGTAGTTGCATTTTTTATCCTTAGTTCCAACATATCAACAGACCATCTCGCTTACTTCGTTTCGTACCTGCCAAAATTTGCGTGGCATTTTTCACAAAAATAAATAAATAAATGAATAAATAAATAAATAAAATGGTCGCACAATCTTATTTACCAATCCACGGGAATTTCAGTTTTTATGATGGTTTTATATGATTTCTTCAGGGAGAAATTTCTGTGCAATATGTGCAGAAGGAAGAAAAGGAAAAAGACGCCGCAAGCGGCTGATGGCAGATGAAGCCACCTATGCCGAGACTCTGTGGTGGCGAGGGTGAAGCAGACAACTTCATCCTTCGTCGATGGTAAGAAACTCTTAATATTAAATAAATACTTAAAACTATCAGTAGCATTATTCGTTTGTGAAATTTTAACAGTTACTGAGGTTTCTTGTGAGTTTAATGGTAGCTACGTGTGAAATTCGCACAAGGAAAATGCATGATACTCCTGCTAGGGCAGCTGACTGTTGAATTCCATACCAGTTGCGTAAGGTGACTTTGAAGAAGTGTTCAAAGTCGTAACTTAAGGGTTAGAACATTTTTCTCGATTGCATGTATAACCTGTTCCGGCGAGTTTTATTTCTTTTGTTCATTTACGAGATGTAGATTCACTGAATTCAGTTTATTTGTCCGTTTAGGGGTCTTATATAAGTAAGGCTATTTGGTTGCAGGAGTAGTGGATGGTCATAAACCGATCATTACACTTGTAACAAGTCAGGTTCACTTATTAGTGGTGTGTGTACTCAGAACTGTGTTCTGCTCATGTTCCGGCTATTTTTCTTGTGCGAAGTAAACTGCTTGAGCAGAGCAATATCCAGTAAGAGTAGTTTCTGTCTCTTACTACGGTATATGTTTGTGGAGATGAGTTGACTGCTTATGAAAGACTAAAGAGCCTATTTGTTGTTATAGGAGCCTATTTTATCGTTATACGGGGAAATACGAGCTGTTAACGGATTATACCGGCCGCTGACCTGAAACTGTTATTGACTGAATGCTTTATCACTTTCCTGTCGAGTAATGAGGAACTTTTTAAAGGAACGGCGTAGAGTATTAACGGTCAGTAACGATTAAGCTGGCTCGAATATCCAACATTAACAATAACCTATTTCGGAAATAATTTAGTAGAAGCCTACTCCTGGAATATAGGAGATTAGAGGTTAGCTTTAATTGTTTCACTGTCAAGTATGAAGTGGTGGCGGTAAAAGTTACATTTTTTGGTGACGAGGCCAAGTTACCTTGGCACTACAGTGGATTTCGATTTCGGCACGTGTATGTGAATTGAAGTGATTAATATACCAACATGCCTTAAGGCATTAAAATAAAGTCCAGACGTACTTATTTAGTAGTTTTTTGGTTTAAAAACGGATTACTGGTACTCAACAGAAATGTTGAAAGTATATTTTCAAATAAGGGGTAATACTGATTTTGCTTAGGAAAAGATGGAAAACAAAAGACACGAAAATAACGATAGAGACAAAATATACCATCTGAAAGAGCAAAAACAGGCGATTATTCACATCTATAAAACACTCACAGGTAAGGAGAAAACCAGTTGCCTCAATCCTTTTTATGTCATCCACACCAAATATTTTGTCGTGTGTACGTATTCGTATTCTTTTAACAGATAACTTTTTCAATTATTTTCCCTTTCTCTCCTTGCGGTGAGGACTTCATACCCATCGTCTATACAGGGTGATTCAGAAAGAATACCACAACTTTAGGAATTTAAAACTCTGCAACGACAAAAGGCAGAGCTAAGCACTATCTGTCGGCGAATTAAGGGAGCTATAAAGTTTCATTTAGTTGTACATTTGTTTGCTTGAGGCGCTGTTGACTAGGCGTCAGCGTCAGTTGATGCTAAGATGGCGACCGCTCAACAGAAAGCTTTTTGTGTTATTGAGTACGGCAGAAGTGAATCGACGACAGTTGTTCAGTGTGCATTTCGAACGAAGTATGGTGTTAAACCTCCTGATAGGTGGTGTATTAAACGTTGGTATAAACAGTTTACAGAGAATGGGTGTTTGTGCAAAGGGAAAAGTTCTGGACGGCCGAGAACGAGTGATGAAAATGTAGCACGCATCCAGCAAGCAGTAACTGGACTACAGTATCTGGAGATGTTAGAGAATTGGCTGTTCCCTCAGCTCGAACAAGCTCGAACTACCTGAACGTCAACTACCCGAGGCGATGGATCGGCCGCCAGGCAGCCCGTGACAGAGCACTTCATCACTGGCCTCCAAGAAGCCCTGATCTTACCCCCTGCGATTTTTTCTTATGGGAGTATATTAAGGATATGGTGTTTCGGCCACCTCTCCCAGCCACCATTGATGATTTGAAACGAGAAATAACAGCAGCTATCCCAACTGTTACGCCTGATATGCTACAGAGAGTGTGGAACGAGTTGGAGTATCGGGTTGATATTGCTCGAGTGTCTGGAGGGGACCATATTGAACATCTCTGAACTTGTTTTTGAGTGAAAAAAAACCTTTTTAAATACTCTTTGTAATGATGTATAACAGAAGGTTATATTATGTTTCTTTCATTAAATACACATTTTTAAAGTTGTGGTATTCTTTTTGAATCACCCTGTATATGTCTTTCGCCTGCTGCTTCCTTTTTCTCCAACTGACACCTTCTTGTGTCTGTCTCTGCCCCCTTTCTCTCTCTCTCTCGTCTTTACCATTGTCTCCATCTCTGCCATTTTCATCCTCTCTATGTTCCACTGTCATTGCCTTTGTCTCATTCTTTTTCTCTCTCATTGCCTCTGTTTCTGTATATCTCTGGACAGTTAAACCATTGAAGCGGTCACATACAATGAAAGCTGACGACATCGAAAAAACCGCTGCCTTGGTTTCAAATCCAACATTTGTATCAAAAGTTACAGACGATTTTATAGAAATTAAAGATACAAATGTACCATTCCATTAATCCTGCGTAGGCTACCTATGTTGTACAGTATTAATTTCCTAGATATTCAAGTAGTTATCGTAGGTAATTAATACAGTTAACTATTGTGTTTGCTATCTCCTCTCCACAAGTATCTTGGGTATGGTTTACTCCGGGATTTTACCCCTGGACTGTTTCCTTGCAAGCCTCTATATAGGCCTAATCTCCGCTAATGTTTGTTTTGTCATTTCCACTGGATCCCCACGCTTTTGCTCCCACTGTTACTATCTCCTTACATGTCGTTCTCTCCCTCTCTCCCTCCTTCCCCATCTCTCTCTCTCTCTCTCTCTCTCTCTCTCTCTCTCTCTCTCTCACTCTCACTCCCTCTCTTTGGCTTCCACTGTCTCTCACTGATCATTGCTATCACTTCTCTCTTTGCTCCCACTGATATTTTTTTCACTTATGTCTCTTTCACTTTCATGCCACCTCCTCTCTCTCAACACCACAGCCTCCTCCCTATTTCTTCCCACTGGCACTATCTCATCTCTGCTCCATCGTCACTGTTCGTCTGCTACTCTCGTTCAGCACAAATAAGCGAAAAAATTTTCGCATGTAAAAGGTTTCTTGAAGAAGGTGAAATGAGGGTGAGGCACCTGATTCTGCACTTTCCATTTGTTTGCCCCAACAGGAGCAGTTTTCAGTTGGTTTTCCTATTGTCCCTTTTACGGCTGAGTGTGCTGCTTATATAGAAATGAATTCTGGAAATCAGTAAAATTTTGACGGTTTATTTATATACTTCGACACATTAGATATTCTGACACATGCAAACAACAAATAAGTATACGTAATACAAGGTCAGCAGTTTACAGTATTTTACATAAAGATGCACAAAAATTTTAGGCCACTCCTACGGTAAACCAAAATATGCGGTGTTTGATTTGGAAGTACGTACAACTTTGCGTCAGAAAATAATTTTTTCTAAGGATCTTGAGCTACCAAGTAGCACCATCGAAGTATTTATAGATCAAGACAGCCTGTGTAGGCATGGATTCCCATCATTCAGCGACAGCGCGTCATGAAGATTCATTCGTGGAAAAATGGAGTCCAACAACTTGGATTGGTGACAGCAGAAACCTTGCGATGACCCCAAAACGCTTGCCACGTGTTCATTACGTCATTTAAAACCACCACGTTTACTCCTCAGACCGTATATTAGATGCATGGGTACTGTAAATTTGAAAATCTAGATACCACTAACGCATAATGGTATCGAAAAAAGTCACGAAATTCCCCGAGAACACCTTCTTAAGGACACATGGTCAAAATATGGACGAACTGCCATGGAGAGAAATTATAGAAGCAGCTATTCCCATAACTGGTACATTTGGTACCCGAAAATCATGGTTCTATTGCGGTATCTCGATAACGGATAAAAATATCCGAAAAGTGATATTTCCAGACAAATGTCTAAAAAGTGTACAGTTAAAATTAGTGTCATTTTCTGTTATTTAGATAATTGGGGCCCATGGCCAATAAACGACCAAAATCAGGTTTTGCAGTTATTTGCAAGTACGGTAAAATTTAACCTTTACATCTTGGTAACGGATAATGATATCGAAGAAGGTTTCGAAGTTCCCCGAGCACCTCACTTAAGAGTATATATTAAAAGTTCCGGCGGTGTGCCATGGATAGAAATTATAGAAATGTCAATCCACACAACTGGTAGTTTTGGTACCCAAAAAGCATGGTTTTTCGAGGATTCCTCACGAATCACCCATGAACAAATAATACTTATTTATACCATCTAAGGCCCACCATAGACCACACACAATGCAAAAGAACCTATCGTTTTGCTCAGTTGCTTCGGCTAAAAGAAGTGTGTAATGTTTAAATTTTAGCCCGGTACTGTAGGATAGCTACACTATTCCCGTTCTTGCGATACGTGTACCAAGGGTCGGTAGGCCAAACTATATCCGAAACACCTGGCCGCCTATTTCTGTGATCAATAAAACGTTATACGAGTATGTGTACGACTGAAAAGTTGCATCTTGCTGCACGGTTGTTTGGAAAATTTTGGTACATTGGAGTGTTGTGCACGGATCGATTTAGTACTGAGATACGATATTTTTGAACAAGGTTTTCACTTACAAACGGAAGTGAAACGCACTCAAATCCTTAAATAAGCCGTTATGTGGAATAAAAAGCAACGTTGGCTAAAGAAACATTGAGTCACGTACAAAATTAAAATATTATTTTTGTTTTTTATCACTGATATGCCTGCAAAGCTGACGATTCCCATATTTATAAAATATCTGACCAGAAAGACAGTAGACATTTGTTCTCTTTATTCACGCGGTAAGAAAACAAAAGATAGTTATCGATGTTTCGTCAAGTTCAGTAATGTTAGGGGGAATGTTTACCGTCACATTAAGATATGTTGAGGCATTCGATATAAAATGGGTATGGTTAGAATCATAAAAAAAGGAATGCAGTTTATAATCACAGAATCAGGTATACTAGTTTCTCCGTTTCTCATTAGAAATAAGATTCACGGTATTTAAATGTTTACAAATAATTTTCTTTTATTTTTATGCAAGCCTGTAAGCCGGCCGAATCGGCCGTGCGGTTAAAGGCGCTGCAGTCTGGAACCGCAAGACCGCTACGGTCGGAGGTTCGAATCCTGCCTCGGGCATGGATGTTTGTGATGTCCTTAGGTTAGTTAGGTTTAACTAGTTCTAAGTTCTAGGGGACTAATGACCTCAGCAGTTGAGTCCCATAGTGCTCAGAGCCATTTTTTGCAAGCCTGTAAAGCGTGGAGGTAATCTAATTGGAGAAAGGTCAGTTTCAATTGATGTTTCCAAAGGCATTCTAGCGAAGCAGTTGAAGAACGTCTAATTGTGTGACAGACTTGGCTTCTCTACGAATAAATTGCTTGTATCCAATGTACAAAATTATATACTGTTACGTGGGAGAGTTGCAGTAAATTAATGAAAGCGCCAGGAGCCACAGAACTTCACAGTAGAATTTGATATTACCTGAAAAATGATTTTATGTACAAGTTGTGTAAGAACCGGGTGAAACTGCACTCACGGTGTTGACGGCTCTTCCACTGCGTGGTGCTGTCGGCAGTTCGTTTCCGTTGGTCGCAACCATTGTGATGACAGTGCAGAGTAGCCAAAGATAATCACTGGATCTAATAATTCGTTTAGACGGCAAATAAGAATTGATTACTTTGGTTTTGGACAGAGGTAGCGAGAGATGGACCATCACTGATCTGTCTACTGTCGATCATGAATTTGTTTAGTGGTTTTCTTCTCTTGCATTATATGTTTCTCGAAATATGGCATGGTTTCTTGGAATGTTGTTTCCTATCCCAATGTTGTAGTTTTCTTGTCAACGTATGTGACTGGAGGAAAACTGGCTGTGATAAAGGACTAATCTGCAGTGTAGAACGGGTTTTAGGTTCTGAATCTTTGAAGCCAACGAATGTGATTTTGGAAGAGCTGGCTGTGGTGATGTACTGGTCTGTATCACACCTCAGAGGTATTTTTGAAACGCTCTGACATAATGATACAGTTTAAATTTTAGAGAATACTCTGTTTTATATGACAACATTCTGCATAATATATTGCGTTTTGCGGCCACATGATTTCGTACACTCTACGTCATGACGAATTTCGTCGAACACTTCTTTCTCATTAGTTCCGCCATCTTCCCATCATTCGCCGGGCAAACATTTACCAAGTGCACCACGCAAAGCGAAAGTTGCAGACGCCAGTAGTGCACTTTTATCAAGAGGTACTGCGATAGGTCTTAGATACACAGTTAGTTAGCTACTTAAATGTTCCAGAAATCATTTGAATTCTTCTTTTATCTAAACATATGTAACATGTCAGTTTAAATGATATGTATACACGATGAGTGTTAACATTAGTGAACACATTGCTTTCCTTGTTCTATTCATGCAGCTCCACTTGAACAAAAGTTTCATTTCTTCTTCTTTTTTTACTGGCTACCAGTTTTCAAATAGAAATTCTTCCATGAAATACAAGAAGTTGTCCAGAAGATATGATCTGAGGTTAGATTTAAACTTTGCTTAGCAACTCGTCAGCTATTTTATGTTATTGGGAAAATGATAATGGATTTTGATTGCTACCATATTTTACTTCTTTCAGGATCACCGAAGGACTTAAAGATGGGTAGAAAAGGTCATTTTCCCTCTAATGTTGTATCTATGGCCCTCATTGCTCATCTCAAATAGAGATGGGGTACTTGTGACAAATTTCAGTAACGGGTGTATGTTTGTGACCGAGTGGTTAACATACGTAACTCCTTCAACGGGAATCTACCTTACGTCCATGAATGAACAACACATATTATTCACACTGATCGCTTTGGAGCAGCCAATACTAACCCAGAATATAATGTCATAAGACATTATTGAGTGGAAGTATGCAAAACACTTCAGGTTGCAAATTCGTTTTTTCTCAGTACCAACAATTATACGGGGAGCAGAAGAAGCTGAATTTAATTTTTTAAGAAGCTCAGTGATATTTTTCGTCCAGACCAAGTTTACTGACTCCTACTCATGTGATACGTTAGTTGTTTGTAGGACTATTTGTTGCATAAAACTAATATACTGTGATTTTAAAAAAATTATGGATTACCAATTTTCAGGGAACCACTGAATAATTCTTTAGGAAACATCATTTACAATTTCTTCTGTTGCTTTATCTCCAAATTGATTTATTATAACACCAGTATAGTCTGCAAAATGTAGCATTTCTCTTGCTGAATATTAAGTGGAACGTTATTCACAAACATGAGGAATAGGACTAGACACAAAATTGAGTCATGTGAGATATCCTTTGTGATTTCTTCCCCGTAACCAAACTTTTGTAGCCTTCCTACATTTTTTAATTATTCACCACAACATTTTGAGTTCTGTTTGTTAAATACGATCTATGTGTAAACTCATTACTTCCAAAAACTTGAGTTTATTTAAAGCAGTAACATGATCTGCACGGACAAAAGCTTTGTAAAGATCACAAAAATACCAGCTGGTAATATTTTGTTATTTAAGGCGTGTAATATATGATAAATAAACGAATAAATAGCTTTCCCAGTCGGGCAATCCTTCTGCACTCCAAAATCCGATATAATAAGTAAATTGTTTCTGCTTAACTGGGAGACTACTCTCGAGTAAACTGCTTCTCCGCATGTCCAGGAAAAAGGTGTTAGTAAAGAATATTGTCACCTCTGTTATGAAGGCATTTAACAATTTCACATTTTAACCTGCCCAGAAAATTCCCTGTACCAATAATGGATTTTGTATATCGCTAAGGGCATCACTTATTACATTGGAACAACTTTTCAGATTTACGTTAAAATTTCTCCGACATCCCATGGGTTTCTGTTAACGTTAACGAAGTATATTGATCCTACTTGTACTTGCCTAAACTTTTTTAGTATATCCTCTCACTTCTTCATCTGAACTATTTCGTCCTATGTTTGCTGCTACATTTATAAAATGATAGTTAAAAAATCTTGCAACTTTTGAAATATCAGTCGCAGCAATGTCATTTACTTTAATTGCTATGGTATCTACACTTATGCTCATAAATTAAGGATAATGCTGATACATGGTGAAACAACGCTCTGGTGGGCGGTTTGCGGGTTTAAATCACCTCGGGGTATTACCATGCGGAGTATTTGACCTGCGGTCGTCGCACGGTGGCGCTGGCAGCAGTCTACATACGCAGAGGAGTGTTGGTGCATGTCAGAGTACGGTGCAGCGAGTAAGTGTGTAGACGTTTTCAGACGTGACAGGGGTGACTGTGTGTTGAAAATGGCTCCAAGAACACGTATTGATGACGTTATGAGGGGTAGAACATTGGGTGATTGGAGGCTGGGACGTCCACAGTGTACAACACCACAAGAAGACCGGTATCTCATCATCAGTGCCCGCAGACGGCTACGGAGTACTGCAGGTAGCCTTGCTCGGGACCTTACCGCAGCCACTGAAACAGTTCTCTCCAAACACTCTACCTACAGACGACTGAAAAGACATGATTAATTCGCCCAGAGACCTGCAAGGTGCATTCCACTGACCTCTGGTCACAGAAGAGCCCGTAAAGCCTGGTGTCTAGAACACAGTACATGGTCATCGGAACAGTGGTCCCAGGTTACGCTCACGGACGAGTCCAGGTATAGTCTGAATCACTCTGAGTTTTCACCTGGCTTGCACCAGGAACCAGACACCAACCCCTTAATGTCATTGAAAGGGACATGTATGGAGGTCGTCGTTTGATGGTGTGGGGTGGGATTATGATTGGTGCACGTACATCCCTGCATGTCTTTGACAGAGGAACTGTAACAGGTCAGGTGTATCGGTACTTCATGCTGCACCAGTATGTGCGCCTTTTCAGGGGTGCAGAGAGTCCCATCTTCCTCCTGATGGATGCTAACGCACGGCCCCACCGAGCTGCCATCGTGGCGGAGTACTTTGAAACAGAAGATTTCAGACAAATGGAGTGGCCTGTCTGTTCCACAGACATAAACCCCATCGAACACGTCCGGAATGCTCTCGGTCGACCTATCGCTGCACGTCTCAAACCCCCAAGACGCTTGAAGAGCTCCTACAGGCACTGGTGCTAGAATGGGAGGCTATACCCTAGCAGCTGCTCGACCACCTGATTCAGAGTACTCCAACCCGTTGTGCGGCCTTTGTACGTTTGCATGCTGATCATGTCCCATATTTATGTTTGGGTACATGCGCAGCAAACAGTGGCGGTTTGTAGCAAATGTGTTTCGGGACGGTTCTCTCAATTTATCACCAATACCGTCGACTTACAGATATGTGTCGTGTGTGTTCCCTATGTGCCTATGCTATTAGCGCCAGTTTTGTGTAGTGCCACGATGTGTGGCACCACCAGTTATCCTTAATGTATGAGCGTGAGTGTAGTACACTGACTGACTGTCCTGTCTCCTGTTTGACTATAACCCACACAGTTATAATCTTATTTTTTGCATAATAAATATCGTCCATTTTAATGACATTTCTTTAAAATTACTGTATATTTTATAGTATGCAAGTAATGTCAGATCATGAATTACAATGGCCTTTTCCTTCTTCCTCTTAAATGAGATTTTAATTCCCATAGCTACTCATAACTAACTTGTCTTTTTTTTATTTTTTTTATTAGTATTATTTTTTTTTCTAATGGATTCTCTGGATAACTTTTGGGAAAACAACTTTCAAATATTGATACAAATTTACAACGGAATAGGCTGAATTTGACATTAGCATCCCTTTCTATATATACCTTGTCCCATGTCGCCTCTTTTAGCTTACTCTTAAAACATTCTATCATGTTCTCATCAGTAAGCGTCACTACTTTGTTTGAAACTGCCTCAGCTCTGTAATATGCATCGTGATCAGATAGCTCACTACCAACTGGCAACTAATTAATTGTTTCAGCCTGAGTTGGACATCTCTCGCTTCAATTTTCCACATCTTCTAAACATACATGAAGTCCACGGATCTTGTTTTTAACCTCCTAATGTTCTCGTGAAATAAATTAATTTTACTATTATTTACACTGGCACAATAGTATTTTTTAAGATCTAATTTCTCTCAAAACAGTCAGTCTGTAATCTGACTCTAACGTTAAAAATGTGACTCTTTGACTCGAGTAATCTTAGGGATTTTTGTCTTAAGTGTTTGTGAATCCCCATTGTTCTTTCTACAAGGTCTGCAGCTAAACCTACCTCCCCCTACCTTACCGATAGAATGTGGCCTAATCCTGTCCCATGACTGCTACTTAAAAGTTGGATTATTTTCTTTCTACCTAACTTCCTTACCGGCATAACCTTAAACTCTTTCCTACGCGTGTGCTGCACTCCACTTGCTTAAATCAGCCCGAGTTTTTTTTCTCCTATGTCAGGTCATAAGACATAGTCAAACGGATCGTAAACCAGAATTGGAAATGTGATTTCTGAGGTTTTCTGCTTTTACATATTATTTGTAGCCTTTTCCGATCCCTATTCTCTATTTCCCCCAGCAGTGTATCTAATTCAAATGAGCCATTTCAAATCCTGCTTGAGTGGCTCAAATCTTTCTTTCTTCGTCCTCAATTCTGTTGCCTCGACTACATAATCTACAAGTTCATGCACGAGCGTCATCCGACACCTTATTGGCTTCTCCACAGCAATCAACCCAGTCTAACAGCAACTCACATCCCTAAATGTTTCTCCGATATTAAGCTACAACAACCTCCAAGTTTGTCACACGCGGTGCTACTTTTACAGCAAATTAATAAGCACCATTACACGTTTCAACTGTAAAACTGTAGACTACTACATAACGACACTCTTTTTTAATGCTGTTACCAAAAGTCTCGAAAAGGTCTTTATCGATTTACTTGAACTTTGTCATGATAGTCTAATAAATGTTCTTTTAAAGTTAGCTTACATATTTTAAAAATATATGGTGCATAAGCATACATGGGCTACGAAAAGAGAAACGCAAAAATATCGAAAAGAATTTCACCGATTTACTTCAGACTTTTGCACAACATTCCAATCAATGTTCGGAAGGACAGAGGCTATACATTTGTGATGTATACATAGTGATTTTTCCCCTTGTACAGATTCTAGGGATTGATCGATGAGAGGATACGGAACCAAAAAGGTCTGACGAAGCTATGTCCGGAAACGCATGGTTTCCATACTAGAGATCATTTATTCAATCACACTGCTGTCTAATATGCGCTGCATAATGCAGCTACTCATAGCCATGCACCACCGCCCTTTCTTGCCATAGTAATTGGTAAAGTTAGATTCGCTTCTCACTCACATTGTAGTGGATGAGATACCGAGTTTCTTGGAGTGGTTCCCTTTTCGAATCGAAAGCTTACCGTTATGGTGTTTACTTATGGAAAGGCAAATGGCACCAGACGGCGGGCCGGTAGTTTGTATCAGGAGGCCTATCCCCACCGACAACGACCACAGCGTTCAATGTTTGTAACAGCGTTCCGCCGCTTGTGTGAGACAGGGTCGCGTGAGGAATCATGAAATCATGAAGGACTACCTGAAATGTTCGAAGACCAGACTGGGAAGGAATTGTGATTTACACTGTGGAAGACGACCGCCTTGTCAGTACCATACAGTTGGCCCGCCAGTGTAGGATAAACCAGGCGACCACGTGGAACATTCTCCAAAGCAACTGTTACTGCCTTATCACTAACAGAGTTTCACGGCTTACTAGCGACAGACTTCCTCTCATCAGGAGCAGTTTTATCAGTGGTTTCTTCACAAAGCAGCCACTATTAGGACAAACTTTATTGCCTGTAATATAACATACAGTCACCATTAATCTTTATTTTACAATTTCCATTACCAACTTTAGCCCAGATAAACAGGTATTCATCTGCATTCAATTTCTTCTTCCTTCTAGTACTCAACACATATGGCATACTTGGAACAAGTGTACCATACGGCTGTTTAGCCAAAAGTCCTGTTGTCTCTGCTATACTCCATGTCTTCCATGTAAGAATATTTGCATCTGGAAAAGCTTCAAGGCCACCATAATCACAATGGTTGCCCCACACAACTGCAAGTGTAAGCCATGTACTACCTCCAAACACGGCTTGTACATCACATGTAAAATTCAAACGTAGTCCACGAAATACGTTTGGACCTCCAATTAGTTGTTGTTTATTAAACTGTCCAGCAAGATCAATGTCTATCGCCTTCAAAGAACGATAAACAGGAACGCTGCGCCGCCAGCGACGACGGTAACCACGTCGCCCAGGCATTGCTGTGGCACGTTAATACAGGTAAACGTAGCAAGCCAACGCCCAGCGAGACACCCAGAGCTAAGCGTCCGCACTCCTCGACGTTCGCAGAGCGAATGACGCTCCGTGCTGCGGCGCAGCTGCAGCCAGCAATCCTTATCGTGACGTCAACGTCCGGTCTGCGCCAGCGCGCGTTATCAGACGGTTGCGCAAGCGACCGGAAGTGAATTTTCCAGCAACGCGCTCCTAGTAATACTAGGGAGCGTGTTCCCCCGATTTGAATGCGCGCCACGGTTCGAATTGCGCGCCACAGCTTGCTAGCCAATCAGAAGCCGCGCAAAAGCACATGAGGCCATCTTTACATGGATTGGGGTCTTCAACTTCCATAACAGTCGTCTGTGGGATAGAATTCTGAACCGGCCATGGCATGGTGACGGCGGTTCATTGGAATCGGTCCAGGCGGAATGATTGGGCCGGGATAACTGGCGACGGTGTTTTGGGAACAGTCTTCCTTCCGCACTGCCTACCAAGTCTGAACTATCGACGTTTCTTGCGGGTGACTTTGCCTCCCCCGCTGGAAGAAGTGCGACTGATGATTAGAAGGGTTATGTAGCTTCTGCATAATGGTGTTCCAGCCTATTTCACCGTTAACTTTCGGACGCAACTCAGTCATGTCTCATATGGTCGATGGATCGGACAAGAGGGTCCAGTTGCATGGCCTGTTCATTCCCCAGATCTCAACCCGTACGATTTCTGGTTATGGGGCCATCTCAAAAATATCATGTATGCAGAGCCCATTTCAGATGTGGAGAAACTGGGGTAGCGTATTCGTGTGGCCTTTGACACTGTTCGGATGCAGCCTGGCCAATGTCAACGTGTGAGACAGAACATGATAAGGCGCGTACAGGCATGCGTTGAGCCACATGGAAACCAGTTTCAACACGTACTGTAACTGTAGCTGCACGGTGCAGCGTGTTATAGACCGCGACAAGAATAACGATTGAATAAATGGTCTCTACCGGGCAAACCATGTATTTCGTGACATAAGTTCATTAGATCTTTTTTGTTCCGTATCCTCTCATCGATCAATCGCTAGAGTTTGTACCCGGTGGAAAAATTCACCCTGTATAAAGACACATAATTGTTTGAAGTTGTTACCAAAAATCTCCTTACGTTCTTGGCCGACTTACTTCAAATGTTTACACGAAACTGTAATAAATATTCCTATGGAGAAAGTCTACATATTTCAATACATACATATAAAATCTAAAGTGCGCTGAATATTGTTAACAAAGATTTCAAAACGTTATTGTTTATACAAACACATATGTATTTATACATAATAACGAAACTGTTAATATGTGCGATTTTGTTTTTCTTTCCCACAGCCAGTTTCAACTACAATAGGTGGAAAATCCACTTAGAAAAATTTATGAATGACAGAGCTGGAAAGCCTCTACGTTATTTGATTTTCAAACAGCTAAGCAAAACTGAACGTACTCAGACATTTCTCTCTTTACTTATTCTGATCAACACTAAACTGACACACAATATTTTTAGCGCAACGCAATCTGACTCAATAATCACCACAAAAAATGGCCCTGACTAACAATAACCTATACCTTTCATGAATCACGTTGTTGTTGTTGTTGTGGTCTTCAGTCCTGAGACTGGTTTGATGCAGCTCTCCCTGCCACTCTATCCTGTGCAAGCCTCTTCATCTCCCAGTACCTACTGCAACCTACATCCTTCTGAATCTGCTTAGTGTATTGATCTCTTGGTCTCCCTCTACGATTTTTACCCTCCACGCTGCCCTCCAATGCTAAATTTGTGATCCCTTGATGCCTCAAAACATGTCCTACCAACCGATCCCTTCTTCTAGTCAAGTTGTGCCACAAACTTCTCTATTCCCCAATCCTATTCAATACCTCCTCATTAGTTACGTGATCTACCCACCTTATCTTATGAATCACGTACCTCACAAAAATCTTCGTTACTCGAACTACTGCAATACAGCGAGCGCCAATACTGCCAGCTAAATAAAAGATTCTAACTACTGAAGGCAGTAACTACTGATAGGCATAGGTAGCAAATGAAAGATTTTGATTGAGAACAAATAATGTATTTACCTAATAGCGTTCAAACTTCGTTATATATATATATATATATATATATATATATATATATATATATATATATATATATATATATATATATATATATCAGTTCATGACATTCAGTCTTACAAATTTCCTTTTTCTGGCGGACACACGTCCAGAGCATCCGCTCCCAAAACTCTCTGTCATCTCTCTCCCCACATCCACCACTGCTGGTGGCTCACCTCCAACTGTGCAACGCTACCCGCTGTTCACATCCAGCTACCCAACACTACAATAGCAAATATTCCAACAATGCCAACCAGCCACAGATTGCACACAGCACAGTCAGTGATTTTCATACAGAGCACTACGTGGCGTTACCACCATAAAAACCTTAATAGCCTACTAACAAAGGTTTATTTTTCATCATATTTAAATTTGAACAAATATTGTAGGTACTCTTCCTTACCGTCTGTTTTAACACAAATCATAGATGCTGTTTAAGGTTTATCGTCTTGTGAGCAGACTACTACAACAGAATGAGAATGTACCGAAACTTTGTAACCCAATGCGTTCGAAGATCAAAAATATGCGAAATTCCGTCACTGAAGCTATTATCCTCATAGATCCAGCAGCAGGAGAGGTCTCCCACACTCCATATAACCATTCATTTTAGGCGAATTCAATTTCGATGTAATTAAAAATAAGCAAAGCTCCATGTCAGAGTGACGGGGAAGTAACAGAGGATGGAGTGTGGGGGGCGGGGGGAGAGAAAGTAGGCCTAAGGTGTGGGAAGGAGAAGGAGGTGGACAAAGGGATGGGGGAGGATGAGATGGAAAGATCGGGGAGAAGAGGTGATGGACAGAGAGAGGGGGAGAAAGAGTAGATGGACAAAGAGACGTTGGAGCAGGAGGGGTGAAAAGAAGATTAGAAGACATATCTGTTTCCCACAAAAATGTAGCAAATGCGAAGCTTGCACCGGTTCGTTAGTAATTACCAAAAACTTATTTTTTGGTGAGCTTAACGAATAACTTCTAGTCGGCAGGCGGACGCAGAAAAGACGAGAACCCATGTGAGGTAGCAGAAGGCACGAAGCGAACGAGGACTACAAAGCACGATATTATCTGTCAACAGTCTTAACCTGACGCAATCAAAAAATTATGTAAAGCACTGTAATGAATCCAAACCAACACGTAATAATTAAACGATGGCCATACACGGTACGTTCACAGTAGATTGTGAACACACCACGGATATTCAGTGAACTTAAGTTTGTAAATCGGAGAAGACAGGAAACGAGTGAAAACTAGAAACATCACAGTATTTTTAACAACACTATTAAACAAACACCAACCGGCAGTTATGGGAAGCACTGCAACGTAGCCGAAGCAACATGTGGCGTTCCACAAATGCAGATATTCATGGCAGAGCTTTTGGAGTGTGACCTTACGCCACGACTGTCAACTGCCAAATCCACAATCTAATAGATTACCGTCTCCAGTGAAAAGTATAAAAATATCATAGCAGCAATTCTTGCTTAATGATTGTAGAAAAATGTACTGCAGATCTACGTTCATCACCGTGAAAAAATTTTAAAATACCCATTAAACAGACGCCTGTTTGGAAGAGAAATTAAAGAATACTTTAAACATGACCTGATTTATTCTCTCACGTTAACTATAACCGCTGCACTTCTGTTGATTGAATCATTAGTTCGAAGGGTGGTTTGCTGCATATCTCCATGAATGCCTACCTTGTGCAGGTCTTCTCGTCTATGCCTAACTATTGCACCCCACACCTGTTTGACCGTACATATATTATTCAAGGCTGCAATTTTTACCCTCAGCAATCCTATCCATTATCAACGTTTGTGGCAGGGTTTCTTTCGCTAAAGCTGGGTTATTGATATATATTCTCCCTAATTCTGTTCCTATCTTTTAATTAATTATTCTTTCCACTAAAAAAATCTTTAGTATTCCTCGGTAGCATTACTTTTCAAATGCACTTATTCTGTCCCTATCTGCACTCTGTTAATTACGCATCACTCCTATACAGTGCGTTCAGAAATTCCCGTTACAAACCTCTAGGACTTGTCGAGGGGAGAGAGTAAATAATATTTTTGAATGAGAACCGAGGTCGAGAAACGTATCGCTTCCGTTCTACGATGGTTTCAATTCAAATGTTAAGCTCAACCACTTCTGCTTGAGGAACTGAATTAAGCGTGACGTTGTACAATTATTAGGTAACAATGCGAAAGTAATAACGAAACATCCATTTATCACTTAAGAAACACTTAAAAATTACTTGTATACATTATTCCAAAGCAAGATAGAATGTAGCATACCCTACGTTCAGAACGTAACAATTGAACTTACAATCAATATATCGTTCCATTTGCATGACCTCCGACCCTACTTGCATTCATTACAGCTGAACATCTCAGGAACAGGGGACCAAATACCATTGTTTAGAGGTCGATGCATCTGGTTGAGGGTTTTTTTTTTATTTCCAGTTTTGGTGTCCTGGAACACAGGTAGGTAGGCACTTTTGAACTCACATTTACTGAAAGGTAGAGTGTATATTTTCAGGTTTTTGTACCAAAAAACATCCGATTTTTACGGTTTCCGCAAGTGGGATACTATTTGTTAGACTTGGATGAATGAGGAAATTGCATGGCAAAGTGGAAGGCGATGACAGGGTTTTGAGGGGTGGGAGTAGAGTCAGTAGAAAGATTGCCGTTAACAGGAGTCTCGGAATCAAAGTTGGTCATCCTGCACACGGTGTAACCATGGGAGGACAGGCTGTTTGCTCTTATCGACGTGAGCCATTGTTCTCAGAGTTATTTAGGAATGTGCCATCGTGTCGGGTGTTTTAAAGTTGGTGGAATGTATGTTGCTGGCGTAGTCTTCTGTAGTCGCTCACGGTAACAGACGTTTCTGCAGTTAACCGTGGCACGGATTTCCGTAAGGGTAGTTCCGATGACCAGGGTATCTTTTCCTCCACTGTTATATTCGTTACACCAATAATATTCCTCTGCCAGGAAGTCGTAACTATTGGCACATAGCTGGTTCAGCGACCGACCTGCTTGGTAGGTTTTCTATTGGGTGGTGATTTGGGCGGTGCTTGTCGGATCTCCTAGGAGGCGTGTGAGAGAAGTACAGACATTGGAAAGACCGCGGGCGATTTGGCAATGCTGTGTTGCCCTACTTGTGTAGGCCAGGGTGTTCATCTCTTCCAGATGCTCTGTCCAAGTTTCACCTCCGTACAATTCTCGTGTGATTTTGAGAGCGCCATCAGTGAAACTAATTTTTGTTGTGGGTTACGAAAATGGAACAACGGAATTTAGAGCAACGTTATGCCATAAGTTCCATCAACTGCCAACACTGCGATCTAGTTTACCGCCTTCAAAGAAAAGTATGAAAAAATAATAGCAGCAATTCTTTCTTAATAACTAAGGAATAAAGTTACTACTGACTTACGTCCATGATTGCGAAAAAATTTTAAAATACCCGTTAAATATGCCCACCTAGAAAATAAATTAGAGAACGCTTTTTAAATTTCTGGAGTCCGTCAGCGTGACAGACCTCTGCAGAACATTCATTATTATTGTCAAGAGCTCAAGCTTTTCGTTGGCAGAAGTCATATTTCGAAGTCCGAGAACACGTTGAGGGTGAACCTCACTCAGACAACCCTTTAACTTCAAAAACCAAATAATGGTCTTTTTTGGCAGTAGAGGTATCGTGCATATAGAATTTAATCCTCCAAGACGATTGGTTGGTTGGTTTGGGGAAGGAGACCAGACGGCGTGGTCAGCGGTCAATCCTCCAAGACGAATTGTCAACTATGTGTTTTATAAAGAGGTCCTTGAAAGCCTCAGGAAAAGTATGACTCGAGTCATACAGGTCATTGTAGACAAGTAAATGCTACATAGTGAAAATGTCCCACGTCACACACGGAATTTCGTACCTCAAAAGGCATTCACGTTCTTCCACAGCCCCCATAGTTACGTGGCCTGAATCTTTGGGAATTTTACTTTTTCCGAAATTGAAACGTGTCTCAAAGGACGTAATTTTATGAATCTGGAGAACATTCGAGAGAATGTGACCTATGTATTAATGCCCCTACCAGTTGAAGCCAAAACTAAGAGCGACGACTTCGTCATTGTAAAGCTGCTGAGGTGGACAATATTGTTACTTACAAAGATAAAAATTTCCATTCATGAAAAAAAGGGGCGTATTAATTTTCTCACACACCTCGCCTTCCCACAGCAGGATAGTCGTTTATGACGATGTCATCTTGTAACTATTCATTAAATTTCCTCAAAAATTATGTTGAAATTGTGGTGTCACCGTCAGACACTACACTTGCTAGGTGGTAGCCTTTAAATCGGCCGCGGTCCATTAGTATACGTCGGACCCGCTTGTCGCCACTGTCAGTGAATGCAGACCGAGCGCCGCCACACGGCAGGTCTAGAGAGACGTCCTGGCACTCGCCCCAGTTGTACAGCAGACTTTGCTAGCGATGCTATACTGACAAACTACGCTCTCATTTGCCGAGACGATAGTTACCATAGCCTTCAGCTACGTCATTTGCTACGACCTAGCAAGGCGCCATTACCAGTTTATATTGAGATTGTAATTAATGTATCAACTAAAGCGATGTTCTCCAATTATGGATTAAAGTTAAGTATTCCAGCAACTACGTTCTTTTCTTACTAGACTCAACTACTTTACCTTGTGCCAGACCTCACGCCAGTCTGCGTGAGCTTAAACGCGTGCATTTCGGCCTCCTCTAACAACACGGTGTTGGCTCTTCTGCCAACACATCAAAAATTTTCTTAGAAATGTCTTCAAGATGACAGAATAATTCGTGGAGGCAGCTTTAAAGGAAATAAAATATTCTACTGTCATATTTCGGTAGGTGCAATAGTTACAAATAGCTTGCGTACCCCATAAAATTAGAAAAAATTATCCGCTATAATTTAGAAGAAACCTCAGCTAGATATACACTGAAGTGCCAGAGAAACTGGTACAGGCACGCGGATTCAACTACAGAGGTATGTAGACAGGCAGAACATGGCGCCTATGTAAGATTGCAGGTGTCTGGTGCAGGTCTTAGATCGGTAACTGCTGCTACAGTACCAGGTTATCAAGAATTTTAAGTGAGTTTCAACGTGGTGTTATAGTCGGCGCGCGAGCGATGGGACACAAAGTTTCTCCGAGGTAGCGATGAAGTGGGGACTTTCCCGTACGACCGTTTCACGAGTGTAGCTTGAATATCAGGAATCGTGTAAAACATCAAATCTGCGACATCGCTGCTGCCGGAAATAGATCCTGCGAGAATAGGACAAACGACGACTGAAGAGAATCGTTCAACGTGACAGAAGAGCAACCCCTCCGCAAATTGCTGTAGATTTCAATGCTGGGCCGTCAGCAGGTGTCAGCGTGCGTACCGTTCAACGAAACATCATCGATATGGGTTTCCGGAGCCGAATGACCACTCATGTACCCTTGAAGACTGCACGACATGAAGCTTTACGCCTCGCCTGAGCCCGCCAAAACCGACGTTGGACTGTTGATGACTTGGTCGGACGAGTCCCGTTTCAAATTGTATCGAGCGGATGAACGCGTACGGGTACGGAGTCAACATCATGAATCCACGCACCCTGCTTGTCAACAGGAGATTTTTTAAGATAGTGGAGGCTCTGGAATGGTGTATGGAGATGCTGCTGTCGATCGCAGTACAGTTAGTCGGTGGGCAAGCAGGTTACGTGATGAAAGCGGGCACGGCAGTACTCAGGATTGTCTTCGCAGCGGCAGGCCTCGTACTGCACACGCCCCAGACAATGTGCAGAGAGTTAACGAATTGGTGACTGCTGACAGACGCATCACGAATTGTCAACCTATTTAGGGATAGGGGAAGGAAGTGTTCGCAGAATACCGAAAGTGTTAGCGTTAAAAAAGGTTTGTGCCAGGTAGGTTCCAGGATGTTGACAGTGGCTCACAAAGAAACAAGAAAAACGGTATGCAGTGAATTTTTGGAACAGTACGAGAATGGTGGAGCTGAATTTCTTGGAAGAATTGTGACAGGTGATGAAACATGGCTCTATCATTTTTCACCAGAGACGAAGAGGCAATCAATGGAGTAGCATCATGCTAGTTCACCGAAGAAAAAAAAATTCAAAATCACACCTTCCGTTGGAAAAGTTATGGCTACAGTGTTTTTAGATTCTGAAGGACTCTTGCTTGTGGACATCATGCCAAGTAGAACCACCATAAATTCTGATGCATATATGACGACACTGAAGAAACTTCAAGCTCGACTGAGTCGTGTTCGACCACATCGGCAAAAGCAGGATGTTTTGCGGTTGCACGACAATGCAGGATCACTTGTCACTCAAAAAACCATGGAAACGACCACAAAACTCGGATGGACAACACTGAAAAACCCGTCTTACGGTCCTGATCTCCAAGTGACTGCCATCTCTTTAGGAAACTGAAAGACTCTCTTCGTGGAACAAGGTTTGAAGATGATGACTCCCTTGTGCACGCTGCCAAACAGTGGCTCCAAAAGGTTGGTGCAGAATTTTACTGTGCGGTTATACAGGCGCTGGTTCCAAGATGGGGTAAGGCAGTTGAGAGGGATGGAAATTATGTGGAAAAATGAAAATATTGTTCCTAAAGGATGTATCTACGCACCGTAAAACTTTCAAACATAAATAATAAAAGATGGATTTAAAAAAAAAATTGTATTTATTCTGGAGTGACCCTCGTAGAAGAAAAATTGTGCAAGTTGATGCGTTAAGTCTACCCTCTCACAGTATCTTATATTCCTACCTAGGCAGGGAATAAATGCTGCATAAAGTTACGACAGTAGTGACCATTACTCGGACTGTCATTTCTACAATTAAGAGGAATTTCTTTGATGAAATTGATAGGGCACACTAACTTGTAACGAGCTCTTCCTTTCAATAAGTATAATAGTTTGTGAAACTATGAATCTAGTTTTCTGGTCTTATAATGCAAGATTATATTGCAGAACAGATAAGCATCATTTTTCTGTGTTTAGCGATGTTATATAGAGTAACGTAGCCTTTATCACCACGCGTAGTTCTGAAGCCGGACGTTAAGAGTATAGGCTACGGTTGTTATTGCTTATGTTACATTTGCTTGTGGGATACTGCAAGGAATTCGGCCCCAGCTCCAGTCGGCAAGAGAGTCTATTTCACCGTCGGTGTCTTCTTGTTCGTCCTTTTTGGTCAACCGTTCTTGTGTGGGTTTTCCCGTATCAGTTTCGAGGATAAAGGACATGGGAGCCGCTGTACGCTTAGCAGCTCGTGGTTAGACAGCTTTTGGCTAATGTGAAGTTGTAAGGGTGCTGTCATACAGGGAAAATACCCGATGGAGGGTGTCCTGCTACAAGATCAAGGACGATGCCATTGCTTGTCCAGCCCCATCGGCGGGTCGCCGGGACACCGACGCCTTTGACGTCTTCTGTCTCGGGTACATGTTGCCTAAGTTTGTTGCTTACTGACGTTCAATTACGGGGTTATCGGCGCCCTTAGTAAAATATTTAGTGACTAAATCGCCTGAGCTGTCTGACACTTTAAAGGAGTAGTAAAATAGACCGTTTCTCAAAATAGCACATTCTCCCCCAAGCTCATTCTTGTCCACAGACTTATTCATACTACGAGGCATGCTGCAATGTACTGTAAATAGTGTCGAATCCATGCATATTTTAAAATGTAAGTGTGTATATTAGCATTTAAGTATGTCTGTTCCACATTTCCTCCTAAATCACTATATTAGTTTCGACCAAGCTTGATACACATATTACATACTATTTGGAAATCTTCGCTGAAGGGATAAAAACCACCTCCTATCAAATTAGGTGGGAGTGGGGGTGAAAAAGCAGCGTAACCACGAGACACGAATACCCATGATTTAGTCATCCAGACGTACAAAATTATTTACACCTAATTTCAAGCCTTCTAGAAAATTTTTCTCGCTGACGACTCTCACAAAATGATGAAAGGAAGGGTGTTTTTTGCCTACCGCCTTTTTGCTGTTCATGCAGTAGAACTGCCACATTAAGTATGACGTTTTAATGTAATACTTCTTTACCGCTTATTGTGTTCGTGACACGGCTTTAGAGAGAATTCACATGTACCACTGAATGCGCTACAAAAATAATATCATTGTACATCTCATACTTAGCGAGATATGACGTCATAAACGTAGAGGTGTGTGAAAAACTACCGCACCACATATGGCATTTCTACGTAGTGCTTCTTTATTACTAACTTCATTCGCAGCACATTTTGCAGATAGTATCCAAAAATGTCGCTGAATGTATCTAGAAAATCATACCACTCTATGATTCATGATTCGGGAAGTATGACGTTATAAACACTGAGACGCGTGAAAAATTGCCGCATCACACATGACGCTTTAATGTGTTACTTCTTTCCAACGAACGCTATTCTTAGCAAGTATCGCAGACAGTAGCCACATGCACAACCGAATGAAACTGCCAAATCAAATAGATCAGGAGATAAAACTTTATAAATATCGAGCTTCGTGGAAATGAGCCTGCAGAGCGAAATTCACTGTAGATAAGGTGAAATTAAGGCACAAAAACTGTACGTGTAAAATATGTTGAAAATAACCGAAAAATATTCGACACGTGCGTACACGGACAAAGCCGCCATTGAAAAGCTCATCCTAAACCAAGGGAACGATTTTACCGAAGTTTGCTATACATATTAGCTACAATCCGGAAAGGAATACTATGGGGTTAAGAACCATCAGCCACCTATTGAGATGACCGTGATAACGTCGAGAGAGAAGGTGGAAGAAGGGGAAGGAGGGAGAAGGAGATGGTGGGTACATATAGGGGAGGGGAGGAGATGGATAGTGGATGGTGCAGGGGAGAAATGGACTAGGAGAATGGAGAGGAGGAGATGGACAGCGAAAGGGAAAAGAAGCAGATGTACAGAGACAAGCGGAGGAAGAGAAAGAGAGAGGGGCAGGGGGAGATGAAAAGGCTGTAGGGGTGGAGTAAATGGCCACAGGAAGCAGAGAGGAAGATATGGACAAGGAGAGGAAGAAGAAAAGGGTGAACAGACAGTGGGATTGGAGATGTACAGAGAGACACAGTGGAGGAGATGGACAGAGAGGAGTGAAGGAGGAGTTGGACGCAGAGAGGGGGAGGGAGGACATGAAGCAGTAGATGGTTGGAATAAATTCATACCCGGGAAACGCCACGTACTCAGCTAGTATTCCATAAGTTTTCTAAGAAACGACGTGCGCTTGAAAAAGAAGGGTGAAATAATGGCACAGAGATATATGTCTCGCTGATCACTTACAAAAGACAGGGATGAGCGATCCAACCTGATGACATATTAAGAACACCTCCACATACTCTAGACACGTAACACATTAAATAATTCCTCCCAATTACTTTAGAGGACCAGTCGACATTTCACCAAATCTTAAATGGTTTGCTGTATTCCTTTCCATATCAATTAAGATAGAAAGGAAATCTGGAAAGTAGTTAGACGTTTATCTAAATACAAAACACAGTCAGCTGCACTCCACAACTGCTACACACTGGGGGACCTTATCGCTGGGGCAAGAAACTGTGTATCATTACGCTGTTTTTTATGTGAAGTACATTGAGAAGAACGTCTGCCTGTCCTTGTGGCTGGAAAGAGGAACTTGTAATTGACGATATAGAATGGAAAACTTTAGAGCATGATACAGAGTCAAGTAACGAAGCATATGTATTGATATAGCGGCCATAATAAAGGGGTGAAACTACAATTACATTCTTTGTAATTTAGGTGTTTTAGTTGTTGCAAATGATATTATCAAAATATAAAGAGAATTTTGGTGATCGTGGCGTGTCGTAGATACTAATTAAGCTGTGTTATAGCTTTGTAAAGCACCAAGCATTAAGAGAAAAGGAAGTTATAAGAAAATTTTTCAGTATAACATTTATGTTTCTCCTCTAGTTTTGACCCATAAAAATATGTATGTCTACTTTTAGTAAACAAAGTTCGCCTTAGTTTACAAAGGTACTTTCTGTATCCAATAGCAGGGATGTAGTTCATGATACCTTCAACCTGTCTCATCGCTTGAGAAGCATGTCATCGAACACCTAAGGCACTTACGATCTTTTTCAAATGAAAGTTACCTAACTAGTATCTTCCTTGAAGATTCTGTCTCACAACTGGTTGATTAGTACGAGGTATGAGTATGCTGAAACCTCACTTGTTCTATAGTCTAGACTTCCTTTTCGAAAAATTGACTCCGCTACCGTATATCATGTGGTTTCATGTAACAGTTTATTAATTTTAGAGTGTAGAAAAATTATGTTGCTGTGATTTAATCTGGTGTTACAGTGGCAATTGTAGTAAAATGAGAATTCTTTTGATCTCCTGCGTAAAATTACATGCAGTTTACTGATTAAATTGACCCAAGTTCGGCACCAAAAACGTATTAAACCAAGAAATATTTGATCTCTCGCTTAAAATGACACGCACATTACTAATTACATCACCCCACATTTGGAGCCAATATTAATTAAGTGAAATCTAACAGCAAAAGGTTAGGAGATTAAGGGATTAATAATCGCATGGGACAGATCATTTAGATGATTAAAACATGAAATAAATGTATTTATTTTAGTACCGCTTACACCAGTCAAAACAAATATTAAAACACTCAGGTCAGACTCCACTGGGTGAGCACACGACCCAGCTGCTGAGTGAAAGAAAGGGTGGACGAATGAACTCACCATTCTTTGTGGTCATTTATCGTGCGGTGATGACGGCGGTAGACGCAGGATCGGTACGGCGCTTCGCCTCGTAGCGGCGGCGGCGAGTCAGTTAGCTCTCGTCGGCCATCCGCGGGTTTACAGCCAGGTCGGATCCGACGAGATGTACGGTCCCTGCAGCGAACTTGTGACGTCACACTAGTCGGCTTGTCCGCCACACTTCGCGAACACTCTCCTCCGTGCAGAGTACACGGGAAATCAGTATTTAACTGGAAAGGTGCCCACGAAACATATCAATTTATTCGTGTGATATTGAGAATTTGCATGCATTTACACTCGCATAAAAAAAACTCTTCTGAAATTGTTCTCGCTCCCCGCCGGAGACGGATGCTGCTACTACATTACTGGCCATTAAAATTGCTACAGCAAGTATAAATGCAGATGATAAACGGGTATTCATTGGACAAATATTTTATACTAGAACTTACATGTGATTACATTTTCACGCAATTTGTGTGCATAGATCCTGAGAAATCAGTACCCAGAACAACCACCTCTGGCCGTAATAACGGCCTTGATACGCCTGGGCATTGAGTCAAACAGAGCTTGCACGGCGTGTACAGGTACAGCTGCCCATGAAGCTTCTACACGATACCGTAGTTCATCAAGAATAGTGACTGGCGTATTGTGACGAGCCAGTTGCTCGGCCACCATTGACCAGACGTTTTCAGTTGCTGAGAGATCTGGAGAATGTGCTGGCCAGGGCAGCAGTCGAACATTTTCTGTATCCAGAAAGGCCCGTACAGGACCTGCAACATGTGGTCGTGCATTATCCCGCTGAAATGTCGGGTTTCGCAGGGATCGAATGAAGGGTAGAGTCACGGGTCGTAGCACATCTGAAATGTAACGTACACTGTACAAAGTGGCGTCAATGACAACAAGAGGTGACCGAGACGTGTAACCAATGTCACCCCATACCATCACGCCGGGTGATACGCCAGTATGGCGATGACGAATACAGGCTTCCAATGTGCATTCACCACGATGTCGCCAAACACGAATGCGACCATCATGATACTGTAAACATAACCTGGATTCATCTGAGAAAATGACGTTTTGCTGTTCGCACACCCAGGTTCGTCGTTGAGTACACCATCGCAGACGTTCCTGTCTTGGTGCCGTGTCAAGGGTAACCGCAGCCATGGTCTCCGAGCTGATAGTCCATGCTGCTGAAAACGTCGTCGTCGAACTGTTCGTGCAGATGGTTGTTGTCTTGCAAACGTCCCCATCTGTTGACTCAGGGATCGAGTCGTCGCTGCACGATCCGTTACAGCCATGCGGATAAGATGCCTGTCATCTCGACTGCTAGTGATACGAGGCCGTTGGGATCCGGCACGGCGTTCCGTATTACCCTCCTGAACCCACCAATTCAATATTCTGCTAACAGTCATTGGATCTCGACCAACGCGAGCAGCAATGTCACGATACGATAAACCGCAATAGCGATAGGCTACAATCCGACCTTTATCAACGTCAGAAACGTGATGGTACGCATTTCTCCTCCTTACGCGAGGTATCAGAACAGCGTGTCACCAGGCAACGCCAGTGAACTGCTGTTTGTGTATGAGAAATCGGCTGGAAACTTTCGTCATGTCAGCACGTAGTAGGTGTCGCCACCGGTGCCAACATCGTGTAAATCCTGTGAAAAGCTAATCATTTGCATAACACAGCGTCTTCTTCCTGTCGGTTAAATTTCGCGTCCCTTGCACGTCATCTTCGTGGTGTAGCAATTTCAATGGTCAGAAAGCAATTCTGATTATCAAATATTTCTATCAGAGTTGTGCTATGTAATGCACTGCTCTGGCACGAGGAGGGTGAGTAGATTGTAATGTAATTTGAACACATTTTAACGTATTACTTCTTTCTTTCCATTGATTTGTGTATTTCATTATTACGCTTCATTACATTGTCATTTTGCTGTCGTTTCGAGTAATGGGAAAAACATGTGAATTGATAGCTGACAGTTATAACTGTTATTTCTTACGACAGTGTTATAACATTTTACAACATGTAGAATACTCTATAAGAAAAAATTATAACACTCCGTTTTCTCTATTCCTGGGTTACACGCCATACTCATTACGAATTATACGCCCTTCTATGCTGCCGACTTCATATGCATTGTGAGAGACGCCTAAACACCACCAGATTGATTCATTTTTCAAAGAATTATGATACGGGAGAATTACTACATAATAAATGAACATTTTCAAGATATTATTTCTATGAATAAGAGAAGAAAAAAGAAAATAATATACCTAACATTTGTTGTGTTATGAATCGAAAGCCATAATTTCAATTAAAAATGAAATTTATTTTATATATAGAGGAGGATGCATAATTTCACATCACTAGGTTTCATCCTCTTCTCTAGCGTTTGTGAGATATTGTGGCGAGCTCATTTAGGCTGAATTATCCAGAACCAACCATTAATCATTACATTAGAAATTTTCCAGTGGGAAGAATGATTTTAAAGAGGGTCCTGTGTGATCGCTGCAGTTATCTTTAAATGCCAATGCTGTTCACTATCCACATACAGCAGGTGTCTGAGAGTAAAGGCCACTGTATCTAAGCCCTCTGCACACCATTTGCCTCGACGGAACACACCTACTGGATGCTGCGAGGTCAGACGCCACTTGCCGAGCAATATTAAGGCGGTACCGTTGCGCCTTTACAGCCAAATAACGGTTCTCTCTTTCTATTTTACATATGGTCGGCCCCGCTCTGGTCTTCAGGACACAGTTTCGGTCTCTATAAATTGTCACCACATTCGAGAAACAATAGAACGATTGACATTAAGCCATAAGGGAAGGGATTTATTAGTGATTGGGAGCTCCAACGCTAGGCGGGTGATGGACCCCCTTAGGGAAATTGTAGAAAGGTCGGGGAAGAAGGCCAGTGTTCACTCTGTCTGCTTGCCGGGGGGGTCTCATCCGATATGTGGAGGAGGCCGTGCCGGCGACGATAGAGAGCACTGGGTGCACCCGACTGCAAATTGTTGCTCATGTCGGCACCAATGACTCCTGCCTTCTGGGTTCAGAGGTCATCCTCAGTTCATACAGGCGGTTGGCGGAGTTGGTGAGGACGGAAAGCCTCGTTCGCGGGGTGGAATTTGAGCTAACTATTTGTACTATCGTTCCCAGAACCGATCGCGGTCCTCTGGTTTGGAGCCGAGTCGAAGGCTTAAACCAGAGGCTCACACGATTCTGCGGAGATCTGGGGTGCAAATTTCTCGACCTCCGCTATCGGGTGGAGAAATGTAGGGCCCCACTGAATAGGTCAGGCGTGCACTACACGGAGGAAGCGGCTACAAGGGCAAGGTAGGAGTAGGCAAAATGCAACAGGGAATAACAATATTAATCTGCTAATAGTAAACTGCAGGAGCATCTATAGAAAGGTCCCAGGACTGCTCTCATTAATAAACGGTCACAATGCCCACATAGTACTAGGGACAGAAAGTTGGCTGAAACCAGATGTAAACAGTAATGAAATTTTAAACTCAGATTGGAATGTATGATGCAGAGACAGGCTGGACAGCGATGGGGGAGGCATGTTTATAGCGATAAGAAGTGCAATAGTATCGAAGGAAATGACGGAGATCTGAAATGTGAAATAATTTGGGTGAAGGTCACGGTTAAAGCAGGCTCAAACATGGTAATTGGATGTCTCTATAGGCCCCCTGACTCAGCAGCTGTTGTGGCTGAGCACCTGAAGGAAAATTTGGGAAATATTTCGAGTAGATTTCCCCACCATGTTCTGGGTGGAGATTTTAATTTGCCGGCTATAGACTGGGAGACTCAAACGTTCATAACGGGTGGCAGGGACAAAGAATCCAGTGAAATTTTTTTAAGAGCTTTATCTGAAAACTACCTTGAGCAGTTAAACAGAGAACCGACTCGTGGCTATAACATATTAGACCTTCTGGTGACAAACAGACCCGAACTATTTGAAACAATTACCGCAGAACAGGGTATCAGCTATCATAAAGCGGTTACTGCATCGACGATTTCAGCCGTAAATAGAAATACTAAAATAGGTAGGAAGATTTTTCTGTTTAGCAAAAGCGACAAAAAGCAGATTTCAGAGTACCTGATGGTTCAACACAAAAGTTTTGTCTCAAGTACAGATAGTGTTGAGGATTGTTGGAAAAGTTCAAAACCATCGTACAATATGTGTTAGATGAGTATGTGCCAAGCAAGATCGTAAGAGATGGAAAAGAGCCACCGTGGTACAACAACCGATTTAGAAAACTGCTGCAGAGGCAAAGGGAACTTCACACCAAACATAAACATATGCAAAGCCTTGCAGACAAACAAAAATTACGCGAAGCGAAATGAAGAGTGAGGAGGGCTATGCAAGAGGCGTTCAATGAATTCGAAAGTAAAGTTCTTTGTACTGACTTGGCCGAAATTCCTAAAAAAGTTTGGTCTTACGCCAAAGCGGTAGGTGGATCAAAACAAAATGTCCAGACACTCTGTGACCAAAATGGTACTGAAACAGAGGATGACAGACTAAAGGCCGAAATACTAAATGCCTTTTTCACAGAGGAGGACGGCACTGCAGTTCCTTCTCTAGATTGTCGCACAGATGACAAAATAGTAGACATCGAAATAGATGACAGAGGGATAGAGAAACAATTAAAATCACTCAAAAGAGGAACGACGGCTGGGGCTGATGGGATACCAGTTCGATTTTACACAGGGTACGCGAAGGAACTTGCCCCCCTTCTTGCAGCGGTGTACCGTAGGTCTCTAGAAGAGCGTAGCGTTCCAAAGGATTGGAAAAGGGCACAGATCATCCCCGTTTTCAAGAAGGGACGTCGAACCGATGTGCAGAACTATAGACCTATATCTCTAACGTCTATCAGTTTTAGAATTTCGGAACACGTATTATGTTCGATTATAATGACTTTTCTGGAGACTAGAAATCTACACTGTAGGAATTAGCATGGCTTTCGAAAAAGACGATCGTGTGAAATCCAGCTCGCGCTATTCGTCCATGAGACTCAGAGGGCCATAGACACGGGTTCCCAGGGAGATGCCGTGTTTCTTGACTTCCGCGAGGCGTTCGATACAGTTCCCCACAGTCGTTTAATGAACAAAGTAAGAGCATATGGACTATCAGACCAATTGTGTGATTGGATTGAAGAGCTCCTAGATAACAGAACGCCACATGTAATTCTCAATGGAGAGAAGTCTTCCGAAGTAAGAGTGATTTAAGGTGTGCCGCACGGGAGTGTCGTAGGTACGTTGCTATTCACAATATACATAAATGACCTTGTGGATGACATCGGAAGTTCACTGAGGCTTTTTGCGGATGATGCTGTGGTATATCGAGAGGTTGTAACAATGGAAAATTGTACTGAAATGCAGGAGGAATTGCAGCGAATTGACGCATGGTGCAGGGAATGACAATTGAATCTCAATGTAGACAAGTGTAATGTGCTGCGAATACATAGAAAGAAAGATCCATTATCATTTAGCTACAATATAGCTACAATATAGCATGTCAGCAACTGGAAGCAGTTAATTCCATAAATTATCTGGGAGTACGCATTAGGAGTGATTTAAAATGGAATGATCATATGAAGTTGATCGTCGGTAAAGCAGATGCCAGACTGAGATTCATTGGAAGAATCCTAAGGAAATGCAATCCGAAAACAAAGGAAGTAGGTTACAGTACGCTTGTTCGCCCACTGCTTGAGTACTGCTCAGCAGTGTGGGATCCGTACCAGATGGGGTTGATAGAGGAGGTAGAGAAGGTCCAACGGAGAGCAGCGCGCTTCGTTACAGGATCATTTAGTAATCGCGAAAAGGTTACGGAGATGACAGATAAACTCCAGTGGAAGACTCTGCAGGAGAGACGCTCAGTAGCTCCGTACGGGCTTTTGTTGAAGTTTGGAGAACATACCTTCACCGAGGAGTCAAGCAGTATCTTGCTCCCTCCTACATATATCTCGCGAAGAGACCATGAGGATAAAATCAGAGAGATTAGAGCCCGCACAGAGGCATACCGACAATCCTTCTTTCCACGAACAATACGAGACTGGAATACAAGGCAGAAGCGATAGAGGTACTCAAGGTACCCTCCACCACACACCGTCAAGTGGCTTGCGGAGTATGGATGTAGATGTAGATGTAGATCAAGAGGCGTATTCTCTGTGCCATACTGCAGCGTCAGTGATTCGGTATACAGCGATTATGGATGTGGGACTACCTGACAGACACTATCCCGTTTTATAGGTTTCATGGTGCCTTCTTTAGCGTGACTTTCCCATGAATGCCACCTTCCGAAAAGAAGAGGATCGTAGGGACATCTGTTGATAGTTTGTATGATTAGATCATGAACTGGACACATAAGATCGAAATAGCGATTTGCTGCTTCAATTTTGAACACAAGTGCACATACAGATAGTGAAACTACTTCTTTAATTATTTTTCTTAAACACTTGTAACACCATAGATCTAATGCTGTACTGTTTTATTTTGCCTTTTTGTTTTGTTTAATGTTATAACGTTAAGTTTCGGTAATATTTGTTGGATTGAATCGATACCATGAGGGTGTTTACTCTTTTCTCTGTTAAAAACTTTGATGTCTCTTAGAGTATAAGAAGTGTAATGTCTGTGATATGTACAATATGAGCAAATTATATGTTTCGTCTTTGTCATATAATCTCTTTGGTTATCTGTAAAATTAAATAATTTTATTTAAATAATTTTGTGTAGATCTAACAAAATATGCAAATGTTCTGTTTTATTTAAAATGATTGTTTGCTATTTTGTAAACTGCTTACCTCCGCTTAGGATTCTTAGTTATTATGTGTATAAAAGGTGTTGTGGTCCCCCTCTGGAACGGAACTGTGTAGCGAGCGCAAATTGTGGTTGGCGTAGGTAGAAAAGGTGTAATTGAGAGTCAGTCGGGGATGAGCTACCAAACTATCAACTGCTCATGTAAAAGGTGTGTATTGTGCTGGTTCCGAGAAAGGCTTTTCCTAACGCTTCCCAATGCCTCGGATGGATGGATAAAGTGCTGGTAATATTCTGAAATTGGTATCTATCATCGCCACCAAGAAATGACAGAGTCCAGCATTTCTACCTGCAAATCCATCTACCAACATGCACACGCCACCACATTGCGCAATCACTGTAATAGAACAGAAGAACGATAGTAATGTACAGTGAAGGATCAGCTCATTGGATCTGTTAGTGTGCTGAAATATAAGGTAATTTATAACTGAATTTATGTACCTACCTTGATTTTTTCCTTATCACAACACTTATCAGGTTCCTCTCTGTTTTAACTATGATTACCGAGTGCCTTTATTGAATGCATATTAAAATTAATATGGCAATAGAGTGTGCTAAGATTAATAATGTTTGTTGAAAGGATCTAACAAATATCTCAATTTTGTGTTTCACTGCAGTAAAAGAGCGGATCTGCAACTGTTGACAGTTATATGTTTATGCTTGCTAACTGTTTCACTAATCTAATGAAAGTGTGTTTAGTTTGCTGTGCTACAGTGGTCATGATTAAGGGCCCCACTCCATTGAAAGTAGTTTAAAGGCACAAAGTTACTTACATTACAGAAAGTTTCAATTACTCTTGTTATTCAAGTCAAATTATGTACAATACTGGGCTCCTCTTGTGTATTAAAAGTGCATATTAGTGTTGTAACAGGATCCACAGTTTGTCTATTGTGCTCACGCTACATAACGATTAATGGAAAGACTACTATCTATGAAAACATTAACTTCTTTATTCAAAAGTCAGTGAGAAGTAATCTGTTAGCGAATTCCATTTAATTTTCATTCTAAATAAAAAGGTATTTAGCTGAGAGAGACTTAACCTATGACCAGTTTATAATTTTGCAGTGAAGTACATTTACAATTTTTGTCAGATAGGAAAATGTTTGAAAAGTAATATTGAACCTATGCCTATTTTATGATTCTCCAGTGAATATTGGTAGTCATATTATTGAGACTATTCAGTTGACCAAGCCTTGAAGGTAAAAGTATATGTGAGTTTCTGATACCATTGTGTAAATAGCAATGTTCTCTTATAACTGTTAGCACTTTCTCTAACGCGAACATTGAAGTTATGTAAGGATGTAGAGGCTTATCTCACTAGCGGTAAGATAGACACTGCCTACAGGAAAAATAAAGACACCTTTGGAGAAAAGAGATCCACTTCTATGAGTATCAATAGCTCAGATGGAAACCCAGTTCTAAGCAAAGAAGGGAAAGCAGAAAGGTGGAAGGAGTATGTAGAGGGTCTATACAAGAGCGATGTACTTGAGAACAATATTATGGAAATGGAAGAGGATGTAGATGAAGATGAAATGGGAGATATGATACTGCGTGAAGAGTTTGACAGAGCACTGAAAGACCTGAGTCGAAACAAGGCCCCGGGAGTAGACAACATTCCATTGGAACTACTGACGGCCTTGGGAGAGCCAGTCCTGAAAAAACTCTACCATCTGGTGAGCAAGATGTATGAGACAGGTGAAATACCCTCAGACTTCAAGAAGAATATAATAATTCCAATCGCAAAGAAAGCAGGTGTTGACAGATGTGAAAATTACAGAACTATCAGTTTAATAAGTCACAGCTGCAAAATACTAACACGAATTCTTTAGAGACGAATGGTAAAATGTTAGAAGCAGACCTCGGCGAGAATCAGTTTGATTTTCGCAGAAATGTTGAAACACTTGAGGCAATACTGACCCTACGACTTATCTTAGAAAATAGATTAAGGAAAGGCAAACCTACATTTCTAGCATTTGTAGACTTAGAGAAAGCTTTTGAAAATGTTGACTGGAATACTCTCTTTCAAATTCTAAAGGTGGCAGGGGTAAAATACAGGGAGCGAAAGGCTATTTACAATTTGTACAAAAACCAGATGGCAATTATAAGAGTCGAGGGTCATGAAAGGGAAGCAGTGGTTGGGAAGAGAATGAGACAGGGTTGTAGCCTATCCCCGATGTTATTCAATCTGTATATTGAGCAAGCACTAAAGGAAACAAAAGAAAGGAAACAAAAGAACAAAGAAAGGAAACAAAGAACAAAGAACAAAGAACAAAGAAAGAAACAAGAAAACAAAAGAAACAAGAACAAAGAAAGAAACAAAGAAAGGAAACAAAAGAAAAATTCAGAGTAGGTATTAAAGTGCGTGGAGAAGAAATAAAAACGTTGAGGTTCGCCGATGACATTGTAATTCTGTCAGAGACAGCAAAGGACTTGGAAGAGCAGTTGAACGGAATGGACAGTGTCTTGAAAGGAGGATATAAGATGAACATCAACAAAAGCAAAACGAGGATAATGGAATGTAGTCTAATTAAGTCGGGTGATGCTGAGGGAATTAGATTAAGAAATGAGACGCTTAAAGTAGTAAAGGAGGTTTGCTATTTGGGGAGCAAAATAACTGATGATCGTCGAAGTAGAGAGGATATAAAATGTAGACTGGCAATGGCAAGGAAAGCGTTTCTGAAAAAGAGAAATTTATTAACATCGAGTATAGATTTAAGTGTCAGGAAGTCGTTTCTGAAAGTATTTATATGGAGTGTAGCCATGCATGGTAGTGAAACATGGACGATAAATATTTTGGACAAAAAGAGAATAGAAGCTTTCCAAATGTGGTACAACAGAAGAATGCTGAAGACTAGATGGGTAGATCACATAAGTAATGGGGAGGTATTGAATGGAATTGGGGAGAAGAGGAATTTGTGGCACAACTTGACAAGAAGAAGGGACCGGTTGGTAGGACATGTTCTGAGGCATCAAGGGGTCACAAATTTAGCTTTGGAGGACAGCGTGGAGGGTAAAAATCGTAGAGGGAGACCAAGAGATGAATACACTAAGCAGATTCAGAAGGATGTAGGCTGCAGTAGGTACTGGGAGATGAAGAAGCTTGCACAGGATAGAGTAGCATGGAGAGCTGCATCAAACCAGTCTCATGACTGAGATAACAACAACAACAATGTTTAAACATTTATGTAATTCTGGCTTTCACTTCCGTTAAGCTACTTCCGTTAGGTATTTCACGGTCAACATAACAAAATTCCTCTCAGAGGGTAACACTACTCTGTTGCTTTATACCACAACTGCTTTATTTCACGACCCGCCTCCTACTTTAAGGTTATGGTATAGCTGTAGCAGACGGTAGTGTTATACGTGGCTTTTCCGTGACAGGACTATTTGTTCTGTTGGGGCATAGTAAGTAATAAGCTACAAGCTACGTAAATCCAGTTGCAGTGTTATACAATCACCTACAGAATTTTCCATGAGGATAACGCAGATTTAACCTATTTATTTATTACCAACAATACACAAGCCCAGCGCAATCTGACTACTATAAATTGACAACATGACTTGCAATAATTAACACAAAAGAATGGCCCTGAATTGCAAGCAATCGTAACAATAATACAAATCCAACAAAATGTGAAAACAAAAATATATGAAACTACCTCCAACTGTGTTAATTGCCTAAACTCATTTCAGTCATGAATCCCAACAATGAAAACCTCATTCTTTTTCATAACTCACTTAGCTGACAGATTCTAACTACTATAGACTCTAACTTCTAGGAAGCATATGGTTAGCGAAAGAAAGATTTTGTAGAAATTTTAATTTATTCATGTGACATCCAGTTCCAAATATTATATAGTTGTCAATAATTCCACTGCCCAAACATTATCAACCAATTATCCATCATCATACATTTCCTTGCATATTTTCTTATCAGCACATCATTTCAGATTACTTTACAATGGATGTCCTACCAACACAGTGTCTCCACTGATAATATCATGTCCATATACGTCCCTATCCACTCGCTAACTGCTGGTCCCTCCAACCACAAAACCTCTTGCTAAGGGCGCAGAGCGCTGTCAGCTATATTAACACAGTATATATCGCTGCCAACATACAAACAGTCTACTTACAGTACAGAAGATTTCTAAATCTGTCACTCTTCAGAACAATGTCTATTCGAAAGATGTCGAGCCCTGGCCACTGTGAAAGACTCTAAATGTCAATCATGTGACAAACAAAATGAATGTTCAAAGTTAAGGCATCCGACGAGGTAGGAGGAAGGGATTCTTGATTGCGTCCCACATTCTAAAGCAGGGAAAACTTATCAAAAGTCATGACAGGTTCACAGGACACGTCGACATGAAAAAAGAGTTTTACTGTGTAAGATCGAAATTCCTAGGAAAATACGAATATGAGAAAATAAGGATGTTTAATACACAGTAAATATAAAAACAGAAGAGAACAATAAATATGAGAGACCAAGAAGGGAATGTTCACATTAAGAAGGTTTTACGACAGGGATGCAGTTTATCGACCTTACTTTTCAATGTAAACATCGGAAAGAAATAACGGAGATAAAGGTATAGTTCAGAACTGGAATTAACGTTCAGGGATAAATTGTGTCAATGTTTAGATAAGATTCCGACATCTGTATCTACAGCGAGAATGGACAAGATTTAAAAGACAACGTGAATGTAATGAGTAGTCTATTCATTATAGAAAACGCAGTGAAAGTAGAAAGAAGAAGAAAGTAAGGAGAATAAAAGAAATGATATTATCAGTAAACATTAAAATTGGTTACCATTGAAGTGACGAAGAGAGCAAATTCTGCTACCGTGGAGGCAAAATAGATGACACACGAAACAACAGCAGACTAGGCAAAGCGGGCGTTTCTGACCATAAGAAGTCTCCTAGTATCACACATCGGCCATAATTTGCGAAAGAAATTTCCGAGAACGTACGTTTAGAGTACAGATTTGTATGGGAATGAATCGTAGACTATGAGAAAACCGAAAAAGGTAAAAATCTAAACGTTTAACATGTGCTACAGAATGGAGTTATATCGGTGAAGAAAGGAACGTATGGGGACCGCTGAGAGCAGATGGAAGGCAGGAGATACACCACCTGACAAAAGTGGTACCTAGAAGGGGAAGACGAAACAAAATGTTGTTGAAAGGGTATGTGATGTTGCTGTAGCAATTACAAAATCGAGTTAAATTTACGTAGAACTTGGTGGTAGGTGCTCACTTTGCCGTTGCCCCCTACGACCTGGATGCATACACTGATTCGGTTAGGAAGATTGTCATAAAGCCATTGTATACTCTTCTGTGCTAAGGTGACCCACAACTGTTGTAACCAGTCCGGTATCTTGGACACTGGCACTAGAACGGTGTTAACGTACGAATCAGTCCCTCGAATATCCTGTTGGGGAAGACCTGGGGATATTGCGGCCCAGAGGAGTACTTCATTATCAAGCAGACAGACCATAGAGATACGCAACGTATGTGGACGAGGACTGGTTGAAATGGTTCAAATAGCTCTGAGCGCTAAAGGACTGTACTGAGGTCAACAGTCCCCTAGAACTTAGAACTACTTAAACCTAACTAACCTAAGGACATTACACACATCCATGCCAGAGGCAGGATTCGAACCTGCGACCGTAGAGGTTGCGCGGTTCCTGACTGAAGCGCCTAGAACCGCTCGGCCACACTGGCCGGCGGACGAGGACTGCACTGTTGAAAGTGGTACCACCATAATTCCACATGAGAGGTAACACATTAAGACGCAGCATGTCCTTACTAGTCTGAGACAGCGTTATCAGCAAAATTTGAAATAGGACACATTGTGGGTTTTTGTTTGATTGTCTGGTCGAATCGTGCAATCGGGCAGTACCAAAATTGGCTGGACACTCGGATGTATATGGGAAGATCGCCATATTCTACCAAGCACATTGTAAGAACCCCACATCTGTACCTTCCATCTGACAACAAGTGATGAACTTCATGCAGGATTCTGTGCCACCAAGCGCCATTGGTTGGAGACTATGAGCAAGCGGACTAGGGAACCACAGTCCAATGCAATGGAAGCCATTAACACTACACCATCAACTGGAAACCTGGAAGCATGGACCGCTGATGATGGTCACCAAAGAATCTCTGTTCTGCACACCTCATGATGATCACCGTCAGCGAGTATGACTGCTACTTGGCGAGAACCACTTTCTCCATATGTTTTGGAAAGGCACAGAGGTGATACTTTTGGCATTATGGTGTGGAGAGGCATTGGAAAATGCTTCAGGCTATGGACGGTGGTGGCTGCTGGCACTCTGACTGATGTGTCGGCAGATGGGCCAACACCTTGTAAATAGAGGTGGCTTAAAAGGCACGCGAGACTAACGCAGACGGGCGTGAAGTACTGGAACAGGATACGTAATTAATGCTATGAAGAAAAGAACGGAGTTTCTCATATACTTATCTTTAATTTCTTCTTGTACATCTCTATGGTGAACACAAGTGAGACTCTAATTACAATCACTGTAAGGCTAATGGTGCCTTGCTAGTTCGTAGCCATTAACTTAGCTGAAGGCTATTCTGTCTCTCGGCTAATGAGAGAGAAAGGCTTCGTACGTCTAGTCGCTAGCACTGTCGTCCGTACAACTGGGATGAGTTCGAGTCAGTCTCTCGAGACCTGCCTTGTGGTGGCGCTAGGTTTGCGATCACACAGTGGCGACACGCGGGTCCGACATGTACTACAGGACCGCAGCCGATTTAAGCTACCACCTAGCACGTGTGGTGTCTGGCTGTGACACCACATTCCTCCCCCGCAAATCGGCGAACGGTCGTGAGATAAGGCTTCCGCCCGCCGTGGGGAGGACCCCATGTTGACGTATGCGATGAGGTGGGGAGCCTAACAACAGGCGAGGCTGTGCCACCCGCACCCGGCCATTCGGTCCGAGGGGAGCTAGGAAACGCCTGAAAACCTAGTCCAGGGTGCACCTCAACATGCGGTGTATGCGCCCATAAAGAGACAGGAAGGGCCGAAGGGTCGACCTCCATGTGGTCGGAGAATCCGACGCGCGATGACGACATCTGGTCCGGAGCTGGCAAGAGTTCCATGGCGGAGGACAGCTGGTCACGGGAAGCGATCGGCGGCGCGTGACCCAGGGAGGCGCGTGGCGGCTGCAGCGAAGCGTCCACTGCGGGCGGCGCCGGAGGCGGCTGCGGCGGCGGCGCGACGCCATGAGGCAAAATGGAAGGCAGCGTCGGTAACACCTGGGGATGAGGCGAGCCAGTAGATGGGTCCCCAGGGCGCTGACCTGACGGCTCCATCGCTGAAAGCAGACGGGGAGCGGCAGAACCCGGGCGACGACAGAGGCGCAGCTGATTGAGATGCCGACGCACCTCACCAGAGGCCCCCAAAACCAAATACATCGCGCGGCCGAGGCAGCGAAGAATGCGCCCTGCGAGCCAACGCCGTGAACCGCGATAGGTGCGATAGAAGACAACGTCGCCAGGAGCAAAAGCAGGAGTCTGCCGCTGCACAGGAACCTGATGCGGCGGATGCAGCAAAGACATCAAGGTTCGATGAGAACGACCATGGAGCAACTCAGCCGGCGAGCGACCATCGCGGGGCTGAGAGCGATACGAGGACAAAAAGAACAATAATGCGTCCTCCCGAGAATGCGACACTTTCAATTTCAACATCTGTGTCTTGAAAGTCAGGACCAATCGTTCCGCGGCACCATTTGACTGAGGCGAAAAATGCGCGGACGTCAGATGTTGAATACCATTGGCCTTGCTGAAGGACTGAAATTCTGCGGACATGAATTGTGGGCCATTGTCGGAAACAATAGTCTGCGGAAGACCTTCAATGCAAAAGATAGCAGACAAGGCTTGGATTGTGGCAGAAGACGTCGTGGAAGACATCCTGACAACAAAAGGAAAATTACTGAAAGCATCGACCACAACCAACCAACGAGCATTCCAGAATGGACCAGCAAAATCGATGTGCAAGCGTTGCCAAGGGGAAGTGGCTTTCGGCCATGCAAAGAATTTCCGCGGCGGTGCGGATTGTTGTTCGGCACACGCCACGCAAGAGGAGCACATATTCGTAATCGCAGCATCGATTCCGAACCAAGTACAGTGCTGACGAGCAAGTTGTTTCGTGCGCACTATACCCCATGTTCGTGGTGAAGAAGCCGTAAGACAGAGGACTGTAACGAACGTGGGACCACGACTCGGGACTGATCATTATCAGAACGCAACAACAAAACACCACGTAGTACAAAAAGTCTCTCCTTGTGAGCAAAAAATCGGCGAACCAACGGATCCTCGATCCATGACTTGGACAAGGGCCATTGCGTAGAAACAAAACGCAAAACAGTAGCAAGGACAGGGTCAACAGCTGTGGCCGTAGCTACACGACGAAAATCAATCGGAAACGATTCGACCACGTCATCGGTTTCCGCATCAATGATCATGCAAGCAAGTTCGGAAGAATCGAATGCTTGATCCTCGGCAACAGGCAAACGGGACAACGCATCAGCGTTTCCGTGCTTAGCAGTGGACCGATACAAGATATCGTAGCGGTACTGCGAGAGGAAAAGAGACCAGCGAATGAATTTCTGCGCCGTACGCGGAGGTACCGGCTTGTTCGGATGAAAAAGCGATGTCAAAGGTTTGTGGTCCATGATGATGGTAAAGTGACGACCATACAAGAAATCGTGAAACTTAGTAACACCAAACACGAGAGCTAAAGCTTCTTTCTCTATCTGTGAATAATTTCTTTGCGCAGATGAGAGCAATTTTGACGCAAAGGCAATAGGGCGATCATGCGATCCATCTTTGTGCAACTGGAACAGACACTGGGACAGAATCACGTGCGACGTGACGGGACTGCCGTCGACGTCGACGCACACTTTTTGTGGAATGAACACTGTCCCCGGACGGGGTGGAATGAACTACATGAATATCCATGGGCGAAGGTTCACGAGCCTGAGTTTCCTTGGTTCGATTCCGGCGCGAAGCAAAGGGCCTGGAATTGGTGTGAGTGTCTGATCTGAGCTTTTTCTGGCAAACACTTTGGACATGTCCTTTCTTATGACAGTAAAAGCAAATAGCTTGGCGTGATGGGCAATTTTCACGCGAATGTCTAGTGGCACACCGCGGGCATGATTTCACTGCATTAGCTTGCTTACGCGGAGCACGTGTTTGCGAGCTAGGCTGCCGCTGCGCTGACGGGCGCGAGGGCCGCCTAGCGTCCCGTGCAGCGGGCCCGGCGGGCCGGTTAATGTGACACACTGCCGGCGAAGTTTCAAACGAGTCCTGAGCAAAGTCAAGTGTGTCTTGCTTGTCCAATATGTCTATCACTTGTTGAAGGGAGGGATTAACTAGTTTCAAAATCTGTTCCCGTAGGCGAACATCAGAAACGTTCTGTGCTATTGCATCACGCACCATAGTATCTGAATAAGGAAGTCCACATTCGCATTCAAACGCACACTCCCTAGTAAGTCCTTGCAATGTCGCAACCCACTCCCTATTAGTCTGACCGGCCATACGTTTTGTACGAAAGAACGTATACCTTTTTGCAACGACATTCACTGTTTCCTTGAAATAGGCATCTAAAGCAGACAAAATTTCTTCGTAGGACAGAGTTGCTACGTCGCGCCGGGGAAACAACTTCACTATCACTCGGTAGGTGGACACACCGACACAAGAAAGCAAAAACGGCTGCCGCTCATTACCTTGAATTCTGTAGGCTGCTAGGTGGAAGTCGAACTGACGGGACCACTCGTGCCATGACTCGTGGGTGGCAGCAAAGGGTCGGAATTGAGGTGCAACAGCATGTTGTGGCGGCGGTAGCGATGAAGCGGCGGCGGCCGCATCGGTGTGCAGCGCACGTTGACCCTGGACGAGCTGTCCAAGAGCATCCAATAACGCCTGCGTCTGCTGATTCTGCAAGCGATAAAATTCGGACAGTACATCTGGAGATTGTGGCGAAGCCATGACACAAAGAAATTAGGGCAAAGTAAAACACAAGAGCCTTTGTAGACTCGTCGCCATGTGATGTGTCGGCAGCTGGGCCAACACCTTGTAAATAGAGGTGGCTTAAAAGGCACGCGAGACTAACGCAGACGGGCGTGAAGTACTGGAACAGGATACGTGATTAATGCTATGAAGAAAAGAACGGAGTTTCTCATATACTTATCTTTAATTTCTTCTTGTACATCTCTATGGTGAACACAAGTGAGACTCTAATTACAATCACTGTAAGGCTAATGGCGCCTTGCTAGTTCGTAGCCATTAACTTAGCTGAAGGCTATTCTGTCTCTCGGCTAATGAGAGAGAAAGGCTTCGTACGTCTAGTCGCTAGCACTGTCGTCCGTACAACTGGGATGAGTTCCAGTCAGTCTCTCGAGACCTGCCTTGTGGTGGCGCTAGGTTTGCGATCACACAGTGGCGACACGCGGGTCCGACATGTACTACAGGACTGCGGCCGATTTAAGCTACCACCTAGCACGTCTGGTGTCTGGCTGTGACACCACACTGACAATGGTGATCTGAATGTGAATTGTGTTTGGGGGGATGTGTGCGTTTTTCCATTTAAGAAGATGACCATTTTCCTAAAGCTTAATTATTGTAATAGTCACTTATCATTCTGATTGTCTGCGAGTCAACAGCTTCGTGGTGAGTAGCATGTACCCTTTTCATATTGTTATTGTTCCATCCTGTACATTGCATTGTTTGTTTCATTGGCATAATGGTGTGGAGAGCCATTGAGTATGACCATTCAATCTTTCACACTGCTTCAGCAGACAAAAATAATTTTCCAAAGCGACCTACAAATTAAATTTGCGACAAGAGCACTAGATCAACGAAATTATAGCAACAGCGAGCTACCACCAAAACCTCAACCACATCCCAGGCAGATAACATTCGTGATAGCATCGTCTACATGGAAACAAGACCTCTCAGTAAGACGCAATTAGACCACATCACGACCCGTCGCAGTTTTTCAATTGAAGTACAACTGTGTTACAGTCATAGCACAACACAGCCCCGCCGTCCTTTCTCAATGCAAAGTCAAGTATATCACAATCAGAGCACACCCCAGCCTCGTGGTGCTTTCCTAATTCAAAAACAACTATACAATGCACAGTTCCAACAGTCCAGGCAAAACACAACTGCAATGTGGTTCAAATAAGCTCTGAGCACTATGCGACTTAACTTCTGAGGTCATAGGTCGCCTAGAACTTAGAACTAATTAAACCTAACTAACCTAAGGACATCACACACATCCATGCCCGAGGCAGGATTCGAACCTGCGACCGTAGCGGTCGATCGGCTCCAGACTGTAGCGCCTAGAACCGCACGGCCATTCCGGCCGGCAACTGCAATGTGTTTTGATCATTCAATCTCTGATACACACTAATCGAAGCATAGCTACAATTATGGGCACAGCAAACGGTATAGGTCGTTATTATGCTCCGCTATAGAATCGTTGTAATCGAAACTTCCTTCTGAACTTCCTCTCTGATTCTCAGCTGATACATCTTCTGGACATATGGAGGGAAACAACATCTGCTGCCAGTTTACAGCTGGCCTCAACGTACGTTGATCATTTGCAGTCTAAGTGACCTACTGTATCCTCTCTGTGTCTCCAAAACAATGACACTGCCTGCCTGTCTACGGTCAGAAACCTTTGGGCGGTGTCAACCAACTGCTAAACCCACTGCAACACCCTCAGCCGATGACTGACAGCAAATCCCTGGGCCAGCCACTCATATAACGGATATAATCATGGCCGATGCGTAGTATCAGTTCCATCATCGATCTCAAGGCTTGTCCGCCGCTGTCTGAAGATGATGTGTGACTCCTTTCGAGACTGCAGACATCGATTCCAGTTGCTGCCTGCTACCCACGGTCAAGTTGGAGACAAAGGCAGCAAATCCGTTGGGTAAACAACACCCACCAGCACGCCCAGCACGACCCAATACTGCACGCAAGGTCTCGCTTCGCAGTGTTCCTGCTCTCACGTCGTTGCACCAGACGCACAACCGCTCTGCCGCACTGCCACAGCAGGGCTCGGTGTGGCTCTCCTCCCCATAAATACGTCGACACTAAGGCCATCACTCGGGGACGAGCTGGGAAGGCGGGAATACAAACCTGCCGTGAAATTTCAGTTTCACGGAACAGCACTTAATACAGTATTATACCGCTGATGGTTAATTAACGTCTGGTGCATTTTGAACTGACACTGTCATGTACGAAATGTAGCTCATACCCTGATGGTGTTTCTCTTTCCTCTTTTCATTAGCAGTACAATGCAGTGAGCCATGCACGGCTCGCGTTCATCCCATTTATTATTTGTGAACTTCTTTTACGATACTACAGCCTCGTTTTCTTATTCCATTTACTGGCGTCACTAACTTCCTGCCTTACTTGCCTGTGAGCGGCACCAGCAGCGCGTATCGGTAAGTGCACTGTCGTACCATCTCTGGAGCGACCGATAGTATTTACGGGTCGTCGTGTGTCTGGTAGTCAGTTGGAGACGGACCTGCAGTACAGTCGGCATGCAGCAGCAGTGAAGTCGGGGACGGAGCGCCGGTGAGACGCTGACAGCCAGTGCTCGCCGACCGCTGGCGACACACTGTCCGACGGAGGCAGACTGGAGTGGGACTATCGTTGGTTGGTCGTTTGATTGGTCGTCTCATCGGCCGACGTGTATTTGGTCCTTTCACCGTTTCCGGGCCTGGTGGTTGGTCAGTTTGCGTGGAGCAGCGAGGAAATCTCCGCGGCGGGTTGTTTGGCCGAGGCCGCTGGCGGCGTCCACGCGCTGTCGGAGTGTGTGGTGCTGGCAGTTGCTATGAGGTCCGTGGCTCACCGACCCTGGACACGAAAGTTGAGTTTTGACTCAATCTACCAGCAAGTCACGACTGTTCACACTGTGTCGTTTGGATTCCGCTGTTGGCTGTTGGGACATTCCCGCGAGCAATAAGGTGTGTTTTCAAGTTGGCTGCCGGCCGGTGTGGCCGTGCGGTTCTAGGCGCTTCACTTTGGAACCGCGTGACCGCTACGGTCGCAGGTTCGAATCCTGCCTCGGGCATGGGTGTGTGTTATGTCCTTATGTAAGTTAGGTTTAAGTAGTCCTACATTCTAGGGGACTGATGACCACAGATGTTAAGTCCCATAGTGCTCAGAGCCATTTGAACCATTTTTCAAGTTGGCAAATATTAGCCACCCTCCGGTGGAGTTTAACCGTATTTGGTTATTATAAACTGAAGTGCTCCAGCGGAATCTTCTGCCTTGTGGCCGTTAACGTTCCGGTTACCTGCTCTGGCCGTTGACGCAAATTCAGGCAGTGTATTCCTCATTGTGTTGTCGCTGTCCAGCACGGTGTGTAGTTTGACAGATCAATGTATAATTGGTTGTGAGCGCCAGTACCTCCTACGTTGTTCCATTGAATTCCCTGTTGCGTGGTGGTCGTGTGGAGCGGAATTTATCTTTTCGGTGGGTCCGTTGACTGTCTGTCGGTTGGGTTGTCGTCGGATCGAGAATGGTTGGGCCGACTGCCTGTCTCACCTAAGCGAACATTAGTGTTTGAATTCCAGGCCGACCCTCGGAAACATCTGAGCGCCATTGGGTGTACTGCCTTTTCTTATTTTCTCTTGTTGCTTGTATTTGTATGGCTTCTAGCCGACTCTTAAATTAAAGTTGTTTTGCCCTTAAGGTGTAGGATTGTCTGGCCCTTCAGCCTAATTTAAAGACCTGTTTTAAGGAAAGGCACTTGGCCTATTTTAAAAATTAAATTTTATTTGAGTCTTAAGTGATGGGCCTTCAACTGATGTTAGGCTAAGGTTGTTTAGCTCTCAAGGTCAGATTGTATGGGCCTTCAGTCTAATTTAAAGAACTGTTTGAAGGTAAGGCCCTTGGCCTTTTAAAAAATTTCGTTTTATTTGAGTCCTAAGTGATAGGTCTTCAGTCAATTTTAAATTAAAGTTCTTTTGCTATTAAGGTGTGATATTGTTTGGGCCTTCAGCCTAATTGAAAGAGCATTCGGGAGGACGACGGTTCAATCCGGCGTCCGGCCATCCTGATTTAGGTTTTCCGCGATATCCCTAAATCGTCCCAGGCAAATGCCGGGATGGTTCCTTTGAAAGGGCACGGTCGACTTCCTTCCCTAATCCGATGAGACCGATGACCTCGCTGTCTGGTCTCCTTCACCAAACAACCCAACGCCCCTAATTGAAAGAACTGTTTTAAGATAAAGCCTTCTGCCTTTTAAATTTCTGATTTTGGTTCGAGTCTTATTAGCCTTCAGCCGATTTTAAATTAAAGTGGTCTTATCCTTAAGGCATGAGATTGTATGGCGCATTCAGCCGGTAATTAAGTTCCAAAAGTTAATCCTGTGTCTCTTTTTAAATTTCTTGGCTCTTGTAATGATTTGTGAAATAAATAAAGTAGTACGTTCGAGTGTAGCTGACAGCGGTTTATTTTTGCCACTTTCCACAATTTAAACTGCCTGTCTTGTCCGGCGGGTTTAGCAGGCGTCTCGTGTAGATATGTTCCATGTAGTGATACTGTGTCTTCAGCCTGCGTCTGCGACGTGCTGTGGTGTGATTGAGTGGTTACAGAGCGTCTGGCTCGGAGTTGACCCAGAAGTAACCGATGTGTAACATTTCGCTGTGTCACTGTGGTGCTAACTGCTGCTCACATTGCTGCTGCAGATGCACTACAGTGCTCCAGAGCAGTACACCGAACACGATGGTCTTTCCACTCGGTAGTGCCAAGTGGCGATCCGCAGCCTGGCCTTTTGCGATCGTACATTCTCGGACCAACGGTGCCAGCAATCATGTACACTGGCTACATTCCTGCCGAGTGTTTCTGCCGAGTCGCTGAAGAAAGATCCACTATCTCGTAGTCCTACCACAGAACCTCGTTCAGAGTCAGTGAGGTGTTGATAATGGGTTCTTTGTCGCCTTGAAGGCATTCCTCTAACATTAAATCACCACGTACACTCTCAAAGGTAACTATTACTACCGATACAGTTTGTATTTAAAGCGCCCTCACGATGACGCTACTCGCTCCACTCGCATGTGACTGTCGCGAAATCTGATTGGAAATCATCTTTACGATGCAGAAATATTACTACAAACTTCCATTTATGTTACAATGAAATAAACACCGTTAGCTGCTTACAGGCGTTGACATACGTCAACAGGGACAAATGAAAATGTGTGCCCCGACCGGGACTCGAACCCGGGATCTCCTGCATACATGGTAGACGCTCTATCCATCTTCTTTTTTTTTTTTTCGCTGCTGTTGATCGATGAGTTTGGTCGTTGCGGACGTCACATGACATCCGTTAAAGTTCGTTTGTTGATCCTTCTACTCAGTTTTCTTTATTACAGAGGCCAACCTGCTCTCTGACCGAACACGCTGAGTTACCGTGCCGGCAGTCCACCTGAGCCACCGAGGACCCAGAGGATAGCGCGACTGCAGGGATTTATCTCTGGCACGCCTCCCGCGAAACCCACATTCGCACCGTATTGTCCCGCACTACATTCGTAGTGCCCCCGCCCATTATACTCATTACTCGCGGTGCGTTGCCGATTCCCGTAGGAGTTCGGGCGCTGTTTGTGCATTCGCACAGAAGAAGAAGATGGTCATCGGTGACCATGCAGCTCGTTAGAATGAAATTGCAATGAAATGAACACCCTTAGCTGCTTACAGGCGTTGACACATGTCAACGGGGACAGATGAAAGAACAGATACCAACTTAGTATATATATAATAAATTCTCACCGGCCACTTGACTATCTTCTTCTTCTGTCCCCGTTGACGTATGTCAACGCCTGTAAGAAGCTAAGGCTGTTCATTTCATTGTAATTTCATTCTAACGAGCTGCATGGTCACCGATGGTATCTGTTCTTTCGGACATGTCCGAAAGAACAGATACCAACTTAGTATATGTATTCTATTTATGTCACCCAATGCCTTCTTTGGGTCTTAACTTTTCTTTCTTCAATGTATTTTGAACAGATCTTAAGAATGATAACTAAATATTTTGGCCGCTATTGTGATGGCCCTTTTCAATAGTTTCAAAAAAAAAAAAAATGGCTCTGAGCACTATGGGACTTAACATCTATTGTCATCAGTCCCCTAGAACTTACAACTACTTAAACCTAACTAACCTAAGGACATCACACAACACCCAGTCATCACGAGGCAGAGAAAATCAATAGTTTCAAAACCATCTTCACGTGTTACCTACTTTACCTATATAAAGAAAAATGCTAGCAACCAGTTGCAGTACAAGAGGGAAGTGCACAGCATCGTGTCTCGTCTTTGTGCCGGCGAATGTCGACGGTGTCTTTTTTTTCTTTTTATTCTTCTCCCTTTCGCTGCCCACGCCTGTAGCCAGCAGTCAAGGTAAACACGGAAACTTTGCAGAGCAAACACGGAAGCCGCGGTCGACTCAAATAACAGCTGTTCGTGTCAGGAGACATTACAACCGGACGCAGACTGCGTCGCACACGTCCCGTAAATGTGTTAAACGCGCTGGGGATCCGTGGAGTGTGTACACACAGCGTTGGCTTGCGACCAAGGTGACATTCTGGCAAAGTGCTGCGAAAGCCGCACCCTTATGGCTTATCTCTAGCGTCGGGACCGATTCCCTTAGTGTAATACGAAAGTCTGTCGGAAAGGCTAAACGTCTTGGGTCTCAAGTTACTCCTCTGAACCTCTTATACTAATTGCCTCTACCATTACTTATTCTGTTAACTTGAATTTCGTACATAACCCAAACTACTAACACCTCAGTGAAAACGCTTCGTCATACGTTCGCGAGAGACTGTCGTGTCCTCTTCTAAAATGTACAACAGCAGGACTGCGTGACATTACAACATAGAACTAGAACACAGCACTGCTATTTTTCCTTTTTCACGAATATGATCAGTCCCATTAATTTGTAAACAAACCCAAATAATAGAAACACAATTGTTACAAAAGAGCCTTCGGCTCCGAAAGCTCATATCTATGATGTTTCGTTGAACAGTTCGCACGCTGACACTTCTTGATGACCCAGCATTGAAGTCTGCAGCAATTTGCAAAAGGATTGCACTTTTGTCACGTTGAATGATTCTCTTCAGTAGTAGTTGGTCCTATTCTCGCAGGAGACACCAACAATATGAGTGACTTTGTATTATACACTCAAGAGCCAAACAAACTGGTACACCAGCCTAATGTCGTGTAGGGCCCACGCGAGCAGGCAGAAGTGACGCAACATGACGTGCCATGGACTCGACTAATGTCTGAAGTAGTGCAAGAGGGAACTAACACGATGAATCCTGCAGGGCTGTCCATAAACCCGTGAGAGTACGAAAGTGTGGAAATCTCTTTTGAACAGCACGTCGCAAGGCATCCCAGATATGCTCAGTAATGTTCATGTCTGGTGAGTTTGGAGGCCAGTGGAAGTGTTTAAGCTGAGAAGAGTGTTCCCCAGCCACTCTAGCAATTATGTACATGTGGGGTGCCGCATTTCCTGCTGAAATTAGTCAAGTCCGTCGAAATGCACAGTGGACATGAATGGATGCACGTGATCACACGGGATTCTTACGTACGTGTCAGCTGTCAGAGTCGTATGCAGACGTATCATGGAGCTTCCACCAGCTTCAACCGTCCCCTGCTGACATGCAGGGTCGATCGATTCATGAGGTTGTCTTCATACCCATACACTTCCGTCAGCTCCATTCAATTTGAAATGAGGCTCGTCCGACCAAGCGGCATGTTTCCAGCCATCAACAATCCAATGATGGGGTTGATGAGCCCAGGCTAGGTTTAAAGCTTTGTGTCGTGTAGAACATCTAGGATACACGAGTGGATCTTCGCCTCCGGAAGCTCATATCGATGATGAGTCATTGAATGGCTCGGACGATGACACCTGTTGAAGGCCCAGCATTGAAATCTGCAATAATTTGCGGAACTGCTGCTCTTCTGTCACGTTGAGCTGTTCTCTTTAGTCTCTTTGCAAGATCTTTTTCCGGCCCTAGCGATGTCGGAGATTTGATGTTTTGGCCGATTCCCGATATTCACTTTACACTCGTTAAATGGTCGTACGGAAAACCCCCCTATTCATCGCTGTCTCGGAGATGCTGTGTCCCGGCGCTCGTGTGCAGTCTATAACACCACGTTCAAAATCACTTAAATCTTGATAATCTGCTAATGTACCAGCAGTTACCAATCTAACAACTGCGCCATACGCTTGTTTTGTACTGCGTAGCCGACCGCAGTGCCGTACTCTGCCTATTTACATATCTCTGTATTTTAATACGCATGCCTGTACCAGTTTGTTTGGCGCTTCAGTGTATGATTTCGACACAAATGTGTTAGTGGTTGAAACTAAATTTTTCTCCACATACATCTGTTTGACTACTCTGCAATTCACACATAAGTGCCTGGTACATTTAGAACCATTCCACGCTGTAGCAGTAGGTGGTAGAAATGAACACATACGAGCTCTGATTTGTCTTACTTTATCACAATGGTCTCCATTTGTAGGCTGTCGTTAGTAAAATATTTTCGCATTCAGAGGAGAGACGTGGTGAATGAAGTTTCATTTAAAGATCTCACTGCAACGAAAAATTTCACTTGTTTTATTTATTGCCCACTCCCCACCACCACCACAACTCAGTTATCATCTCGTTGTTTCGCGATAATACAGAAACCAGCTGCCCATCATTGGACGTTTTCGATGCGATCCGACTATCCTGTTTGGTGGTGGTGGTGGTGGTGGTGGTTAGTGTTTAACGTCCCGTCGACAACAAGGTCATTAGAGACGGAGCGCAAGCTCGGGTTAGGGAAGGATTGGGAAGGAAATCGGCCGTGCCCTTTCAAAGGAACCATCCCGGCATTTGCCTGAAACTGAATATTACGTGCACTTAAGGCTCATTATAACCAATTCTCTTCAGAAAAAATTTGTCCCCTTACTAAATGATGAACGAATTATCTCATTGCATCATTAGAATTTCGCCAAATATAAATTTTAATTAATGATAAATTTGACTAGCCAATCTAAATTCATCTTTCTAATTACATTTCTTTACATTCACTTGCAGGAGAGGATTTAGTTTCCATTTTGAGGGTGAGTTGTACACTTTTCCACATTCCTTTGGGGAATTATCTTCGAAATCGGTGCCTTTCCAACAAATTGGATGCACATAATCACTGTCGATTATATCGTGTACTGAACAAACTGGAAAGTTTAAATATATTCACAGAACCCCACAAAGATCGAAAGCCTCAACTCTGACATAGTGATTACTAAAACGCAAGATCTGAAATTTTCAGTAGAGGCGGAGAATGAGTTGTCCGTCGCCTGTTGGGGTGAAACACAGTCCAGGGAGAATATTCACACACACCTGTCTCAGGAATCTGTGTTGGGGCCCACTGTAGCTCTCCTTGGAGGTGAGTTCCACGTTATTGGTTCTACAATCTTGTAAATACCATTTATAAGCTGACAATGTTTACTGTACATAAGTTTCGCCCAGAATCTTAATTCCATTCCTGAATCTTGTTTCCATCACCGCTTCTTCGATGTATAGATTGAACAATAGGAACGAAAGGCTACATCCATGTCCTAAACCTCTTCTAATCCCAGTACTTCGTACTTGGTCCTTCACTCATTATTCCCTCTTGGCTGTTGTACGTATTGTATATTGCTCGTAGTTTCCTACAGTTTCCCCATATTTTTCTCAGGATTTCGAAGAACTTGCATCATTTTACATTGTCGAACATTTTCCAGGTCGACAGACCCTACGAACGTGTCTTGATCTTTCTTTAGTTAGCTTCCATTATCAACCGCAAAGTCAGAATTGTCACTCTGTTGCCTTTACCTTTTCTAAAGCCGAAGTGATAGTCATCTAACACATCATCAGTTCTCTTTTCCATGCTTCTGTATATTACTCTTTTCAACAATTTTGCTGTATGAACTGCTTATCTCTTTGTGCAATTATTCTCGCACTTGTCAACTCTTGTAATCTTTGGAACTCAGTTAACGATATTTCTTCGACAGTCAGATGGTATATCGCAGACTTGTACATTCTACACCAAACGCCGGCCGAAGTGGCCGTGCGGTTAAAGGCGCTGCAGTCTGGAACCGCGAGACCGCTACGGTCGCAGGTTCGAATCCTGCCTCGGGCATGGATGTTTGTGATGTCCTTAGGTTAGTTAGGTTTAACTAGTTCTAAGTTCTAGGGGACTAATGACCTCAGCAGTTGAGTCCCATAGTGCTCAGTGCCATTTGAACCATTTTTTTCTACACCAAACTGAATAGTCGTTTTTCCGGAACATTCCCCAATTAGTATAGAAATCGATCCCTTCGGATTATTTGGTTCTGAGTCCCCCATAGCTCTTTTAAATTCTGATTCTAATACTGGATCCCTATATGTTCGGTATCGACTCCTGTTTATTCTTCTCTCACGTCAACAGACAGGTGCTCCCTCTCATACAAGCCTTCAATGTAATCTTTCTACCTATCCGCCCTCCCCTCAGCATGTAATACTGGTATCCCGATGCACTCTTCATGTTACCGTCCTTGGGATTAGTTTCAGAAAAGGTTATTTTTACTTTCCTATATGTTGAGTCAGTCCTTCTGACAATCATTTCGTTTTCGACTTCTTTACATTTTTCACGAAGCCGTTTCGCCCTAGCCTGCTTGCACTTCCTATTTATTTCATCAATAAAGCACTCCGTCGTCAGGCCACGAGTGGCCTACCGGGACCATCCGACCGCCGTGTCATCCTCAGTGGAGAATGCGGGTAGGAGGGGCGTGGGGTCAGCACACCGTTCTCCCGGTCGTTAATGTCATCAATAAGTGACTTCTGTTTCTGTATTCCTGATTTTGCTTCAACATGTTTGTACTTCCTTCTTTCATCTATCAACGGAAGTATTTCTTCTCGGTTACGTTCTTAGTACTGACCGTTTTCTTTCCATCTTCTGTGATTGCTCTTATTAAAGATGCCCGTTCTTCATCAACTGAACTGCCTACTGAGTTGTTGCTTATTGCAGTGTCTGTAGCCTTAGAGAACTTCAGACGTACCTCTCCATTCATTAGTACTTCAGTACACCGATTCTTTTGGGCATTGATTCCTCCTGACTAGTTTCTTAAACTTCTACTCGTCATCATTACTATACCGTTATCTGTGTCTATATCTGTTCCTGGGTACGCTCTGCAATCCCAAATCAGGTTTCGGAATCTCTGCCTGACCATGATGTAATCTAACTGAAATCTTCCCGTTCATCCCGGCCTTTTCCAGGTATACCTCTTCTTCTTCTGATTTTTGAACAAAATATTCTCCATTACTATCTGAAAATTATTGCACAGCTCAATTAATCTTTCACCTTTCTTATTTATAGTACGAAGCCCTTGACAGGATATTTGTGTCTTCTTTCCATTTCACATCGGTAATCGCCAACATATCTAGACTGAGCCTTAGCATTTCCCTTTTCAGATTCCACGTCTCCCCTAGCACGTTCTAGCTTGTAACATTCCACGTCCCGACTCCTTCAACGTAATTCTTTAGTTGGTTTTCGTTATGGCCACCTCCACTTTTGCAGTCCTCCCGGATATCCGAATGGTGAACTACTCTGGAATCTTTTGCCAACGGAGAGATCATTATGATACTTTTCACTTACAGGCCATACATTATGTGTCTTTAATGCAGTGGTTTTCACTGTCTGCTGCATCCTCATGCCATTGATTATTACTGGTTCTTTCGCCTTATGGGCAGTTTCCCACTCCAAGGGCAAGAGGGTGCCCTGAACCTCTGCCCATTCTTCCACCCTCTTTGACGAGGTGTTGGACGAATGAGGGGCTACTTCTTATGCCGGAAGTTTTGGGCTGCCATGCTGATGTCGCGAATTAGAAGCAAAAATTTAAGCGGTGGTGGGGGTTAAATCCACGACCGAAGAAGTATTGCTTACTAATCACAGACGAACTTTTTTTTATCGCTCCCCTCCAGTATTGTCAAGCAGGAAACGAGTTAATTAAACAAAACATCTTTATTTGTACAAGATACAACAGAAATGACATACTTTCGGCTCAACCAACATAAGACATTACACTCAAACAAGACGTGCCAAAGTGTTTATTAACAAGGTGTGGAGAAAAAAATTATAACAATATTACTGAAAGTAAGCTAAGAGGAGTGAGGCCGTAGACAAAGTTGGAAGAAGGTGCGGGGATATGATAAGACTTGCAGGCATATCCCTGCTCGGCAGATGGAGCGTGGAGCCAGAGTGGGCAGGAGTCAACAAGCGAGGTATGTCCACGGTGTCTCCGGCACGCTATTGGGAAGAAGCCCCCTAAAGGATTGCAGGAAGCAAGGAGGAGGGGACAGTAGTGTTGGAGAAATGTTCAACGTGCTCTGGACAGTGGATGAAAGAAAGGGACGTTTCCGTGCGCCCACTCTTCTGTGCGTTACGATATAGAAATGTAGTGCGAGGAGTCTCAGATGACTGCAGCGGAAGGGGGGGGGGGAGGGGGTTATCGTCCGTGTGTGGCACTATCCAGCTGAGTGGGGGCGTGAATTAAATATCACTCGAAGGGAATTGGCGAAGAAGGCGCGGTAGCGCAGTCGGTGCTCGGCATCATTGTGGGCTGTTTGTAAGTACTATGAGAACTCAAGGCATGATTTATCGTCGTCATTGTAATTGTAAGTGATCGTCCACCCCTTGACCCATACAATGGCATGATTTTTGGTGGCTAGGAAATAAGTATCCTCACGATGGATAAAAGTCCTTGGGTCAATCGAGTCCGTCGGAATGAGGAGATAGCAGGCAACGAACTGTCAACCCAGTTTCCAGACATCACTGGTGGCAGCACAAATCAGGTGGTGGGCATCGTCACCCACGAGGTGGCAAATTGACCAAAGCTTACTGTCCGACGATCCGACTGCGTGAAGACGTTGATGTATGGCGAATTTTCCACACGCGACGTTGTACCATGTTTCCCGAACGTTGGAGGGAAGGAAACGCTGGTGCACGTGATGCCATACCGTGAACAACCGCGTCGATGGATATTTGAATTCGAAGTTGTAGCTGGATATGTAACGAAGCAGTGGGGTGTACAGATCTTTGGTTCGAGGAAAGCGCATGTTCGGTAAGTGAGTGTAAGCATAACTAAAGTCGACGATGAAATGAGAAATGTGTATCAGATATTATGTGATGTGGCCTACTGGTACTGGCGGCGACATAGCAGCGAGCATAAGAAAGTTCAGCAAACTGCGCCTAAGGGAGGCGCTCTTGTTCCACTGCGTGTGCATGGTGGACATGTCTCGCCGCTCGGAGTCGAACTTCGACGAGACCGAGGCCTCCCGCTCGCGGGGGAGGGTGATCAAAGAGCGTACCGTCCGTAAGAAAGTATCCGAACGCTGCCTGGAGGACGAGTCCAGTAGTTGACGGCAACGGTAGTATCCTTGCGATGTGGATCATTTTCGACGGCAAATATTTAATCAGGCATTCGACACACAGTAAAGAATCGAGTCGTCGGATGATTTGGAGAGTACGCCGAAAATTGATGGCAGCGGGGCGGCGAACGGTGGAGGTGAAAATGAAACCAAGGTATCGCTGTTTCTCTACGCACTGGAGAGGTGCTAAATGGCCGTGCGAGAGGCCGAGGATTTAGCCACATTCATGTTAATGCCCGCTGCAGTTCCGTACGTTGATATCAAATCAAGAACCATTTTGTTTTCATTCCGTGAACGGACTAAGAGGAGGAGCTCGTCCGCATCCCCATGACACCGAAAAGTATGCTGACGCTAAGTGACACCACAAAGGTGGGTCGTCAGGCTCCCGATGAGTGGCTCCAGGGTTATGGCATACAGTAGAGTCGAAAGTGAGTAACCCTGCACGATGGAGCGCCGGATGGTCACTGGTTCCGCTACGGGGCCTTTGGCCTGAATAAACGTTTTGGCGCAGTCATTCAGGCTTAGGATGATATCGATAAAGGCAGATAGAAAACCCACTTGGCTTATTACTAAACACAAAAAACCATGCCTAGGCAGTAACTTCCAGCAACGCGTCACCAGGGGTCGTGCAAAAATTTTACAGTCTGAATCGGTCAGATTGTCGTGCAAAAATTTTACAGTCTGAATCGGTCAGATTGTCGGTCGGTCGTGAACCGTCCCTAGAACGTGTTGCTTCCTGATTAAGAGGCTATCGGTCTGGCTGCCTGTCTCACCTAAACGTGCGTTAGTGACTTCCCAGGCCGATGCTCGGAACCTTCTGAGCGCCGCTCCTTGTGTTTTACATAGTGTTTTTCTTTTAGTCTTAGGTACTCTGTATGGCCTTCAGCCGAATTTCATCTTATTAAAATTGTAAGCCTTTTTATCTTCAGGCCTTAAGACATGAAATTGTTTTCTCATTGGTTTTAAACTCTCTTAAACTGAAAATTCAAAATCTTGCTCTTGCCCTTAACTCATATCATCGTTATTCTTCAGTATGAAGGCTTCAGCCGAGTTTTCATGAAACGTTTTAAGCTATGGCCCTCAGCCTATTAAATTGAAAGCCCTTCTTCCTAGGCTTTAAGCCGTTAAATTGTTTAGTTGAAATGCGGCCTTCAGCAGTGTTTCAGTCTATTTAGAATCAACATTGAAAATCTTTGTTTGGCCTTAAGCCGTAACACTGTTCCTGCTTAATGTGTGGCCTTCAGCTTTGAAGTAAAAAAATTTTTTTGAAAGAAGTGATACTTCCAGAAGAACTGCACCTCAATTCCTTGCTTAGGCCTTGGGCCCTGGATTTTCGTATGTGGCTTTCAGCCGATTTAAATTAAATCGAATGAGCTCTTTTGTTAAAACCTTGGGAGTTTTTAATTCTTGCTTATGTTATTGTCTGTTTTAACTAATAAAATTTATATGTTGAGTGTAACTGACAGCAATTTATCTTGGCCCCTTTCCACAAATATAACCTCACCCACTCTGTCCTGCTAGACCAGGGATTTCACATTTTCTTCATCATAGTTCTGCAGACAGCTGTGGCTGTCGTTAACGTAACCGTTCCAACAATTGAAATTACCAAAAAATTTTCGCATATCAACGAGTCGCAGTCAGTTTGCGCAATTAGTTTTTGTGAGATTTGTAGTGATCCGAACGCTTGAATCTGCTCATAGTAGCGCTTCAGTTCGGAACCGCGCTGCTGTTACGGTCGCAGTTTCGAATCCCGTCTCGGGCATGAATGTGTGTGATGTCCGTAGCTTAGTTAGTTTTAAGTAGTTCTAAGTCTAGGGGACTGATGACCTCAAAAGTTAAGTCTCACAGTGCATATAGCCGTTTGAACCATTTTTCTCGTAGTGTTTCTAATTGTGGACCATTTTACATGCCAATGGAATGACAACACTTCCACGAATATTTTGTCTGTGTATGTACAGTGACGCCTGTTGATACATACTATGTTTGGTGCAGAAGTGATCCTGTTGTGTCATCAACCACCAGCCATTACTGTGACGTAACGAGATCTTGTGTGGCTAAATGGAAAAAGCAAGACAGCTAACAGTTGATGTGGGAACATGTCAGTTGCCACTAACTGTCTGGCCGTAGATGGAACGTTATTACAGGAGGCATTTGAGCTGTGGTAAAAATTGCTGTTTTGAAGAGCGCGTAGTGTGAAGCAGTCGCCCTCCGTTTCTGGCGGCGGCGCTGCTGTGGCAATCGCAGCTTTGGTGTCTCCCTCTTGTGGGAAAAGGGGAAAGGTTGCCTGTTCACGTGCATTTAAGGGGCGCTATGAGCTCGCCAATCCGCCATTCGAGGGTTGGATTCCCTCTCGTCTTCATCGAAGAGTTTCACTGCCTGGGCTACTCTCAGGGTGCGACTTCGACGTGGAAGATTCCCGCCGTTTCCTTGCCGTGTCGTCTGCTCGCCGTCACTACTGCTCGCCGTCCGGTCCTGCTCGCCGCCGCCGCCGCCGCCTGGTCGCCGCCTGCCGGTGCTCGCCGCCGCCGCCGCCGCCGCCACCGCCGCCGTTTGGTCGCCGCCTGCCGGTCCTCGCCGCCGCCGCCGCCGCCGCCTGCCGGGGCTCGCCGCCGCCGCCTGGTCGCCGCCTGCCGCCTGCCGGTGCTCGCCGCCGTCGCCTGCCGCCTGCCGCCTGCCGGTGCTCGCCGCCGCCGCCGCCCGCCGCCGCCGCCGCCGCCGCCGCCGCCGCCGCCTGCCGGTCCCCGCCGTCGCCGTCTGGTTGCCGCCGCCGCCCTTCCCGTGCGCCGCCACCATGTCCCAACCCACCACCACCACCACTATCATTTTCACCTCTCCCTCCGCTGCCACAACCACCATCACATGGAGCTCCTCCTCCACCCCACTTCCTGTCCTTCCTTCTCTCCCTGTCCACCCCACCCCTGCGCCACTTTCGGCTGTAACCACCCCCTACTCCTCCTCCCCTATCACTGTCGCCCCATCGACAGCTACTGACTTTCCGCCGCTCCCCGCACCACCTCCGACAGGCTCCAAGCCAGCACGGATCTCTGCTCGACGTTCCACAGTCTCAGTGACACCCACGCTCCCTCCATCTGCGTCATCCGCTGCTCAGGGTGGTCCTGCCCCCCGCTATCTCCCCCTGCAACCTGTACCCCTGCCCCCTCTCCACCCGGTCGTGCCCACGAAAACTTCAAAGCACCCGAATGTTGACCCTTCCCACGAAGTCTCCTCCAAAAAAAACCCCAACCCACGTGACCCACCCACCCCCATGGACGCGGCTCGGACCCCCTCCCCCGCCACGCCTGCCACCCACACCTTTGTCCTCTCCAATCCTGACCCTCAATTCCTTGATGCCCGCTCCCTCACCCTCGCCATCCGGAAATACTACCCCACTGCTCCCATCTCCCATCTGATTCCTCACAAGGACTCGATCCTCATAAAATCCCCCAGTGCTTCCCTCCACACCGATCTCCTCTCCCGCATCCCCCGTATCCAATTTGGCCAACGTGCAACCCTCACCACCTACCACACCCCGTCCTCTCCCCGTCAGCCTCAACCTCCCCGGCGTCCACCAACCTTCACCACTGTGATCACGAGGCTTAGCCCTGTGATCACGTAGGCTGAGGTGTTGGCGGAACTCAACTCCCGGCCCGACATTGAAATCCGCTCGGCACGTCGCATCTTCAATGATGTCGGGCCGACTTTTCTCATGCGGATATTCACCGAATCCTCCTCCTCCATTGACCGCCTCCTCACCGAGGGAGCCCTCATCTACAATCAGCGCCATAAGGTGGACCCCTCCCGTTCCCCAGTCCAATCCTACCGCTGCCAACGCTGTCTCACCTACAACGACCACATTACCTCTGCCTGCAAGAACCCCCCTACTTGTCCCCACTGCAAAGCTTCACACATCCTCAAGCATTGCCCCAACCTCACCTCTCCCCCCTCCTGCAACACTTGCAATGAACCACATCCTACCTACTCCTCGAAGTGTAAAGCGAAACCTCCACCAGTCACCCCTGAGCTCACCGTGCCTGTCCGTCCTGTTGATGACCCCATCCACCCCAACAACTCGCTCCGCCCTCCCCCTACTGCTGAGGACATCATCCGCTTCACCACCACTGTGCTCCAAAACATCCACCCCTTCCAGCACTCACACACACTTTCCCAAATCGCCCTCGCTGCCCGTTCCATCTTCCATCTTACCACCTATGCCACATACTCCCACAACCAGGCCCACTTCACCTTCACCCCCCTCACCACCCTTGTCTAACTCTCCACTCCCATGGTACAACAACCGTACCGTATCCTGTACCACAACATTCGCTCCCTGCCCACCCACAAACTCCTCTTCCTCCACACCCTACGTCAGCACCACGTGGATGCCTTCGTCCTAAATGAAACCTTCCTTCAACCCCGTATCTCCGTCTCCACGGCTCCTTACACTCTACACCGCACCGCTAACCCGTACCCTCTCGCGCGTGGCGGAGTTACTATAGGCCACCTCAAGCACCTCCCTGTCCGGCCCCAACCTCTCCTTAACAATCCTGCCGAGCATCTCACCCTCAGCCTCTTCTTCCCCACCCTTACCATCACCTGTGCCACCATTTATGTCCGCCCTCGCACCCCTATCCCGTACGATTTCCTGGCCCACATTGACCGCACCTTCTCCACCTACGTGATTGCCGCCGACCTGAATATCCACAGCCGTGATCCTGCCGACCTCCGGCGGTGGCATTAGTTTCTCACCACTCTCCAGGGAGACCTGGTTCCCCTGCCTCAGCACACCCAGCCCGAATCCAACACCACTCCTGATGTGGTCCTTGCCTCTCCAAACCTCCTTGGGCGCATCACTGCGGATGTCCTTGACCTCACTGGCAGTGACCATGCTCCTGTCCTCCTCACTATCTCTAACGGTCGCCATCCCCGCCACACTCCTCGCCCTGCCGTCCCTCCTAAACTTGTCCATGATTACTCCCATGCCAACTGGGATGCCTACCGGGATTCCATTCACACCCAGGTTGACGGCCACGACCTTACCCTCCAGTCTCCTGATGACATCTCTCGCACTGCTGCCTTCCTGCACCAGACCTTGTCTGACGCCGTCGCCACCCATATCCCCACCAAAGCCATCCACCCTCACCGCCCCGCCCTGCCTCCACAGGCCGTACTTCTCCTTCGAGAGCCCCACCGCCTCTACTGCTCTTTTCTCCACACTCGTGACCGGGATACACTTACCCGCCAACGGCAATTACAGCGACACATCCGCAACCTGCTTGTTGCAAAGAAACGCCGAGCCTGGCGCCAGACATGTACACAACTCAACACCACGCTCCCCATCAACTCTTCCAAGTATTGGTCTGCTTTCCACCGCCTTACTGGGAACCGCCCCACCCCCCAGTACCCTCTCCTCCTTAATGACCGTCCCTTTCCTGACAACCTCAGTAAGGCCAACCACTTTGCCTCCCACCTCTCTGATGTTTTTTCCATCCCAGATGATCCCCACTTTGAATATTCCCTCTTCCCTGATGTCATGGACCGTACGAATACCTCTGTTCCTCCCCTTGCTCCTAGCTTCCAGTACTTGGGCCACACCCCGCCATCTGCACTTAACACTCCCATCACTACACAGGACATCAGCCTCACACTCCGCACTAAACGCAACACTGCTCCTGGCCACGACTGCGTTACCTACCGCCACCTCAAACATTGCCCTCCCTCCTTCCTTTCCCTCCTTGCCACCCTCTACAATGTCATCCTTGCCACTGGCTTCTATCCCGACCTGTGGAAAACCTCCCATATCCTGATGTTCTCCAAACCCAATAAGCCTCCATCTGATGCCTCTTCCTATCGTCCTATCTGTCTCACGTCGGTGTTCAGCAAGCTCTTGGAATCCATCCTTTCCCGGCGTATCCATCTCCACCTCCACCAAAACCACCTCCTCCCAAACACCCAATGTGGCTTTCGACCTTCTTTCTCTGCTGATGACCAACTCCTCCGCCTCACTCATCTCCTCTCCCTCCAGCTTAACTCCCGTCGCTCCGCCATTTTTGTCTCACTTGACCTCGAAAAGGCCTACAACCGTGTCTGGCATCTCGGTCTCCTGTTTAAACTCCAAACCTACGCCCTTCCTATCAACTACATCCGTCTGGTGGCCTCCTTCATCTCCCACCGCCACTCCTATGTTACCATCCATCATGCCAACTCCCACACCTTCTACCCCTCTGCCGGTGTGCCCCAGGGCTCTGTCCTCTCCCCTCTCCTCTACCTCCTGTACACGGCAGATATGCCCCAACCCCCCCCCCCCCTCCAGTACACCTCTTGCAATATGCTGATGACACCGCATTCCTCGCCCTCGCTCCTACCCTCCAACGGTCCCAACGCCTTCTCCAGAATCACCTTGACCTTTTTGCTGCTTGGTGTAACCAATGGCTCCTGAAACTCAATGCTTCCAAGACCCAGGCAATCATTGTAGGTCGTACCACTCGCTCCTTCCGGCTTCTGGATTTCTCCCTTACTGTCTGCGCACGTCCTGTCCGCCTCACCCCCACCCTCACCTACCTTGGCCTCACCATTGACCGTCACCTCACCTGGATACCTCATCTCCGCTCCATCCAATCCAAAGCCCACAACCGCCTCCGACTCCTCAAACTCCTCTCTGGCCGGACATGAGGGTTGCACCCCTCTACCATCCTCCACACCTACAAATCCTTAATCTGTCCCATCCTCTGTTATGCCAGTCCTGCCTGGATGTCTGCTCCCCCCCCCCAAATTCTATCAGTCCCTCCAGATCCTTGAGCGTCATGCACTCCGCCTCGCCTTCCGTATCCGCCTCCCATCCCCCACGCGGATCCTCTATGATCTCATTCCTTTCCCCCATCTGCTCCTATTCCTCGAACATATCCGCATCCTCTACACCTCCCGCCGTCTTGAACCCCCTCACCCCCTGGTTGCTCCTCTCCTCTCCCATCCCCGCCCCCTGCCACGTCTTCACCGTTGTGTCCCCCCTACCCTCCATCTCTACACCCTCCATCTCCTTTCCCAAGGTGGCTTCCGTCAACTCCCCCTCCCAGATGATGCCCTCTCTCCCTCCATTTATCCTTCCTATCAACTCTGACCCTCACTCCCCCTCCTTTCCTCAGTCCTTTCCCTGGGCTCCCTCTTCCCCCCCCCTTCCGTCCTGTTTTCTCCCCGCTACACCTCTCCCTACCTCCCATCTCCCCCCCAGTCCTTTTGTATTCCCCTCCTCTGCCTCCCCCACTCCCTGTCGCGTCTGCCCTCCACCCCTCTTCTGGGTCCTCATCCTCTATCAGCTCCTTTCCCGGTTCCCCCCTTCGCTTTTACTCTCCTTTCCCCCCTTTTTTGTTTTCCCATCTTCTGTCCCGTCTCCCCCCACCTGCTCTCGACTGTGGTGTCACGTTTGCCAACTTTTTAGTGCAGTGTTCCAGTGACTATTCAGTGTTGTTTGTCTTTCTCGTGTTGCGAACAGAAACCATGCTGTCGCTCGGTGTGAATTTTATGTCTTTTGCGAACAGAATCCAGACTGTCGCCGTGTTTTTTAATTGTCTATTGTTTTCCCTGTCTGCTTCGTATGTATTTTTCTTAGCATCTTCATCCCTCTGTTGTTGTTTTAAGTTCCACGATTTCTTTTCGCCTTGTTATTCTCTAAGTCTCCGATTTTATCGCCTGTTTTTTTTATTATTTGTTCTCTTGATCTTTGTCACAAAATCTGTCGGCTGAAGAGCGGCATACTAAGCTGCTGCCAGCCCGCCCCCTTCGGGGGGAATTGAAATTCAATAAAGAAAAAAAAAACTCGCCAATCGGTCAGTCTGGTTCAGTCTCTTGTCCCCAGCTTGATTCTCTGTCTCTCGTCTGCAATTGTTAGGCAAATAGTGTCTGTCTGTCGTTCGGATCAACCTTTAAAGCCGGCAAAATGAGAGTCTTGCCACTCCGCCAGTAAGAGAACTCAGCGAGTGGTCGCCCGATCGGGCCTTAGTTCCTGCATCTGAGTGCGCGTTAGGCCGCCAGTCTGCTCGAGTTTGCTGAGGCAATGGTCATTGGCGGTTGGATCGATCGGTTGGTCGGTCGCGCACTGAGACACAAGATGACTTGATTTTGTATTAGTTACAAGTTTTTCTAATGCTGCACAAAAAAAAAGATATCAAATGGATCTAAACAGAGCCCGCCTCCACGTGGCGGGACACGGGCAACGGTGTGAGTGGGGACGGGAGCCGGTGTGGTGTTACTTTCAGTCACTGCGGACCCCGGACCCAGTCACAGCGGCTAAGTGGCAATATACGACCCACCATAAGAAATTAGACGGTGGGTCATAAAATATAAGCAGCTAGTGAAAAAAAAAAGTGTCCGTCTTGAGCGTCGGCGCATGTGAGGTCGCTACGAGAGTCCAGTGGACCGCGGCGTATAGCGAGGGGAGGTGACTTCGCGGTCGACACGAGAGCAACTGGAGTCAACCCACGACGTCAGTCTGGCAGGTGCGAGCTGCGACGCCGTGAGACGGGAGATTGGCGCGCCTTCCTGTGTCCGTTGAAGCGGCTGGCAGCAGACGGTTCAGGAGTGCGATTTGCGGTGCTGCGGCAGGTCTTCTCGAGAAATCGCAGTTTATTAGAGGTTAAGTGATTGGTGATATGTTATTTTATTTACTCTTGTTAAATTCTACTGGTTTCCTTGGTGAGGTCACCAGCTGTTTTGCTTTGGGGTCGCCCCACCATCCTTCTCCGTTTGCCCACCAGTGGGAAGGTGGGAAGGGGGTTGATTATAAATTGGGTAGTCCGTTTTTCCCTTGTGGAGTAGGGGCGGGTTAGAGCAACCTGCGCTTCGGGTTGTTCGGTAATCTGCCTATCAGTCTACCGTACGTTAGTAGCTGCCTCTGTCATATTTGTCGGATTTGGTGTGTTAACGATTTTATTGTTTGGAGTGTAACGGCCTAATACATGAAATATGTTTTGATCATTGGAAATTTTGACATTATTGCCTATGATCTTGAGAGGCGGTATCTATGTACTGTAGAGCATCTTAACTATTCCAGAATGAGATTTTCACTCCGCAGTGGAGTGTGCGCTGATATGAAACTTCCTGGCAGATTAAAACTGTGTGCCGGACCTAGACTCGAACTCGGGACCTTTGCCTTTCGCGGGAAAGTGCTCTACCAACTGAGCTACCCAAGCACGACTCACGCTCCGTCCCCACAGCTTTACTTCTGCCACTACCTCGTCTCCTACCTTCCAAACTTTACAGAAGCTCTCCTGCGAACCTTGCAGAATTAGCACTCCTGAGAGAAAGGATATTGCGGAGACATGGCTTAGCCACAGCCTGGGGCATGTTTCCAGAATGAGATTTTCACTCTGCAGCGCAGTGTGCGCTGATATGAAACATCCTGGCAGATTAAAACTGTGTGCCGGACCGAGACTCGAATTCGGGACCTTTGCCTTTCGCGGTCAAGTGCTCTACCAGAAGGTACTGTCAGAAGTGAAGTTGTGGGGACGGGGCGTGAGTCGTGCTTGGGTAGCTCAGTTGGTAGAGCACTTTCCCGCGAAAGGCAAAGGTCCCGAGTTCGAGTCTCGGTCCGGCACACGGTTTTAATCTGCCAGGAAGATACATCTTAACTATTGTTTGGCCAACCGTGTAGAATTTTATATAAGATTGCATTTCATGGGCATTTATTTAAAAGATCATATTAGTATATAAAGTTGCTACCCTTTCACCGTAAGACTTTTCTTATAAGTTAAAATCGAGTTGCGCCTTCAGTGGCAAGGTTAATACACTGCTGGCCACCGTAAATGCAACACCAAGAAAGACAAGAGGTAGCACAACAAAATTTATTTAGTAGATAACATGTTGACCAAGTATCAAATGATTACGTTTACAGACGTCTGTGACATGTGGTTCCTGCCAGAATCAGTAGCCAGAGTAGCCGCCATTGTTGGAGATCACCGCTGCCACACGTCTCGGCATTGAGTCAAAGAGACGTTGGATGTGTTCCTGGGGTACAGCAGCCCAAGCAACTTCCACACGTTGCCAAAGATCATCTGGTGTGGCAGCTGGGGATGTAATCTGGGTCACTCGTTGAGCAACCATGGACCACATGTTTCCTATCGGCGAAAGATCCAGAGAGCGAGTCGGCCAGGGAAGCAATTCAATCTGGTTATTGACGAAGAATCTTTGGACAATGCGTGCCACGTGTGGTCGCGCATTATCCTGTTGAAATATGGCTGTGGCCGAGCCCTGAAGGTAAGGAAGGACAACTGGCTCCAGCACCTCGGATATGTAGCACCGGCTATTTAAAGTACCGGCAATGCGTACTAGAGGCGTGCGAGAGTAGTATCCAATACCGCCCCATACCATAATACCCGGTGCAAGACCAGTGTGGCGGTGCATAATGCAGCTGTCCAGCATCCTCTCTCCACGGTGTCTCCACACTCGAATCCGACCATCGTGGTGCTGCAGACAGAAGCGTGCCTTGTCAGTAAAGACAACGTCATTCCATTCTGCCGTCCACATCCGTCTGTCATCACACCATTGGCGACGGAGACGTCTGTGGTTCTGCGTCAAAGGTAGACGAAGCAATGGACGTCTTGCGGACAGACCACTCTGCTGTAAACGGCGTCGAATGGTACGCGCAGACACTGGATGATGCGTTACAGACGCAATGTGCTGTGCTATGGTTCGGGATGTCACTAAGCGATCCGTCACTGCCATGCGCACAATTTGCCTATCAGCACGTGCAGTGGTGCACCGAGGTGAATGCGATCGACCAAGTCGGTCCGTCGTCCCTCCTGCATCCAACGGTCACATATCCGCATTACTGTTGTTTGGTTTCGTCCAACACGACTAGCGATTTCTCTGTATGATAATCCACACTCTCGGTAAGCCACTATCCTTCCTCTGTCGAACTCGGATACTTGATCAAAAGATGTTCGCTGTTGTCTACGAGGCATAACTGATCGTCTTGTGAAACAACCACAAGGTAAACACACGTGCCGAACGTACACTCGTCGAAATCGCCAAGCCTTAAATGGCGCTATGAGGTGGCGCCACAGGCGTGCGTGATGTGCGTCTGCGCTGAAATTCTAATCAGTTGCATATCACATCGCTGCAAACTCATGGTGTAAATTTCACTTGATTCGGATGCTTCCTTCAGGGTGTTGCATTTACGGTGGCCAGCAGTGTATTTTAATTGTTAGTGTTATGTACCATTTCCATCCCTCCTACGGGAGGTGTATAGTTTGTGTACTTGTGTAAATTGTTAAAACTCTTAGTTTAAAGTAATCTGGTGTGTTGCAGATTTGCAGTAGCGTAACCTTTCAGAGGCTGTTGTGAGCGGTCATAATTACGGCCGTGTCAAAAGGGAGCGGCAAGGTTCTCTGCCCGAAAGCTCATACAGTCAAAACTTATTTCTTTCTTGTATGAAGTCTTCATGGGTTGTCAGCCGAGTAGCATCGTCGTCTCGTAGCAACGTTTCGATGTAATGCGTCTCCATCATCTTCAGGCGAAGTGTCGGCATATCGTCGGTCGCGGGCTTATATCTCTGCTGGACCGCTCTCCGCTTCCCGCTGCCGGCCAATCACGCGCCCGCGGAATCGCCCGATGAGCCTGGATCGGCCGCTGGTGGGGAAGGGGGGGGGGGTGTTCGAGTCCCGGCGTCCGTCTCTGTCTGCTCCGTCCGCGGCCCTTGGTGGAACAGAACGTTCTTCCCTGATTTTCCTGACTGCAGGCTCCCAGGCTGTGCTGAGATGGTAGCCACTGTCGCGGTTGATTAGGTTGTCGTGTAACCGTATTTCTATGGACTCTTTGATTAATGAGTCCCAAAATCCGTTTGTACTGCATATTTTCTTTGTGTCCTCGATATCTAAGGTGTGCTTCTCGTCAGTACTACGTTCTGCCACAGCAGATTTGTTGGTCTGACCCAAGCGAACATGCCTGATGTGTTCATTGCGGCGCTGTTAGATGCAAAGCTGCGTCTGTCCTATATGTATTACATCCCACATCCGCACCCGATCTTGTACACACCTGGTGCCGTCAGACCTAGTGGATCCTTGGTTGAACCGAGAAGGTATTTGATTTTTCCTGCTTCACTTTATGTTTCTTGAGAATTCTCGCGATTTTGGACGCCGGAGAACCCGCGTATGGCAAGAACGCACAGCCCATTGATTTGTCTTCATCCGGTCTCTCTTCTCTCTTCTTGTGGTCGGTCTTAAGAGCTCTCCATATTTGTGTCTCAATGTATCCATTTTTCTTGAAGGTGTCCTTTAGGTGTTTCAATTCTCCTGGCAAACTTCCCTTATCGCAGATAGACCTGGCCCTGTGCAGTAAGGTGTTGAGTACAGCATTACGTTCCGCAGGGTGGTGACAGCTATTGGCGTTAAGATAGAGGTCGATGTGTGTTTTCTTTCTATACACTGCGTGTCCCAGCGTGCCATACATGTTTCTTGTGATCAGGATATCCAGAAAGGGTAAGCTTCTGCTCTCTTCTATCTCCATGGTAAATTTGATATTTCCAGGTATGCTGTTGAGGTGTTGATGGAACTCTAGCAGCCATGTAGCCAAACTTCAAAGGTATCGTCAACGTACCTGTAGAAGGCTTTAGTCTTGTGTTTATCAGTGTCCAATGCTTGTTTTTCGAAGTGCTCCATGTATAGATCGGTTATGCCTGGTGCTAGGGTGGCGGGGATCCCATAGCTACACCATCTATCTGTTCGTAGAACTTCCCACCACACTTGAAATAGGTGGTGGTTAGAACATGGCGAAAGAGTTTGATGATATCCTCCTCAAATTGTTCTTCGAGTAAAGCCAAGGAGTCTTCTATTGGTATTCGTGTGAATGAGGGTGTCACATCTAAGCTGACTAGTAGGTCTTCATTTTTCAGCCGCATTCCCTGTAGTACTTTGACAAACTCAGCCGAGTTTTTCACATGGTGTGGACGGTAACTCACCAAGGGTTTTAGCATCTGCGATAAATGCTTAGCAATACCAAATGTCGACGAGTTAATAGTGTTTAAAATAGGTCGTAATGGGACACTTTCTTTGTGGACCTTTGCGAGGCAATAGAGACGTGGTGGTGCCAGTACCCTCGGGTACTCCTTCCTGATGATACCCTTCTCTAGTCCAGAGTTGTTGAGCATCTCAACGGTCTTGCGGGTCACTGTTGTGATGGGGTCCTTCTTTGTTTCCTTCTGCTCTGAATAAATTGTAACTTTGATATTTAGATGCTGAATTCTGATAATAATTTTAAATCTGTTTCTTTTAAAAAAATGCTTTTAGGCACTATTAAAGTGAATAAAATTCCCATTTGCTAAAATGAATTTGGTTATGATTTCATCAGTTACTCCCTGGCAACTACTTTCATGCTTACATAGTGTGGTTAAATGTGTTACTATTCTTGATGAATCGCTAGTAAATAATTTAAATTCTTAAGAATATTCTTTGAAAATAAATCACGGTTCAGTATTGAACCAAGTAAATAATAATCAAGAGGAGATGATGTAATCTGACTACGTAAAATTTTACTCTACTATGCCTTTCGGCTATTAATGACAATGCCATTTGCAGGGAAGATATACTCGGATTGAGAAGTCATATAAGATACTTGTATTTAAAAACTTCTTAAATTATGTGTCAGTTGACGGCTGTAATACTTAATACCTCACGGTTCTTTCTCTCTGTCAGGAGGTAGTTAGTATAGATACTAAAATACAGCCTTCGCCGAAGACAACTTCATCACATTAATGCAAAATGTCATTTCTGATCGTCAGGTACAGATACTTTCACAAAAATGAAATAATTTCTAAACACTTTATCATTTGCATATTATTTAAAGGCTAGGATGTGTGTCAAATTGAAATAATCATTTATCAAATTTATGACAGTGTAACATAATGTTATCATGGGCTCAGCAAAGCATGACAGTGTTGTAATAGTAAACCACATAATCAGTCATTTTAAGAAAGAAGCAAATATTAACGGTACAAAGACAAACCTGTCGAAGTCGATAGAAAAGGATATATATAAATTGCACTCGTAGATTTGCTTTTGACAAGGGTAAAATGCTATCCAATATGATATTAACTACAAGGAGGGAAGGGTTATGTGAAGCAGACCGGACGAATCGTAACGGAATGAGAGGTCAGAATTAAGATAACTGCAAAGCACTGTTATTTATTGTCAACATTGGTATTCTGTTTCTGTATCGAAGAAGCACCGAGAGAAATATAAAACTACTTCGACGTTGGGGATGTAGGTTACACACAGAAACATCCATAAGATAACGGTCACTGATGACATAGCATGATGATACTTGACATAACTTTTCGACGTACTTAACTGACCAGAAAGTAAGTTTCTGTATTCTTTGATTAAAATGTGCTTGTTTAAGGCAAAGTATTAACCAGAATGAATACTTTCAAATTCTGAGTTTATAACGACAGGAAAATTTACGAGACATATATGATGCAACGTACTTTAAATGTACAGAAGCATTATTTTCTTGGTTTCCATTTGTTTACTATGAAACTCACTGCAACTATCTCTGTTTTAAATGAAACACCTATGTACTACGCATTCTTCACAATTATTGACAGTAGGATTATCAACGTTTGTGAGAGAACATTTGACACACCATCTCATCACTTCTGCTTTGGTCATGCGATCATCAGGACATCTTGGATGACAGATATTGTGAGTGTTTGTCTTGGTTTTGATAATTGTTGTCCACTTTAACAGCCCTCTATTCGAGGAGCATAGTGCCTTTATTGCAGTGAAGTAATAAGTTTTCCTGCATCCACATCAGTATTAGACAGTACTTTTTGAATAGTTAACTTATGAATTGTGCACAACAGAATCAGTGAAATCAAAACAAGAGTTTCAAATAGTAGTTTAGTTTTACTCTGGTATCAGTCTCATAAATTATTTCCTTCTGATTGATGTGACAAACGCGTCCAAAGAACTAATTCTTTGGTGTGCCGTACTTGGACATGAAACACAAATTTTGTCAGAAGAACTTTGTTGGTGTCTTTTCACTGACACTGCCTAAATATTTTAAGTGAAGTTACAGAGAAAAATGGCACCTTCATTATCCATTCACTTCAGCGCTGTCAACTGAGGGCTACATGCCACCTCTTGTCATAACTGTATCGAAAGGAGATTGTTATGGCATTAATTTACGGTTGCTTCGTACTCTTCCAGAAACTCAATGTTTTTCTCAAGCAATTAAAACTGCAGTGCCAGACAGCTGAGAAGGCTATCTATATAGATCTGGCATCCTAGTCCTAACAAGGTGTTAGTTCGCTCACATGTGTTGAAGTCTCATCAAGCCTACCCCAGGTCTCTAGACTTTTCTTCTAGCGAAGAAATCAGATCCAAATAAATATCCAGTTGCAGACTCGCATAGACACTAACTTTAAAACACTTTTTGATAGGTTCAAATGGTTCAAATGGCTCTGAGCACTATGGGACTCAACTGCTGAGGTCATTAGTCCCCTAGAACTTAGAACTAGTTAAACCTAACTAACCTAAGGACATCACAAACATCCATGCCCGAGGCAGGATTCGAACCTGCGACCGTAGCGGTCTTGCGGTTCCAGACTGCAGCGCCTTTAACCGCACAGCCACTTCGGCCGGCCTTTTTGATAGGATTACTTGTGATATATCCGCTCATTATATTATTCCCTTTTGGACTTGTCGCCAGACTGAAACTTGTTATAAATAACAGATCCTTAAAAGCTTTTGTTTTGATGCCGTATTAAAAGCCTAATTTTGAATCCACTAACATCTGAAAAAGACTGCTTTGCAATGTTTACAAAATATATACAGTTATCAATCTCCTCAAACCAGTGGAGAGAGATCCCTTGCGCTATTTAGAGGAAACCAATAGCTTCTGAATTTGGAAGAATGTGATATCCCATAACAAGATTCTTGCAAAGAAAAGCTGCCATCCTGCTTTTGTCAGCTGTGAAAATAGTACCTTTTTGATCAGTGTGTTGCACACATTCAGGAATTATAATAACAATGAGAATTTTGAGGATTATTACACAACAGTATGTGTCAGTTGAATTTGGTACTTCACCATTATGTGTAATGTTGAACAGCTGAGCTTTGACGAATTCATTACCGTCTTTCTCGATGAACTACGGTATTTGAAACGTTCTATTCCATTTGAAATCTGGAAATTCAGAGAGATCCTGTACACCTATATTACCATTCTCTACTTCACTCTGATCATTCATTATATTTTAATCTGCTGTACCTTTACATATGTGGGCTATGATACCGAATGAAGTTCGTTTACCTTTGATTCTGTACGAACACTCCCTTTAGAGTTTTCTATCAAACCATTCTTTTCGTGCATTCCTACTTTTGATATTATAACCTGAGCTAGGTATTAAAGGCGCATTTTCTTAACCTGACTAAAACTATTCCTAGGATCATCCATCAAAACATTATTTCCACCACATTCGACACCTTGATCTAAGAATAAGGCATCTTAGTTATCTAAAAGGAATTTTTTTCATCATCATTGTCAATGTCATTTGCATAGATAACCTACGGAATTTCGTCATCTTTAGAAAGAACTTCCTCTTTCTTTGTAAAACTTCTGAAAGTAAATTATTTAGTAGGGTTATTTCATACTGTAAAAGTACACTGATGGAGAAAAACCGTAACTCAAAAAATGCAATTAGAGTGGAGTAATGGAATTTGAGGAATGCATTTCTCTGAATAACATATTTAAGCGATTAACATTGCAAGATTACAGGTTAATGTAAACTCGAGATAAGCCATTGCGAATATGGAATGCTGGTACATTAATAACAGTTAACAACTAGCATGTTGAATACAAGTATGCAATCATGATTTCGTTGTGTTCTACACGTGCCGGATGTCAGTTTCTGGGATGGAATTCCATGCATTCAAAAATGGCCCTGAGCAATATGGGACTTAACATCTATGGTCATCAGTCCCCTAGAACTTAGAACTACTTAAACCTAACTAACCTAAGGACAGCACACAACACCCAGTCATCACGAGGCAGAGAAAATCCCTGACCCCGCCGGGAATCGAACCCGGGAACCCGGGCGTGGGACCACGAGCAGCGGACTGCATTCAGTGCACTTCGATCGGTTAATACAGTAACGGTTAATGCTGTTTGTAGATGATACTGCAGTTGTCCCATAATGTCCCATATCACAGATCTGGTGAATAAGCTGGCCAAGGAAACATGTCGACACTGTGTAGAGCATGTTGCGTTTAAACAGTGGAATGTGGACAATCGTTATCCTGTTGGCACACTGCCCCTGGAATGCTGTTCATGAATGGCAGCCCAAAATACCGAATCACCAGACGGATGTATGAATTTGCAATCACAGTGCGTGGCATTCAGACGAGAGTGCTCCTATTGACGACGGAGTTGCACCCAAGAACATACCATAAAACAGGGTTACTTTTAAGGGTAACTTCCATAATGTTTTGGGATACTTTAATATGGTGCCTAAATACGTTTAAACGTGTGCGGAGAGAGCTCGCGTGACCTTGTGTGGTGGGAGAATAGTGGTGGGTGTGGGCTGCGTTGTGATCACGTGGCTCAATGATGAGCCTGAGGGTATTCGTCGTTGGTGTTTGTAGTGTAAAGCGTGAACACGATTTCGTACTTTTGGATACCTTGTTTTCGGTAAGTTTATGGTATTATTTACGTAAACGTGTATAGATTTCTATAATTAAGGTACGTATGTTGCATTTGTGGTTTAATCAGTATTATATATGGACTTACTGTTTGTTATAGGTTACCCTTGTTCTTATTTCCATTAAAAGTACATCACAGTGATTAGTACATATAAAGAAAACTCGGTGCCTGAACTACAAAAATTATAGTGATAATACCTTTAGAAAGCCATTGAGAAAGTGTGAGAGGAGAGACTTACCCAAGGAGTTACTGCCAAGAAGTACAATAGTAATAGGTCCACCATACTTAACAGCATCCATCACAAACACGAAGGAAAGCCAGGCTGTCCCACTGTTTTGACACCTCAGAGTGCGATATCAATTTCAGATATCTTTTGACTACTAGCAGACTGGACTATCAACAATGAAGGTAGACCAGCTGAAAGACAAGTTGCTGGGCTATGACCTTATGAATGCATCTGCTGCTCTGAACAACCACAAGTAGAGACTGGCCAGAAACATCAAAACGTCAAGGGCAAATTCATTGTTTTTAATTTTTCTACCGTATAATGAATAAAATATTGATATATTTTTATCAAATAGCATCAAAATAACATTTACATTTTAGATATTTGACGTAATTTGCATTTAGTTCCTTGTCAAAATAAACCCACGCTCAGGGTAACTTTGACACTTAAAAAAAACTGAAATTGTGGAGGGTTAGTGGCGTTTGATATTGATGCATGTTAGATAGCCAAAGACGTTTTTTTGGTTGGAGTAAAAAAGAAAATACAAAAAGTAACAACCAAGAGACCAGTGAAACATGTTCGAAGTAGCCTCATTTTATGGTTACTCCACCCCATCACTGGCACTTAAGCAGAGCAGCTTTCATCAGAAAACACAACAAACCTCCATCCTGCCCACCAGTTAGCTCTCGCTTCACACCACTGAAATCGCAAATGGTGGTGATTCGGTGTCAATGTAATGCACTCCACAGGGCGCCTGGCTCGGAGCTTTTCTTGAAGTAACAGTTTTTTGTGTGCCTGTTGTGCCAACTGTTTCTAAAATTGCTGTAGCATATGCTGCACGATTTGCGTGAGCCATACACTGCACACGGCGATCTTCTGTCTCGGTAGCGCTATGTGGCCATATAGAGCCAGTAGTACTGTTCTGTATCGCCCACTCCGTCTGGCTCTGTAGGTCAGCGTCGGTAGTGACCTCATTTTGGGATCGCTATCCGAAGATGTGATTCTGTACGGTATTGATGCCTGTTAACGATCGGTCTTCCTACCAATTCTTTCTCTAATGTACTGCAAGGTGGTGAGGTATTAGTAAGATTGTTCGTTCGATACGGTGCGATATGAATGTGGAGTAGCATGTTATTTTAGAAGTACTGAGGGTGAAATGCCCTGCTTAACACGCAGGACAGGACAGATAGAATAAATTGTGGAAGGGGGCCAAAATAAGGGGCTGTCAGTTACAATGGAACATACAACTTTCTTATTTGATCGAACATTACAAAAAATGGTTCAAATGGCTCTGAGCACTATGGGACTCAACTGCTGTGGTCATAAGTCCCCTAGAACTTAGAACTACTTAAACCTAACTAACCTAAGGACATCACACACATCCATGCCCGAGGCAGGATTCGAACCTGCGACCGTAGCAGTCGCACGGTTCCGGACTGCGCGCCTAGAACCGCGAGACCACCGCGGCCGGCCAAACATTACAAGAACCCAAAAGAATTTTTTAAACACACAGCTTTAATCTTTGTGACTTAATTACCAGCCGAAAGCTAATTTAATTTAAGGACGGCTGAAGACCGATGACTTAAAACGCAAGCAAAATCAGAAAATGAAAAGGCAAGCTTTATCTTAAAACAGTTCTTTAGTTAGGCGGAAGTAAACAAGTTAAATTCAAATCCGCTGAAGGCCGAACACTTAACTCCAAAACCGTATTTTCTCTTTAAATAGCAAAATCCTTACGTGAAACAGTTATTTAATTTAATCTGAAGGCCTTAAGAATAAACATTTGAAACTCGAACCGGCTTAAAGCCGAAAATTTAAAAATTCAATAGGCTGAAGTAAAGAAGTTAAATTCAAATCGGCTGAAGGTGGAAGACATAAAAATTCAAAGATTTTTTGAAAAGCCAAAGGGCTTACGTGAAACAGTACTTTAACCTAGGATGAAGGCCTTAAGAGTAAAACAACTCTAATTGAAAACACGAAACCGGCTAGAAGCCATACAAGTACCAACAACAAGAACAAATTAAAAAAAAAAGGCAGTCCGCACAAGGGCGCTCAGATGTTCGAGGGTCGGCCTGGAATTCCAACATTAACGCTCGCTTAGGTGAAACTGGCAGTAGGGTCAACCATTCACGATCCGACGACAGTCAGCGGACCCACCGACAAGATAATTTCCAACCTCACCCGACCAGGGCACAACTGGGAGTTGAACGGAACAACGTAGAAGATATTGGCGCCCACAACCCATCATACACAGAGTTGTCGAACTACACACCATGCTGGACAGCAACAACACGATGAGGAAACCACACTGCCTGAAATTTACGGCAGCATCCGGGGCAGGTAGCCGGAACGTTGACGGCCACAAAGCAAATAACCAAATACGGTGAAACTCCACTGGAGGGTGCCTAGAATTTTGCAACTTGAAAACCACGTCGTTTCTCACGGGAATATTCCATCAGCCGACAACGCACTCCAAACGACACAATGTGAGCAGTCTTGACTTGCTGGTAGGTTAAATCAAAACTCAACTTTCGTGTCCAGGGTCGGTGAACCACGGACATGGTAGCAATGGGAGCAGCGCCACACATTCCGACACCGCGTAGAGACCGCCAGCGGGCCCCGGACAAACTAGGCCCCGCCGAGAGTTCCTCGCTGCTCCACGCCAACCGACCGACTGCTCGCACATCGGCCAGCAAGAAACTATAAGCGCCCGGTCAAAGACAGTCAAAGGTGCGAATATCGATACACACCGCTGCTGCCACCCGCGGAAGGAGAGGATAACAGCATAATCGCGATAACCAAGGGAGACTAATCACCGAATCTCAATGAAGGTTTAATCCAGTGCATAACATGAACCAGCCACGGCTCAGAGGAATTTTTAGTTTTGGATTTACTTGTGAGGTTTTATTGATTAATCACCAAGACGCATCCGAGTGGAAAGTGAGTTTAGAAGTGTTATTACGCATGCACTGCAGCCGATAATGATGATCATGGAAATCAGTAGCGATCACCACATAACATGCAATATTGCAGGGCTTCCATCTTCTCTCCGTCACCGTAAAGTCACGTTCGTTACCGAAGCGGTGGGCTGATAAACAGTTCATGATGGTTGACCCCTGAATTTGAACTGATATTATATTTACGTCACATTACATAAATCGATATTTTTTACCTTGCCGCAATCATGCAAATGTTTTCTTGTAATAAGTGTGTTATTATTGTATCTACATTGAAAAGGGGGCTACGTATAGAAAGGTGGCTACACTGAGTCACAGCGCCAGAGATTGCGCCAAAGTGTATTTTTCCGCCGCCTCCACTGGAGCAGTAGTGGTTCAGAGGTTGCTGTGGGCAATGCTTGTTGAGAGGATGTCGATAGCAGTACTAGTTGAGGGCATGTCGTGTGCAGTTGTTCTGTTGGGCGAGATAGGAGATGCTGTTCGATTGGGGATGTTGTAATGATCACAGTGTATTTTACGTCAATATAAATGAAGGTAACAAAAAATTTTTTATTTCAAATTTCCTAAATAACAATGCCTCTTGGCCACAGGTTCAGTCAACAAAGCCTGTGGCTTATGTTCATGTATTAGATTGTAATTCTGGTTTCTATATGCAATTATAGTATTTCTGTTTTTTTTAATTACTTCATTGTAAATGGTCTTTAAAATATCTAGTCGCCCGCATCTCGTGGTCGTGCGGTAGCGTTCTCGCTTCCCACGCCCGGGTTCCCGGGTTCGATTCCCGGCGGGGTCAGGGATTTTCTCTGCCTCGTGATGGCTGGGTGTTGTGTGATGCCCTTAGGTTAGTTAGGTTTAAGTAGTTCTAAGTTCTAGGGAACTGATGACCATAGATGTTAAGTCCCATAGTGCTCAGAGCCATTTGAACCATTTTTTTTTAAAATAACTAGTCGTATTGAGGAAGAACCGAGCCAGATACGTATACGTTGAGTCACACTTCCACACACAGAACTGTTACATTTGTGCTTTGTTGTTTCGTAGCTTTTATAGTTGCTTGGGACTTAATTAATCAATTGTGTGAACGAAAATTTCCTTTCATTCTTTGTTGTTATTCTATGCAGTCAGATTGCGTACTAATACTACTCAGGGCCAACCGGTTACGAGACTTCGTAACCGGACACAGCTAGAAAAATTATTTTTATTGCATTTTAAATTAAGCCCCCATGCAGTACGTGGCGCGAGACCGCTACGGTCGCAGGTTCGAATCCTGCCTCGGGCATGGATGTGTGTGATGTCCTTAGGTTAGTTAGGTTTAACTAGTTCTAAGTTCTAGGGGACTAATGACCTCAGCAGTTGAGTCCCATAGTGCTCAGAGCCATTTGAACCACTTGCAGTATGTGGTGATATTTAACAGGAAGCGTGCTTTCCCAAGGATGTTTTCGGCGGTGTCAACTTTGAGGGGGTCATAGGAGTTAGACTCTAATTAGGAGAACGATTTCCTTTGCACGGTTTAAGGATACATCCATTACGTACTTACAGACGAGTTTTCGTTGCTTTCCTACTAGTCGTTTTGTCATAATAATGGCGGATGTACATTACCGCAATTCGCCTAATGGTGACATACATTAAAAAGAAAAACAGAGTTAATGGAAGCTCTTTTGTTGTCTTTCATAGCTGTTATGTTTTATGGACATAAATTTACATACAGCTCTAATATTATGTGTTTAATTTATTTGTGTTTGCACCCTTGTACACTATCTTCTTGCGAATGCTATGTTGCCGGATCTTTGAACAGTATCTTTCCATTACATTGTTCATTGCTGTAGTTTTTACACAGGAGCTTCCCATCGAGCAGGAAAGCATCGACCTCCAATTCGATGCTGTGTTCTTCATACAGTCCCTGTAACATAATTAGCTGCCTTGTCTTAGTGAAACCATGCATCATTTACGAAGTTGTGAAAAGTCCCTAGTGATCAGTGCGCGTGCTTACTGTGAGGTGAAAAATAACAGGGCACAAGTAGTTCCGTTCCACAGCCAGTGAAGAGAACTTCTGAATGTGTAGATATTAGTGAAAGCACAATGAAACAAATTTCCTGGGAATGTAGAGAAATGTCATGATTGTATCGCCAAAGAAGAGTTGTGGCCGGCGACAGAAGTTTACGTGAGACGAGTTTACACAGGGAGACATAAGAAGAAAAATCCGCGATCTCTTTGTAGTAAACGGTTCCATTATTGGTAGCCGTATTGGGAAAGTTGAAGACTTAAGTCGAAGACTAAGCGGATATAAGTAAGATAACCTTTGGCCTGCTATTTCGAATTCTGGCTTCACACATGAGAAGTTCCACAAAACACCTGTGCTGACGGAAAATAATCGAGTATCACGAAACATACGAATTATAGCTGGAAATAATTGCGAAACAGTGAATAAAGTACCTACTACAATGATGAGTGTTAGCGTAGTACTAATCATTTCACAATGTTTGTAAGGCAAGACCAAAACATCCGTTAAGCATCAGAAAATGTATACGGTTATCACATGGTGTGGCGGGGGGGGGGGGGGGGTGTTCAAGACTGGAATCGCCAGAATGGAGGAATTCAGACACCGTACAGTTCTGGAAAACGAATTACAACGTGCCACAATGGAAACGAAGATGGTTAGACAGAATGCTGGCTTGTTATACTGGCCAAAGAGGGGTATAGATTATTATTTCGAGATGAATGCCAGACTTTGTGAAGAGAGTTTTAGAAGTACTCACAAAAAGTTATGAAACATACCTGCTAACGTTTTTAGATCAGGCTCCACATCACATGATGCTAAATCCAGTATCATGAAATCCATCTAGAGATTAGAGAAAGGGTTCAATTACTGAGTGGATGAAAAGCAATTATGTAGAGCTTACATCTGACGTCGTGTCATACGTTGAACTTACTAAAGTAGGCATACTGAAATGCACGCGACTGCACTTCAGGTCGCAAAAATACCTTTAGGAGAGTATATTGGGCCCAGTGGACAAGGAAATAAAACTTCTGCGGTTGCCTGTGACGTACTGCGAATTCAGCAGCATTGAACATATTTGAGCATATGTCAGGAATAAGGTAGCAAACGAGAACAAGAATTTTGAGATAAACTGTAGTTTACACTTATGCAGGTCCGCTCTGAAAAGTGTTCCCCTTAGCATCTGGAAGAAGTCAGTGAGTCATGTGCACAAACATGAAAACATATGCACAAAAAGCCTTAATAGAACCATTGCTCATCCAGGCAGACGACTATGACAGCAGTAAACAAACCTCAGCCAGTAGCGAGAGATTAAGGTACGTTTTATTTCGTTCACGTTCCTTCCTACAAAATGTACTCGAGCTAATGGATTTTTCATTTACTGTTTAACACTTCGTTGTTCATTTATTGAAAGCTGCTTGTATATCGAGCGTTCACTTGCAAGCTCCTATTTTATTGCCCTCTATTTGTAGCAACAACTGAACGCGGAAATGCTGTATTGGAACGTTAGTACGAAATTGCCTCACTTCGCCGGCGAGTTGGTGCTTATCGCTCAGTACAACAATGGCAGGGAGTTAGACAACTGCACTCAACGACAGCCTCGCATGGACTGTAGATACAAACGCAATTTCTTTACAGACTCTTAACTGACAAACACGTGTAGTATTGGTTAGTAATAATGTTGGATGTTAGCAAAAAAGTTCAAGCGTTACACCTGTGCTTTCTTCGCCACTGTAGGTACAACGGAAAGCCCAAACACCCTAAGTTGCGTTCGAAATTACACCAATGAAACGACTGACCATAAAATAACGAAAATCCACCTGCAAACAGAGAAAGGTTGTATCTTTAAAGTGTGGAAAGGAAATTTCTCTCCTGACTGTGGACTAACTTATATAACTCTTCAAAGCTGACAGGTGCCAAAAAATGCTCGAAAAAGCACTCTATCTCTTTAATATTACCACCTATGTCGCTTCCCGCTCCATATTTCAACTGCAATGGAATGTTGATACATTATATGAAAGTAAACACTTTCACCAATCCGGCAAGGTGCAACACATCGACGTTCGTCATGCGACGTAACCGGAATGTGAGTTCAAAGTACGGGGTCAATCATAGTGATATGAATAGCAGTGTCAGGGGCCGATACCTATAAATTCGCCGCTCTGTAGCGTCGTTGCATGACGTTCCAGAACACGAGTTCCTGTCACCGAACTGCTTTCCAAGACCCCTTCTACAATCTAAGTTTATCGCAACAGTTCTGGGATACCCTATGTATTGTGAACGAGGGTGTCCCCATAACACTCTTTTCATTTCCCATCACTAACATGGCATTTGGTATTAACAACATTATAAGTCACAAATCGCACGAATAAAATGTGTTCTCGAATTCTACAACGGATTAATGTCACCGATGTACACCCACTTTTCGAAAGGTTTCGAGACTGATTTTATTCCTGTCCTATAAGCGACGTCAGCGTAGTAGCTGGGGTGGCAGCTTTAAGTCACAACTGTAAGCAACAGATGTTTATATGACCAGTCAGTTGTGAGCCGGCTGTCGTTAAGTACTGGACGTGCGAACATAGTGTGTCAATGTCGCTGTGTCACAAATCACAATAGAGTAACACCTCTAAATGAAACGTTCAGGATATTCGCCAGAATATTTTGAAGAATGGAAAAGTGAGTACAAAGTGTGCACCACACACCTTGACTCCATAACAGAAACAATGGCGCGTGGAAGCTTGCTGCCACTTGATGGAAATAAGAAATGCGGACAATTCTCGTCTGGAAAAATCGTCACAGGTGACGAGACATAGAGTTATTGATACGAATCTACTGCAAAACGGCAAAGTGTAGAAATTCACTTGAAGGGTTAACGCTTCGAGACATTCATGGCAATGCAATCCACAAGTTGAACAACTTCCCAAAGAAGGACTATCCGGACAGTTACGCATGGGTTGTATGGAAGGTCTTTGTGTTGTAGTGAAGTGGTAATTTTGGGCGGGGCGGGGTGTAGGAACTATGGAGACAAACATATGAAGCATGAAATCAACCGCCTTAGTATCTTTCTGCTATTTATTAATCCAGTCTCCGAACTTTTTAGATTGACTAGTGAGGCCTACCGTTTTGTGGATTAGTTCGACGATCCATCTTGAAACCGTGAATTACTTACCGTTTTTCTCGATCAGTAGAAAGCTTCGTTCCTCTGGTGATGTATGGTACACAGCTGCTAGAAGAGGAATGAAATCTTGTCATACTCTGTAGAGAATATTCGGTATTCGATCACATTCAGTCGCCTTTCCTTTTTTCAGCGATTTTAATTTATTTTCTGTCCCACTTTTGCATGTGTATGTGTTTACAACTGCTGTATTACTATGAATTAGCGGATAATTAAGACTGAATACGTATTCTTGATGACATGAGACAACAAAACCCAGTTCACAGTGATTTGCACAAGATACAATGAAACTGGAGGCAATTTATGCAAAAACGTTTTGCATCTCCTCTGTTCTGAGAGTTCCGGAACCAGTACAGAAAATATGAGATCAACGTTGCTCAGGAAAAGCATACATTGCATGTTGTTTCACCATACGGCGAGATCTTCAGAGGTGGTGGTCTAGATTGCTGTACACACCGGTACCCCTAATACCCAGTAGCAGGACCCCTTGCGTTGACGCATTGCTGTATTCTTCGTGGCATACTATCGACAAGTTCATCAAGGCACTATTGTTCCACATTGTCCCACTCCTCAAGGGTGATTCGGCATAGATCCCTCAGAGTGGTTGGTGGGTCACGTCTCCCATAAACAGCTATTTTCAACCTATCCCAGCCGTGTTCCATAGGGGTCGTGTCTGGAGAACATGCTGGCCACTCTAGTCGAGCAATGTCGTTATCCTGAAGAAGTCATTCACAAAATATTCACGGTGTGAGTGCGAATTGTCGTCCACGAAGACGAATGCCTCGCCAATATGCCGCCGATATGGTTGCGCTGTCGTTCGGAGGATGGTATTCACGTATCGTGGAGCCTTCCATGACCACCAGCGGCCTACCTCGGACCCATATAATGTCACCCCAAAACATCAGGGAACCTCCACATTGTTGTATTCGTTGGACAGTGTGGCTAAGGCGTCCAGCCTGACTGGATTGCCTCCAAACACGTCTCCGATGATTCTCTGGTTGAAGGCATATGCGACACTCACCGGTGAAGAGAACGTGATACCAGCCCTGAGCGGTGCATTCGGCATGTTCTTGGTCCATCTGTACCGCGCTGCATGGTGTCGTGGTTGCAAAGATGAACCTCGTCATGGACGTCGGGAGCGAAATTGCGTGTGATGCAGCCTATTAAGTACAGTTTGAGTCTTAATAAGACGTCCTGTGGCTGCACGAAAAGCATTATTCAACTTGGTAACGTTGCTGTCAGGGTTCCTCCGAGCCATAATCCGTACATAGCGGTCATCAACTTCAGTTCAAAAAATGGTTCAAATGGCTCTGAGCACTATGGGACTTAACATCTATGGTCATCAGTCGCCTAGAACTTAGAACTACTGAAACCTAACTAACCTAAGGACATCACACAACACCCAGCCGTCACGAGGCAGAGAAAATCCGTGACCCCGCCGGGAAACGAACCCGGGCTTCTGTAGTAGCCCTTGGGCGGCATGAGTGCGGCATGTCATCGACAGTTACTGTCTCTCTGTATCTCCACCATGTCGGAAGAACATCGCTTTCGTTCACTCCAAGACGCCTGGACACTTCCACACGAGCCGTGTAGCTGCTTCCTGGAAGAATCACTGGAACCTATCGGCTGTCGGACCCCCTCCGTCTAATAGTCGCTGCTCATGCATAGCTGTTTACATCTTTGGGCGTGTTTAGTGACATCTCTGAACTGGTCTACGTCTGTGTGGTGTGGGTACTGTAAGACCTTCGGTACACACACCATCAGATTATTCGACTTGTCGCTCTAACGAAGTAGGCGAGTGTCAGCAATATGTCTCGTGGTCTTATTGGGCGTGTTTATCTTCTGCCGTTAGGTCAGACGATAGAAATGCCACGTGCACGCTTAGAGTAGCAGATTGACGGTGACCAACTTTAAACAGAACTTGATTAATTTTCACACACAGTCATTAAAATAATAACAAGCCTAAAAATAACTTAACTTGGTTCTGGATGCTATTTACAATTGACAATCTGAAGTTCTTTCGGTCTTGGCATGTTAATCTTAATCTCACATATCTCTGCTACTTGACAAAGTGTCTATTCATTTATCTTCATGGCTATGTACAGGAATATGATAATCTTAGTAGGCGCAGACTGAAACTTGACTGTAGACAGGTACAGACAAATGCAGACTGACTAATCGGAGGTCTGTACACTCGTTATAATACCTCGAGCGTTCAGGTATCACTGCGCGAGTGTGACCCGTGAGGAGAAAAGGTTCTACGCTAGCAGCAATCTCATTGGCTGCATTACATATTAATACACGGATCAGCGGAAGCAGAATTTGGTCCGTCTCTAAGACAGCGCCATCTCGTAGTGCGGAGACGGACGAGCGTTGTGCCTGCGCTTTGTGCTTAGGGGGGCGCGCTCTAGTGGGAAAGTTGTGTACGCGCTGACTACGCGGAACTATGTAAACAACAGTCTGTCTACAGGAGTTCTGAAACCGGGGTGATGCAAAACCTTTTTTGATATGTGTATAACACATAAAATATTATTTCATGTTATTTTGAGTTAAATAAGAACAATTACTTAACTTTGTACAGTCCATTTCCAAAGGATGTCACGAGTATTTAAAACTGTCTCTGATGTTGTACTCGGCGGTCTTTAGGAGAACCGCCGCGGCGTACCATGTTAACCCTTTGTCACAAAGAGTTTCAGAACAGCATTTCATACGCAAGTGCGTGTCGCTAGCTAGCATCAATATCCAACTATTTAGAATTGCATACGGCACACAATGAGTAAATGAATGCTGGTATACAGTCTGGCAACAGAAAATCAACCTACAGGCCTCGACAGTAATTATTTCATCAACATCTGTCATAAAAAATTTAAATATGTTCAGTTATCAACAACCACTGCTGACAAACTGAAATCATTTGAATCTAACACTCAAATAAAAATAGGCAACTAAGCTGACATGAAATTTAGTACCTGTTATCACATATTGTCCCCAGCTCTTGGTCTAGTGTTTAGTGTTCATGCCTCTGGAACAGTGGGTCTCCGACGGGTTGGGGATTTTCTCCCCCAGGAACCATCATTTCATCATCACTCGGGAAAATGGCGAGAATGAACAGTGTAAAGACTGGGAATGTGTACGGTTGCTGTTACCGGCATCTTTTAGTGATCCACAAACCAAACAATATCATTTTCATCACATAATAAGATGGAAAGGTGGACATTTGCATTCCTTAATTTTCGGTCAAATTACGCACAATATGTAAGTCAACTCAGTTTTTAACTTCATTAATAACCTACTAATGTCTCGTTCTCTTTTTTCTTTAAAGGAAATGCGCCTTCTGCCGTTGCTCTTTATATCCTCTTTCATGTCTCCCTCCCCCCCCCCCTCTCTCTCTTTTTTTGTTTCTCTCTCTCTCTCTCTCTCTCTATCTCTCTCATCCTCTCTCATGAACAACCTGGTACTTCTCTAAAGCATTTACTACTTTCAGAAGAGCGCGAACAGCTGCTACGGAAGTGGATTTATTTTCATTTCCTACTCGTATAAAGAATTTAGTTTCTTGGGAGCCCTGTTTTCTATTTTGCAACTGGTGCATGCGGCAGTCTGGTGGGACCCGCGCAGCTGCTTCAGCCTTCGCGGACCCTCCACACGTTTACACGGCTCCCTCGGGACCCAGCTACCGCTGGTGCTAACGCAGTCAAGTCCTGAAAGCCGCTTTATCTGCCACTAAAGCGGAGGCAAAGCCGCCCTGTGATATTTGCTGCAAAACCGCGAAACTTCCGTGAAGAAACGTTTTTGCAGGGCATATTTGCGGCTCTCTGCACGGATTAACCATTTTGTGTGACATCGCGCGGTAGCCGTATGAGTCCCGCTTTCTGCTTTGCGTTGTGTAAGATTTAGTGGTGTAAGATTCTCGTACGCCACGAGAAGTACCACTGCCGTAAGATAGTAGTATCTACCGCTTTACAACAGGAGTTTGAAACTTAAAAATAACTGTCTGTTTCTACATCTACATTGTACTCCGTAAGCCACCTTTTGGTGTGTGACGGAGGGTACTTTTGTACCTCTGAAGCTGTTTCATAGCGAATAGCGGGTGGGAAAAATAATTTTAGATAAGGCTCTGTTTTGGCTCTAATTTCTCGAATATTTCCTCTTTTCATTAAGCGAGACATATTTGGGAGGAAGTACTATGTTGTGCGATTCTTTCTGGAAAGTGCGCTCTCAAAATTTCAGTAGTAAATCTCTCCGTGTTGCATTGCGCCGCTCTCGTATCCTCTGCTAGTGGAGTTTTTTGAGTATCTCCGTAAGCTCTCACGCCGGCTAAACGATTCCATGTTCGTTGGATCTTTTCTATCTCTTCTATCAATCCTACTTAGCAGGGATACTGGATAGATGAACAATATTGAAGATCAGATCAAACTAGCGCCTTGTAAGCCACTCAACTTCGTGAATGACATACATTTCTTTAAGATTCTTCACATGAATCTCAATGTGACGTCTGCTCTTCCAATTGTTCGTCTTATGTGTCATTCCACTTAAGGTCGCTCTGTGTGGTTACTATGGTTACTACTAGATATTTTAGGGTAGACAATGTTTCCAACGATTTGTCATCGACAGTCTAGCTGTCCAGTAGTGGATATCATTTCTTATGCTGCACTATATGTTACATTTATTTATGTTCAGGGTCAACTGACAGAGCCTACACCTTTCATCAGTTCTCTGGAGATCATTCTGCAAACTGTTACTATCTTCTGGCGTTCCTACTTTGCTATAGACAACCGCATCATCTGCGAATAGTCTTAGAGCGCATCCGACGCTTTCTACTAAATCATTTGGGTAAACGGTAACGGTCATAGCACACTTCCTTGTGGTATACCGGCAATTACCTTTACATCTGTCGATTTTGTTCCGTTAAGAGTGACGTGTTGAGTTGTATCTGCAAGGGAGTTTGAAACCAGTAGCAAATCTGCTCCGATATACAATAAGCTCGTATTTTTTTCACTGAACAGCAGTGTGGGACGGTATCCAATGCCTTGCTGAAGTCAAGGCACACGACATCAACCTGAGTGCCGTTGTCTACAACACTGTGGATCTCATGGAGGAACAGAGCGAGCTGAGTTTCGTAGGATCTCTGCTTGTGGAATCCATAATGATTTTTATAGAGGAGATTTTCATTCTCCAAAAATGTCATAATTGTTCAACGTAAAACAGCTTCCATAATTCTGCAGGGTCTGAATCAGAGGCTGAGACGGTTCTGCGACCATGTGGGCTGCAGAGTCCTCGATTTGCGGCATAGGGTGGTGGGGTTTCGAATTCCGCTGGATAGGTCGGGAGTCCACTACACGCAGCAAGCGGCTACACGAGTAGCAGGGGTTGTGTGGCGTGGACTGGGCGGTTTTTTAGGTCACATGGCCTCGGGCAAGTACAGAAAGGGCAACAGCCTCAAAGGGTGTGGGGTAAAGTCAGGACATGCGGGGACAAAGCAGCAATCTGTATTGTAATTATAAACTGTCGAAGCAGCATTGGTCAATTACCGGAACTTCAAGCGCTGATAGAAAGCACCGAAGCTGAAATCTTTATAGGTACAGAAAGCTGGATGAAGCCAGAGATAAATTCTGCCGAAATTTTTAGAAAGGCACAGATGGTTGTGGGGCGGTGGGTGGAATTATTATTAATGTAGGCTGCTTCCCTACACGGTGTTTAGAAAGGATAGATCGCATGCAACCGGTGGTGGCGTGTTTGTCGCTTTTAGTAATAGTTTATCCCGTAGTGAAGTAGAAGTGGGTAGTTCCTGTGAATTATTATGGGTGGAGGTTACACCCAACAACCGAGCTAGGTTAATAGTTGGCTCCTTTTACCGACCTCCCGACTCAGCAGCATTAGTGGCAGAACAACTGAGAGAAAACTTCGAATACATTTCACATAAATTTTCTCAGCATGTTATAGTCTTAGGTGGAGATTTCAATTTACCAGATATAGACTGGGACACTCAGATGTTTAGGACGGGTGGTAGGGACAGAGCATTGAGTGACATTATACTGAGTGCACTATCCGAAAATTACCTCGAGCAATTAAAAAGAGAACCGACTCATGGAGATAACATCTTGGACCTACTGATAACAAAAAGACCCGAACTTTTCGACTCTTTAAGTGCAGAACTGGGAATCAGTGATCATAAGGCCGTTGCAGCATCCCTGAATATGGAAGTTACTAGGAATATAAAAAAAGGGAGAAAGATTTATCTGTTTAGCAAGAGTAATAGAAGGCAGATTTCAGAATACCTAACAGATGAAAACGAAATTTTCTGTTCCGACACTGACAATGTTGAGTGTTTATGAAAAAAGTTCAAGGGAATCGCAAAATGCGTTTTAGACAGGCACGTGCCGAGTAAAACTGTGAGGGACGGGGAAAACCCAACGTGGTTCAACAACAAAGTTAGGAAACTACTGCGAAAGCAAAGAGAGATTCACTCCAAGTTTAAACGCAGCCAAAACCTCTCAGGCAAACAGAGGCTAAACGAAGTCAGGGTTAGCGTAAGAGTAGGGAAGCAACCTACTCACGCTGTAGTAAATTCACATCAGTCTTTCCATTGTGTGCCAGCCAGTCCGTTGTAACTAGCTCTGACGTCATAAATGTTGCGCAATACTTTAAAAATCAAGCAAATAACCTAAAATGTTTCTAGCATGTCAGGAGTAATACTAAATTAATGTGTGTTGAATATCAGTTCGATAACTTTAGCCATTTTCGAAATTTGGACGTTTTCTGTAAAAATCATTGGCGCAACAGAAAAGAGTTAGAGACTTCAAAATTTATATTTAAATTCATCTTTCATAATAATTTAATAAAAACAGTACTTTGAATTTCACAAATTAAGATTTTAGTGGAAATCAATGATTTTCTGATTCTCGTCTCAAAACTTAAGGAAGCAAGATAGATTAAGTAGGCTAATAAAAAAGGCTAGGATGTTTAGATTTAAATAGGTTGGAGATCCGCTACCACTATGAAGATGTGAAAAGTTTCATTTGAATACATATAAAACAATAGCGATAGCGTATCTCGAAAGGGCCAGTTCAGAGCTCGTCTACTGCGTGCAGTGTAATTAAATTAATTCTCTCGCCCAAAATATTTAACTTAGCCACGTCAAAATTTTGTTATCAATACTTACCTGCGTGCTGAATGCACATTTAAATTAAGAGCTTCATCGGCCATCAGCAAGAGAAGCTATGATTTATTCAATATCTTAATGTGGTACATTACTAGTCCAGCAGCTAGTCGGGAGAGCCGATTTGATCAGGCGTTCCCTTAGCCGTCCGTACCGCGGCTTTATATATAAGAACGCTGCGCGAGGAAGCAAGGCCCCAGTTCTCTCCAGATGCTGAATAACACGCCATCTGTGTCGGGAGTCGCGTCGCGTCAGTATCATTGCTACAAACAGCCTCGGATGCCGTATTCAGTTACTCGAGATGCGCGTAACAAGGAAATCATTTTCAAGTGAAGTGTTAATTCTGGGATGATTTTCATTATCTAGCTTCAGTTTGCGTATTGTCGTATTTTCACGTGCCGTCGCGGGACAGACATTCTACCAATAATTTAGCGTGGCGTTTGATGAAACTAATCATCAAATTATGGCGAACATTCAATTTAACATTTAATTCGGACATTTATAGTTGCATCAGCGCATTAGACTCTGAACTGCTCTGTTAGTTAGGTTGTATGGATACTTGTGTTTTTCCATCTGTGACTTTCAGAATGTACTCAACTATTTTAGAAAATCGTTTTTGATTATAAATCCCGGACAATCTCCAATTTTCTCAGAGCTATAAGCTGCAGCTATAATTGTATTCTCAGATGAAGTGGGCACTAGGAATTCTAATTACAGGCTTCACGTTTTGTTAAATCACTTTCTGGTTGCTAAAGTGTAATTAGAGAGCCAGTGTTGAGAACGGCGAAAGACAGCATAAATAACATTTTAAATAATAGGAACTGGTTTCTACATTCAAACAAACTTTTATACAGCCACCCTATTTTCCCCAAACACGCCGCCCCACATATGGTGCATCGGCCGGGAAACAAACTGAGTGAAAGTGAAAGTGATTTTTAACTATTCGGATTCTCGAGTGAAATGCGACACGCAACTGAGTAATAGAACAGGGAATGCGTTACGTGTGTATGTGGACGACGCAAGTGGATTAACAACGCCTCTGGATTGACGGAGCTGGCACTGAGCCTAGCGGCACTGCCGGCATCGAGAGAAGCCAGTTTCACCTCACCGCAGTCGTCCGCTGGAGCAGCCTGAACCGCGCCTGCAATTGCGGGCCACACAAACACACAACAGCCGTTGGAGTGCCGTCTGCTGTTGAACGTGCCACGTCGCATCAGTAATCCCGGTACGCCGCGCAGACAACGTCGTGCAGAAGGAACTAAGTTAATTGAAAATCTGTTAAAAATTTTACTAACCTGCCCTAAAAGACTGTTGGCGATGGAACCGCCAAAAGAAACCGAGGTTAAACTCAAATTAGAACCTATGTCTGTTGAGGGAACTGTAAATTCAGAGAACGATTCAAGTGTAAACATGTATGAAAGTAGTAATGTTAAAGTGAAATATGAAGTATTGTCTCCTGACAGTAATGTAAAAAGGGGCAATGATTCAATAATAGAGACCCCTGTAGTAAAGCAGAAATTAGAAATTGTAAATTTATTGAATGACAGTTTCTCTGATGAATTAAAAATGAAACAGTCATCAGAGATGGTAGAGTTTAAGAAGGAGCAGTTAGATATGACTAATCAATCAGAAGTTTCATTTAGTTTTGATGATTCTGGTGTTGGAGCTAGTTTTTCGTCACCTGAGTGTGATAAAAAGCCAGCTAGTGAGCAACCCAAAGATGCTGGGGCTGTTGATTTAAATGTTATATTACAAGCAACAGCTGCCAGTAATGCAAAAATGTCAGCCAGTAATGCAAAAATGACAGCTGAATTAAAGTCTGAAATTGTGGCCAGCCAAACCAATTTTAATAAACGGTTTGAAGCAATGGACAATAAATTAGAATCCAATAAAGCTGAATTAGAAAATTCCTTCAAGGCTAGTTGCAATAAGTTGAAAGAGGATCTAGACAGTTTGAATTATAAAATTGATTACAACCATGAGGATATTAAGAAAAAGGTTGCTCAACAGTTTTCTGAAATGTATAAAACAGTAAAATCCGAAGTTGCTGAGGTTCGCAGAGACTTCCAAATGGAAGATGCGAAGCTGGAGCACAAGTTAACAGAAAAGATAGAGGCGGAATCTGAACTGTGCTCAGATAAGTTTAAAGATGTTAATGTAAACATATGTCAGGCAGAAGTAGATGCAATCAAAACTGATCCTACTCATATTGTGCAAAGAGTAAATAATGTTGGAATGAGAGTAGAAAATATCAGTACTAACATTGCTAACATTGAGAGTAAAGTAGCTTCAGTAACTTCTGGTAATGGTAGTATACAACAGGTTGTAGCTGTAAACGCCGCTTTTATCGGGTGTCGGCAGTTCTTGCGGTTCGATCCAGATAAAAATATCCACCCGCTAGATTTCTGGAACGATTTTGAAGATGTGATTCCACCAACTTGGTCTGAACGAGAGAAAATCTCATTTATTAGAAGCCATTTAGCAGGTGACGCCATGCGTTGGTCAGCTGATGTTATGTTGAAGTGTAAAACATTAGCGGAGTTTAAAACAGCTTTCATTAATGAGTATTGGTCTAGTAATAAGCAAAATGAAGTGTTGAGAGAATTTTGGAGTGGAAAACGCTTCAATGCAGGCAAGGAATCAATTAAAGAATTTGCTAGGTCATGGATCTCACGTTTGTCACATTTGGCCGAAAAGCTAAAACCAGAAATGATTATACTAGGTCTTGAAGCCAAACTGCCATGGTATTGGCAAACTAGAATTATATCTGCCCCTAGAGACAATCTGGATCGTTTCATTGAGTATCTGGAACGTGTAGAACGTGTTGCTACCAATGAGGAGCAAGCACGTAATAACAGAAATGCTAATAACAATAGTAGTAATTTTAAGAACGAGCAAAATGGCAATGTAAACATCAGAACAGTAGGTGTTCGCCATCCTAAGAGAGGTAGGAATTGGAGAAATGATTATCAGAAGCAACATTGGCATCCAAATGATAATAATTTTGGTCCAAACAAAATTATGCAGGTAAGCAACAGTACGGAAGGCAATGCTGTGCCAGTTAATTCTAATGGAAATAAAGCAAACAGTAGTAGGCTGAGGCAGGAAAACTAGTTCCCGTCTATGAGGACACTGGCGCTCACCAGGCGGTTACTTTTCCTAAGCCAGTAATTAAAATAATTTGTAAGACAGATCAGAATACTCAAACTGAACATGTGGATGAAGTGTCGGTAGCATCTAAGGATCCAACAGAAATATTAGATCACTCACAGTATTTGATAGATACCGTGTTAGAGACGCTTTCTAAGTGGGAAGAGAAAGAGAAGGCGCAGCAGTGTAACAGTAGGGAAGAGCTACAAAATACTGAATTGTCAGGTGAAGAAGCAGAAGAAATTCATGCTTATATTTTCGATGAGGATGATGTGCTCTTATCTAAAGTGCCTGTGCAGGATGTTGATAATGTACTAATAGATTTAGGACAGGAGATATATGAGAATGTAGAGCGTAGCCTGTTGGGGGTCGATGAACCCAGTAGCTGTGACCAGTTGTCACTTGAGAAGGAAACCGACGATAATGGTGAAAGTGGTTTAGCTGTAACTAGTGTTATTCCCGGTCTGGAGGCGCAGAATCGCTCAGACTACAGTAATTTGGGTTATGTTCAGCAAACTAAATGTAATGAAGTCGTGCGGAGTTTCGATTTGAAATTAATAGACCGACTGGAAAAGGCAGCTGAAAATATAATTCAGGAAACCCCTACACACTGTGACCTAAATGTAATGAAGACAGATGTCGATCACTTTAGTTGGAGACAAATCCAAAAGGAACTAGTAGATGCATTTGAGGAACCACCTGTACAACCTAGAATAAGCCACCCTATAATAATAGTGAATATGTTGGGTATCAATGTACGTTGTCTCTTAGACAGTGGAAGTGAGGTGAGTGCAATATCTCAGTCCTTCTTTGATGCATTACCTGGTAAAGACAAGCTTACAGTAATGAGGGTATCAGGACTAAGAATAATTGGTGCTACTGGCAAGGTGTCAAAAACGGTAAAGCAAGAAGCTTTACTGCCCTTTAACATTAATGGTAATTTAATTGATCATCCATGTTAAATTGTAAACAATCTCAGTATTGCGGTTTTAATTGGCATAGATTTCTTGTCAAAATATCAGAGTGTTGTTGACTTTGAAAGAAGCCAGTTAAAAATGGTCTTGCCAATAACCGGAGTAATTATAGTACCTTTTAGTGATAACCATGTAGTAACTAATGATGACACTTGGGAGCTGCCTATACGAGATCTGAAAAATAGGAGATATTGGGACGAGGTGTTAATCTTAGTACAAGTAAGCTAAACACAGAAGAAGAAGAAGCAATTCTTTTGGACACAATAGAAGTTAAATTGCAGGAAATCGATAAAAGTTCAGCTAATCAGAAGGAAGAACTGAGACAGGTTCTAAAAAGGCATCATAAGGTATTTTCAGACCGACGTGGCGTGGTCAAAGGTAGTGAATGAATGCTGTAGGGAGGAGGTTGTTCTGTAACCTCTACACAGTGTGGCAGCTGTGCAGTCCCAGCTGTGTGAGATCTTCTTTCCCTTTCAGGTCTCACTCATTCTTCATCTTTCCTGTCCCCAAGAATTTCGATCCCTTCTTTCCAACACAAAATTTTCCGTTATTACTATCAAGCCACCATTAAGCTAATGATTGCTGTAGGGAGGAGGTTGTTCTGTAACCTCTACACCGTGTGGCAGCTGTGCAGTCCCAGCTGTGTAAGATCTTCTTTCCCGTTTCAGGTCTCACTCATTCTTCATCTTTCCTGTCCCCCAAAATTTCGACCTCTTCTTTCCAACAAATTAAATTTTCCGGTATGACTATCAAGCCAACTAATGAATTCTGTAGGGACGAGGTTGTTCTATAACCTCCACACAGTGTGGCAGCTGTGCAGTCCCAGCTGTGTGAGATCTTCTTTCCTTTTCAGGTCTCACTCATTCTTCATCTTTTCTATCCACCTAAAAATTTCGACCTCTTCTTTCCACCACATTAAATTTTCCGTTATGATTACCAAGCCAATATTAAGCTAATGAATGCTGTAGGGAGGAGGTTGTTCTGTAACCTCTACACAGTGTGGCAGCTGTGCAGTCCCAGCTGTGTGAGATCTTCTTTCACTTTTCAGATTTCACTCACTCTTCATCTTTTCTATCCACAAAAATTTCGGCTCTTACTCTCAAATATGAAAATTTTCCGTCATGGCTATCACGCCATGAGTTCTGTAACCATTCTATCCACCGATTAGTGAAGAAAAATACCTGTGACATACCCAACAGTGACATAAACAATAGATAAGTATGACGTAATTAAGATAAAAATGTATTTGAGTAACAAATATGTATAGAACCCTGCTAATATAGTAAGTACAAAGTGTTGTTTTATTGGAAATGATCCACCAACAGTAATTTAAAAAGATATACAAATTCGTGTACAAGCAGGATCTGAAGTGGTAGTGAAACCTATTGTATGCTGTAGAGCTAACTAATTAATAGTAAAAGAGATTGCTTAGTGTTATGGAAAATTATGCAGATAAGTTGTAAGAATAAACTCACCTTTTGTAGCAAGGAATAGCAGTGTAATAGAATTGAGCAGTGTTTGTGGTTGAGACGTGAAGGACACGTCCCTGAAGTATTTATAAGATTGGAGCTGGCCATTATTTTGGTGTAGTGTGTGACAGGACACACCTACACGTATTGAGGTTATGAGTTGGAGGCGTGAATGCGACCATAGGTACCCTTATGTTAGATGAGACAGAGCAGCTTATGGTGTCGTATATGTTTAAGGAATTTAGCATTACACCCGTCCATAATTACTTGATGCACTTTAGTGGTAGGTCGAGAGAGACTACCTGTGGTTTCAGCGTCCGATAGAGTGGAAGTGGATTGCCACGTGAGCTAGCTGATCAGCTGCAATACACTAAAGATATGAAATAAATGTGCTATCCTATGCTTTAAATGTTAATGGAGTGAGTGTTAATTAAGTTCATACACTAGCAAAGTAAATAAGTAGCATAGTGACAGACGTGAAACATTATTTTTAGTTCAGCATAAATACACTTCAATGAAGTAAGTACATAATTGCAGATGTGGAACTGACACGGCAGCAGAGGACCAATAAGTGGATTTAGTAATCAACTAAACGCAGTGTGTTTTGAACACTCAGAACTGTACTATTACCAAAAGTTACTCACATGTACAAAGAAACTGAGAAGACAACTACTAATCAAATATACTCATACTATCTCTAAGAATAAGGTAATCAAAGATGAGTTAGTTAAGTAAATGAAATACAAATGTATCAGGAATGTACCGAGCATTGGTTCAGTGTTCCGGCCAAGAAATAATAAATTGAAATTAAATAGGATTCATGATTATATGCCTTGAGCATAGATTTTCTCTAGTACGTGACTAACGGCGTTTTGAGCCATTTGTTTACCGATTTTATGACAGTTAAGTAACCACGAGAGCAAAACTAAAAAGGTTCTGTTAACCATGTTCCAGCAAAATATTGAAGGATAAAATGTATATATCCCCATTTCATTGTGACCCACCCTTAGATATTAAGTGAACAGAGTCTGAGGCACTATTTTTGTTTGTTCTACAGGACAAACCAGATAGTGGCAGCCTGGTAGCTGCGTGAAAGCGTGGAGTGACTTGGACACAACTCACAGTGACCCCTCCCCTTTCCCCATGTTATATAGAGTGAACGTGAAGGACGCACACCATAGCAACTTCCCCTCCTCTACCCTTGTGAATGGAAGTGTAGAACACCAGCCAGAGCGGCTACAACCACGTGTGTAAAAATTAATTGTGAAATTTTCTTTCAGGTTTAGAAAAGACTGCTAAGATATAATCATCTGTTTATGTATCATGTTATTTTCTTTGAATTTGTGTATGTAAAAATGTATTTAATGGAGTTAAGATTTTCATAATTTTGCATATTTTATGTGTTTGTTTGTCTAAGGCAATGTGTATGCCAAAATATTTCATTGACTTTGCTTAAAATTTAAGAGGCAGTGAACATGCCCGCCATTTAAAAAATTAATGTAGGTAATCAGTTTTCTTTTAATGTTTCTACATGTTTACATTTCAATTTTGATTTTTCATAGGAAGTTACACTGTACTCTTGCTTCCCTTTTTGTAATTAATTTTTTTTATTCATTAACATTCAAAAACAAAAAATTTAAGTAGAGGGTGATGAAGGGAAGCAGCCTACTCACGCTGTAGTAAATTCACATCAGTCTTTCCATTGTGTGCAGCCAGTCCGTTGTAACTAGCTCTGACATCATAAATGTTGCGCAATACTTTAAAAATCAAGCAAATAACCTAAAACGTTTCTAGCATGTCAGGAGTAATACTACATTAATGTGTGTTGAATATCAGTTCGATAACTTTAGCCATTTTTGAAATTAGGACTTTTTCTGTAAAAATCATTGGCGCAACAGAAAAGAGTTAGAGACTTCAAAATTTATATTTAAATTCATCTTTCATAATAATTTAATAAAAACAGTACTTTGAATTTCATAAATTAAGATTTTAGTGGAAATTCATGATTTTCTGATTTTCGTCTCAAAACTTAAGGAAGCAAGATAGATTAAGTAGGCTAATAAATAAGGCTAGAATGTTTAGATTTAAATAGGTTGGAGATCCGCTATAACTATGAAGATGTGAAAAGTTTCATTTGAATACATATAAAACAATAGCGATAGCGTATCTCGAAAGGGCCAGTTCAGAGCTCGTCTACTGCGTGCAGTGTAATTAAATTAATTCTCTCGCCCAAAATATTTAACTTAGCCACGTAAAAATTTTATTATCAATACTTACCTGCATGCTGAATGCAGATTTAAATTAAGAGCTTCATCGGCCATCAGCAAGAGAAGCTATGATTTATTCAATATCTTAATGTGGTACATTACTAGCCCAGCGGCTAGTCGGGAGAGCCGATTTGATCAGGCGTTCCCTTAGCCGTCCGTACCGCGGCTTTATATATAAGAACGCTGCGCGAGGAAGCAAGGCCCCAGTTCTCTCCAGACGCTGAATAACACGCCATCTGTGTCGGGAGTCGCGTCGCGTCAGTATCATTGCTACAAACAGCCTCGGATGCCGTATTCAGTTACTCGAGATGCGTGTAACAAGGAAATCATTTTCAAGTGAAGTGTTAATTCTGGGATGATTTTCATTATCTAGCTTCAGTTTGTGTATTGTCGTATTTTCACGTGCCGTCGCGGGACAGACATTCTACCAATAATGTAGCGTGGCGTTTGATGAAACTAATCATCAAATTATGGCGAGCATTCAATTTAACATTTAATTCGGACATTTATAGTGGCATCAGCGCATTAGACTCTGAACTGCTCTGTTAGTTAGGTTGTATGGATACTTGTGTTTTTCCATCTGTGACTTTCAGAATGTACTCAACTATTTTAGAAAATCGTTTTTGATTATAAATCCCGGACAATCTCCAATTTTCTCAGAGCTATAAGCTGCAGCTATAATTGTATTCTCAGATGAAGTGGGCACTAGGAATTCTAATTACAGGCTTCACGTTTTGTTAAATCACTTTCTGGTTGCTAAAGTGTAATTAGAGAGCCAGTGTTGAGAACGGCGAAAGACAGCATAAATAACATTTTAAATAATAGGAACTGGTTTCTACATTCAAACAAACTTTTATACAGCAACCCTATTTTCCCCAAACACGCCGCCCCACATAAGGAGGGCTATGCGTGTAGCGTTCAGTGAATTCGAAACTAAAGTTCTATGTACCGACTTGGCAGAAAATCCTAGGAAGTTCTGGTCTTACGTTAAATCAGTAAGTGGCTCGAAACAGCATATCCAGACACTCCGGGATGATGATGGCATTGAAGCAGAGGATGACACACGTAAAGCTGAAATACACCTTTTTCCAAAGCTGTTCCACAGAGGAAGACCGCACTTCAGTTCCTTCTCTAAATACTCGCGCAAACGAAAAAATGGCTGACATCGAAATAAGTGTCCAAGGAATAGAAAAACAACTGGAATCACTCAACAGAGGGAAGTCCACTGGACCTTACGGGATACCAATTCGATTCTACACAGAGTACGCGAAAGAACTTGCCCCCCTTCTAACAGCCGTGTACAGCAAGTCTCTAGAGGACGGAAGGTTCCAAATGATTGGAAAAGAGCACAGGTAGTCCCAGTCTTCAAGAAGGGTCGTCGAGCAGATGCGCAAAACTATAGACCTATATCTCTAACGTCGCTCTGTTGTAGAATTTTGGAACACGTTTTGTGCTCGAGTATCGTGTCGTTTTTGGAAACCCAGAATCTACTCTGTAGGAATCAACATGGATTTCGGAAACAGCGATCGTGTGAGACCCAACTCGCTTTATTTGTTCTTGAGACCCAGAAAATATTAGATACAGGCTCCCAGGTAGACGTTATTTTCCTTGACTTCCGGGAGGCGTTCAATACAGTTCCACACTGTCGCCTGATAAACAAAGTAGAGCCTACGGAATATCAGACCAGCTGTGTGGCTGGATTGAAGAGATTTTAGCAAACGGAACACAGCATGTTGTTATCAATGGAGAGACGACAATAGACGTTAAAGTAACCTCTGGCGTGCCACAGGGGAGTGTTATGGGACCATTGCTTTTTACAATGTATGTAAATGACCTAGTAGTTAGTGTCGGAAGTTCCATGCGGTTTTTCGCGGATGATGCAGTAGTATACAGAGAAGTTGCAGCATTAGAAAATTGTAGCGAAATGCGGGAAGATCTGCAGCGGATATGCACTTGGTGCAGGGAGTGGCAACTGGCCCTTAACATAGACAAATGTAATGTATTGCGAATACATAGAAAGAAGGATCCTTTATTGTATGATTATATGATAGCGGAACAAACACTGGTAGCAGTTACTTCTGTAAAATATCTGGGAGTATGTGTGCGGAACGATTTGAAGTGTAAAGATCATATAAAATTAATTGTTGGTAAGGCAGGTACCAGGTTGACATTCATTGGGAGAGTCCTTAGAAAATGTAGTCCATCAACAAAGGAGGTGACTTACAAAACACTCGTTCGACCTATACTTGAGTATTGCTCATCATTGTGGGATCCATACCAGATCGGGTTGATGGAGGAGATAGAGAAGATCCAAAGAAGAGTGGCGCGTTTCGTCACAGGGTTATTTGGTAACCGTGATAGTGTTACGGAGATGTTTAGCAAACTCAAGTGGCAGACTGCAAGAGAGGCACCCTGCATCACGGTGTAGCTTGCTCGCCAGGTTTCATGAGGGTGCGTTTCTGGAAGAGGTATCGAATATATTGCTTCCCCCTACTTGTAACTCCCAAGGAGATCACGAACGTAAAATTAGAGACATTCGAGAGCGCACAGAGGCTTTCAGACAATCGTCCTTCCCGCGAACCATACTTGACTGGAACAGAAAAGGGAGGTAATGACAGTGGCACATAAAGTGTCCTCCGCCACTTACCGTTGGGTGGGTTGCGGAGTATAAATGTAGATGTAGATGTAGATGTAAATCTTGAAAATATAAAATTCTTTTTTATTCTCTATTTCTAATTTTTTTTTTCTCAACTCGAACTTTTTTCAAAAATCTCATCTATATTCTTATCTGTTTTACCTTTAATCGGAAATACCTCTCAAATTATCAAAATTAAACAATAACAGTTAATTAACACTTACATCCTTCATTAATATTTTAAACTCCTTTTATATTACATGAATCCATTTTGGATGCATTTATATACAATCTATTCAGAAACATTTGGAAATTCGTCTCCAAATTTTTTTAAGAAATTTACTCATTTTACATTTAAATACTTTACAAAGTTCTTCAGTCATCTGTCGTTCATTTGTAGTTGTTAATCTCTTTGGATGATATGTGTTAGTAAACTTTTTACTTTTGAGACAGTGAATATGATTACGATTCTGTATTTATATAGAAAAAAATTAATTAAACTGTTTAACGAAAAACTATTACCTTTACATAAACTGGAAGAGTTTAACACAATCTTTTAATCTGACAGTTAGAAACATACTGAGTCTGTAAACAATGTCTGTTCACTACAATGTTTACTCTATGGGATAATTTATTTTGCAATTTTTCTATCTTTAAAACGAATAAAATGAGTAGTTGCTTTAAAAATAACATTTAATTCTGTTTAAAAATTTATAATTACATTAACTATTTTTGAGTCTACTAATGATTGAATGTATTTAATTTATGACTGAAATCTTCTAAGTTTGGCAGAGCTGTGAAAAGCCTCTCTCGCTCTTCAATTTTTGGTTTTAATAATTGAAAATCTTTTATTTTTTTTAAATCGTTATTAAGTTTATCATATAACTTATAAACGTCTATTTATTCACTTTAAATTAACATAAAACTTATTATTCATACATACTACTTCTAAAACAAGTAGATACAAATGTCCTCAAATTACTTCATCAAAACTCTGTACTCTTATCATATTATAATAAAATTTTTTTCCAAATTAGATTCTTGTTGCTGTGGTATATTTCCTCCAAATGAATCATAAACCGTTTTTTTAATGTAGTAACATATGCAGTGATTTCCAACATGATCAGAGGTGTCTAATTTTACTATTTCCCATTGAAATTTTTTTCATTTAGCGTGTATTCCATCAATCATAAAATTGACACCATCCCAGCCATATGGCAGTTTCCAAAACCAGAGCAAGTACTTCTTAATCAAACAGGACCTTAGTTGGCTCACAAGGGCTTAATGCGCCCAGCTTGCTAACAGAGCTCAACCGACGAGATGGTCACCCATCCAAGTGGTAGTCCAGCCAAACAGCACTTAACTTGGGTGATTTGTCGGAAACTGCTGCTACCACTGTGTCAAGGCCATTGGCTTCAAATTCAAGTCCCATATCTAATTTTATTTTGCAATACATTATTCCAATAATTGCTTTTGAAAGTATTTTTTCTACTAATCAATCATTAGAAGCATGCATTCCTTCTTTTGCAAATAACTGGGGTTCTTTATCAGCTTCACGTTTTGTATCTAAATCTTAATTATCTCTACAGGTAATATCATGTTTTTACTACCTTCATCTAACGGATTAATTCCTTTGTCATCCCTCACTAAGCTCTCATCTGATTTGGTCCCTGAACTGCTAATTGTTAACTTGGGACATGCATTTAAACTAGTAATTAAGGTATTAACTAATTATGTTCTATAATTTTCACTTTTCCAAACAATGTGGGAAATCATTTAAAAATATAACTAAATGAGGAATACACTGACATCATTAAAAACAAAATCACAAAATTATTAGTTACCATTCCAATTATTCCAATTTTTTCTATGTTAATTTTTGTTTCAGGTAGTTCCCTTCCACGAATTACTCCCAATCTATTAATTAACTGACAAATACCATTCGTTGAAACATATTATACTGGGATTACCTAATTTGCTTAACTCAACCTTCACCAACCATTTGAAATTAACCATTAGGATATCTTTCTGAAAAACTAGGAAAATAGGCTTTAAGAATTGTTTTCATCAGATAGTAAAGTTTACTTTCTTCACTTTATTTAATTTTATTTGGATTATTTCCTTTATATACAGCATTTTCGTTTAATACAGTACTAGCATAATTTTGTAAATCAAGAGAATGAAACTCTGTACCAAAAATATCTATAGGTTATTGTATATTATATCTTCAGATACGTTAATCCATCTACTTCACATTCTTTATCAATCATTTACCTTTGAACTGCTGCTAATTTTCCAATACATTGAATAGTACCAAATGCTCTTAATCCTAACAGAATAGATTCACTATGATAGGTAAACTCCATCATTATTTAACACATATTTATTTTTTTAACAAGTTTACATTTTTAATTTCTGGTGAATCATTAATACATTATAAATATTGTTGAATGTAGCGAACCATTTACTTTTTGACATCTTTGTTTTCTTCTACCACTAACAAAACATTATCACCTATCCTGTGATTTTTGGTTAACTTGCTTGATTGTGTTAATAACTGGTTGAACACGTTTTTTAAATTTTCAGTATTATATTTGGTTGTTAGTTCCACATTTAAAACCCTTCTTTTAAATGTTCCTTTTTTTCTTCTACTTTGCTTGCTTTTTTAAAAAACCTCTGGATCGTATTTTGAAACATTTGTTCAGGATACAAATACAATATTTTACATTCAACATTTATGTTTAATATTTATACCCAATATTTATGTTCAACATATATGTTCAATGTTTATGGGAGACATTTACATTCCATGCTCATGTTCAATGTTTAATTTGTTCTTATTATTTTCTCTGTATTTACCATTATTAAATTTTCTTGTCAAATCTGTTGTTATAAAACCAAAATCATCTATATGCAAAACTTTTAATATATATTTCTTTTAATTCGTCAAACTTAAAATTAGCATCAACGAACTCCTCAGAGATGCACTTTAAATTTGTGTCATTTTCTCAAAACATATTGTAGAAAGTCTGATTATCTGAAAATATTTTGTTATTACTGAATATGTTTGACTTAAATGAAAGTGAAATTACAATGAAATGAACACCCTTAGCTCCTTACAGTCGCTGACATACATTAACAGGGACACATCAAAATGTGTGTCCCAACAGGGACTCGAACCCAGGATCTCCTGCTTACATGGCAGACGCGCTATCCATCTGAGCCACCGATGACACAGCGGATAGCGCGACTGCAGGGATTTATCTTTGGCATGCCTCCTGCAAAACCCACATTCTCAACATATTGTCCCACACTACATTTGTAGTCCACCCGCCCATTATACTCATTACTCGCGGCGTGTTGCCGATTCCCGTAAGAGTTCGGGCACTGTTTGTGCATTCGCACAGAAGAAGAAAATGGTCAAGTGGCCAGTGAGCCTTAAGTAAGATGATATCTGTTCTTTCGGACATGTCCGAAAGAACAAACACCATCGGTGACCATGCAGCTAGTTAGAATCAAATTACAATGAAATGAACACCCTTAGCTGCTTACAGGCATTGACATACGTCAACGGGAACACATGAAAATGGGTGCGTTATCTGTTCTTTCGGACATGTCCGAAAGAACAAACACCATCGGTGACCATGCAGCTAGTTAGAATGAAATTACAATGAAATGAACACCCTTAGCTGCTTACAGGCATTGACATACGTCAACGGGAACACATGAAAATGTGTGCGTTATCTGTTCTTTTGGACATGTCCGAAAGAACAAACACCATCGGTGACCATGCAGCTAGTTAGAATGAAATTACAATGAAATGAACACCCTTAGCTGCTTACAGGCATTGACATACGTCAACGGGAACAGATGAAAATGTGTGCCCCGACCGGGACTCGAACCCGGGATCTCCTGCTTAAATGGCAGATGCAAGTCTGAAAATTATCTAACAAAAACCAATTAGAAATGATTATATATCTTCTCTCATTTATGTGCTAAAGTTTGGTCAGAGGCAGCGACCTACCTTAATGGTGTCACCTCACGTTTGATGCCTATGGGCACCTAGCTGTGACTCCTCCCTTAATGCTGTCTGCACATGTCTGCCTCCTCCGGGCATCTACCTGCAACTCCGTGTTTATTTTTACTGCATGTGCCTGGCTCTCTTAACCATCAAAGATCCTCCTACTCAAAGATTGTATACACGTTCCACCTTGCGGTTGGCAACTACCGACAATTTTCTGGAGCTACCCTGATCAGAAATCTGTACCTACCTTTCAATTTTTATATATTAAACAGTTTGATCTTTGAAAACTTAATTCCTTTCTGTATAAAGAAAAACAAAGCAAAGCAAACATTCACAAAAGCACTGAAAATCTAGGAAGTGAATTAACAATTACAGTAACAGTTGTGTGGAAGTTTTCACCAAATTATCAGAAGTGAAAAACTTAAATAATTGATCATTTGGAAAGCCGAAATTTTACCAACTAGATTAGATGAAATAGTTTTGTTACTTTTAAATGATTAATTTAAAACTACTCCTTACACGAAAATCTTTTCAGAAGATGATGAAAAATTAGAGAAAATTGTAGGATTACATCTCAATTATTGAGGTAAAAAACAAAAAGATAATTCAACTCATGTTCCATTTCCTTTTTAAGGCCCGAAATTCAGTCTCTTAAAATTTCTTATAATTTAATTTTTTGAATTAAATTTTAATCAAGTAATTTAGTTTTTAATCAAATGAAAATTTCTTTTTGTGGGAATAGATAAATTTTAGGTGGGGAGATATGGCTGAACTTAAATCTTAGATTATATCGTGGAATTTTTAATCGGTATGCTCTGTGGTCTAGAATTGGCATTGATATACTACTTTTAAAGCTTGTTCTGATTTCTGTAAAAGAAAATAAAAGTTTGACTTAATTTTATCTAATGTTTGCAATGTTTCTTCCATGAGGGTTTCACTTTCAAAATTATGAAAAACAGCTGCCTTCAGCACATATCATGATTTTATTACAATGCGTGATGTATTTCAAGCACTGGAGGCTCGTCTTCTGCTGTATTGTTAGTCTCTATCAACTTTAAATTTCGTTCAGTTCTGGGCATGGCAGGATCACATTGTTATATTACAAAATGCCGTATTATAAAATATAATGTAATGAAACGAAGATGAGTCGAAAAGTAACTTACTGTTTCTAGCAGTACGTGCCTCGTTCTCAAGATGATTTTGTACAAATACATACTTTCTGTGAAGCAGCTTATTTGAAGAGACATTTGACACAGCACAATTTCGAACACAGTTTAAACGAAGTCAAGCTATTTCGATCGTGAAGATGCTGCATTATTAGAAATACATATATCAATAACACTGGTATTTGTAAATGTACTTATATTTAACAAATTGGTTACATTGTTAAATACTTGTTTCTGTAGGAAAATATAAACTTTTAAAATTACTGCAAAATCTCAACTGCTGAATATCGTTGATTCAAAATGTTTCCAGAAGCTTTTTTTTATGTGACATTATTAGTAATTGCTCTAGCAGATTAACTATTTTTACCTTCGTTTTCTGTATGGAACTAAGTGGAGTATCCAAATTACAGTCCTACAGGTGCCTTGCATTTTACATTAGCAAAACAGTAAGAACTTTCCATACATGTTACCAATACCACACCGACACCTTTAAACTTATCACCTTTGACAAATCTGTAATACCTTAACACATGTACCTTTACAGACACCAAGTGTCAGCCATAACAACTTAACTGTTCATGTATTGTGGTTTGAACCAGTGACTTATAAACAACGGAGAGGCTTCATCCCACTATAGCTCTCAGTGTTTCAAAACCTCACAACAGGCCATAACAGTTTTTCTATCTCACTGTCATCCCACACGAAACCCAGGATTACTGTGTGGTTTGGCCCCCCAGTAGACCCCCCCCCCCCCCGCAGGAAGTCTCATACCAGACACATGTAACCCCAGTGCTTGCATGGCAGAGTAATTATGGTGTATGCATACATGGATACAGTGTCTGCATAGTAATCACAGACATAGTGTAACTGAGGTGGAATAAGGGGAAACAGCTCACATTCGCTGAGGTACATGAAAAACTGCCTTAAAAACCATCCACAGACTAGCCGCCACACCAGACCTCACTACTAATCAGGCAGGCAGATTCATGCTGGGGACCGGCATGCCTTCCCGCTCACGAAGCAATGCATTAGACTGATTGGCTATTTGGGCGGGCTAACTTAACTGTATTCCATAAACTAAAATAATGACAAAAACATGATGTGCTACAGTAATTAAAAATGATGTTACACAAAGGAAAGCTTCCAAAAAGTTGCTGAATGGCAAAGAGAGTTTAGCAGTCACAATTTTTCCAGTAATTTTAAAACATTTTTTTTCGTACAGAAACAAGTATTTAATAATATAACACTGAAACTTATTTTTACAAGTCTGACCTACAATATGAGATTTAATAAAGAATGTGTACATCAAGGTGTAATTCCAAACTATGCTAACATTATGAAAGAATGTTGTTTGCAAGTGCCCAAAAGTGTTACGAAGAAATTTGGGCAAGTCTGGCTACATGCAGAAATTAAGCTCCAACTGAACAGAAAGCAGAAGTTACACAATATCCCTAACAACTGCATCTAGACTTCATTGACAGGCTACATACTTTGAGGGGAGCTGGAGCGAGCCATCTTCTCCACATTAATTTTAGCAAATAGAAGGAACATTTTTTCTAGAATCATTAAACATATTGCTCTGCAATTTGGACTACATGATCAGTGAATATTTCTCTACAAAGTTATAAGCCATGTTAAGAAATAGTTATTGGTTTTTGTTTTACAATTATTTTAAACAGATGCTTATTTCTTTCTCTATAATTTTGCACTTTTTCTTCTATAACTCTTGAATTATACAATACTTTTTACAATTTATTATAAAAATTAAGGAAAAGAAGTAAACAATATTGCCTATAAATTTAATTATATACTGTTAGCAGATTTTGAGAACATGTTCCTCAAAGACGAAAATTTTAAAGATACAGGAAATGGCTTCCAAAGTTTTGTAATACATATGATGGATTATCAACATCCTCTTCTTTTTCCAGTGTTACTTTCCTTTTCACTGGTCTTTTCTTCCCTTTTGCTGCTTGTTGTAGGCTTTTTTCTCTTCTTCCTGCACCTCTTAGTCTTTCTTCATCAATTAGGCCCATTGTGGAAATGGTGATCTGGTTGGAAACCTAAATGTTTCAGCACATTTGATATTATTTCCTTCATTGTATGTTGCCACTGGATCATACACTCCATAATGCAATGTTTTTATCTGTACAAACACTTATTTGGGAGTCCTAATCCTAATTAAATTATTTACACTTTTATTTGGATATTGTGTTTTCCCATGTAAACACTTTTCCAATAATCTTGGATTTGATAAATCTCTGAATATGAGCTTAATTACATCAATTACAGCATTTGGCAAACTGTTTTTGTGGGCATATTCCTTTCCTGACTGGTAGTTACACCATGAGTCATCACCTTGGGGCACAGTGCATGATGTGGGTGCTCATTTGTTGATGCCCATACTGCTCTCCTCATATGCTCAATGCCTCTTGTATTTTGCCTAATTGCACACCCATAATACCTCTGCAGTCTATCAATTGCTACATCTGGCAATATTCTTCTTCCTTCAGGGGTCTTACATCACTAAATTTCTGGGATCCTAATGTCTTCTTTAGTTTGTGCAAGTGAGCCCCCATGCGCTTCTGAACATGCACAATGCACTTCTCTTTTTTAATGTGACATTCATTGCCATAAAGTTTCAGTTCCTCTACTACCTTGTACCTCTTAGGATAATCATCTCCTAGATAGTTAGTGTATCATACATTATACCACTCCTGGTATCTGGAAAAAAAAATGCATTGACTCCCTCTACTTCCATCACTCCTCTCATGCAGTGAAAATTTGCTTCACAACATTCACTATGTTCGTCCTTGGTACTGCCCTAACATCTACAATGTTTTGAGAGAATAGCAACATCAGTTACTTAGCAGCTGTCTCCACTGGTATCTGTCAAAACTCCATTAGAGATTTATGACGTCAACGTTGCCATGATCCATCTAAAGCACCAGTTAAATCTCTGCAATTCCTATTATCTGACTTACCTTCTTCAACTGCTTTCTTCATTGTTGCTTGAGCAATATCCTCAGAAGAAGATCCCACCAATTCATCATAAAATCCAAACTTGGTTGTTGGATCTGGCAAGTTCGTAATTACACATAACATTGTCCCTGCAGCACTGCCCTTGAAAATGCAACACAAGCCATACACTAGCCTAAAATTTATATCATACACCTTCTTTCCACTATTATCACTACAAGGAATAATGTTAGAATTTGTTACACTTCAATAACATTTTACATGCCAAACCAAGTGGAGTTATTTTCAATTCCAGTCCTCTTTGTTTGCAAACTTGGCATAATACATTATGTTTCAAAATATTAGAGAGCAAGGAAATGTTAATTATTTCATTCACATCATTACTCTCACTTTAGAATAGTTTTCAAATTTTTCTTTGCTGACACAAAGTTTCTAGCTGGAAGAAGTTCTATCACATTTATTTGGAGTAGTTGGTGAAGCAGTCTGAGTAGCATCTCCCTTCGAAACAACAAAATATATCTTTTTCCACTCCTTGTGCCTCTTCTTAAACACTCGATCGCTGAAATGTGGCATATTGATATCCACAAACCAAATATGTAAAACAGGTACGAGCAAAATTCGTCAAATATGAAAAATTAAACAGCTAAACAACACAAAGCAAACTCCACAAGTCAACACACATGGTATAGCATTTACGTTTACCGATAACAGTCACTTGTCGCAGGGATAAAGCCATACAACGTTGGAAAACAAAACACTGTCTAATTCTGCAAAGATACCCTGCTTGCACTCAGCGAGTGGCGCCATCAGAGGTGATACACCAAGTCGCTATTACCGTTTACCCGGAGCTTCAGATTTGCAGCGATAAAAAACAAACTTAGAATTCAATTAGAAGGGTGAAACTTGATTAGTTTTGCTCAGGAAACTCCAGATAATTTGATAATTAAAAAACCTTAGTTTTGTCATTTTCATCATTCCGGCTCCACTTAAAAAAATTTTATGGAGATGAAGATGTTACAATCTTATGTACAAAATTTAGAGCTGAGGAAGCTGATAAGCATGCAATGTGAATCTCTTAAAGTAAAACACCATAGTGCCCAGAACAATATAACTTCTGAAACACAGAGAATTTCTATGAGACAGTTATAAACAAAACAGACATCACTTTCACAAACACAGAGGAAGCCCTACTGAATGAAGGTCTTAATCACAACATCAGGCCCATGTTCAGTCACCACAAACTAAAAAGGCCTCACAGTAAGTACAAATAAAGATGCAGATATGGCCAGCCTAAATCACAAGTATCAGATTGTCTTAGTGCATAATATCAATGAAATTATCTACAATGGTGCTGGAAGAGTTAGAAAATGCACTAATACAGTTTATGATAAAAACAAAGTGTTAAAACAGTTGATACATAAATTGAAGGAACACAATGCTGTTGTTGCTATCGCTCATAAAGGAAATTTCAAGGTTGTCCTATACAAAAATGATTATATTGTCAAAACTCTAATTTTTTCTCAGAAAACAACATTACTTAATTGACCCCGATCCCACCACCAACTTAAACAAAACTATTAGCCACTGTAGCTTCTTCCTATCTGATAAACTAGTTAAGTGTTGCAGTTTAACAAATCCCACTGCCCCACAACTCAGAGTTCAGCTGAAGATCCACTAACCTGGTTGTTCAGTGAGTCCCTTTGTCAGCTCTAAGAATACTCCTTTAAATAGTATCTTCAGAAAATTTTACTCTTTTAAAACCCTTATTCAGTAAAAAATATACACGAGTTATCAATGATTATGAAAGCACTGGAAAAGTTAGATTTGCCTTATTTCACATTATTAATCTATTTACCAATATACATGTCAAAGATACAACTGAAATTATAAGAAAAAGTCGTATCACACCCGAAAAAACTGACAATACCAGAGACTTCAGAATTGGTCGATCTATTTGAATTAGTACTGTACTACAACTATTCCTCATTTAATGATAAAAACGTCAGCATACAGAAGACTTAGCTATGGGTAATAACATGTCAAGTCTCCTGGCTGACATATTAATCAATTACACAGAAAACAAATTTTTAATGGAAAAATAAACTTGTTTGAAAATTGTTTATTATAGAAGATATGTGGATGATACTCTTCATCTATCCTATGGCACAAAAGATTAACCTGATGAGCTTCCCACACTATTTAGTTTCCTTTCCAGTTTAAAATAAGATTTACAATCGAACATGAAATTTACCCTTCCATAAACTTCTTAGACCTCACAACTGTTAATAAACAGCAAGGTCCCAATTTTTACATTTATCGAAAACTAACTTCTACTGATATCACAATACAGGAACCCTCACACAATCCCAACACCCCAGTATGCTGCCTTCAGTTCTATGGTGAACAGGGCACACATATTACAATTAAAGTCGAAAGCGCTAACACAAGAAATAGATATAATCGAAACAGTTGAAAGAAATAATAGATATTCTGAAAATTCAAATGACAAAGCCTCAAACAACATACAGATCAATGTCAGTAATAGACTCATTACAGGAAAAATATCTGACACTGCAAATATATTCAAAAGGATTCCATATTTAGGCACAGCATCACTAAAAATTACTAACTTGTTCAGAAACACTGTTATTTAACTATTTCTCCTCGAGGAACCAACTGGGACACCATTTACCTCACACGGTATACATAAATACTACAATAATTGAACAAAGTTGAATATGTAAGTAACAGTCTAACAGCTGCCCTGCATTTTACACAGGTCAAACAGGAAGCATTTTCCAAACATATTACAAAGAACACACATATGCTTCTAGAGTTAACCACTTTCACAAATCTGCTATCTCTAACCACATGTACAGTCGTGCACAAAAGTATCCGAACGACCTGAATTGTATTTCGCCTGACTCGAACACAACCCTCATAACGCAGCTGTCTAGCAGGTCCTCTAATCGCTCCTTGGTACAGTCGTTTCACTATTGAAAATGGTTCCAACAAATCACCACTAGAAAACGCTGCTCTGTATCACAGTAACTCAAGATGAAGAGTAATACCACGATACAACAAATAGCAGGGAACACCTTATCACAGATAAGACTGTCCTTAAGGCTTCTAAGCTCACATTTATTACAATAAATGACATACCTGAAATGTTACCTCTCTCATTATTACGTCAGATGGGTAATGCACTTAGTACGTTTCTCTTATCTATGATTTCCTCTTCTAAGTAACACACCATACTTATTATTTAACACAAAATGACATTAAAAATTTAAGTTATTCACCAGCTTCTAGTGGAGAATATGTATGAACTTCAAATGACAGGACGAACCATCTCGTTCCGCATATGGATTTAAACCCAGGTCATGCAGAATAAGTAAAGATTTCGTGACTGATGGAAACTAACAGTCATTCCTGACTAGGCATACAGAGAGTGATATACCTCGATTTTAGACAGTATCAGTTAGGAAATATCAACTGTAAATTACATAACGTAAACATTTTTAACGGACGCAAATTAGTACCCAGCATCTATTGTCCCTGTTAAAAACTACTAGAGATGAAAGTATTGCTTCTTCACAAGTAGCTTACTTGAAATGCCGTGACGTAAAGCTTTGTGTTGGACAGGGATTCTAACCAAGAACCGAATCAGATTGTTATCGAAGCACAATCAACTGTGATAAATAGGATTTTCTCGGCAGTAGCAACATGTTTTAACTGAAAAGACGAGACGAAACATTGAATTTTCCTTCCTAGGACTCCAACACGGCACCTATCACCGTTCTATTCTATGGAAAACGCATGTTAAATGTGGTTTGTTACACCAGCAGCGACATGTGAGCATATTTAACTAGAAATAATATGAAGAAGAGTTCAGTGCTGACTGGTAATCGAACCCCACAAATTTCGTTGTTGACTACACACAAAGAGACGTCAGCTTCCGAATTTTTCTCCACCAGCAGCTCGGAATAGCATCCTTGACCTTACAGTGATCTCGCAATTAGTTCTGTGTCTCACAGGGAGTAAAAACGTCAGATATCGTTAGTGTTGACAACGAATGAAAATACATTAAAAATTAAAATTATTATCCACTAGCACATAGGTGTTCTCATGCTACAGCTAGATAGCACGTAATGAAAACTTCAATGCCGGGCCAGGATTCGAATCCATTCACGCGCAATGTATGGAGATGTTGAGGAATCTGCAGTTTTGAACAAACAACAAATTGTAGTCGAGCTGTATTGTCACGAAGGGATCAAATTCCGCGTTAAGGGCGGTCTGAGTTGCATTCCCAGTTCAGAACCATTTTTATCGAAATCTAGAAGCCCAATTAAAAGATGAAATAAGTTTACTGTGAGTCTACATAGCGTTTCTTTCGTCACTAGTAATAAATAACTAGTATAAGAAAGGTTACTGGTGATGGAGTTTCTACATGTCGCCACACCTCACTTCATTGGGCTTCCACCTAATGTCTACTTGATAGAGAAGTAATACCATGTTTAATGTGAATCTCAGACCACAATGCCATTGTATCTTCTTCACTTGGTGTAGCCAGAAGAGAATGGAATATGCTTCTCCCTATCAAAAATCATCACCAGAAGTTGGAATCGAACCTAGCCCATGTGTATATGGATCAATCAGCAATCCAACAAACCACCAAGTCCTCTCCTCTATGGCACATTTTTCTATTGTAACACCATTGTGCCACACTGTATAAGAATTCTGACACACAGGGTCCCTGTAGTGGTTCGCAGCATGTTCAGTACATTCATTTACTTGGTTGACCGAATCACCATGAACTAGCTGCCTCGGTTACCCAGTGCATACATTCAACCCTATTCTGTAATCACTGAAATAAAATCACGTAACTGCCACCTACACAGAACTGCCAACTGTGTAGGATACAGAAATTTAAATAGGCAGTGTTCCTTTCCACTTGAGCTACTCTATTGCGGTATCTGTTTGTGGAAAACGTCGTGCAGCGCAAAAGAAAAGCTGTAACTGTCTGTCCCTCAGAAGACTACATCTGGGCTTATGAATTATCTCACAACACTGTGGAATGCGGAATTTCGGGAGGGATTGTGTTCGACTTATGGAGATGCTGTAGTTAGATTTCACATACATGCTGTAGTTACGCTTCAGCTAGCAGTGTAACGATGTGTAGTGCACTGTAGAAAAAACGTCGCAAGTTCAAATACATTCACTGCTACATTTTTTAAAACGCAATTCTGCTGTCTGCTGAAGTTATCAATGTAATGGAACTTTGAAAATAATTCCCTTCACTTCAAAACCTAGAATAGTCAATGGTGGAAAAAGGGGCAAATACTACGACATTTTCTTCGCTTCATTTTTAATAGAAGGTCAGGCAGCTGATGTTTCTCGAAACTTTTGTATTATGTATGGGGAGAGCGCATCATGCCAAAATACGTCAGGAAAGTATTTTCTACATTTGTTGTCGTGTGGTAGTGGCATTTTATTCTTCTTCAAACCTTGTTTGACAGCTTTAATTCAGAACAAGTTTTCTACATGCATGTAATCAATAAACTGCATGTTAATTGTCAGGCTGTTACAGATAACATCACAGAATTCGCATATATCGTTGATGATTAATATCTCTCTCATGTTTACTATTGTTTAAACAACACTAAAAGAAACCCTATGAAAATTGTGCACTGTATTATAAGAAATGAAATAAAACTACCCACGATAACCAAACGACGAAAGTCGGTTTTAATAAAGCTGAGAATCTGTACACATGCATGACTCTATCGAACCGAATTAGTAAAATACTATTCATTTAGATTTCGATTTTTAATTGGTATGCTCAGTCATACTCAAGAGGTATGCAAATGTAGCATTTCATACATAAAGTTATGTATTCCTAAAGACCCTAAGTTTGCTCGTCAGAAACGGAAAGAGGCATTGGGATTCCTATTACGGGGCCAATAGTGGCTAGAACTCATAAATCGGTATTTAAAGGACAAGATTATTTGCGATTTCCACGTGCAACGACTTTCCTTGGCTGAAAACCGTAAATTCACAATCTTTTGTGACACCTGAAGCGATAATAACTCAGATTATTCAATGGAAATGACAGGAAAAATCAAGTGAGCTTTCAGGCTTAATTCGGTGCATACGAGGAAGTAACTCGTCGATCACAGAGTTGCCAAACCTACCTTACGTTGTTGCCAAATCTCAGTTACAGTACCAGCAGAAAGAAGACGAACCGATGTGTCCCTACAGAGGGTTGGGAAGTGACAATAGCTGGCATCTCAAAGACGCGGCTGGCATGGCCTGGAATACGTAATGCCTCTGTTTTACATTTCTGTAACTATGTTTAGATGGTTCAAATGGCTCTGAGCACTATGGGACTTAACATCTGTGGTCATCTGTCCCCTAGAACTTGAACTACTTAAACCTAACTAACCTACGGACGTCACACACATCCATGCCCGAGGCAGGATTCGAACCTGCGACCATAGCGGTCACGTGGTTCTAGACTGGAGCGCCTAGAAACGCACGGGCACACCGGCCGGCCAACTATGTTTAGGGACTGGAGCGTAGTTACTAATAATATTCAAAACTGACTGTAAACTAAGCATCATAATTCAGTAACTTTCATAGTTGTTTTCATATTTCTTTCGTAAGTGTACTCAAAACTAAGAAACTCATTCATGGACGTTTTCGTGCCTGGACGATAGTCGAACACAACAAACAAATAAAAAATCTATGTTTTTGTGTGTGTGTATGTGTGAAAGAGAGAGAGGAGATAGAGGGAGAGAGAGAGAGAGAAGAGAGAGAGAGAGAGAGAGAAGAGAGAGGGAGAGAAGAGAGAGAGGAAGAGATGAGAGAGAAGAGAGAGATAGAGATAAATATAAAAACGAATGAGAGAGTAAATGTAAAGAAATTGCATCATGGTTTATAAATAAACCTTTCATTATAGTGATATGTTCCTCACCATTACGAAATGTTGTAATCATGATCTATGGAAGAAACATTAATCTAATCTAATCATATTTCTGAATTGCTATGAGGAGTCATGAATTAGCGAAATTTTAGCCAATATCAGTAACCAAATCTAAACTTGAAAATAAAGACCACAGTTTTTGTAATAAACCAGGACTGCTATCAAGACCCTTTTGTCCCAGTTAACTAACCACGAAAGATGTATGATATACCTCCATTCAGAAGGAACAAAGTGTGCGTGTGTTTAAAGATGAAGTGCATGATGTGAAGTTCTGTGGTGCCTCTTAAAAGTAAATAACTGTACCCATGAATTGAACCTGTGATAGTTCGTTCCACCAGACCTATTGTGACCACATTTCCCATCCGAAGCAATGTGCCGTAATGGATCATGTGCTTACCTTACAAAATTAGTCACGGTGGAAAAAAGGCTACTCTATTAAATGGTTAAGCAAGCTTCTGACATGGAGATTATGCTATTCTCATGTCAGCAGGATGTAAAGACTCTTCTAGGCATCATAGCCTCGATGTGAAGCCATCTGAAATTTTCACTAATTCAGCAAATTTCTTAGTTCGAGAAAATCCACGGTAAAGCGTGAAGTTACCGGATAATTCGATTATTTCCGTCATTATTACTATCATTTACTTCATACCGCTGGTGGAACATATGTGCTTGAAGATTATTTAATGCCTTTTGGTCATTATAGAAGTAGTTGCCCAAGAACAGGTTCTTTCCTTGTCTATGGAATTCTTTTCACGTTAATATCAAACATCAACAATTACTTGTAGATTACATTGAAACTAAAGTAATTGATGAAGACGTCACTTGATAACAAAACGCGCTGTCTTTCTTCATTTACTTGCGCCTAGAAATGGCTGTCGAATACTGCCAAAACAAAAGCCAAGTGATCTTACTGCCTTCTGATATACGTCACTGTCAGTTCTTCCATATGATTTGGTAGACGTGACCTGTTTCAAGTCGTGTATGACACAGAATGTTTTCGAATATCAATTGTTTTCCTTTGCAGTAAATGGAAATATTTTCATTCCAAGCTGTCCAAGTTCAAAATTTTCGCAATACTAGTTCAAATGTACGAGGTGCATTCAAGTTCTAAGACCTCCGATTTTCTTTCTCCGGACTGGAAAGAGATAGAAACATGCGCATTGTTTTAAAATGAGGCCGCGTTCATTGTCAATACGTCCCAAAGATGGCAGCACTGTACGGCAGATAGAATTTTTCCACGGGCGGCGTGAATGAGAACTGTTTTAAATACTTAAAATGGTGACGTTTTCCTTACTTGAACAGCGTGCAATCATTAGTTTTCTGAATTTGTGTCGTGTGAAACCAATTTAAATTCATCGACAGTTGAAGGATACATGTGGTAATGGAGTTACGGATGTGTCGAAAGTGCGTTCGTCGGTGCGACAGTTTAATGAAGGCAGAACATCGTGTGACAAGAAACCGAAACAACCTCGGGCTCGCACAAGCCGGTCTGACGACATGATCGAGAAAGTGGAGAGAATTGTTTTGGGGGATCGCCGAATGACTGTTGAACAGATCACCTCCAGAGTTGGCATTTCTGTGGGTTCTGTGCACACAATCCTGCATGACGACCTGAAAATGCGAAACGTGTCATCGAGGTGGGTGCCACGAATGCTGACGGACGACCACATGGCTGCCCGTGTGGCATGTTGCCAAGCATGAATGGGACTTTCTTTTCGTCGGTTGTGACAATGGATGAGACGTGGATGCCATTTTTCAATCCAGAAACAAAGCGCCAGTCAGCTCAATGGAAGCACACAGATTCACCGCCACCAAAAATATTTCGGGTAACCGCCAGTGCTGAAAAAATGATGGTGTCCATGTTCTGGGACAGCGAGGGTGTAATCCTTACCCATTGCGTTCCAAAGGGCACTACGGTAACAGGTGCGTCCTACGAAAATGTTTTGAAGAACAAATTCTTTCCTGCACTGCAACAAAAACGTCCGGGAAGGGCTGCGCATTTGCTGTTTCACCAAGACAATGCACCCGCACATGGAGCTAACGTTACGAAACAGTTTCTTCGTGATAACAACTTTGAAGTGATTCCTCATGCCCCCTACTGACCTGACCTGGCTCCTAGTGGTTTTTGGCTTTTTCCAACAATGAAAGACACTCTCCGTGGCCGCACATTCACCAGCCGTGCTGCTATTGCCTCAGCGATTTTCCAGTGGTCAAAACAGACTCCAAAAGAAGCCTTCGCCGCTGCCATGGAATCATGGCGTCAGCGTTGTGAAAAATATGTACGTCTGCAGGGCGATTGCGTCGAGAAGTAACGCCAGTTTCATCGATTTCGGGTGAGTAGTTAATTAGAAAAAAAATCGGAGGCCTTAGAACTTGAATGCACCTCGTAATATTTGCTTCTGTAATATGGGGTAGTATTTCACAGTTACAAAACCCACACCGACCCATTGACCTAACACTTAGTCGCTGACCATAAATTCTAGCTCAGAGTGACACCAGTTTAAGTAACCTAACGTAGTGGAGACTGTTTGCCAGTGCTCTTTCTCACCGTAAAATACGCAATTAACCCATTGGGCTCCATAAGTACACTGTAACAGTAATTTCTGTGTGTATGCAATGTGTATGGATTGTAGAATTTTGTGGTGCTCTCTCTTCCACTTCTGTATACAACATACCTGATCGAAACGGGCCCTTTATCATTACAGGCCCCGTGCAGTGCAACATCAGACTGACAATAGTAATGTGCTCTTACTGGCAATCCCACTGTTCGTTTTACCTGATTTTGTAATCATTTAAATAAAACAACATGACCTCCCAGTGTATGTTTTTTCTCATAAGACGCATAATGGCAATGAACACTGAGGCATAAAAGAGAGACCATTTAGGTTGTTTAATTTTTCTCCTTTTCTGTTTATGCCAACTCGAAGGCACTAAATTCAATTCAATTCTCTTTACTTTGATGCAGGGACGCGCAACTGCCAACACAGGCACAAACAAGAGGTGGCTACATGGCGGCAAAGTGATAAATAGCTAGACTGCGTGTACCTGGTCAGTCCCACGAATTTTATCTCCTATTTTACACTTATTTCCCCTCGGGCAGTGTTTGTTGAAGTGAAAAATGCCGAATTGCACTGTGGTCCGAAAGCCACGTTAAACTGTAGGTTCCCCTATTAACAGTCTAGGCAAGTCAACTCAAAGTCGGAGCAATGCAACAGCGTACCACCTCCAAGAGGACCGTGCCTATTGAAGCACTCTAGTGTTCAAACCAATCTTCTAACTGATGACTGCTTTACTTTGCTATGGGTTCCAAAGTTCATGATCTTCAGGTAATTAACATTTTTGTGTGTTCATGCTGTAGCTTTGATACCAGTAAACGTAACAGGCCGTGCACTGTCTCCGTTCAAGTTGTCAAGGTGGTAGACGACGATGCTGTCGACCCCAGTTACAATCTCGTTCATGTTTATGATCATTAGAATACCCCTTTGTGCCTTTGTGTGTATTTCAAGATATACTGTTACACACTTGGTACGCATCCAGATAGATATCTGATAGAGCTGTATTTAGCAACATGAATCAGATATTTTTTCCGAGCAATATATAAGACACCACATCAGTGCAGCGAGATTTCGTTTATGTGTTGCGCATGCTGCAAGAAATATTTATGTTTTGCTTGCTTCTGTGATAGGCTTCACCGCACAGAATGCGCGCTAGCTCACGAATATACTACCAATAATTGGAATTACACAATAATATAATTAAAAGATTTTTTACATTATATAACCCAATGAAATTAACTGTAAATAGATTATATGCCTATTTGCCTATTACTCGCGCTTCTTGGTGCTTTCCTCAAAAAATTAAAATAAAAATAAAAAGAGAGAAAGAGAGACAGAGAGAGAAAAAAGAAATGTATCTCAGATATCAGCTTCGTGACGCCATGTTCGTCTCGTGATGTAAAGCAAGGATAGTTGATAGTTAATATCCCGTTGTACTAGCGATATGTATGGCTACAGGGTTCTCTCTTTTTTCCCCTCTGCGAACAACCAGAACAGAATTCAGTAACAAAGTGGTACGAACACCTATGCAGTGCCCTATTAAACTCTCAGCCTTTCTTGGTTGTTTTGTTAATCGTTAACAATTGTCTGGAGTGCGGTAAATTTCCTTGATTACTGATTTGTTACTGCTACCTTCGTTATTGTTGTTAGTCATCTCACAAAAACGTTCATATCACTGATTGCTGCCGATGCACGTAACGAATGGATCAGGATGAATGGATTATGGGATGTTTCGTCACAGAGAGTATACACATTTATCTTAGCGTCTTCTGTTCAGGGTAATACGAAAATCTTAGTAAGAGATGACATCAATGGGATGTTAGTGATGCAGGCAATAATACCCAACTATTTCTGTCAGCTTAACACCATGACGACGGACAAATTGGCGTCTCAATGTATTCTGATTATACTTCGTTAGCATTCTTGCGACCTCGTTCTAATACCTCGTGGCAGCAGGCATTACATTTTGCTTTTTGAACACCAAGCAATGACACACAAAGATAGTAGATGGAAGGATACAATTAAACAACCAGACTCATTGGTGTGTATCCAGTTCATTATTAGAAGACTAAACAAGAGCGAAACAGTACGAAAGCAATGAATACACTGGTTAGTATACATTATTTGTATATATCTGAAGATGAAAAAGCGCAGATCTGCACAGTCCCCGCATCTGCACTTTAGTTTCTGTCTTAATGGGCTTAATTTTTAGTTTCTTCTCTTCTGAAGTTTCAAATGTATTGATAATTACGTGGCACAGTATAATTAGTTAACTGTGTTTCTTATAGCTCCCATTCCCACCAACATTTTTCTACATTATCGTGCAATTCATGGAATTCTACTTGTATGATCACAAGACTGCACATAGATGCCATAGATTTCGAGGTGCAAAGTGTTTGTTATCTTACTTTGCGCGACAGTTGGACAAAGTTGATTTCCAAACACTATTTATTGTACTGAAAAAATCTTTAGTCACAAAGTAACAGGGTAAGTGTTTTATTCGTATATATTTTGTGGGAAACTGTAATCGTGATGGAAGTTTATACACCTGAATGTGTGACGCGACTGGTAGGAGCAAACGCTGCATATTAACCAAACCTGCACCTCCTCTCCGTATCGTCCTATGACATGAGCACGGGATTCTCCTCGCATACCGCTACACAGCTGTTCCTAGCACAACTGAGAATTGGCAACATAGTCACAAAAATTTGGCAATACTGTGACAGTGCAATCACTTCCACGTTTGGTACTGAACTGACTCACTAAATTCACTTGATATTCCCTTTCCATTTGAATGACTCGAGGTATATAACCCCTAGACACTGAGACAGAAAATTAAATTTTTTGGCTAAGGAACTGCTATTCTTCACGCAAATGACAGCTTCTATTATCGTTCACCATGCTTTATAAGGCTGAGCGACCAATTCCAGGAGAGTGGCGTGCTGGCAGCATTGTGTTCGTAGCCCCGTGCCCCACCTGTATCTCGTGTCACACCGGCTAAATGAGTCGTCACTTCTAACTGTGGCAGGGACCAGCATGTGCGACCTTTTTTTCTGATTTATTTTATGGTGCTGCGAATTTCCAGATAAAATTCTGTAACGAAATCGGAAGGAAACCTTTACACATCAAGTCTTATTGGTAGCTCGACACAGCAAGTTGTTTTAATGGTCATTGATCTCGTCCGTCTGACTGCCAAGCTGCTTCACAATACAAGCGTCTCTAAAGAAATTCGAATCGACCGTCAACGATATGAATTTTAATATTTTTTTTCACTTAAGGCTCACATGCCAGGGTGATAAGTATGAAGGAAATGAACTTCTTGATTACTATAGGACCTGTATGCTAAATTTCCACAGTAGCAATTAGGAATTCTCTGCAGACATTTGCTAACAGCGGCTCTAGCAACTTACTTTTTCTCTGGGTAGCTTCAAAAATGGGCAATTATGTCACCTTAAATCCAATTGAATATTTTAAATATCGCTTTTGAACAGCATTCACTTCTTCATTAATTAATGTATGGACCTCAAAACGAGCGATTTGCCTGAGTAGCTATAGAGCGGGTTCTGAAAGATATTGACACAATGTTTCAAATGGCTCTGAGCACTATGGGACTCAACATCTTAGGTCATAAGTCCCCTAGAACTTAGAACTACTTAAACCTAACTAACCTAAGGACATCACACACACCCATGCCCGAGGCAGGATTCGAACCTGCGACCGTAGCAGTCCCGCGGTTCCGGACTGCAGCGCCAGAACCGCTAGACCACCGCGGCCGGCTATTGACACAATGTTTCGCATCCATTTACCATAGGGAATCAAAGAAAGAAACCAAACACATTACATTACATTTATTCTCTGTGCCTTGACTATCACATATGAATCCATAACAAAAATAAATTATTTGAAGAATATCATATGAAAGGAAAAAGAACAGCATGTGATGCTTTAATTATAACACACTGGATCAGGAACAATGAAATTATTTCTGTGCCACATTGATATATTTCAAACTAGTGTAATAAAATACTCATCAAATAAAAACGGTTTTGTGCCTCCATTGATATCGAGTGTGAAACACAAATCGTAGACATATTTTATGGGTCACCACTCATCAATATTAAAGCATGTTCCACCGTCCAGAGTGAGGAGTGGAGCAGACATTGTCGGCAGAAGGCGAGGCAGCGCAGTGCCTCAGCCCCCGCCGGTAGGCAGCAAACGAGTCCCAGAGAACTCAGACGCATGCGGTGTTCAGAGGATGATGGCCAGCAAAGAAATCTCTTGCTAAAATAGTGTTGAACGTAATTTTTATTACCAATGTGACAGAAAGCGAAATATATTGTAGATTCGCTGGAATTACACTCATAGCTTCAGCACTGAGAGGAAAGGGGCGATAAAAGTTTTGTCGACGTGTGCTTTCTGTTGACATATGTCGTATTAGCTAGTCTCGTGTTTTACCCTCAAGACTACGGTCGTAGTCAGGACTGATGTACTCAGACTGCAGTCAAGTACAGTGCCGTAGTCTACAATGTTGTCAAATCGAGCATATTGCCTAACATACAATTCTGTGGGGAGCACGACTGTATTGTCCACCCTACTTGAACGACTCGGCGGTCAATTTTTTGGCTAAGACTGTATCTACAACAGATATTGCACTCTTAAGACCCAGAAGAATAAAAAGAAAATTAGATTATGAGACCAAAGTTAAATATAGCGTTGGAAGTTTTCATAGTATTGTATACATGTGTGTAGACGACTTCCAATGCCCAGTCAAGGAAGACAAGGATATACAGTCTAGCTTCAATTATATAAATACGCCTCAGTTTGTGAATGAACCCAGCCTTAGATTGATAATCATTTTGAATATTTAGCAGTGCCGTACCCTTTGGTGTTAAACTCGTTTTCATCCAATGATTCCCACAGCTACAGGAACACTACTTGTAATACCTCTTAGACAAAATACTTAGGCAGTGCTATCAGATGTAGAGATCAATCTGACACAAACTGTGTGAAGTATGTTTTACAACTTTCGTACCTGGAGAAAGAGATTTTCCTATCTGAGATATCTATGAACGTTGCTGCATAAGACGAATAAAAAAGAAACTTAATTCCTTCAGCTACGACAATGTTACAGAAATAGACTTAATGGCATTAAATCGTGGTTTGTGTATGATTTACCAGCCGTACACTGCCTCACTTCGCTGGTTGGAAGGCAGAAAGCTTACTTACAAATTTCACAGAAGCAAAAGTGGGACGAAATGTCTCCCACTGGAAGGTCATGTTGTTTTATTTAAATGATTACAAAATCAAGTAAAACGAACAATGAGGTTGTCAGTAAAAGCTCATTACTGTTGTCAGTCTGATGTTGCAATGCCCAGGGCCTGTAATGATAAAGGGCCCATTTAAATCAGGCATATTGTATACAGAAGTGGAAGAGAGAGCATCACTAAATTCTAAAATCCATATGCATTACATACACAAAGAAATTACTGCTACAATGTACTTATGTACCCCAATGTGTTAATTGCGTATTTTCTGGCGAGAAAGAGCACTGGCAAACAGTCTCCGCTACGTTAGGTTACCTAAACTGGTGTCACTCTGAGCTGGAATTTATGGTCAGCGACTAAGTGTAAGGTCAATGAGTCGGATGCGAGTTTTGCAACTGTGAAATACTTACCTACATTATAGAAGCGAATATTAAATTTGAACTAGTATTGGGAAAATTTTGAACTTGGATAACTTAGAATGACAATCTTTCTGTTTATTGCAAAGGAAAACCATTGATTTTCTAAAACATTCTCTATCTTACGCAACTTGAAACAGGTCACGTCGACCAAATCACATGGAAGAACTGACAGCAACGTATATCAGAAGGCAGTAAGATCCCTTGGCTTTTGGTTTGAAAGTGTTCTACAGCCATTTCTATGCACAATGAAACGAAGAAAGACGACGCGTTTTTGTTATCAAGTGACGTCTTCATCAATTACTTCAGTAATAATGTAATCTACGAGTAACTGTTGATGTTTGATATTAACATAAAAAGAATTCCGTAGACAGGGAAAGAACCTGTTCTTGGGCAAATACTTCCATAACGACCGAAAGGCATTAAATGATCTTCAAGCACATGTGTTCCAGCAGAGGTATGCAGAAAATGATAGTAATAATGACGGTGATATTCGATTTATCCAGTAACTTCACACTTCACAGTGGATTTTCTCGAACTAAGAAATTTGCTGAATTAGTGAAAATTACTAAATGGATTCACATCGAGGATATGATGCCTTGAAAAGACTTTACATCCTGCTGACATGAGAATACCATAATCTCCATGTCTGAAGCGTGCTTCTACATAACCATTTAATAGAATCGCATTTTTTCCATAGTGACTAATTTTGTAAGCTAAGTATATGATCCATTACAGCACACACCTGGGGCTGGAAAATGTGGCCACAATGGCCTGGTGGAACGAACTTTCACAGGTGCAATGCATGGGTTCAGGCATTTACTTTTAAGAGGCACAAACACATTTACTTTACCTTCAGAATCCGCATTAAACCTCACGTTGCTTCATTACCAACTGGGCAGAGCCGGTTTACGTTGGGAAATGACATAGTCGGAAGATATGGTAAATAGAAGTACTGTCGCCAGTAAACATACTTACATTAGAAAATTTTATTTTATTTGATGAACCGATAGCCATTTCAAGGAACAGGTCTCTTGTTTTACTTGTACTTGATGGAACTACAGATGTTGAAAAATGTTGTGCTAGACTGTGATTTGAATTCGTATCTCCTCTCTCGAGGATCTGAATCTCTCGGAACAGTAGAGTTCAGTCATTTCGTTCCTTTTTCCAAAACTGCAATCTTCTCTAGGTCTCTTCCAAAGATAATTATGTGGGTCCGAATTCTGATTCAGTACAAAAATATTCATAATTTCATCTCAAGCCCTATCACGTGCACACCGGCCTGCTAGTGAAAATTAACATGTATTTTTAATGTCTCTCTCTCTCTCTCTCTCTCTCTCCCTCTGTCTCCTCTCTCTTAATCTCTCTCTCTCTCTCTCTCTCTCTCACACACACACACACACACACACAAACATTGTTTTTTATTTTTATTTGTTTGTTGTGCTCGAATATCGGCCAGGCACGAAAACTTCCATGAATGAGTTCCTTAGTTTTGAGTACACTTAAGAAAGAAATATAAAAACAACTATGAAAGTTACTGACTTATGATGCTTAGTTTACAGTCAGTTCTGAATATTATTAGTAACTACGCTCCAGTCCCTTAACCTAGTTACAGAAATGCGAAACCCAGGCATTACGTATTCCAGGCCGCGTCAGCCGCGTCTTTGAGATGCCAGCTATGATCACTTCCCAATCCTCTGTAGGAACACATCGGTTCGTCTTCATTCTGCTGGTACTGTAACTGAGATTTGGCAACAACGTAAGGTAGGTTTGGCAACTCTGTGATCGACGAGTTACTTCCTCGTATGCACCGAATTAAGCCTGAAAGCTCACTTGATTTTTCCTGTCATTTCCATTGAATAATCTGAGTTATTATCGCTTGAGGTGTAACAAAAGATTGTGAATTTACGGTTTTCAGCCCAGGAAAGTCTTTGCACGTGGAAATCGCAAATAATCTTGTCCTTTAAATAGCGATTTACGAGTTGTAGCCACTATTGGCCCCGTAATAGGAATCACTGAAACGTACCCGTTCTGTAGCACAGTGGTAACATGCTGACCTGTAAAAAAACCGTATGTTGTGTTTCGCGGTTCCAGGCGCCCTGACTGGGACATTTTTATCCCTACTCTTAAAGAGCTACATGCAGTCAGATCAAACATCGATAAGGAAAACGCAAGAAAATACTTTCGCCTCATTGTGCAATGGTGAAAAAAGTACAATGCTGCACAACAGGTGATGCCTCATTCCGTTGCTGACAATCAAATTTAGGGTTTTTAGGAATACATAACTTTATGTATGAAATGCTACATTTGCATACCTCTTGAGTATGACAGAGCATACCAATTAGAAATCGAAATCGAAGTGAGTAGTATTTTACTAATTTGGTTCGATAGATGCACGCATGTGTACTGATTCTCAGCTTAGTAAAACCGACTTTCTTCGTTTGATTATCGTGGGTAGTTTTATTTCATTTCTTATAATACAGTGCACATTTTTCATTGGGTTTCTTTTAGTGTTGTTTAAACAATAGTAAACATGAGAGAGAAATTAATCATCAACGATATACGCGAACTCTCTGATGTTATCTGTAACAGTCTGACAACCAACATGCAGTTTATTGATTACATGCATGTAGGAAACTTGTTCTGTGTTAAAGCTGTCAAACAAGGTTTGAAGAAGAATAAAATGCCACTACCACACGACAGCAAATGTAGAAAATACTTTCCTGACGTATTTTGGCACGATGCGCTCTCCCCATACATAATACAAAACTTTCGAGATGCACCTGCTGCCTGGCCTACTATTGAACCTGAAAACAACAAAATGTCGTAGTAGTTGGTCCTTTTTCCACATGCGACTAATGTAGGTTGCGAAGTGAAGGGAATTATGTTCAAAGTTCCATTAGATTGATAACTTCAGCAGACAGCAGAATTGCGTTTTAAAAAATGTAGCAGTAACTGTATTTGAACTCGTGACGTTTTGTCTACGGTGCACTACACTTATCGTTACACTACTAGCTGAACCGGACCTACAGCATCTATGTGAAATCTTATGGGACTTTACTGCGAAAGTCATCAGTCTCTACACACTACTTAACCTAAATTATCCTAAGGACAAACACACACACCCATACCCGTGGGACGCCTCGAAACTCCGCCGGGACCAGCCGCACAGTCCATGACTGCAGCGCCTAGACTGCTCGGCTAATCCCGCGCGGCAAACTACAGCATCTCCAGAAGTCGAACATAATCCCTCCAGAAATTCCGCATTCCGCAGTGTTGTGAGATAATGCATAAGGCCGGATGTAGACTTCTGAGGGACAGACAGTTACAGCTTTTCTTTTGCACTGCACGACGTTTTCCACAAACAGCTATCACAATAGAGTAGCTCAAGTGGAAAGGAACACTGCCTATTTAAATTTCTGCATCCTACACTGTTGGCAATTCTGTATAGGTGGCAGTTACGTGATTTTATTTCAGTGATTACAGAACAGAGTTGAATGTATGCACTGGACATCCGAGGCAGTTAGTTCATGGTGATTCGGTCAACCAAGTAAATGAATGTACTGAACATGCTGCGAACCACTACAGGGACCCTGTGTGTCAGAATTCTTAAACAGTGTGGCACAATGGTGTTACAATAGAAAAATAAGCCATAGAGAAGAGGATTTGGTGGTCTGTTGGATTGCTGATATATCCAAATACGCGTGGTCTGGGTTCGTTTCCAACTTCTGCCGATGATTTTTGATAGGGGGAAGCAGATTCCATTCTCTTCTGGCTACACCAAGTGAAGAAGATATAATGGCATTGTGGTCTGAGACTCACATTAAACAAGATATTCCTTCTCTACCAAGTAGTCATTAGGTTGAACCACAATAAAGTCAGGAGAGGCGACATGTAGAAACCCGATCACCAGTAACCTTTCTTATACTAGTTATTTATTTCTAGTGACGAAACAAGCGCTATGTAGGCTCACAGGACACTTATTCCATCTTTTATTTGAGCTTCTAGATGTCGATAAAATTGGTTCTGAACTAGGACTGCAACTCAGACCGCCCTTATCGCGGAATTTGTCCCCTTCGTGACAATACAGCTCGATTACAATTTGTTGTTTGTTCAAAATTGCAGATTCCTCAACTTCTCCACATATTGCGCGTGAATATGTTCGAATCCTGCCCGGGACTAAAGTTTTCATCATGTGCTATCAAACCCTAGCATTGGAACACCTCTGCGCTGGTGGATAATAATTTAAATTTCTAATGTATTTTCATTTGTTTTCAACACTAACGATATCTGACGTTTTTGACTCCCAGTGAGACACAGAACTAATTGCGAGATGACTGTAAGTTCAAGGATGTTATTCCGAGCTGCTGGTGGAGAAAAATTCGGTAGCTGACGCCTCTTTGTGTGTAGTCAACAACGAAATGTGTGGGGTTCGATTACCAGTCAGCACTGAACTCTTCGTCATATTATTTCTAGTTCAGACATGCTCACATGTCGCTCCTGGTGTAACAAACTCATATTTAACGTTCGTTTTCTCTAGAACAGAACAGCGATAGGTGCCGGGTTGGAGTCCTGGGAAGGAAAAAATTGATGTTGCTAGGTGCCTGGTTGAACTCCTGGGAAGGAAAAAATTAATGTTTCGTCCCGTCATTTCAGTTAAAACATGTTGCTACTGCCGAGAAAATCCTATTTATCACAGTTGATTGTGCTTCGATAACAATCTGATTAGTTTCTGGGTTCGAATCCCTGACCAACACAAAGCTTTACCTCACGGCATTTCAAGTAAGATACTTGTGAAGAAGCAATATTTGACATCTCTTGTAGTTTTTTAACAGGGACAATAGATGCTGGGTAGGAATACGCGTCCTTTAGAAATGTTTACGTTATGTAATTTAAAGTTCATATTTCCTAACTGATACTGTTTAAAATCGAGGTATATCACTCTCTTTATGCCTAGTCAAGAATGACTGTTAGTTTCCATCTGTCACGAAATCTTTGCTTAGTCTGCATGACCTGGGTTTGAATCCATATGCAGAACGAGACGGTTCGTTGTGTCATTTGAAATTCATCCATAATCTCAACTAGAAGCTCGTGAATAACTTAAATTTTTAATGTCATTTTGTGTTAAATAATAAGTACGGTATGTTATCTTGAAGAGAAAATCATGAATACGACGAACTTACTACGTGCATTACGCATCTGACGTAACAATGAGAGTAGTAGAATTTCAGGTATGTCATTTATTGTAATAAATGTGAGCTTAGAAGCCTTAAGGACAGTCTTATCTGTGATAAGGTGTTCCCTGCCGTTTGTAGTATCGTGGTATTACTGTTCATCTTGAGTTACTGCGATACAGAGCAGTGTTTTCTAGTGGTGATTTGTTGGAACCATTTTCAATAGTCAAACGACTGTACTAAGGAGCGATTAGAGGACCTGATAGACAGCTGCGTTATGAGGGTTGTATACGAATCAGGCGAAATGCAATTCAGGTCTTTCGGATACTTTTGAGCTTGACTGTACCTTAATATACAGTGACATCGATAACTGCTTAACTATAGTACATACAGAAAACAATGGAAGGAACTTGATCTGATAGAGCAATTACAAATAATTATACATAAAGAAAAAACTTCTGAAATCTTGTTGAATGAACAAACAGAGTTTGGTGGTCACAATTTTTTCCATAACTTTAAAAGTTTATTCTTTCCTACAGAAGTAAGTATTAAATAACGTAACCATTTCATAAAATGTATGCACATTTAACATATTTACAAATATTTGTATTATTAGGGACATCCATGTGAAAAAAGAATGTAACGTCTTGTGAATAACATCCGTGTATTTGTCAAAATGCGGCACCTTCATGATCGAAATTTTTTTACTTGTTTTGAATTGTATTCGAAAATGTGCTGAGTGAAAATGTTTCTGTAAATGTGCTGCTTAATAGAAAATTCTCCAGAACCACGCACTTACAGCTAGAAACAGTTAGTTCCTTTTCGATTTAACATCGTATTATAAACTTATATTTCATAATGTGGCATTTCGTAATGTAGCTATGTTATCTTCCCAGGTCAAGAACTAAATGAATTGTAATGTTGATGTAGACTGTCAAAGAACCTGAAGATGAGCCCAAGCCTCGAAATGTTTCATGCATTTTAATAAAATCACGATGTCTGGCAGAAGGCGGTTGTTCTTTATTGTATTAATGGGCGCTAAAGGGTGCTAAATTTAAAAAAGTTAGAACATTTAAAAAATGTTTTAGCACTAACTAAAGGTAATCAACGCAATGCATATCATCATCTTGCATGGCAGTTAGTCAGAGTGATGGTAAGAACCATCTAAGTGCAACACAGCCACATGTGGGGAAAATGTATGACCAGTTGATCAGTGAGAAGACAACTGTTTACAACATCATGATATCTGTTTTAAGTTGTGTTCATTTTGCTCACTTTCTTCCCTTATTTTACACAATCTATTTTTACGATTTTAATACTCTGATTACATTCATACATATAGTTATTTTGAAGCAAAGTATTTTTATGTACACTCATCTGAAACATTTTGGGTGCCTCTACTAATTTTTGGAATCCTTTGATTTTATAGTATTTCCCATTTTCCACGTTCTTTCACTTTCGAAGAATTTTGTATTTTTTATGCTACACGTTATCATACATAGTCGGTTAAGGCGTTACCAACACCATTATATAATCTCAACCCTAGATTAGTCAAACTTTGTCGACACAAGCACCTTCTGTTAATATGCCGCCGTACTAGTGCGGGAATAATAATTTACCTCTCCACTGTAGTGTGAATGTAGTCATGTATGAGATTGTTTACTCACCGCACTGCAGGTGCTTTCGATGTATGTGTGCCTCTACTCTGCTCTTTACTTGGTGGCTATGACTGTTTGAAGGTAATTTCGGTTACTTTATTTGCCTGTGACTTCCTCGCCCCTTTATTTTTGCCTTCACTAGATTTCCTAAGATCTTATCCGTTTACGCGTATGCACTTGGTTTTGTTCCAGTTTATCCTGTTGGACGGTTCTTCCTTTATGAAATGATAATTAAGTCAAGACCCTAAGCTTTCCGACAGGCGTTGATATACATCAACGGGGACAGGTGAAAATGCGTGGCCCAACCGGGACTCGAACCCGGGATCTTCTGCTTACATGGCAGACGCTCTATCCTCATGAGCCACCGAGGGCAAAGAGTATAGTGCGATTTCGGGGATTTATCGCTCGCACGCTCCCTGTGAGACCCACATTCCCAACTTAATGTTCACAAACTGCATTCGTAGTGCCCATGCCCATTACACACGTTACTCGCGGCAGACAATCTTACCGAGTCCCGTAACAGTTCGGGCAATGCGTGTGCATCCACAGAGAAGAAGGTAAATGGCTGGTTAGCCTTTATTTTATGAAGATGGTATCTGTTCTTTCGGACATGTCCGAAAGAACAGATACCACGTTCGCATAGTTCTTCCTTTATGTGGTTGTTAGCGTCGTTCTGACTAACTAACGTACTAGCCGTAATATGCATTGCTTTGATAATCTTTCATGAGTGCTAATTCGTTTTTAAATATCTTAAAAAAATTCTTTTAATTTAGCGCAGCTTGGAACCCTGATCCTTAATTAGTCATCGTTTATAATTACATCGTTGCCTTTCCTCTTCTTTTACAAAAATCTGAGGAACCCTTAACATGGCGAAAGGCATTATTTGTGATAAAAATAACTTTGAAACAGAGACTGTTTCTTTATATAATCAAATAGATAATGTAATTGTCCGTCATTACCCAGGGTGGAACAAAGGAAAGTATTATGGTACATCACCAACTTATTGGCTGTCAGCACAGAAGAGAGTTCTCCTTTTCTCCCTCAGCAGTGCTATGCCCCGGCTCTTCAATGCAGTGCTTTGGTTCAAGTCTCGCGGGGTTAATATCGACGTTTCGCAGGGAAATCGAATTGCAGCAGTGAAAACCTCAGCGCTCTTTCTTCCGTTTGGTAATGGCGGCTGCTCCACCGTAACAGGCCACAATTATTACTGGGTCGGTGAGCCTCATCGCCGAGGGCTGGCTGTTAATTATTTCCCGCCAGTGTCCGGCAACCCCCCACGGAACACAGAGGGGGCAGCCGTCCGTTAATGACGCAAAGTGGGCCACGCGGAAAGTGTGGCTGGCCACTTCTCGGCCGCAGCAGGCTCCTTTTCTCCATTTCTCTTTCCCTCTAGCTTTCTTTCCCATTTTTTTATTCGCCTTTGTTCATGATCCGCTTTCTGGTACGCCCCGGAGAGGCGGCGGTAGCAGGGAGAGGCAGTTTCACCCGGAAGGCGTGATTCGTTCGGCTCGCCTGCAGCTGGTTGTTTACCGAGGGCTTCGCCAGACCCATCGCGGTCCGCTTGTTATTTCTGTCGAGCGGGGAGTCTGCACAGTTTAATGAGGACCAGCGCGACGTGCGTGACGCCGCTGCAGATTCCGTCTGCAGAGCTCCGAAATAACGATAATAATAGCCGTAACGGGAGGCGAATGAGGGACGCGGTGCAACTAGTGGTAGCCAACAGCGATGTACATGCTCTCGGGGTAATACGCGGGATTGAAGGCTGTGTGCACTGACAAACTGGGTTACTTCCGTCGATCGTTTACCAAACAAGTAATTTATTGTCATGTAAAAGTGTTAGATTGGTGTATAAGTTCTTTGCGTTTTGGTTTTGTATGTTGGTATTCCGGTTCCTATGAGTTCATCTATCGATTGTCAGTTTTTATTTGTAGTTCGCTGTTGCTATTTGAGTTTACATATTGTCGTTTTGTCAGTTGGAGGTGGTCAGTGGATGTGTGGACGCTGGAAAATGGGGTGCGAAATGGAAAAATCGAAACATTTCCTACATACCCTTCTCTTTAAGTTTAATAGACGAATGACAGTAGTGGAAGTAGCCAGAAACATTGGGGTCGTTATGGCGTTAATGCCAGTGGACAGAGCATGGAAAGAAAATGTTTTTCTCATTTTAAGAAAGATCGTTTTGGCACTAATGGCTCTCCAAGTATAGGAAGACCTTCGGGATTTGATGAAGATCGTTTAGACGCATTGATCCACAGCGGAGTTCGTCACTGTACTCGAGAACTGGCAGTTGTGACGGACTGTCATCGTTCCACCATTGTGCGACATTTGCATGCAATGGCGAAGGTTCAAAAATCGGGTGTGTGGGTACCGTAATCGTGTATCGAGTATCGACACTGATACCGGGAAGGTATTCCAAGACTTCCGAAGAGGTTTTAATTTGAAGTTCAATGTCAAGAGAAAACACCCAATAGATGTTTATGAGTGAGTTTGTAAGTATCAAAATATGCGAATATATTACGTAGGTGGCACTATCTTCTGATAACAATTACTTAGAAAGTAACGTTTTTTAAATCACCTAGTGGCTATAGACCTTACAATGTGACATAATTTTCAACTTGATATGTCTAGCCGCTCTTGAGGAAATAGTATTTCAACAGATGAACGGACAGACATATAGTCTGATAACAATGACAAACAAAAATTTTTTCAATCAAAATATCCACGGGTGTACTGCCGGTCTACACTGTCCAACGGGCACAATATTTCGGCGATCATACATGTCGCCATCATCAGGTGAACTGACGGACTGAGCTCCTGTGAACGTGCCGGCACGGAGATCCGTACACTATGGCTGCTCAGGTGGAACTGGGTTCGGTCGCGGCGGCGGCGGATTTAAATACCCTCCGCCCGCGGCGCGCTCACTCCGCCGTCCGCGCCCCGCGCCACGGTCGCGCGGTGGAACAGATTGCGACGGCGTCTGAGATGACGTCGGTGTGATGGCTCCGTCCGCCGTGGTCGTCACAACTATACATTTGCTCGATTTACTCTTGATTAACCCAATCGCTGGTTCCCAAGCCTTGCTAAGATTATAGCCACAGTCACGATTTATGAGGTCGTCATTGGTGCGAATTTCGATGGCCTAACAACGCTGTCCCAGTATCTCGACGTCTGTACCAGAATCCTCGTGCGTTCATACTCCATAGCGTGATTTTCCGACAAACAATGTTCAGCGACCGCCGACTTGCTCGGATACATCAGTCGAGTGTGCCTCTGGTGTTCACGGCATCGATCCTCGACGGTACGCATCGTCTGACCAATATACGACTTGCCACATTGACACGGAATCTGGTACACGCCGGCCTTCCTCAAACCGAGGTCATCTTTGGCGCTCCCCACCAGTGCACGAGTTTTATTCGGAGGACAAAACACCGTTCCGACCCGGTGTTTCTTCAAAATGCGGGCGATCTTTCCCGAGAGTGCGCCTGTATATGGGATAAACGCAGTGCCTACCTCCTCCCTCGTGATTTCATCCATATCCACAGGTTGTGCTGTTGTGGTTGGGCGGAGAGCACGTTGAATCTGCCACTCTGAGTACCCATTTTTTCGAAATACAGTTCTCAGATATTCCAATTCCTGGGGTAGACTCTCTGCGTCAGAGATAGTGCGCGCCCTATGTACTAGAGTTTTAAGTACCCCATTCCTCTGTGAAGGGTGGTGGCAGCTGTCTGCGTGCAAATACAGATCAGTGTGCGTTGTCTTCCGATACACCCCATGACCTAGGGTGCCGTCAGGCCTTCTCTTGACCAAGACGTCAAGGAAAGGTAGTTTACCCTCCGTTTCAGTCTCCATAGTGAATTTGATGTTGGGGTGTATGGAGTTTAGATGTGTAAGGAAGTCAAGGAGTTTATCCATACCATGTGGCCAGATGACGAAAGTGTCGTCCACGTAACGGAAAAAGCAAGTAGGTTTCCATTCGGATGACGACAGGGCTTCCTCCTCGAAGTTCTCCATGTACAAATTCGCTACCACCGGTGAGAGTGGGCTACCCATGGCGACTCCCTCCGTCTGTTCGTAGTATTCTCCATTAAAAAGAAAATACGTGGAAGTCAAGACATGCCTAAAAAGTTCAGTGGTCTTCTCGTCAAACTTCTGACTAATCAATTCTAGTGACTCTCGCAGGGGTACCCTAGTGAACAAGGAAACGACGTCAAAACTCACCATGATATCTGACTCACCCAACGTGAAGCTATCAAGGCGTTTAACAAAATCCACGGAATTACGGATGTGATGAGGGCATTTACCCACGTAAGGACTTAATATTCCCGTCAGGTATTTGGCCAACAAATATGTAGGTGCCCTGATGTTGCTAATGGGGCGTAATGGTACCCCCTCTTTGTGAACCTTCGGGAGTCCATATAGTCTAGGCGGTACCGGACCTTGGGGTAACAATTTCTTAGCGTCACCCTCCGGTAAATCTGCGTCCTTGAGAAGCGACCTCGTCTTGTTGTCCACCTTCTTTGTAGGGTCAACGCTGATCTTCCGGTAGGAATCGTCATTTAGCAGGCTCTGCATCTTATCAGTGTAGTCCTTATGGGAGACAACAACTGTAGCATTGCCTTTGTCGGCCGGTAAGACAACAATTTCAGAGCGCTCCCTCAGATCACGAATGGCCGCCCTTTCTTTACTAGTGATATTTGACTTCATCGGCTTGGATTTCGTCAACGCACGACAAGTTTCACGACGTATTTCCTCAGCTGATTCAGGCGGAAGTCGAGCTGCAACATGTTCAAAAGCACTAACAATTTCTGCGACCGGAGTGAACTTGGGGGTGGGAGCGAAGTTGAGACCTTTCTGCAAAACCGAGACCGCATCATCACTCAACACCATGCCACTCAAATTGATGACAGTCTTGCCCGGAACCTGCAGTGATGGTTTGTCAAGGAGACGTGAGAACTTAGCTGTTTGACGTCCCGTTGCCTTCTTATGGGCGGAATCAGCTGCAACCCAGGTGACACCATCAATCCAATCCCAGGAAAAGGAAGTGAAATTACTAGCCAGTTGCAAATGTAGTTTGAGAAATTCCTGTGATATAAACTCAAGGCTCCGGCGGGTGAATTGCACTCTCTCACGTACCAATGCGAGGCTGGCTCGTTTCTTGATTCTCTTAGCTGCTGCAGAATCCATGTGATGCATAACCTTAGCATAATTTGGAACAACGTTCTCGGAACGACATCTCTTTAGAAAGGCAAGAGTACTTAGCAAACGACATCTACGGAGGTGCAACTTTTCGAATTTCTTCATGCTGCGATACATCTCCTCCCCGTAAAGGTGTATGATGTGATTCTTGAGTTTCTCCAGGCGTATTTGATAATCAAAATATGCACGGGTGTACTGCCGGTCTACAGTGTCCAACGGGCACAATATTTCGGCGATCATACATGTCGCCATCATCAGGTGAACTGACGGACTGAGCTCTAGTACATAGGGCGCGCACTATCTCTGACGCAGAGAGTCTACACCAGGAATTGGAACATCTGAGAACTGTATTTCGAAAAAATGGGTACTCAGAGTGGCAGATTCAACGTGCTCTCCGCCCAACCACAACAGCACAACCTGTGGATATGGATGAAATCACGAGGGAGGAGGTAGGCACTGCGTTTATCCCATATACAGGCGCACTCTCGGGAAAGATCGCCCGCATTTTGAAGAAACACCGGGTCGGAACGGTGTTTTGTCCTCCGAATAAAACTCGTGCACTGGCGGGGAGCGCCAAAGATGACCTCGGTTTGAGGAAGGCCGGCGTGTACCAGATTCCGTGTCAATGTGGCAAGTCGTATATTGGTCAGACGATGCGTACCGTCGAGGATCGATGCCGTGAACACCAGAGGCACACTCGACTGATGTATTCGAGCAAGTCGGCGGTCGCTGAACATTGTTTGTCGGAAAATCACGCTATGGAGTATGAAAGCACGAGGATTCTGGTACAGACGTCGAGATACTGGGACAGCGTTGTTAGAGAGGCCATCGAAATTCGCACCAATGACGACCTCATAAATCGTGACTGTGGCTATAATCTTAGCAAGGCTTGGGAACCAGCGATTGGGTTAATCAAGAGTAAATCGAGCAAATGTATAGTTGTGACGACCACGGCGGACGGAGCCATCACACCGACGTCATCTCAGACGCCGTCGCAATCTGTTCCACCGCGCGACCGTGGCGCGGGGCGCGGACGGCGGAGTGAGCGCGCCGCGGGCGGAGGGTATTTAAATCCGCCGCCGCCGCGACCGAACCCAGTTCCACCTGAGCAGCCATAGTGTACGGATCTCCGTGCCGGCACGTTCACAGGAGCTCAGTCCGTCAGTTCACCTGATGATGGCGACATGTATGATCGCCGAAATATTGTGCCCGTTGGACAGTGTAGACCGGCAGTACACCCGTGGATATTTTGATTATCAAATACGCCGGGAGAAACTCAAGAATCACAAAAATTTTTTCGTGCAATGTAATTAAAAACAAAAAAATTTGGATTTTTACCTTCGGTTTTAGTGTAAAACATAGCTGCTTGGCAAATGTCATGATTGTAGGTCATTGGGAGTTACCGTGAAGTTATGATGATTGACTTTGAGACTATCAAAATATGTTACATAAATGGCTGCATCTTTTGACTGAACCGACTTAGAAGCAGACGTTAATTACACCGACAACGGACTTAAGGCTTTAGTGTGTGACGTATATTTGGACTTGACACGTTTACCAGTTCCAGGTATGAGAGTTCTTATCAGACGGACGGACAGACAGACAGCCTGATAACATATGAAAAAAATTCGTTTCATTTAATTATAAATTTACTGTACTGAACTGTGAAACCTTGCTTCTTGGCAAATATAATGTATCTGTAAGCTGTAGGTTTTAATGAGCGAGTTTGCGAGTATCAAAATGTGTGACGTAAATGGCGGTAACCTTTGATTGCATTGACTTAGTAGCTTCAGTTTCATAGGTCTAGATGACACCGCAGACCTAAGTATGTGAAATTAAATTCAACTTAGTACGTCTACGTGTTCCTGAAAACTTTGGGTTTTGAACAGTTGGGCAGACAGACAGACGGACAACAGAATGATACTATAAAGATTCCATTTTTACAAACTGCGGTACAGAACTCAAAAAATAGTAGTTATTCTTTCTATGAAAGTGTTTCTAGCAGAACGTTAAAATAATAAGCTGACTTGGTAGGATTATCCTTAACTACCTTTGTGACCAGTCAATGACTCTAGGCATACTTCCTGACAGTTACAGTAACATACATCTGTGCAAACCACCTCTAACCACATTCCTAATATCACTTCTCCCAGCCTCTCCAAATGCGGTCTGCGATGGAACTGCTACACTTTTTACACAGCAGAAATTCTTAAATGCCTCTCAGTTTGACTTGGCGAAGTACTGACCACAAAGTAACCAATACAAGACATCAGAAATTAAATGCTGGCACACTTAAATAGCAAATTTAGTCTTGTTGATATATTCTGCGACCTTGTCAAATACTATGATTGTATGGATCACAAAACACTACGCGGCAGCTGAACTTTTATGGCGTTAACGGCACCCGTTTTACCCTGATAGAATCTTCATAACCATTAACGGATTGAGTCTCACGCAACAGACTTACTTTAGAAAGTGGAAATATAACATCTGGACTGACAGAAGACTTGGAATTGGGCCCATTGTTATATCTAACCTACACAACTTATCTTACAATGTCCGCCCCTGGTAACTGAGTGGTCAGCGCGACCGAATGTCAATTCTAAGGGCCCGGGTCCGATTACCGGCTAGGTCGGAAATTTTCTCCGCTCAGGGACTGGGTGTTGCGTTGTCCTAATCATCATCATTTCATCCTCATCGACGCGCAAGTCTCTGAAGTGACGTCAAATTGAAAGACTTGCACCTGGCTAACGGTCTACCCGACGGGAGGCCGTAGACACTCGACATTACAATTTTTTATCTTACAATGGTGTTAAAGGGAAGGTCAAAAACTGTAGTGTTTGCTAATGACAGGGTCCAACCGCAACCTTATCAGGTGCAACTCAGATGACAGCCTCACAGCAAACTGTTCAAGTCTTAATTACATAAACATTCATATTATGGACCTATTAACTCCAGAAGCAGAAATTAATGGTCATACCGTAAATGAAAGATCCTGATAAAACATCTTGGTCTCCAGCGGGACACATTAATTTTCAACCTGGAGTAAACGCATAGATATACTAGGCAAGAAACTCAGTTCAGCATATTAATCCCTTAGGAAGCATCTTTCATAGTGTTAGCATACGAACGCCTTACGCAATCACATTAATAACCAAAAATTATGCCCATGTATATGGTTCCTCCTTGTCTAGGGATCAGACTGCTATACTCTGGTTGGAAGATATTCAACAAGCTCCAGTCTAACTTAAAGCAAAAAAGAAGCGGATCCCTTACAACTAAAATGAAAAAAAAAAATCTTCATAGCTTACTTGAATGTCTATAATCAGGGAAAGGAAACTTCTGCTAGCTACGTGTCAAGAATTAATGCTCCTTGAAATTGAGTTAGAAGTAGTAATATTCAGTAAAAGATTTCTTTGAAAATTACTACTGCAGTCAAATAACATTCAGCTAGAAATGGCAGGTAAGGAACCACTCTGTAGTATACTGAGGATGCAACAGTTGTGCTCATTACAGTGCTTCTCATTCTGAGTTATGCGATTAAATTTAGCTGTCAAAGGCATAAATAACTTTAAAAGAATATAGTTATACTGTAATTTGATATTAATGAGGCGTACAGATAAAGACACTATGATTGACTGGTCTTTGGTTAATGTGTACTTTGACTCGTTCCACAGCCCTAGAAAGTTCCCCCAATTCATGGTATTTACGGAACCCAGTGACTTAATGAATAAAATAACACATGAGAGAATACAACCCTTAAAGTCCGCTAAGCATTTCATTTAGTATGCTTTCTGTTTTTCGTTTGTAGCTGTGACCGCCGACGCAACACATTACTACTGCGGTTAGTTAATATAAATGCCTCGGTCCGTGAGGAGATAAAAAGCTTAATTATCAAAAGTGTCTGCGTTGCAATGCCAGAGCTCGTAAACACTTACCACTTTGTAAATTGTCGGCAGTCTCATTTGCCCCGCAAAGACTGTAATCGCTCCGCATGCTGCGTTGAACCGTATTATTCACGACATTTGTATTTTAGTACTCCACTTTGCCCTTGAAAAGCAATAACATGCTGCAATGTATCAACGACTGAAGTGTCATTACCGGCCACAACAAATGCTGCTTTCGAGACAGATAGGTTATAAAGTATATATTATTTATTGTACAGAAAAGCTTTCATAAACTATAAAAATGGCCTTATAAAAAGCTTTAAGCTGCTGTTTCATTTATTCTTTAATGCGCGACAGGTTCCGGTCAAAGACCATTTTCTAGCACAAAGCCTTGAATACCGAAATGTTTCAGGCGAATTTAAAAATTGTAGTAAGAATTAGTTACATACACTTGTAAAAATTACGAATGTGATAAGTGTTTCAGGTGTATTTAGAAATTGTAGTAAGAAGTAGGTGCATACACTTGTAAAAATTACGAATCAGATAAGTATTACATTTGACCACGTGGTAGAAAAATATGTGTACTGTACAGAGAACATTGCAACTCCAATAAATACTTCCCGTCAAACTTTCTTGTGCATTTAAGGGACGACAAGCTGAAAATAGTGTACGTGTTTTACATTAGGCCGAGAAAGTTAGGCCTCATGGACGAGATGATAACTATTTTTGCTTTATGTTAGCAAACCGAATTTAATTTTTAATGAAGAAATCGAACACAAAAACTAAAAACTTACACTTTTTCCGTATGTCTTGCTGCAAAAGTAAGTCACTAGGACATTTTCAACTGAGTCTACAGCATTTGCACGTTAGTGATATTTTATGTTAACAGTTTTTCCTGATTCATTGCCGTTTTGTATAGTTGGCACACATATCGTCTACTTCTGCATAGCGAAAAATAAGTGTAGTTTATAAATATTATGTTTTCGACTTTTTAACATGTAGCTTCTACGATTAACTCAAACCGAGACAGCACAAATGTACACCGTCGGAAAAGTAAAGCCACCCCCTCAGTGACTGTTTAGTGGCACCAGGTTGTAACACGTGCACACTGAGGTGTCGTAGTTACGGTCGTCGGCAACCAGGTGGAGCTTAGAAGGCCTGTCTGTGCACCCTCTCTTTTGATTATGCAGGCTTTAACTGTACTGAGTTTAGCGGCAAACAGTGTTTGCAACTTTAATTGTAGAGTACAAACATGCCCTACCAACGAGTGTGTACTTCGGCTGAAAAGCTTCAGACATCTGAATAGCATCGCACTGGGGGCTCGATGGACGTATCGATGAATTCCTGCACACTTTGGCACAACGTATCGATGGTGTGTCGCTGCTTTCAACGGTGGTCTGTGGAACATAACCTGTAGATCTTGTTCTGTAGGCTCGTGTTGTACAGACGCACGTCAAAATCGACGCATTGTGCGTGCAAGGTGGCCGATCTAACATAATCCGAGGACGAAATCTGAGCACTTGTACCTTCTGTGACATCAGGAATCATCAGGTGTATGATATAGACCCGTTGAAGTGCGTGTTCCAGAGTGCTTGCTCCCGTGGCACACAGGTGCCATTGCATGCTTCATGGTGTGTCGGGGTAGACTATGGATTACAGCTCCTAGTAATATTTGATTTTTCTGCAGGGTAAAGTAATCACTGCACGTTACATTGCCCAGGCTGTTGTCTCCGAGTTCATGGCAATTCAGAAGGAAAGTCATGGGGCTTTTTCACCGAGGCAATGCATGTCCACATACAGTTGTTGCGACTCAACGTGCTCTTCGTGGTGCACAACAACCGCTCTGACCAGCAAGACCAGCACATCTCTCGTCAGTTGAAAATGTATGGTAAATGAGGCTTAATCGTTCTTTAGAGTGCGCGAGAATCATAGCCAAATTGCAACAAAAGCAGCAGGATTCAAATCGGCGCCTTTATTATCGTTTTCATGCGAGAATACAAGACTGCATGGTCACGGGGAGTGGAAAAAGGAGGTTATGCTGTGTATTGACGTACTACTGCCAAGTAACAAAGCTCGAACAAACTCGGATCAGGCCAGAAAGGACCATTGCTGTGCAGTACAGAATGTAAGTGAAAGAACGAACAGAAATACCGCTTTTATTCAAGGGCAATAACTACACTGAAGTGACGGAGATCAATGATGGCCCCTTGAACATTAGAAGCGGTGGGACATACTTCTCAATAGGCTGTATGACAATCACGAACAGCAGTTCATATTCTGCAATGGCTGCCATGTTGGTCTCATGCTTTGTAAGGAGGTCTTGATGTAAAGCGTTCCTCTCCTCCACCAGCGCGGTTGGCAATACTGGAATACTGGATGGTCGTTGATGCAATTGCACGTACTGACATTTATTTCCCAAGGCATCCCCCACGTGATCATGGCATTTAAGTCTGGGTGACGGTATTCTATGAGGCCGTGCATCGTCAACCATACAAATGAAGTTTGAATCCAAGGCACTACTGAAAATACGCACATAGGAAGGAGAACAGTGCGACAACTGTAGAATCGTTGAGTGTACCATGTACAAACATTTGGATGTCAGTTCGCCCATGCTACTATATACATTCCCATATCACAACACTTGGACCAATAAAACGATCACGTTAAACAGTGCTGGAAGCACCCTCATATTACCAGGGGTGCGAACACGGTCCGATATGTATCTTGTGATTCCATAAAACACGATAAAAAACTGATTTATTGTTAATACCTCCGGTGTGAGGTTATACCAATATTTTAGTTCAACGTATTACATGTTAAATGTTTGATTACGCACACTGTTGTTAAAGTAATGAGAAAATGACTACAGGTTTGACACAAATTCTTCTTCAGCATCTGATGCACTACTGTCACTTCCGATAGATTCGCTTCGATGAAACAAGTGCATCAGTAGCGAAGAAATCAGTCAAATTGTAGGGATAAAAATCGTTCAGAAATTTCGAATCCACAATGATACGAGTACGAAAATTCGTTAGGGGCTGGAATTATACCTCCTTGCTGTATATGGAGGAGGGTAGTTCGTACACTACTGTCATTTCACCTTTACCACGTCTAGACGTGAATTATGAGCGGGGGGAGAAACTTTTCTATGGCTTCTCTTTTTTTATAAGCATCTCTATTTTTACCTTCAATGCGCTAACGCCAGATACATGCAGCAAGAAGCAACACGCTGCTAGCCTATTCTAAGAACGTAAGGTTTCGGAATTTTAGCGTAAAGCACTCTGTGATTCACGTGAGCCTTTCTTGCATCGTGTGCTAATGGAGTTTGATGAAAATCGCTTTGACTCTTTCGCTCCTATTCGTTTGATCTTCTCTATATCCATCAAACCAACTTTCATTACGTCATTAGTCTTCTGACAGGTTTAATGCAAGGCAACATCTTTTTGTTAGTATAGCACATACGACCAAAAGTCCTAATTTATTTTCTCGATATATTCCCCACTTAGTCTTCCCCAGCAGTTTTTACCCCCTACAGAACAATAGAGAACCATGGAAGTTATGTCTTAATGCATCATTCTTTCCCTTCTTCTTGCCAATGTTGGCCGCGTATTCTTCTCCTCCCTGATTATACGGAGAACCTCCATGTTTGCTGTCGGCAACAATTTTACAGCTGCTGTATCAAAATGAACCTATCCACTATTAAATTTTGAATGAATATCATAAGCAATGCTGACAGAGGCTTTTCCGCATTAGATGCCAGCCTCGTTCTGCCAACGGTGTGGTCAAAGATGACACACGAACGGACAGTGTTTCAGGGCACTGTCATCCACATTGGATGGGACACTGCCTCTAAACGTGTAATAATCAGCAATGATCAACCAGTTGAGGATGCAGAAGGCAATGGAAACTCAGACGTGGAACACACGGTCAAGGATGCTTCAACTCAATAAAGACAAGACAATAACTACCGTTCAAACACAGACTGTGGCTTGTGATTTCCAACAGGCTTTATTTAACAATCGTATCACAAAAGCAAACTGCTGTTAACCCAGAATAATACACATTACTGCCCTATAATTTGAAATATTACTAAACAGACCAAAGTCTATACGGGTGTCAAAGTCCACCTCAAAAAGTAAATAGTTTTAAAACCCTGTTGGCATAAATCTTAAGACGTATACACACAACAAATGGTGTACTGAGAAAAACGTCCATAGAAGCAGGACACTTTTTAAGATATAACAGCAGAAACAACTCACAATTTCTCTTTCAGTATAAGATGTTGTGGACTGACAAGAGCCGCCAGTCCACAATGAAGTAGCCGATAGGGCACGCGTCAACTCACGCCTTCTTGCGTTAAATCTGAAACAGGATATGTGGTAAAAGCTATAAAGAAAAGAACGGAGCTTCTCATATACTTATCTTTAATTTCTTCTTGTACATCTCTATGGTGAACACAAGTGAGACTCTCTCCAGATATGGATAACTGCGCCTTGCTAGGTCGTCCGTACTACTGGGGGCCGAGTTCTAGTCAGTCTCCCGAGACCTGCCATGTGGTGGCGCTCGGTCTGCGATAACACAGTGGCGACACGCGGGTCCGACATGTACTAGAGGACCGCGGCCGATTTAAGCTACCACCTAGCAAGTGTGGTGTCTGACGGTGACACCACATAAGACATTAAAAACCCAGTACAATGAAAGGCTTCTTTCAGGCACTACAAAATTTCAGTAACACCTAATGGAACATCAGAGGTACGCGAAAACTACAACTCGGATCGAGCGTGAGTAAAAGGTGAAAGGGACGGTGGAGAAGGATAGACGGACGCCTCGGCGTGACCAGGAACAAATAATAAAGTACTCAACTTAAATTTGCCGAAGAACTCGAGTCTACTCGTGAACAGTGACCGCTCTATAGATTACAATTCAAACTGGCCGCCGCCAAGACGTCGTCCCCCAAATTAAACGAACGGCACACACCGTTGATTATACCACTGAAACAACAACATAAAACCACATAGCAACTGGGAAGTACCCAGAGTAACACAATCGGTAAGAGGTTAGAAGAATTTTAAGGTAAGAATACAATTATTCTTTGCAACCAAATTAAATCTCTTGCTATCACTGTATACGACAGGTCAACCTCCCTTCCCACAGGAACCACGATACAAAAAATTCTCCATGAGAACTCTACAGAATGTGTAGAAACTAGAAGACATGCTCTGTCTTATGATTCTAAATAATAGTTACATACAAGAAGAAAAACAACGTTATAAATATCTTAACTTTACAAAAGAATGCCACTATAGGTGGATTACACTTAATAGCAAAAGAAAAAAGTGCCAGAAAATGAAACCTGTTATTATTTCGGTGTGCACCACCACCCACTTAATATACACTCCTCGCCAGTGTCTCAAGTTCGTCCATAACAGGCAAACCACTGTTCAGTAACTTGTGCACCAGTGGTCAACACGAAACAGGTAACATAGGCATCCAAACATAGGCAGAACCGTTAATTGCAAACAGCACGAAATTCAACATACATATACACAGCATGACTTTAGGAACCAGAATATTTCCCACCGTTTGATTCTATTGCGTATCTGGTTGCAGGCTGATACAATCCGAAGCCACTTTCCCAGGTTCATGTCGTTTAGACAATCGCCCTCTCACTACGCGCAGTACACATTCGCCTACCGCACGCACGTCTCTGTCCGCAGCCCCTGTGCCCACGTGACGGGAAGAGTCAGAGTATGCGCAAAGAGCGAATGTCGACAACCAGACTGCACACCAGGACCCCAACCAACCGACCAAAACCAGCCCTCTCCCCACAGCGTCGTGCGCTTAAATAGCCGAAAACCGACCAAAGAGGAAAACTGCAGCCACGCGATGCGGAGTCGATCGCAAAGATTTCAAATGAATACAGAGAAGCGACTGGCGCCAGCGGTGTCACGTATCAGTAACCATTGAATTAAACACACGTAATGTGCATCTACAGCACATTCGGCTTGTAATTGAAAAGTGTCATGAAGATATCTCCATTGGCAAGAGATTTCGGACTAGTCCCCCACCTGGATCTCCAGGAGGAGAGTGCCATGGGAAGCTGACCCCGAGAAAAATATGCCATAACTATCGAAAAGGTAATATTCTACGAATGTGGGCGAAAAATTTGAGAGGTTTGAAAGTTGTTGGGAAGCTAGGAAATCTGAAAAAGAAAATGGTAAGGCTCAGTCTAGATGTAGTGGGGCCAGTAAAGTGAAATGGAAAGAAAAGCGCCGATCGCTGTGGCCGAGTGGTTCTAGGCGCTTCAGTCTGGAACCACACGACCGCATGTTCGAACCCTGCTTCGAGCATGTATGTGTATGATGTCCTTAGGTTAGTAACGTTTAAGTAGTTCTAAGTTCTAGGGGACTGAAGACCTCAGATATTAAGTCCGAAAGTGCTCAGAGCAATTTGAACCTAGTTTTTTTTTTCTTTTTTTTTTCTTTTTTTTTTTTTTTTTTTGAAGAAAAGGATTACTGCTGTTCTCAGCAGGCTTGACAGGAAATCAACACCAGCAACGATAGTTTAGGTACACATGCCAACATCACCAGCAGAAAATGAAGAGACAGAAAAAGTGTATGAGGATATTGAACGGGTAATTCAGTACGTAAAGCCACTAAAAACCATATAATCATGGGGACTGGTATGCGGAGAATGAATAGAAGAAAGACTTACGGGAGAACATGGACTTCTTAGGTTGAAGACATGAGAAAGATGAATCTGGTTCTGCAATATATTTCAGCTAGTAATAGCGAATGCTCTATTCAAGAATCACTAGAGGAGGAGATATACATGGAAAAGACTCGAAAACAGCTGACGATTGTAGTTTGACTATTATTGTCAGAGAGTGATTCCTAAATCAGATGCTCGATTGTAAAGCGTACGCAGGGGCAAATAAGTGCCAGATCAGAGTGTAGTAATGATGAAGAGAGGACAGAAGAGAATCATGCAGAAGAATCACGGTGGAAGGAAGTAGTATACTGATGAAGAACGAGATACATTTGAAGTTCGCTAAAGACTTGGATACTCCGATAAGAAGTAACACAGTAGGCAATTCAGTTGAAGATGAGTGGACATCTGTAAAAAGAGCAAGTACATATGTTCTGAAGACAAATACAATTATAGACGTTAGGAGGGTAACTGCAAAGACACCTTGGATAACAGGAGAGATACCTCACTTTGTTGGTCGATGAAAGTAGGAAGTCCAAAAGTTTTCTGGGAGAGAGAGGAAACCAACAACGTAAATGACTAGGGAATAAGATAAATAGAAAGTGCAAGAGGCCAAGACGACACATCTGTAAGAAAAATGAAAAAAAAAAGAAAGAGATCGATGGAATGGGTGACTCAGCATACGGAAAAGTCTAAATAAACTTTAAATTACACTGCTAAACACAGAGCGCATAGAAGATAGGCGGGAAGAGTACCTTGAAGGCGTCTATGAGGGAGAGGAATTGCCTGATGACGTGACAGAAGAAGAAACTGGAGCTGATATCAAGAGACACCTGATGCATCCAAGTTGCTCACAAGAATAATATACAGAAATTTGAGGATCTATTAGAATACGTTCAGTGTGGCTTCAGGAAAGGTAGAGACACCAGAGAGATCGTCCTAACGTTGTACTTGGTAATGGAAGTCACTCAGAAGAAACATCAAGACACCTTCATTAGATTTTTGGATCTGCAAAAAGAGTTTGGTAATGTAAAATAGCGCAAGATGATCGCAATTCTGAGAAAAATATTAATAAGTAAAGGGAAGTAGAGTAATACACAAAATGTACAAGAACCAAGAAGGAACTGTATGACTGGAAGACTAAGAAAGAAGCGCTCCCTTTGAAAAGGGTGTATGACACAGATGCAGCCTTTCGCCCATGCTGTTCATTACGTACATCGAAGAAGCAGTGTCGAAATTAAAAGGAATGTTCAAGAGACTGATTAAAATTCTGGGTGAAAAGATGTTAAGCATACGTGCCTCGTTACCCTTAGCGAAGGTGAAGGGAAGATGCAAGAACTGTTGATGGAATGAACAATCTAATGACTTCAGAATCCGGAATGAGAATAAACTGAAGAAAGCGAAAGTGATTAGAAGTACCAGAATTTGACAATAACGACAAACTTAACGTCAACATTGGTGATCACGAAATAGACGAAGTCTGCTACCAGGGATGCAAATTATTCCACGATGGACGAAACAAGGATGACATAAAAAGCAGACTAACACAGGCAAAAAGGAGATTCCTGGACAAGAGAGGTCTACTGGTGTCAAACATAAACCTTAATTTGAGGACGAAATCTTTGAGACTGTGCAAATGGTTAGCATAAGAAAGGAATTCGTGGTAGGCTGCATCAAACCAAAAATTTGATGTAAAAAAAGTACGCACTTAATAAACACCCTGGTTTAAACTGCTACTTTAGTTTACTAGCTGGCATTCACGTGCCTTTATGAATCTGTTGCCCTCACAATCAACTCGCTGCATAATCGCAATTAGTATCGGGGTACCCATTTACACCCAAAATCCAGCTACAGTTCCTACACTTACATTGTACTATCAGTCTTTCATTATAGGTTACTCCTATTTCTCGAATTTCTAACGCGTTATGCTATTTTGGATTCTCGAATGCTACTTCTATTGGCGCAAATACTATGAATGTAATTGTGAATTCATGGTTTTGCGGCAATATGTACTGATGAAATTCTGTTGAGCTTCCTGTGGCTTCAAGTGGTTTAAAATCCACATGCTTCCGGCCGAGTACTCCTAGGTCATTGCCAAGTGGTGACCGCTTTATAGTTGGTGCTACCGCCCTTATACAGCGGCGGGGTCTTCCGCGATGTCACTGGTCCTATATGCCTGCACCGTATTAGTCAATGTTTCGTTGCGCGCCTATCGCGCCTGCTTCAGCCTTCCGTTGGCCAGGTCCAATGGTGTGCTTCACTGTAGGTCGCCGTTAATTGAAGGTGTTACAAATCTTTATCTCCATCGCTTCTTTTATTACACTATCCCATTAACTGCTAGTCCGTGTAAAATATCTCGTCTAATGCAAGACGATGTCCGTTTTCTATATCATGCTCTGCTACCACTGAATTTTCATGGTACCGGCGGCGGAAACATCTCTCGTGTTCTGCACAACGCTGCTCAATACTACACAAAGTCGTCCGACGTAAAACTGTCCACACCCCGTGTCATTCTGTATAGCCCTGGCGTTCTCAGGCCTACATTGTCTTTCATAGGCCTCATGAGTTGTCGGATTTTTGCTGGAGGCCTGCAGGCCGAATAGGTTATAAGCCTCTTTAAGAACCAGCTAATAGTTCGTGTCACTGAGTCACAAAACGATAAAAACGCAGGCTTCTTCGTGTCCTCTACATGGCCCTACTGCTTACGGCTTGCGAAATCTGGCGGTTGTTGCAGCGTTTTTTATTGAATACTTTTCGTAAATAGTTCAGTTTCTCTGCAGGTTTGAAGTGTCTGATACAGCTTTCACCCGATGCACCAAGGTCCTCACAACAAAACGTTACTGTGACGGGTGGTGATAGATATTAGCGTGCAGTTATTGGTCTGTGTGGGTGGGTTCGCGGTAAATGCTATGGCTGAGGCCCATTTACTTAATGGCGTACGATGAGGTCAAAAAAAAGGCAAGGGGCCATATGTCTCTATCCCCATCGTAAACCTGATGCTGCCATGGATATAGTTGATGTGGTGCAAGAATTCTCCCAGCATTTCTCATCCATGAGACCAGACAACGAACGTATCGTAGACGTAATGATAAAAACACTATGCTTTGCAAGAACTGTGTTCAGAGCGATTTCCTCAAAGTACACTATAAACAGGCAGGCTACAACAGGAGCTATTGGAGTCGCCACCGCGACACCGTCAGATGATATATGTTCTAGATGATATATGGTTCAAATGGCTCTGAGCACTATGGGACTTAACATCTGAGGTCATCAGTCCGCTAGAACTTAGAAATACTTAAACCTAACTAACCTAAGGACATCATATCCATGCCCGAGACAGGACTCGAACCTGTGACCGTAGCGGTCGCGCGGTTCCAGACTGTAGCGCCTAGAACCGGTTGGCCACTCCGGCCGGCCTAGACGATATTAAACAAATTCCATGACGTCAGAGTGTGCTTAAATAAATCTACTTCACTGTCGTCAAAACTCATGTTCTTTAATCCACATAACGTGATTGTGAATGTAAATGTTTTCGATTTTTCTCATATCTTGCTTCCGTTGCCCAGAAAAACGTGAGAACTGTTTCTTTAGTGCTCAATACTAAAACAGATCTGATAGTAATCTGAGGGATTCTCAGTTTTCTTTTCCGTCCTTCTGTACATTATTATGACCGAAACTGCGGTTCATGTGCTGTTAAGATCATTGTACAATGTTTATCGCACTTAACTGTCTTTGCTATACTCTGGTTAGTTTGTTTGCTATCTTTCCGGTAGTATAATTGCATATCCCGAGACTAACAGATTCTACAAATCAAGTCGTTCGGTTGCCGTCTTCGTGAATGATTTTTAAAATTCCAAAGGAATTTTACGAACGCTTTTCACCTTATTTGTCCGAAAGTCTTTCCAGACTCTCTTTAATTCTATATCGACTCACATTTCTTCTTCGGTCATGTCGTCGGACAGTTCCTCCACCTCGTTGCGGTTTTCATCGTACTATTACCAACTATTACCGTCCATCCGCTCTCTCCTCCGTGGCTGATAATCAAATTCTTGTCACACTTCTGATGCCGACCCTTTTGCTTTACTTTCACTGAAAGTTGTTTCCAGTATCCCGCATTCTAAAACAGTCCTTCCGACTACCATTTCTTTTCGGCGATATTTGTTTTACGGTCATTCGGTCGTGGTCCAAAGCGTATTTGCCGCGCGGAGTGGCCACGCGGTTTGAGGCGCCATGTCACGGATTGTGCGGCCGCTCCTGCTGGAGGTTCGAGTCCTCCCTCAGTCAAGTGTGTGTGTGTGTGTGTGTCTGTCCATGTGTGTGTGTGTGTGTATGTGTGTGTGTGTGTGTGTGTGTGTGTGTGTGTGTGTGTGTGTGTGTGTGTGCGAGTGTGTTTGTGTGTGTTGTGTGTGTGTGTGTGTGTGTGTATGTGTGTGTGTGTGTGTGTTTGTTGTTATTAGCATAATTAGTTTAAGTTGTGTGAAAGTCTAGGGACCGATGATCTCAGCAGTTTGGTCCCTTAGGAATTCACAAAGATTTGGACATTTGAAAGCGTATTTCCGTGCTTAACGTTTCATCTGCCAATCACCAGAGGTTTATAACATCTCATAAATTGATTACAAGCTGAAACAATCTCAGAAAGCCGAACTGTTGGTGCGTATCCTGATAACAGTCGGTTTGAGACAGTATAAGATTAGTGCCTGTGATCATGTAGTCGCACCGACGTCTGTTATGGAGCTTTGCTAAATTTCAGTACTTATTCGTTCTGTTAAACATGAAACGTGCAGAGAGCATTGGAAGTCAGGAGCAGTGAGCTAGGTATTTACGACTGAGGATGTTCCGGGCTAACTCAATTTTTTTATTGTATAATTTATTTGTCCTTATCTTTTTTTTTCTTTTTTTTTGTGTAAAGCGCATCAGCTATTGACTGGCCAATAAGTCAACACTAAAATTGTTCTGGTGAGCATTTCCGTTGCTTGTGTACAGTGGCGCTACACTACTTAAGTGGTACACCAGAGTGTGGCTCAGTTTTTACGTTGACTGTAATTCGGCAGAAGTATGGTATTCAACTGTATTATAAGCGGTGCTATAAATGCAAATGGTAATTGATTCCGCTCGTATTTGCGCTCTGGAGAAACTTGTCTGTTTGCGTAATTGCAACACAAGGCATATGCATAGTAGTCCTCGCGTGTTTTGAATTTCGTGACCAACACTTCAGTATGAATCGAGGCCACGTTGTTGAGATAACTCTCTTAGTTTTTGCTTTCAGGTTTCATTGTGTATGATAAAAGTTGCCAAAATATATTAGTGTCCACGGTTTTGGAAAGCAAAGCTGTTTCAGCCTTTGGTTAGCGTTAATTTTTAGGAATTATATGACCCTCCATATTGGGGAAATTGAGGAGAAGGCCTTGTTAGCCTCGTAAAGTTTATTTCCTTCTGAAGTTGCACAGCTGCTGCGGGGTCTGAATCAGATTTTGTGTCATTACGGTGCATTGTACTGGTGGCTTAATACTTATTTCATTATGAAGTTTAAACCAAAAACTTCAGCTTGTCCGTGAATGAGTGTTATACGGCATTTGTTACTAAGGAATTCGGTATAATTTTTAACGCACAGATAGGCGTCGCCGGTCTGAATTCTTTACAGTTATTAAACTTCAGGGGGTACGTTTTATTAAGTTAACTCACTTTTAATTATTCTTAATACACTCATTGTTATCAGTAGCGTTCAAACTAGAGTCCTCCAGCAATTATACTGGAAATTTCTTAATGAGATTGAGTTTCAGAAATTTCAAGTTTTAAATAGTTTGTAGTCGTTTACGTCACACAGAGCTCAGTAAGTTCAAATATTTTAACACGAACGTGACTTTTCTACCGTTCCACGGTTTATGACTTTAAAGTGTTACAGAATTCTGTTTAAAAAAGTATATTTCTTCTGTTTATATCTGAGATCTAATCATAGTCTTTAGTCTGTTGCAGTGAATTGCTCGTAACTGCCTTTCTGCCCGTATCTATGGGTCCTGTTGGGCGGCTGGTTCTTCCGGGTTGTGATCGTCTGAGATGGCACCTATTTAAAGATTCTTGTTCTGTGTTTGGTACTTATCATGGTATAAGTGTATATTTTTTATTATTTTTATAATTATATATTTTATGATTTTGGTTGGGGTGGCTTTAAATATTGTGGGGTAGCATGAGACTTTTAATTAACTTATACCGCGATAACACTAGTACGGACATCGGCTGTCCCGATGTACGCACGATATAATATTTTTTAAATACAGCGCGCGACTCACCGCCTTCTAATAAATAGTTTGCGTGAGCACTGCTATTTAGAAAAGAAAATATGCGTATTCTTACGCAAACTGTAATTATTAATATGGGTCCCAGGGGCTTCTGGTTATTCATGTACCAAATTACACGAAGATAAACTGAGATATTGCGGAATGTAATGCTTTTCTATATTTTTGTTCATTTATTTGCAAGACAAAACTGGAGAGAATCTCGTCTGCCGTTAGGCGGCCAACATGAAACATACTAAACTCACTCAGTATTCTAAATATTAATAAACCAAATCTATTTTGACTCTTTTTAACTTTGAAATTAATGAAAGATCAAAGCTGAGAAGTCTCTCGCATTTACATTTAATATTATGACAGAATATTTTAATTAAATAATACAGTCAGCGTAATGGCCGACTAAATCCTGCTAGGGGAGATGAACTCCCTGCACTAAGAAGTTCTGTAAAAATTTTGTTAATTATAATTAATGGTTGCAATCATGAGAGGTGACAACTTAGTCAATAATACACACTTTCTAATGACAATTTCTATTATCTTTTTCAAAATACAGATCAACTTACGTTAATTATCAGACAGCACTACAATGGCGACCTACCGCTAGACAAAACACAACAGGGGAACTAGTTCTATCAAAGCATTGTCTCTGATCTTCATGGCCTATGTTACACAGAGATTATATCAAAAAAACTGTGTTCTGCAAATTACATCGTGTTTTGATAATAATAACTTACGTTCATTACTATTTGTTATACGTCGCGCCCACGTACACAGTCTTAAAATAATTTATAATTCACACTTCTCATAACAAAAACTTCCTTTCCATTTCTCCAAATGTCCATTTATGTGACGTACCGTCATATACTGTATTCCTTTTGAAAACGTTTTCAATCAAGGTGCAAATAATTTTATTACAAGTAATGTGGAGGATAATCATTTAAGGAAACGTTTCTTGAAATTTGTTATTCAATTGTGAATAGCGTTTAAAAAATTACTTCGTTTTATTTGTTGCGTGCTGGTCCTCCTCCCACCCAACAGCTAATTTTGCTGACGTCAAGGTGGCGTAATATAACAGTCAGCCATAACGCGTCATCAGTGTACAGGCTGCAGACCAAATTACCAAATATGCAAACCAGAGGCGAAGTCGTGGTGTACCAAATGACACCACATACCATCGCTGGGCTCGAATGACAATAAATCGGTGTTATCTGCAACGTTTGTTCTCTTTAGAGGCCCTGCAGACGGATACGTCGGTAGTAAAATAGTATGCAGAACCGAGATCCTTCTGAAAAGACGAAATGGTGCTGCTCCTGTGTCCAATGATGTTGTTGGGCGCACTTCTCTTTCTGCATAGTCCAGGGTGGCTATCACAATGGTTGTCGTGCTAACAGTTAAGCTCCCTCCAAAGTAAGTTTGTCACCTTGAGGGCATGGTCCTGCGACGGTATCAGTTCAGCAGGCATCCTGTCGGCGACTCGTACATACAATCGTGAAACATCGTAGTTGTTCGTACAACTTCGTCATCTTAAACATGGCTAATTTGTTTATTAAAACGCTTGCTTTCTGGCCCCGTAATATTGTTGTGAGAAAGTGATTATGACCAGTAGGCTTCTCCTAATATTTGTGGTAGAAATAAATGACTTTCATCAGTAAATACACTACTGCTCATTAAAATTGCTACACCACGAAGATGACGTGCTACAGACGCGAAATTTAGCCGATTGGAAGACAATGCTGTGATATGCAAATGATTAGCTTTTCAGAGCATTCACACAAGGTTGACGGCGGTGGCGAAACCTATAACGTGCTGACATTAGGAAAGTTTCCAAGCGATTTCTCATACATAAACAGCAGTTGAACGGCGTTGCGTGGTGAAACGTTGTTGTGATGCCTCGTGTAAGGAGGAGAAATGCGTACCATCACGTTCCCGACTTTGATAAAGGTCGGATTGTAGCTTATCGCGAATGCGGTTTATCGTATCGCGAAATTCTTGCTCGCGTTGGTCGAGATCCAATGACTGTTAGCAGAAGATGGAATCGACGGTTCAGGATGGTAATACGGAACCCCGCACTGGCTGCGGTTACCTTTGACGCTGCATTACAGACAGGAGCGCCTGCGATGGTGTACTCAACGACGAACCTGGGTGCGCGAATGACAAAAGGTCATTTTTTCGGATGAATCCAGATTGTGTTTACAGCATCATGATGGTCGCATCCGTATTTGGTGACATCGCGGTGAACTCACATTGGAAGCGTGTATTCGTCATCACCATACTCGCATATCACCTGGCGTGATGGTATGGTGTGCCATTGGTTACACTTGTCGGTCACCTCTTGTTCGCATTGACGGCACTTTGAACAGTGGACGTTACATTTCAGATGTGTTACGACCCGTGGCTCTACCTTTCATTCCATCCCTGCGAAACCCTACATTTCAGAAGGATAATGCACGACCCCATGTTGCAGGTCCTGTACGGGTCTTTCTGAATACAGAAAATGTTCAACTGCTGCCCTAGCCAGCTCATTCTCCAGATCTCTCACCAATTGAAAACGTCTGGTCAATGGTGGCCGAGCAACTGATTCGTCACAATACGCCAGTCACTACTCTTGACTAACTGTGGTATCGTGTTGAAGCTGCATGGGCAGCTGTACCTGTACACGCCATCCAAGCTCTGTTTGACTCAATGCCCAGGCGTATCAAGGCCGTTATTACGGCCAGAGGTGGTTGTTCTGGGTACTGATTTCTCAGGATCTATGCACCCAAACTGCGTGAAAATGTAATCACATGTCAGTTCTAGTATAATATACTTGTCCAATGAATACCCGTTTATCATTTGCATTTCTTCTTGGTGTAGCAATTTTAACGCCAGTAGTATATTTATTAAACGAAATCAACTGTATCGCTCCAAAATCACTGTGACTACATTACGTATCGTGCTGTGATGAACTGTCATTCTCACAGCTGGCCACAATGCCTCACCCTACCACGTACGCGGCGACACCAGATGGTCCAGCGGCTACTCTAGCCAGCGTGGGAACTATAGTCTTACTCCCTGCTATGCGTTCTGCAAACCTGCCTAATATTATTGAATGCTATTGATACCGCAGACGCGATATGAAATGTATATCTGGAAAATATGCAACTAAAATATGATTTTGAAAAAGGGGGTATCTTACAAGTAGCATGGCTGGGTCGTTTGTGAAGCAAGCCCTCGCTTTGGTCAAATAATTCCGTCATCAACTTGTGTGATATACTATCTCTTCAATGCTGGCCAGCTTTCGTTAATTTATTGGTGGTTTTGGTCTCATATTACAACAGTTTTTAACGCTTTCATTGCTTGACAAGCTGGTTTAGTTCAATGGCGTTTTTCATTTTATTGGAGTACCGTTTAACGCATTCAGTGCTTTTTAAACCAGTTTTATGAATTGGTAGAGTATGTTTTATTACAGCAGACCTTAATTCTGCTTACATGTTGTAGTGTAACGACGTAAGTTTTGTATAAATGATTTTCTTTTGACATATGACCATGTGCAGACTTCGTCACCTACGTCAGTTACAACACACTTCAAAATTATTTAAATTCCTTTTTAAATTGTCTCTGAATGGTTCTTGAACGAAACTGTAAAACATCGTCATTTGAGTCGTATGCGCAAAATTACGTCACTCAGTCCAATTGATTTGCGTAAACTTTTTCAATTTAGATGTCGTTTGTTTCTCCTGAAAAATTATATTAATGCAGGTTATCTGCTTTAATAGATACTAGAACCACATTGAATAAACTTTCAACACTCAAACTCGCGATGAACGCTATCAAAATTAATAATCTTGTCAAATGAATTACTTAACATAATTCTTCATAAATAAATTCTCGGAACACGTATTTAAACTTTTGTAGCATCCACTAGTTTATTATCTTCCTACATATAGACGTGAACCTGAGCCTTGACAAGACAGAACTGAACATTTACAACATGATTAACTTTCTATGACGTCATTGTTGTACAAACATTACAAATTCTAATTTTTTTTTTCAATTTTTAGAAGCACGACGCAACAACTTGGTTTCAGGATCTTCTGTCGCTCTTCGGTTGTCGCCCCGCGACGTATAGTGGCCAGCAATTTTCTCTCTGGTCCCGGCAGTGAAGATTCTGTCTCCGTTCGTTGCGCCGCCCTCTCCGTACATGAAACATAAAAAAATAAATACAAAAGCTTTAGACAATTCACAACCATTACAAATATTACAAAAATGCTTAAACAAAAACTAAATTAAACTTATATTCACCTGCAAACTGGGCTGACACTGGTGGATGGGTAACGCTTCAATTTCACGTCCCACTACATACCCCACTCACAAGCTCAGTTTGTCAGGTTTTAACCGAAAATAAAACTTCTATTTACAATATTTAAATGTTAATATTATACATTTTTGTCAAATTTTCCGTATCTAAAGTCCTTGCTCTTAGATATATTCAATCCTTTTATGACAATATTGTTGTGACTATTTGTCATTCGCTTTCAATTGTGCTAGTATGGTAATTCACAACCGAATTTATGGAGATTACTCCTTTTCATTTAATAGTTACTAGTATATAATAATTTAGTACGTTATTTAGCGTTGTTACATTAGGATAGAGCGTTCAAATTGTGATAGGTTAGTTTCAGTTTTATTCATTTACTAAAGTTATTCTTTCCAAAATATATATTACTAATAAGTTTCTCACAATAACTAATAGTACTATTTAATTTACATCGTTCTTTTCCCTAATGCTTTATTTATGCCTGAGGTCAAGAAGAAATCAAGCAAAACTTTCTTTAGAATCTCGGCACGGCTTTCTTTACCTTCGGACACTTTGTTGGACAATGGCAATTTATTTAGGAGAAACAAGCGAGAGAGCCCCGTTTGGTGTGTTCTACATTAACACTATTACAAATCTCTATTAAAGGCACTCTGCTATGTTCTCGTGAGCCATATAGCTCTGGACGCCCATGGTCCCTAAAATTATTAACCATCCCCTTTGGTTCCTACTATCCGAGTAAATATAAAATATACAAAATTCCTTCTGACCTAATAACAAAATTTTCTTCCATATAAATCTCACTTTAGTTATCTTTCCCTTTTTGAAGTACCGGTAGATTATTGTAGAACACTTGTTTCAACTTCCTGTCATTTCTTTAAAAATTACACGTAACTATCACTAAAAACTTCACGTGAATAAACTATGAACGCTCTTCCGTATGTAACATATACTAAATATTAACTTATTTAGGAATGAAGGGTTTCATTTGATCGACACTATATAATCCTTTAATTACACCTGATGAAGGTTCCATAAGAAGTAACGCTTTGGGATGTACAATCTTATGTACAACATATGGACCTTCAAAGATAAAGAAGAATTTTCTACATTCCTTATTGATCTTCGAACTTTTAGGATGAGATCGTACTAATACAAGATCTCCTACCTGAAATGGGGGTTCTATAGCATTTTGATTATAATTTTTAATTCTCCGTTCAGCATTTTTAACAATCTGTTCGCAAACTTTTTCGTCTGGGATGCATTGTAGGATCTCATTTACTGGTGGCCAAGGTAGAGCAGCTAGTAAAGGCTCACCTATAATTCATTTGCCTAAAATTTCAATAGGTGATAATCCCGTCCTTAGATGAGGCAATTCATTTAATATCTTTTCGAATTCAGGCATTAGTTTGGCCCACCGAGTATGTTTATATGCACAATAAGTACTACATAATCGTCCTAATTCTGTCATGACTCTTTCTACTAAATTACTTTGAGGGTGATACTTCGAAATTAAGATACGTTTGATTCCATATTGCTTTATCATATCTTGAAACTTTTGACTAATAAAGGCACTACCGTTGTCAGACATAAGTCGTTTAGGAACGCCCCAGTTAACAAAGTAATTTCGAGTAAGACATCGTATAACGCTTGCTGTGTTCGCTCGTTTCAAAATATATAGTTTCACATGTTTGGACCAACATTCCATTACAACAAACACATAATTAAATCCTCCTGAACTACGAGGCAGAGGGCCGAAAAAATCTAATGATAGTGGATCCCACATACCTCGAGGAATTACAGCATATAATTTATAACGCTTAGATTTGTTATTAATTTTAACCTTTTGACCGGTTTCACAAGTCCTAATAATACTTCTCACAATACGGGACATATTTTTGAAATAATAATACTTCATTAGATTTTTAATACATTTATGAATTCCAAAATGCCCGTAACCTTCATGAATATAAGTAATTAATTCGTACACAACAGTTTCCGAGATGCAGATTTTCCATCTCTGGTGTTCCCTCTGTGCTTTCCAATACAGCAAGTCGTTGAAATATAACCACACACCCCAGGTGTTAACTGTTTCATCCCCATTATTAAGGTTTTGTATAAGGTCCCTATATTGATCGTCATTTCTCTGATTGCATCTAATAGCAGTTAGTATCCGTTTAACCTTACGTTCGTTCTCCTGAATTAAAAGGAAATAAACATGGTAATTTGTTCCTGGTTCTTCTGCAAAGTTATATCCTCCATTCCTACTGGAAGTCTCGACAAAGCATCTGAAACTACATTTTGAGATCCTTGTATATACCTAATTTCGTACTGAAATTACTGCAAGCATAATACCCAACGTAATAATCTACGGTGAAGTAACCGACAATCAAAAAGGTTAAAGCCTGATGATCAGTATATACAATTGTTTTTCTTCCCATTAATAATCCTCTAAATCTTTGAAAACCCCATACAACTGCGAGAGCTTCCTTCTCGGTTACAAAATTATTTCTTTCATGTTTATTTAAAGTTCTACTAGCGAATCCAATAGGCTGATATAATCCCTTTTCATTGGTCAGATCACCTTGGAATATTACGCAAAACACACCATAATCAGAGGCATCCGTACACATACAAAAGTCCTGGTTGAATTCTGGATGGTATAACATTTTAGCTTCTGTTAACGCTGCTTTTATCTTATTAAAAACTTCCTCCTCCTCTTTTCCCCAGAGCCATACTGATTTCTCTTTTAATAAATCCAGTAATTTAGGATTAACAATATCCCGCCCTGGGAGAAATCTTCTCAGAAATCCTACCATTCCTAAGAATGATTTCAGTTGTTTCCGATTTCTAGGACTCGGGCATCGAGCAATCGCCTCAATACCTGCTGGGTCTTGCTTAATACCTTTACTGTCCTCTATATGCCCCAAAAATCTCACTTCCTCCTTTCCAAAGTAAGACTTAGATAATTTTAAAGTAATTCCTCTGTCAATTAAACGGTCAAACAATTCCCGTAATATCGTTACGTGTTCTTCCCACGGTTTAGTGGCTACCAAAATATCATCTACATATAAAATAATCTTTTGTAACAAATGCTGACCCAAAGCAGAATCTAATGCCCTAGTGAAAGTTGACACTGATATATTAAGTCCAAAAGGTAAAACTAGTAACTGATATGATCTGCCTTCAAAAAGAAAAGCCGTATATTGCCGTGAATCCGGGTGTAATATTACTTGATGGTAGCCAGCAGTTAAATCCATTGTACTCATATAACGAGAACCAGCAATCTTAAGAAGTACGTCCTCCATAGGAATAGGTCTGTCTCTTTCCATCTCTATAATTTTATTTAATTCACGGGCATCCAGAACCAGTCGTACCCCACCTGTAGCTTTCTTAACTACCCACAAAGGACTGTTAAAAGCACTATATGATCGTTCGATAATATTTTGTTCTAGCATCTTCCTTATTTCTCTGCTAGTCGGTACTCTGAATTGTACTGGAACAGGATAAGGTTTCTTAAAGAATGGTTTTTGATCTTTAATATTTAGTTTACAAATGTAATCTTTAATTCTCCCCGGTTCATCTGAGAAGACGGCTCTAAATTCTAACAACAAAGATTCCAACTCTTCTTTTTCTTGTTCGGATAGACAATTCTTAGAATAACATTTTTCTTTCACTTCGGTTTTGATACTATTACCAGCCCCACATCGGTATACTTCATATTAAAGAACACTAGAATCTATTAATAGGTTCATGGTCTGTGTGTACTTCATCTGTAAGGATTCGTAGCGATTTTCAGGTACTCGATTGTCAGAAAACCTCACTTTAAAAGCACATGCCTCCATATGGATGGTTAAGGAAGAGTCTTTAAAATCTAATATAGCTTTATATTTACACAGCCAATCTATACCTAAAATTATGGCCACATTTAAGTTGGCTACGACAAGTACAGAGAGAGCAATTAATTGTTTAGAAATTTCAAAAGTTAAATAAACTTCCTCAGTAATATTTTGACTTCTTTTACCAGTAACTCCTATAATTTTCACCCCTGTTACAGGTAAGGTTGGGAAATTGCAATACTTTCTTTTACGTTGGAATAATTCTGTAGATAAAATACTTACTTCGCTACCCGAATCGATTATAATATTTACTTCGTTATCTTTAATATAACCTTCAATAATTGGTTTATAGGTTATATTCTCCCTTACCTGACTGTCTTCCTGAAGTATATCTTGTTGCCAATCTCCTTCCTTTTGGCAGCTTAATGATAAATTGCAATTGAGTCTTGTATAATCTTGACTAACAGTTCCCTTTAGTTGACCCGTACTAAAGGACTTTACTAGTTTTCCGAATTTTCTATGATAACGTCACCTGTAACTTGACCTTCATTAATTACTTGAAGATGATTTATCTAATTATCGCTATTGTGTAATTTCCGCATTTTAGAGTTATTACAACGATTTTGTTGCCTCTCTTTATCTTTAGATTGACGTTTTATATAACAAAACCAGCTATGATTGTTGTTAAATTTTCGTGGTTCTGAATTATTATTATTTCGAGGATTGTCATTTCTACCAAATCAAAATTTCTCGTCTTCCCTATCTCTATTAAGTATATCTAACTGTTCTAAATATCCTAATAATTCGCAAGGTTGTGACCATTCCCTTTCTATCATTCTTTCCTTTACATAATACGGCAACCTACTAATTAGGACTCGTATTAGATGACTTCCAATAATTGGTTCTTCAATTAATTTAGCACGGTTTAAATGCCATTCGAAATAATTCCTATAACCTCCCCACCGTTTAGAATATGGAGTAGGGTCTAACAACTCTAGAGTTAAGTGTTGTTGTTTTCCTCTTGACCAATAATTTTGCTTAAACTGCTTAACAAAATCATCCCAGTCCCTAAATTCGGTTCTATGCAGTACTGCCCATTCCACAGCTTCTGCTTCTAAAAGTCCTATTACAAATTGAATCCGTTTTTCATTACTCCATTTAGGAGATAATGAAGTTTCGAAAGCTTTTATCAAGATTATAGGGTGAAGTTCGCCTCCTGGTTTGAATACAGGAAATCGACTTGCTACATTTGAATTTGTCGTTATATCATCCCAACATTCTGCGAGAGACAAAGTTAGATTTTGTTTAGATTGCAGAGACGAAGTTGCGTCGGATATGCTTGCTGTGATTTTTTAATTTGTATTGTTGTCGTCCGAGCTAGCAAACACGATGCGACTGTTGTCTCTGATTACGTTATTACTTCTACTACTTAAAATATTTTCATTATTATCTAATTCCGATAACCGTTTAGTAATTTCTTGTATTCGCATTTCTGTATTGGATACGCGATTAGCTAATATCGATTCTTCACTGTATTCACAATGTGAACGCTCTGTACCTTCGTCAATGTTATTATCTTTGGCAGTCTCAAGGTTACTGCATATTTCAGTAATTAAAAATTTCATGTTTTCTGTTTCGGTATGATCTTTTTCTACTCGATGAGTTAATGTCTCTAATTTTACATTATCTATTGATGAAATCTCTACAGGTTTGGTAGAAACCTCTTTAATAGATTCTAATAATTCTCTACAAACAGTTTCTGTTTGCACAGAAAATTCATCTCGTAACTTATCGTTATTTTCCTCTATTTCATTTACAGCTAAGACATTGACATTATCTAGTCTCTTGGTTAAGTCAGTAATATCATTTCGCATGCGTACTTTTTCCTCATTCGATTCCTGGATATGTCCTTCTAACCTTTTACAATCATCAGCAATCTTATTACTAAGTCCTACTAGTCTTTCCTGCATTTCAAGTTTAGAAGCCTCTATTTTATCACTTAATTCTCGACTGATTTCATTAAGATGTACCTGTAACCTGTCTGTAGATGTTGTTAGCTCCCGTTTAAGTTCCTCTTTTAATCTAGTCGTAGATTCTTCGTTAGGTTGGTTTAATTCCTCTTTTAATCTAGCAGTAGATTCTTCGTTAGATTGTTTTAATTCCTCTTTTAATCTAGCAGTAGATTCTTCGTTAAATTGTTTTAATTCCTCTTTTAATCTAGCAGTAGATTCTTCGTTAGATTGTTTTAATTCCTCTTTTAATCTAGCAATAGATTCTTCGTTAGATTGTTTCAATTTAGCGATCGCCCTAAAAAGGGATCTCATGCTCCTATCGGACACAGATTGCTCTTCGTCTGACATTTCACTTCCCGAGATCATTGTAAGATATTAACTAGTTACACACGCAGACTTGTCATCAACAATCCTATTAAAAGCACACTCCCTATGTACAACACTCCACTTCCAACTTAAAACAGACTCACCGGTCACTAATATTTTAGTTTGTAGTTCTTGATGATCAGTGTGCTGCTGTGGGCTGCAGAAGTAACAGCCGTCGATGCAGCTTCCGCAACCGGCAGGACGCTGAGTCGAACACCGGAGACGTCACTGGCTGCAACCACGCCCGGCCCCACCGTAGACAGGGGAAACCCCCAGCAAAACCTCTAATACCAGCCGAAGGAACGCCCCCCAGCTGACGTACTGGTCCTGTTACTTTAGGGAGAAAAGGGTTGTCGGGGTTTGCAGCGTTCAGCTGCTGCCCAACAGATGCACCTTCTCGTGGAATAACTGCGTGACCGTACTGCTTGGCTGCGCTCCGTCAGCTGACCACACCCGCGAAGTGGTTGGTTGGTGAAGGCTTCACGAAAACTCGCGTTGACTTCCGAAGGACTCTTGATGTTTTGTTTCGTACCTGTGTGCCTTAGTTGCACACAAGTCCTGTTTATAACGTCGCCACGGTGAAGTGTAACGACGTAAGTTTTGTATAAATGATTTTCTTTTGACATATGACCATGTGCAGACTTCGTCACCTACGTCAATTACAACACACTTCAAAATTATTTAAATTCCTTTTTAAATTGTCTCTGAATGGTTCTTGAACGAAACTGTAAAACATCGTCATTTGAGTCGTATGCGCAGAATTACGTCACTCAGTCCAATTGGTTTGCGTAAACTTTTTCAATTTAGATGTCGTTTGTTTCTCCTCAGAAATTATATTTATGCAGTTTATCTGCTTTAATAGATACTAGAACCACATTGAATAAACTTTCAACACTCAAACTCGCGATGAACGCTATCAAAATTAATAATCTTGTCAAATGAATTACTTAACATAATTCTTCATAAATAAATTCTCGGAACACGTATTTAAACTTTTGTAGCATCCACTAGTTTATTATCTTCCTACATATAGACGTGAACCTGAGCCTTGACAAGACAGAACTGAACATTTACAACATGATTAACTTTCTATGACGTCACTGTTGTACAAACATTAAAAATCTTATTTTTTTTCAATTTTTAGAAGCACGACGCAACTTGGTTTCAGGATCTTCTGTCGCTCTTTGGTTGTCGCCCCGCGACGTATAGTGGCCAGCAATTTTCTCTCTGGTCCCGGCAGTGAAGATGCTGTCTCCTTTCGTTGCGCCGCCCTCTCCGTACATGAAACATAAAAAAAATAAATACAAAAACTTTAGACAATTCACAACCATTACAAATATTACAAAAATACTTAAACAAAAACTAAATTAAACTTATATTCACCTGCAAACTCGGCTGACACTGGTGGATGGGTGACGCTTCAATTTCACGTCCCACTACAATGTGTGTGTTACCGGGTGGATTACCCATTTTTAATGCCTTATTTATCGAATTTAGGGCGAAACGCAATAAGGAACGTCTTTTCAAGCTTTCGTTCTTCTTGTGGCATTCATGGAATCATTTGTTAAACTACTAATACATTTGTGGAAATACTATCTATGTTGATTAAACAGCTAACCAATTGACTCTAGTAGACCCGCATTACTTTTTATTAGCTGTTTTCCGAACTATCCGCCTGTGTAGTAATTATCTTGTGATTTGTTTATTTGCCGTTTCTGCCCACCGGGCTAAGTTGGTTCCATCTATATGTTTGAACGGTTAATGCCGCTTTTCGCTCTGCTATTATCTCTCAAATTAAGCGTTTTCCTTGCACTGTAGTTTTATATTTCAGTTGGACAAAACGTCCTTCTTAAAAGATGGCCGTTGACTTGTAATTTGTTACTCGTCATACACGGATACGTAAAAAATAAATAAATTTAGAAAAATCTTGTGGTACTAATCACTATAAATTCGTTCGCTCTGCAAAATATCGACAATAATCCATTTTGTGAAAGTGCTACTTTTGTGATCGATAGTTTAACACTTCGTGAAAATGTTGCGTTTTCTATTCAAACAGCAGTAAACAGAAGAAAGAAAAGCTTTATTTGATGCTGTTTTTGTTATTTTGTATACATACATAAAAACACAAAATACAAGTATACACATTAGATCATAAATCATGAACCACATTAGTTCTGTTGCTTAGCTCTGCTCGACGTTGGTTCCCAAGCACTGTCTGCATAAACCTGCACTGCAAATAGTGCATACTAACTTACTACGTTTAGGTGCTGTAAAATGCACGCTTGCTTGGTACACCTGCAGTAGGCATATGCTCATTCACATTTCTGAGCTGCATTCCCTAGAATCCTGCAGTTCTTTCCCGAAATTTTAACCTACTAATTACTATTTTTGGGCTGGTGTTGGTCCCATTTTCAGTTTTGAGCAGAATTTTCCAATTAGCACTCTGGCAAGATTACTTCTAAAATTTAGATGGGACGGAGCTTTAGTATTCCCAGGAAGGAAGCTAGTCTCCTTACAAAGGTTATGTGCATTTACTGTCACTGCATCAAAGAATTAAAGGAAAATTTTCATCTTGCCACGCCTCGAGGTGAATGCGAATTCACAGGCACTCTAGGACCTAATGGTAGTAAGAATTTTTGAGTGTTATGTTGACGTCGATTCATTCCCTGTTTACAAAACATCAGCTGTTATGGAGTAACTACAGGCATACTAGAAATTTCAGAAATTCATTCTGATCTAGAAATACGTTCTAAAAGTCTTTATAGTTTGACTGAAATATATCAAACTACAGTTGTGTTTATAGGTCACTGGCGCTCCTGCAAAATCCTACTACATCATCCTGTACATCTGTGTCTCCTCCACACTCAGAATTGGAGCCGATGTCGTCAAACATACCTCTCAAGAGCTGTCTCAGAAGGACTCAAGTCTGATTTTCCACAAGGCATTATGACACTTCTCTTGCTAAGAGCCCTTCCTGCCACAAAGCAACAATGCGGACGCGATCGAGCCGCGTTATTGACCGTCTAGGCATGATTGAACTACAGACAACAGGAGTCTTGTACCTTCTTCTTGGTGGAATAACATGAACTTACCGATCTCTGAACAGACAAAGGCACTGTGTCTGTGACACAGTATCCGCTGTCAACGTCTATCTACAGGAGTTCTGGGAACTGGAGTGATGCAAACCTTTTTTTATGTGTGTATATTACAGTATAGTACCACAAGAAATTGATCTAATTTTGTAAATGTAAACTTACTAACAAATCTGGACGCATTCCATATTCTGAAAACGTCTCCTTTGGCTTTTCATGCTCTATGCGGCTTACTGCTCACAAAGAGTTGACCTTGCGACAATAACGTTGTATTCAGCTTGTGTTAAGCTGCCTATAAAATCTGAGTGAAGTGCCATATTTTAGGAAATTGTGGAGAAAAGTGTCGAGTGTATACTGAAGTACTACGATAACATAATATAACTTTTGCAGGTGTGTTCGTTTATAATTTTGAAATGCTATGGGAAGTTGATGGAAACTGAGGATGTGTAGTTTACTTGAACACACGACGAAAAAAGATTCTTTTCACAGCAGTTAGCACTAGATTCAGCGAAACTAGACGTCGATTACTGTCACCGTATCTGTATTATGCTATAAAATCGTAATAAGTCGACTTAATTTTCTAAATGCATGAGTTTAACCTAATGCTTTGGTCAGCCATTTCATAACAAAATTTTCGTGTTCACAAGCCCGATAACCTGCCTGCCCTTGAAGGTGTAAGTTGAAGCTTAATTTTCTACATGTATAAGTTTAACATGATGCTTCGGTCAGCCATTTCATCACAAATTCTCTGTGTATACAAGCCTTATAACCTGTCTCTCCATGGTGATGTAAGTTCTTGACCCTTCCAAATAGTTACTGAATTAAGTTTTGTATATTCGCCAAATTTCATGTAAATCCTGAAGCAGTTTCACCAATCGTAAAGCTCGTTTCGAACGGCTGCCGGCCGTTAATTTTGCTGCCATGTATCTGTCTTCAATGCTATTAAACTTCTTTGCAATTATATTCTGTTCACTTAAGATTGATCAGTGTTGCTGTTCACTGGTCTTTAGCGACGAGACAACTTGTTCCTTAAGGATATGGGAACATAACATTGTATTACTTGAAATGGCTTCGCCGTTGTAGACATTTATTATGGGATCTTAAGCTGTTTGTACACTTGCTAAGTGTAGTCATTTGATTGATCAGTTGAGGATTCTGACCAAGAATTTTTAATAATTTTTGTAGCAACTGCTTAATGCGTTATAATACTGGTTCGTCGCTGTGGTGGAAATTTGACACTGGGCCTTAACCTATTCGTACAGTGGCCAGTTATAGTCATCTGATGGGTTAATTGACCTTCTCGATATGTAAATTGCTGATAACGTGCAACGCCGTAGGCCAATTAATATTTTAGCTGCAACTACATGGTGCTTTGAACTATTTTGAGAATTTTATTTCCAACCGCCAACGTGGGGCAATCATCGTTGTTTTTTTTTTAAATTATCGTCTTAGTCGCATGCATTTCAAGGATAGTATTCAGTTGTATATTTTCTCACTGTAAACAGTTTGACTGTTTCTGATAGTAAATTACTGTATAATTATCCTTTAATAGCTGGGACATGCGAATGATTCGCAATCTCTCGTAATCGGTCACCGATAGGTTATATAGTGGTGCATAAACAAGTAAATGTAGATGTTTATTAATAAAATGTCTTATATTTTTAACAGTAGAGATAACTATTAGTCTCACTGTAAGCAAATCGATAATATTATGTACAATATGGTTAATTCTAAAACATTAGATTAATTTTATTTCTTAAAACTTCTTTATGTGATGAAGATTTAAGTTTTAAAAATAAATATGCAAGTTAATGGTAATGAGGGATTAGGAGAAAAGTAACGTAAAGTTGCGAACACAGTAAAGTAATGGGGAATTAAAAATAAAACAAATCAAGGTATAAAAGTAAACGGTACTTACCTATGACGATGCACGTTGATGCAATTCAGCCTATTTCCACAGTTCACATCGCTTGCTTAAAGAAATCAAACAACTACAACTGCTGTTGTGCGTAATAGTACTCTTAGACTGTCAATAGATGGCACCTTCTACATTGCTTTCATAATTATAATTTGAAGATAAAGTATTTTTAACGAAAAGAATAACCTTCAACTTTTTGGGCATTTTCCGTCATTAGTAGAGTATAAAATCTTGAAAATTATATCCCAGTGATTAATTTTGATTAAGAAATACGGGAGATATGGCCTACCGAAGAAAAAACACGATAGAGAAATAATACATAATATATACAATTTCCCATTACCTTACCAGCACGGGGATGAAACTCATACACAGGCTTCTCTTAACGCTCCCTTCATTTTCTGCCATGACATTTGGAGCGCTGCAAGTTTACCAACCGATTATGTCGTTCTGTCATTGGCTGTTTTTTGTTTTCCACGTTTGTTTTCGTTTCATAGTTAAGATAAGTTGGTTTTATCACAATTTGCTTCTGATTGCGACTTCTAGTGTGCGTTGCCCTCTGTTGGATTATAAGTGTATGGCTTGTATTCTACGTTATTTTTGTTTGCACTCTTTTCCGTATTTTCTATCGTTAAATGGCGAACTACATGTTAGCAGATTTTGACACTAGTGGCATTCAACTCTATTACACTTTGCCACGGAGTGAGTATGTAACTATGCTTCGAATAGAATTATTTCTTGCCACTGAATGCAATGCATGTCACTGTCTTGCGAAGTTTGGATGAAGATGTAGGTAACTATGCCCTGTGCCTTGTAGTGTTGGTAAGTAGAGCAGTCTTCATTCCAAGTGATAAAAATGCCACACTAGTTAGGCAAATATATTTGCACTTATTAACAGGTACTAAACAACAGTAGATTCTAGTAGAAATCAGTAAGTATTTTGGTTGCCTCCATTAAATGCGAGAATACGAAAACCAGATGGCAACAAAAGTAACCACACACGGATTTTTAAGCAGTGACAAATAATCGTAAGTGTACAGAAAACCATGTGATGAAACCATTCCGTATTTCATATGAAACAAAAATTTAAAAATACTTACACTACCTAATATTAAGAACTAGAGCAAAAATTAAGCAGAATACGATCATCATATTTAAGTTGCAATTTAAAAAGTGCAATGCGCACAAGACTGTCATAATGAGGAACACAGTTTCCCCTTGATATTAGCCACAAGGTCGAAATTCCAATAGTGGGTTTTATAAATAAATAAACTTTACCATCAGAATACCATATCCACCCTTAAAGTGCAAATGAAAATGTTATGGCCACACCTCTTGGCTGTCGTTGTCAGTTTTCGTGTCGTAACACGGGTCTTGGACTTCTGATATTTTTTTGTTCTGTTCTTACCTCTCCAAAATAGCGGTGGGCCAAACGGTTATTTTGAAGTATCGGTTTCGCGGTTACGATTATTTTTTTTCCAGGTACTTTAACCTGTCATTTACGTCAGTTATTTACACTACCGATTTCACCAGACGGGGGGACAGTCAAATAATTAAGTAGGTGGAATCGATCCGTTTAGTTTATCAACATAATGTAAACTGCTGGTATTGCGAAATGGCAGGAATATCGGCTGAATCGTGTCTTAACCTTAGCTAAGTAACTGTCCACTATATTTCGGTTGCTGTTTGAAGGGTTATCGGTGTTTTATATTATATCTACATACATTGTCGGTCACTATTAAAAACTGATTCTCGAAGCTGCTACATAAATTATGCGAATTATTGGCACAGAACTATAAACCCGAAATATTAAAGATGTGCTTTTTCAAGTATTAAGAAACATGAAAGCTTCAGAACTCTGTAGGCAAAATTCGATGCTTTATTTCTGGCGTTATTAACTTAGTGCAATAACTTTAGGGCCATGAAATACAACACAAAAATAAACATAACATGATACATTCGTTTGAGTGAACGTTATTGCACTGATAGATATTCCATCTAAGAAAATTGAGAGACCGGTAACAAAGTTTTCTGTGACATTTGAAAAACTGCTCGATTTCTGCGAAGTTTCTTCAGCTACAAACAGGGTCTTAATGTTCTGTTATGAGGATGACTAATTACAGTTCTCTAAGTCTTCACAGTGTTGTGAATCTGTTAAGTTAGTATTTCTTATAAAACATTTTCAAAATTGACTATAAAGTAAAATATATTTTCTCCTATCCCCACACAGATCCCTAACGCCATAAATAGTCCTGAAATTTGTTCTTGTGAATTTTAGCAGATTTGACAACACTTCTAACAATAAAAATGTAGGGTAAATGTAATAGGTAACTGATGCATGGCTAATTAACAAAGTGACGAACACTTTTATTGCACTGCAAATAGTGTAAACTGTTGTGTGTTTTCTTTTTTTTTTTGTTTTTTTTCATGGAGCGCTACTCTCTAAGCTTTTTAGTGTTACCTGTTGCAAGTGTCCCATATTTTTCGTTTTAAATTATACAGGACTGTCAGTAAGAGGTATGTGGAGAAAAGAAAATATTTTATAGTTTTTATTCCGTTGTACGAACGTGGTATATTAACAATTTTTTTAATAATTATTTTCTGCTTTTAGTCTTGTGTGTGTGAAATTATTCCATCGATTTCAAACTTTTTGATGACTTTATTGTAGACACATTTGATAGATTTCTCTTCATCTGCGTCAACCAACATATTGCTTCCTACTACGTACGTATCGTATCGCGAAAAGACCACGAAGGTAAAAATTAGAGAGCTTCGAGATCACGCGGTGGCTTACCAACAATCGTTCTTAACGCTAAACATTCGCGACTGGAAAGAGAAAAGGGAGAAATAGCAGTGATGCACAGACTAAGTTCCGCCACGCAACAGACAAGAAGGTGAATTAATATTTCATTGTAATCCGCATGTAACTGATTTTGAAATTTTCAAGTGTCTGTCTTATCAGGAAGTAAGTTTAAAGTCAATGTGAAATGAACATCATAAATACTGAAAAACGAAGTACCCTCCTCCACATGCCAAACAGGAAAGGAAATCATTCCCTTCTGAGCCACGTCGCAAGTTTGAAGTCTCCGCCTCACAGGGAAATTAGCTTAAAGTCAGTTTGTATCAAACATCAGACGTCCTTACCTCATCTGCAAGTTAGTTTAAAATCAATATGTATCGAATATCAGACGGGCAGAAACAAAAGTACCCTCCGCCACAGACCAGAGAAGAGAGCCAATAATATTGAATTGCCATCCTCTTATGAGCTATGTTGGAAGTTTCAGATCTGTAGCTCATCGGGAAGTTAATTAGAAACCAAGTCTTTGATACTTCGGACGGTCGGCAGTTATTTCCGTAAAGTATGAAAATGTTTGTTCAAGTCCTGTGTCTGTCCTCTCTGGAAATATCATGTCTGCTAAGATATACTGGAGTCTGGGACACGGTTGTCTACTTTCAGTTACCTGTAATGGTAGCCCGTAACTCTCAGAGAAAAAGAACTGTGAGTGAAGAAGTAACTGCCATAGTAGAATAGCGTCCAGTATAAAACTCTGCTGCCGGTTATTTCATAGACGGTGCGCTGTCTGACAGTTATAATCATAGAGTATAACTTAATACTCAAGTAGTCGCACGAGTTCCTTATGGTCACTCTACGCTGTTAAACAGCACGAAACCTACATCTACATCTACATAGATACTCCGCAATGCACCATACGGTGCGTGGCGGAGGGTACCTCGTACCACAACTAGCATCTTCTCTCCCTGTTCCTTTCCCAAACAGAATGAGGGAAAAATGACTGCCTATATGCCTCTGTACGAGCACTAATCTCTCTTATCTTTGTGGTCTTTCCGCAAAATGTAAGTTGGCGGCAGTGAAATTGTACTGCTGTCAGCCTCAAATGCTGGTTTTCTAAATTTCCTCACTAGCGATTCACGAAAAGAACGCCTCCTTTCCTCTAGAGACTCCCACCCGGGTTCCTGAAGCACTTCCATAACACTCGCGTGATGATCAAACCTACCAGTAACAAATCTAGCAGCCCGTCTCTGAATTGATTCTATGTCACCCTCAACCCGACCTGATAGGGATCCCAAACGCTCGAGCAGTACTCAAGAATAGGTCGCATTAGTGTTTTATAAGCGGTCTCCTTTATAAATGAACCACATCTTCCTCAAATTCTACCAATGAACCGAAGACGACTATCCACCTTCCCCACAACTGCCCACTTCATATCGCTCTGCATTGTTACGCCCAAATATTTAATCGACGTGACTTTGTCAAGCGCTACAATACTAATGGAGTATTCAAACATTACAGGATTCTTTTTCCTATTCATCTGCATTAATTTACATTTATCTGTATTTAGAGTTAGCTGCCACTCTTTACACCGATCACAAATCCTGTCCAAGGCATCTTGTATACTCCTACAGTCACTCAACGACGACACCTTCCCGTACACCACAGCATCATCAGCAAACAGCCGCACATTGCTATCCACCCTATCAAGAAGATCATTTATGTAGATAGAAAACAACAGCGGACCACGCTTCCCTGGGGCACTCCAGGTGACGCTGTACTGAAGTACATACTTCGATGAACAGATAGCGTGCTGTCTAACAGTTATTCCCATGAGCTGTAGAATATCTTACACATGTACATTCTCTGTGGTCTGTTCCTTTATCTAGTTCACCAGATCTCAGATGATGCGAAATCGTAGTACGCACCTCGGTCAAAAGATGGCCAATGCTCTATCGGCAGTTATTAGACTAACTGATTGTATCAGATGAGCGGTTATTACAGTAACTGCTACTTCTCAGTAACTGGTTATTTCAATAGTTACGTTTTGCCACCTCTGCTCCCCAGCGCTCCACTTTCCTCGACCATCACGTGCCCGCAACGCTGCCAGGCGGCATCAAATCTCGTGATGGACAGTCGTAACGATGTTTTGGATCATCATTACTTTTATGCCAGTGTCGCAAGAACGTAATGCCTAAAATAACTGCAAACGAAATGTACGTGCTGCTTTGGTAGGCACGGAAAGGAACGCCGGGGCGCCGCCGGCAGCTGTCGCCCGTACAGGCCTCATTAGTGCCCCTGGGGCTCCTCTCACGCCCCCTGCAGCCTGGCTGCCACCTCGACCGCCGGACCACTGATCGAGTTATCGGCCCGCCGTTAATGAAGGACGTCACCGCGGCGGCCGGAGGTGGCGCCTGCGCGCGCCGCAGCCCCCGGAGAATGCACCTGCGGTTCGTCTCAGCACCGGCGTAACACTCCCCTCCCAACACTTCCGTCGGGGTCTCTCTCTCTCTAATTGGATGAGGACGACAAGAGGAATTAATTAACTAATTAATTCAAAAGCTGTAGCTGCAGACTTACAGCGCACCGAATGCTTTGAGGTACACCTCGAGTGGCGGCCCCGCTGTTTAGACTTGACTGCAGCTCCACTCTGCCTTGTGAAAACTCTTTGTGATCCCCTGCGCTGAATTTCAATGTGGCCTGGCGCCTGCCACGAGGAATAACCGCGCTTGCGTCCGTGCCTCAGACGACTTTGTGATGTGCCTCTCCGAAGGTTGGATTGCTTTGCTGCTCTGACAGTATGTCGAGATATGAAGCTTCGTGCAGGAAATAAAGAAGGGAGAGTATATGTTAATATTCTGATTATTCTGAAAGGTATCGCGACTGTGTAATAAAATAACATGTTCGCGGAATGAAAGGGAGTAATGAAACAGTTACTGGCCTTAATGTTAGTAGGCTACTTTCGTGTCTAGGGAGCGCTCACACAAACTTCGCATCCTCCAATTACTGTTTTGCTTTTTCTTGCAAATTCGTTGAACAGCAGGCAGGGTACATGTATGGTTTAGCTGACTAAATAAATTACGTATTTCACATGTTGTTATACGCCGTTTTGTAGTGTCATACTGTAATGCTTACTTTCTATTTGTCCACTGTCCATTTTTCGAGTTATACGTGTAATATTTATAATCCTTGAAAATTAAACCAAAAGAGCTGTTATAAAACACCAAATCGAAATTTTTATTGAATTTAATGAAAAGTATGTTTAAAGTCAAAGTCTGTGAATCACTATATGTGATGTTATATTAATGTACTCACTTGTATTTTTTTTTATGTAACCAGTATTGCAAGGCACATATCTGTAAAAGTAGTTCTTAGGTAGTGTTAAGTGATGGATGACCTAAAGAAGAGTTGATGTTGCAAGTTCTTGTATAGAGGTCCCACACAGATACATGTAAAAATTATTTGCACTGAATATATTAAATCATTTAGTAACAAGGGGGAATAGTTCATATTTTTTAGCGACGGACATAAAAGCTAAAAAAAAATGTAATAAGCAGCCGAGCATATAACTGAAACTTTGACTATAAAAACTATATTGAAACTCGATTACTTGCATTCCTGGCAGTGTCTGTGACCGAAAAGAAGACTTTTTTACGTGAAGTACTTGATCGCAAGCCGGCCGGTGTGGCCAGGCGGTTCTAGGCACTACAGTCTGGAACCGCGCGGCCGCTACGGTCGCAGGTTCGAATCCTGTCTTGGGCATGGATGTGTGTGATGTCCTTAGGTTAGATAGGTTTAAGTAGTTCTAAGTTCTAGGGGACTGATGACCTCAGATATTGAGTCCCATAGTGCTCAGAGCCATTTGAACCATTTTTTTTTGAACTTGATCGCAGGTAAATCTGATATCTACTGAACAAGGAATCAAACCCAGTAACTGAACATTTAAATTTTCTGATATTAATCAATAATATTTACATGGAATATATGTAATCACACCATGGTTAAAAACGTCTGAGCAAAAGTGCTTTCGTCAAACAGATATGTCGTAGGAGTTTTAGTGTTTATTCCTGTGACTCTTCTGTTTGACGAGAGCACTTTTGCTCAGACGTTTTTAACTAAGGTGTGATTACATGTATTCTATGTAAATTTCTGTTCTCATGAAGATTTCCCTAGTGCAATGGAAACAATGGTCAATTGACAAAATTTTGAGCAACCAAAGTGGATGTATATGAGTCCTATAGTTAAACACTAGTTTAAATTATATGCTCGCGACTTACAGGTAGTTACACCTTCATATATTTGTCTATCTTACAAACTTAAGGAGTAAATACCTGAAGTCGCTCATAAGAGGAAGGGCCACAGGAGCTTATGGAATGGCTAGGTAGTGCAAAGATAACAAATGGTTAGGCGGGGCAATGGAACTACGTAACTTGAACTTATGAGAAACATATGCCAGGAAGAAGCAGAGAGTACAGTAAACAGTGGTGTTTGTAGAAAGTTTCATGAAATTGTAGGCAAAAGGACTAAAAGGAGTACGAAGAGAAGGATGAAATTTAACCAGATAGCATGCTAATTGCTGACCATATTAGATATAATCACAGACAGACGTTTGACTGCCTTTTCTGTAGGTCTTTTCAAGCCTATTACTTTATACTGTTTCACGCGATTTACTTTTCTGATGTTTCTGTGCGTCATTATTGTAAGACCATGATGCTATTTTTTCTCAGTTTTTATAGACATAGAAATTTGTTGTTACCATTACCCTACATGGGCATTCCATATATAGAACTATGTAAAATCTAATTATTCCTATCATAATATAGGTAATTGTATACTGTACCACACTGTAACTGATTTACCATTCACCACAAAAGATTGAAACTTGCCAGGGCAGAAAAAATTTGTCTACTGATTGTATACTAAAACATTCCGTCACATGTTGGCACAGTTCACCGACAATCAGTGTTAAGCCACATCTTTGCAAAACATTTTCCGTGCACAAATTGAGACAAAGTGTCACTTCTCGAATTATTGTAATGTTTTCTAAACTATTGCATGTTGTGTTGCTCCGATAGAAAATGAGAGCATATGTTCAGTAAAAACTCTAATTAACTTCGTTGTTTTAAGCCACGTTACTTTCATTCACTATTGTTATCCAGACACTTCTTTTCAAAACTTACGTTTTACACTTATAAACATGAAATGCATCCACATAGCACAAAAATAGACTACAAAAAGAAATAAGGTCCCTATGTCCTATCCATTAGTCACTCACTCTTCCTCTTCATTAATCATCATAATCATTGCCTCATTCTATAAAAGTCTGTTCTCATAACCGTTATCTCATGTACCTCACCAACATAAATCTCACTATCCTATTACAACATTAACCACATTCGCTGTCTTCGTCTCAATATAACTTCAAATAACAATTCCCTGCTCTGTTTTCGTCCACTTATTTCCACGTGAACAACTCTTCATAGCTATCATTGTAAATCTTACAGCTCAGTAAACACAACTTCACTACCTCATAATAAATGCTGAAAATCTTCGTACATTAAAACACCTGTCACTCGTCTTCCCACACAACAAAATTACCATCGTAATAGACTGTATATCTCCTCAAAAGTGGTAGAAAATGTTATAGGCCCCTGAATTATCATCACTGTGTACAACCAAAAATAACATATTGCTGACAGTCTAGTTTAAAATGAAATACTGTCAGTGTTCTTTTTATTAAAAAGTATTTATTCTTATTCGGAATATAGACGAAATTTCGGAGTTTATAGCAGTTTATTTAGAGTATGCGTCGTGGCAGCAAATCGTTCGATCTTTGCTCTATAAATGAAGTTTGTTGCGCGACGATAATCTCCAGATTCTTGTCAAAAGTTGCCTTTGCGCGACGGGAGTGCAACACCCTTGTTTATCGCTAACTGTTGTTGTCCGCTGTAGTGCTAGCAACATTTTAGAAACAGATGATAAGTAATTGCCTCATATGGGGACTACTTTAGTAAAGAGAATTATTCTGTAATGATATGCGAAATATGATGACGTCCCTCGCTCCTGGGTGTCAGAATAGTGTCAGTTTCGTCCTCTTGCGCTTCCTCGTCGTTCATTATCTCGAGTATTTGGTGATTTAATTTTAACCATTTTTATCTGTCGCACGGGGGTTCCCCTTCTAGAATTTTGCCATTGTGAATTGTGATACTGAGTATTGTGACTGTGTTGGTTGCTAATTGCGTAATTGTTGCTGTGCCATGTACTTTACGAATTCGATCTACCTAAATTGTGCCCATGAAAACTTGAATAACCATGTGAATTGCAGAACTGCCTGTGACTATTTAGATCGTTATGATATTCATGCTTACACCTGCTTTTATTATCGTGATTCCTGTTAAGTCTGTTATGAAGTTTGTAGTCAGAGCCCCGGAAATGACTTGTTTCACAATAATCATTATTCAACTGCAAGAATTGAGCACCAAACGAATGACATAGTTTATCTAGTCTGTTAATTGTTTTTTTGGTTATCTTTGTTATGCAAGTACCCATAGTTTTAACGCGGTAAAAAAGCATCTTGCATGTCATAGTTTCTGTTTTGATTGTTACTGAGTCTTTAGTTTAAACCCATATCACTGTGCAGTTCAAATTCTTGAAGTAATGTTTGAAATGCTTCTACGTCCTCTTTACATCTGCCGGGCCGAAATTACGTGTCTCAAATCTATTGGTAGCTTTGTTAAACAAACTCTATTCAGCTGTGACGGACTATATGGGTTTGAAAGGACTGATTTCTATGCACCATGTCTTCAAAATATTTTGCTGTGGTCGAGAAGTCACACTGTTCAAACCTTTATAACATTATAATGCTATGTACAACTTGGTCTTGTGTGGCCTGCGACTCGTAGGATGACTAAAATGGTCGAGAGAAATCATTAAAACTTTGGCAAACTCTCAGTATTGAACGCATTCCGGCTGCAGATTCATTTTCCAGATAACCACAGAGAAATTTTAATTTGCGGTCAAGTGCCCAATTTGGTGGTAAAGAATATAGGAAATGATCAGTCCAAGCTTGGGGGCAAATTTTGCTAGTGTAATTCCTGAAAACTTTGATTTAACTCGCTATGAGAAAGTGTTTTTAATCGAAGTTTTCTGTGTGAACCAGACTGTTCTCTACTGCACCATATCGGCGGTTAACTATCGTGTCAGTATGTGCAGTACTGTTCTCGTGGAAAATCACCTAAACGCCATAAATTTGTATGGTCACCTAAGTTTTCTTAATATGAGTGTACACGGTCAAATTCGTTCTTTTTATCGTCGTGGTTAAGTTGTCTTTCAAGACGCTTGACCTTTTCATTCATAGTATTCCTGTAACGCTTATTTTCTAGATTAATTTTCTCTTGGTTTTCTTTAACAGTGATTAAAGACTATTATTCTGCTGTATCTGAAATTTGCACTAGCATTTTGTCATTTGAATCTCTATGCACTGGTTGACTAGTTCACCATTTTCATTGTAAGGTCATTAACTCTTCATTTTGCTCTTCAGAATTTAGTGTCAAACTTTCCACTTACTCTCTAATTTCTTTTAGCGTTGTGTTAAGTTGTTCCTTCTGTTCTCTTGTCTGTGTAACTGTAGCACTCGGAACTACAATGTTCATTTTAACTAACAATTCGTGCTTCGCTGATTTATTTTCAGGTTTTCGTATTCTGTTTCAAGGCCACGTAATCTAGTTGCAAAATCGCTGATTATTGATTGAAAGTCATTGTTTAATTTCTTCCCTAAGCGATTTACTGTTTTCTTCCTGCAATTTTTTTATTTGTCCCAGTGATTTGTTATTTTCAGCCTGTTTTTTCGCCGAATTTCGTCCTCATTTAATCACATTTTTCTTTAAGCATCTGGCGAGTTGATTCTCTATAATCACCTAAACGCCATAAATTTCTATGGTCACCAAAGTTTTGTTGAAGTGAATATTCACGGTACAGTTCGTCCTTTTCATCGTCGCAGTTAAGCTTTCTTCCTAGACGCTCTACTTTTTCATACTGTGTGTTGCTATAATGCTTATTTTCTCGATTTCTGCTGATTTTCTCACTCATTTCATCCCATGTTTGTTTAAGCATCTGGCGAATACATTCTGGAGAATCTGTCGGATTCGCACAGTATGGTTCTATATAATTGTTCACTAAAGGTGATGTGTGCTGTGTTTGTTCAAAAGACAGAAAGCAAAACCTGATTCTGAAGTGTCTGTTACCAGTTGTAAGATTTCGCACTACCGTGATGACTTTTGTAAGCTTTCGCTAGATTGTTTCGACTTACCGCTGACCGGCTAAACTTCAGAGTTTACATGTTCATTAAATACCGTTTGTTCTGTTTCATTATTGTTCACTCAACTGTTTAATAACTGCGGATCAGCGCCATGTCCTGGAGTCTCATGTAAGCTATTGGTATTTCCTAATCGTTCAAGGTGGTTTATCTCATCCAATACCGAATCGTTAGTTGCCAATATCTTCTGATGCCTTGTGCGACGACGGATTTTCATATTTTTTTCTGTTGTACCAAATATACTGAAATGCTATTTCTTGGAAAAACTAAACTGCTGCAATGAGCAAACAAACAAAAATTGTATTACCATATACACAAATCCTCAACAATGAATCAAATTTAGACACAGAATCGGTACTATTGTGCAGACAGTTTAAGTAATGAAGTAATTAATAAACGTGACATGACATAAAATTTCACAAAATGGACACAAAATTTTAAATTCACTGCCTGAAAAAGAAGTACAACATCTGAATACCTATTACCGAAAGAACCAGCGAACTAGCTTGGCGAAAAGGTCGACACATGTAACCTCGCAATTATAATCGTTACTGTATGAAATTTTGCCCAACTTTACCGTCTACTGTATAGAAGTCTACGTATTACCAAAACTATGTCCTCTCAAACTTTTATCCAACTTAAATACGAAACCTAGCCTTTTAGTAAAAAACCTAATTTGAACTGAAATGTAACTATTAATGCTACTTGTCTTTATATTAAATGCACAAGTGAAGTAAAACAATTATCTGGTCGTAATCAAAATTTCCAGTTACATCGTGTCTTGATAACATTATTGCAGATTTCTCGAAGGCACAACAGCAACAGGCAGGAGGTAAGTTATATTTAAATTTTTTATAAAGTTTCCATACCATATTGAAACTGTGAGATATGATAATACGTAATGATGAAAAATGAGATGGGGGTAGTAACAATTCCTATGGAATGATATTTCAAGACAACGATTTTAGAATGAAGTAAACACTCAAAAAGACAGAGAAAATTTTCGCCTCATATTCGCACATATTACACATCTGAACAAAACAATGCTTAACAAAGTAAAAAATGATATAAAAAACGTAAAATATTAACAGAGAATTTCTATAAAAAACAAACTGCTCAATCAGTTAATATGTTAATGCATGACACAAGGAAGTGGGGTAGTTTTTCTACGAGCTCTCAGCAAGTTAACTAGCTGACAATACTTATTCCCAGTTGCTCAGTGCTGCAGTCTTACCTGAAACGTCCCTGCAAACATAGTAACATTATTCAAAATTGATATCATTTTTGCCGTCCAATATATATGATATTAACGCTTGCTGTCCTTCACAATAAATCTTTCTTCATTCAACAGATACCATCGCAAGTCAACACAGCACTGCTTAATACGTCCATTACATACTACACTTCAACTAAGAATGTGTCAGACTGCGCGGAGGCAAAGACTGCACCACGACAAGACCAAAGATTGATAAACAGTAACGTAACTTTGTCCCTCTCTCTCTGACTTGCACATCGGTAACATACAAGAATCAAACTGACATGACAACGTTATAATTTGGACTCTAAATGCCAAACTGTTTACCAGACAACTCCAGTAGCCCCGGTTGAAAAACTGTATTTTGTAGGTTAAAAAAATCACTGCAGCATAACCTCGCTGGCTGGTCGCTTTCATAAATGAAGCCAAAGGAAACTGACGTTAGAATAGTATAAAATTTATATCTAATACATTTGGCGAATGGAACATCTCAGTTGCAGTCCGTGTCGAAATTGCATGCTTGAGGTTGTAGTGCTGCACTGCACTGTATAGACAGTCGTAACGTTTAGTCGTACACGCCGTGTCTGTTCGAACATTGTGGTTGTAAAGGCTTTCATCATAGCCCATGAGGGATATTTATTTTTTTCAATTTTTCCTTTCAACCTACTATCGGTCCGGAAATTAAAACCACAATCAAGATCGTGTAAAGCTCTGCGCAGATGTGTTGTACAGTATCGCTAGCATTTTCGTCTATCACGTCACCACGGACTTCTCAGTTCCAAATGTACAGTGAGCACGTAAAGATGCTTAGGAAATAGTATCCTCCGCCTAGCGTCCGGTGCCTGCTGAGAGGTTTCGCCTCATTTCTTGTAGCCCATGCATTTCCTTTATATCAGTTCTCGGCCCTACACTGCAGGGCAACGAAGACTCTCCGCCGGCCGAAGTGGCCGTGCGATTCTAGGTGCTGCAGTCTGAAACCGCGAGACCGCTACGGTAGCAGGTTCGAATCCTGCCTCGGGCATGGATGTGTGTGATGTCCTTAGGTTAGTTAGGTTTAAGTAGTTCTAAGTTCTAGGGGACTAATGACCTCAGAAGTTGAGTCCCATAGTGCTCAGATCCATTTGGCAGACTTTCCTGCGTTGTTTCAGACGGAAGGTGTTTGATCACCCACCATATAGTCCAGACTTGGGATCCCTCTGATTTTCATCGCTAACATGAACCGCTAGCTATGGGGACTGCATTTTGGCGCATACAATGAGCTGCAGACAAGCGTACGGAATTGGCGGAAATCACATGCGGCTGCCTCCTATGACGAAGGTAGTGGAAAGCTGGTGCAACGCTATGGCAAATGTCCCAGTCGATGCGGCGAGTATGTAGAGAAGTGGCCGTAAGGTGTAGCTAAATGTTGGAAAAAACTTTTATATTTTCATACTGGTTCCCAAGCCGTGACCGACTGGTTGTTGCTGAAAAATAGCACGTGTACATAAGTCACTTTTTTTTTCAGAATGAAAGAAATGGGGAATAACGATGCTTTTGGTGTTGATACTAGCGTATGGAACACAAACGGTGAACGCAAAACGTGTCTGTGGGCGGTTCGATAACCTTAAGAGGCAGAAAGGTGCCCGCTAATGCTCCGACGAAATCACACCGGTCGTCACCAAGTACTATGACAGACAATGTCATAAGAGATTATGGCATCAAGTAAGCCGCTGTCTCACTCACTAATGTTCGGGAATCTGTAGACAAGGTTAATAGTGTCATTCAAGAATAGGGGGCTAGGAGATTTGTTTCCATCCGTGGAGCAACACTGGAAGACAACAAGTACGGAAACTGGTCGTGGTGACTCTTGTAAGTATGCTAGAAACCAGCATTTAATGCAAACAATCAATACATGAGATGTGACCTGTTACCATAATTTCCGTCCAATGTAGGTTTGGCTATCCATACGGCAAAGACTCACTACTTTCATCACCAGGTTTTGAAAGAGATGAAAATGAAAGATTAAAATACGGCGCTTCGGTTACGAAACTGGTATCAGATTTTTGAAAATCGGATTCAGATGGCTGTCCGGTGATCCGTAGGTGAGTTTGCCTCAGCTCACATACATAACACAAACTGAATTCCCTACTTGTTCCTCGGCAAATGCCGAGGCTTCAGTCACATTGTTCTCAAATCAGAGCTGGTGCTTCGTAGTACTGCCTTGGTCTTCGACGGTCTGAAACACTTCCATCCCTTTGGCTTCCGCCGATTCCAATAGAGGCATTCGACGACAGTAGCCAGTCCAACATCTTCAAATGTTCCCAAAGCTGTCTAGAATCCTATAACCTTAATACTATACAAAGGAACTAGGTTTGTACTTTAGGTTTTCTGTTTTTTCATATTATTCACAAGGGCACAGTTACATACAATAACTTTCGAGGTTTTAATATTTTCCGCCGAACATTGTACTACTATATACGAGAATGTATACTCAGTATGTTAAGGCCGGTGGAGAGCCTGAACAAGCCTTGCATGGATCTTGAGGGGACCTCCGACTACATAGGAAGTTGTGCAAAGTGTAAGGCCTGAAGTGTACTAAGACGAAAAAGGTCTGCTGCAGTAAACGGTACATTGTTTGTGTACAACAATACGGTAACAGCGAATGTACTCGTACAAAGACATAAACACAGTAGGTCGTTACGTTCGTAGACTTCTGTTTCAAATGCCATTGTTCCGTAGCACATCAATAAGAAACGGGAATGGCTCAAAAATGTCGTATTCGAGTGCCTGATGTTACCCTATTTCACTTGCTAAAATAGAGTATTAAATTCTTCACGCGATATAGTAAGGCTCCTGTAAGTTCTATTTTTACGTTGAAACCTTTCAAAATTTGTGTAAATAAAGCGTCAAATTGTAAAGGTAGCAGAGGAAAAATACATGGAGCGAAAAGCTATTTACAACTTGAACAGCAACCAGACGGCAGTTGTAAAGTCGAGGGGCATGAAAAAGATGCAGTGGTTGAGAAGGAAATGAGAGAGGGTTATAGCCTAGCTATCGCCGATGTTTCTCAATCTGCACACTGAACAAGCAGTAAAAGAAACAATGGAAACAATTGGAGTACGTTCTAAATTTCCATATGTACCCACTATATTCACTGCCGTTTTGGACGGACATTTTACTTGGCTGAAATTGGTTCGTTTGAGAATGTATGTAGCCTAAAAGCGGTCACCGACTTAATAAACAACCATTCTCGTTGAAATCCTGGCTGTCTCTTTTCGCATCACTAAAAGCCTTGAGATTTGCGACGACATTGTAATTTTGTCAGAAACAGCACAGGACTTCGAACTGCAGTTGAACGCATTTGACAGTCTTGAAAGGAGGATACGAGATGAACACCAACAAAGGCAAAACAGGGATATTGGAATGAAGTCGAATTAAATCAGGCGATGCTGAGGGAATTAGATTACGAAACGACACATTTACAGTATTATATGAGTTTGGCCACTTGTTCAGCAAAATAAATTATGATGGTCGAGCCGACTGGATATAAAATGTAGCCTGACAATGACAAGAAAAGCCTTCATGAAGAAGAGAAATTTGTTAACATCGAATGCAGATTTAAGTGTTACGAAGTCTTTTCTGAAAGTGTTGGTACTGAGTGTAGCCATGTATGGATGTGGAAGATGGACAGTCGACAGTATAAGCAATAAGAAACTATACGCTTTTAAAATGTGGTGCTGCAGAAGAATGCTGAAGAATATCTGAGTACAGCACGTAACTAATGAAGAGGTACTGAACAGAACTGGGGAGAGAAGATATTTTTTTGATACAGCCAGCGTAGAAGAAGCCATCGTTCGACAGGACATATTGTGAGCTATGTGCACGAAGTCAACTCAATGGAGCCGACGACTGCACTCTTTCTACAAAGTTGAGATCTTAAGGCACTCAAGGGTCAGCATCTAACATCCTCAAGAATTAACGACATTGCTTGGGCAGTTGTAGAACATGTGTAATGAAATTACCTACCTTCAAACATTGTGCTATGAATGTGTTGTATATCGATCGATTTATTTTTATTGCGTTCTTTTTGATGCCACATAATGAGGAAAGTGTATAACCTCTTCATTTACTGTGTTCTCACTAGCAACGTAGTTATTTGAGATTAGTTCCAAATATGGCATTTCCCCTTGTAGTCCAGCATGCATCAGAAAAATAAATTCATTAAAGAAATATCTGTATTAGTTTCTGTTTACATACTACCATCTTTGTATTATTATGTACTAAAGGATAATGTGGATATGCCAGAATGTTGTGAAATCACCAGGTGACTGTAAACGTTATACCCTCTCGTAGAACTGATGTCACTTTTCCACCTTAAGTAGATCTGCAAGGAAACGAAGATTAATTTCTTAACACCATCACGACGACGATGAGATTAAAGAAAATTGAAGGTGGATAAGAAAGGAAATCGACTGTACCATTCTCGAAGGAACCATCCCGGCATTCACATCAGGCGAGTTAGTGAGATTACAGAAAACCGAAATCAAGCAACGCAGTGGGCTGAGGCGTGAACGGGAATTTGGCTTGAGAAGGAAGGCGTGCTAGCGCAGTCCACCAGTTGTGCAAAGCCCCTCTGCCAGGGTGGCGTAGTGGCTAGCATATCTTCCCAGTGAGCAGGAGACCTGGGTTCGAATCTCAGCGATAGTATAAACTTTCATTCGTCGCTATGGTCTGCAGATATACATAATAGATGTTTTAGACCTGAAAAGTCCTTGGAACTATATAGTTTTATTTTATTAAAGCCCCCATGCCTCAGTTCCAGTTATCACCCACATTTCGTTCGTTGCTGAGGTGCTATTGCATAAGAGTTGGAGAGCTTCTGCAACACTGTTCGGGTGTAGGAGGAATACCAAGAGGGCTGAGTCGTGAATGGCAATTTGGATTTAAGAGGGAGACATGCTAGGCTAACCCCTATGCATGGGTGGTATAGTCGTTTAGCGCATCTGCCTATTGAGCAGGAGACACCGGTTAGAATCTCGGCCTTGGTATTAGTTGTCATTCGTCACTTCAGCCTGCGTACATACATTGACACATCTAGTGTGCTGTAACGATATTTGGCATGACTGTCGCCAAAGTGCGCATGGCGCGTTGGGAGGTTGCCGATGCGTGCTCATGAAAACGAGCCTTTTTAAGTCGTGTGACATGGAACGGTGGCGGGTCGCCTGCGAGTCAAAGCGCTCTCTAGATGGAGCCACCGACTGAGCGAGGCAGGTCCGAGAGGGGGTTCGCGACGGATGGAGGACGAGAATGGAACGCAAGTTTTCGCTGGTCTGCGAGAGGACGATGTACGATGCAGCGCGCAGCATTCAGTTGGGGCTCACTTTGCAAGGAATTGTGGTGCGAACTGCTGTATTACCAAGCGACCTTATCTCTGTGTTAAGGTTCTGTGTTCTATCATTATTAACTGAGAGTGCACAGTAACTAACAGTGCCGTTCTTGTCCGGAAGAACAAAGGCTGTTTGACGGATGTTACTACTTTCGGACTTCGCTTGTTTAGCGCTTCTGCCTCTGCCGTGATAAATAGAATTTTCTTGATAGAGTGTAGAAAAATTTCCGCTACCAGTCACAATAAAAAATTATTTATTCGCCACAAGAACGGTTCTGGGCTTGTGCCCATCCTTAGGTGTTTATACATTCATGTACATGTTTATATTGCCGGAGATCACTGTATAAATACAAAAAAAAATATTTGCTGGTGACCAAAATATTACAAGTGGAACAACTGTAAGTGGCAAGACAGCATTTGTCGAGAACTTATCTGTACTTACATAAAATTTAGCTGCATATTTCACTATTTCGGCGTGCACTCGTGAAATGCACTATGTTTACATACAAACATATAGGTCATGGTCAAAGAACTTAGCCATATGAAGTGCAAGGATGTTGCACATATAGAAACTTAAAAAGCTATTCCAAATTGCAAAGTTTCTTGATCCACATTACGAAATTTTTTTAATCCACCTTTTTGTCAGAGAACTTAGATCTAGGAAGTACAATGATGTTATACACATGAAATTTTGAAAGCTATTACAAATTACGAAGCCGGCAGCGGTGGTCTTGCGGTTCTTGGCACTCAGTCCGGAACCGCGCGACTGCTACGGTTCAGGTTCGAATCCTGCCTCAGGCATGGCTGCGTGTGATGTCCTTAGGTTAGTTAGGTTTAAATAGTTCTAAGTTCTAGGGGACTGATGACCACAGATGTTAAGTCCCATAGTGCTCAGAGCCATTTGAATCATGTTTTGAACAAATTAAGGAAATTATAGTTAAAGCTTGTGTTTTCAATATGACTTTTACAAATTATGATAATGGCACTTGAACTGTTGTATGATTGCTACATCGGATTTCCGTAGCTTACTTCATTGCTATTATATCAGAGAGTGAATTTTTGAATATTTCATGACATATGTGGAGGTAAGATTTGTTCGCAACCTCCTTGTTCGTTGGGAAGAAGGTGTGGTGAGTTGGAGCTGTGGATGTAAATTTCTAGCTCTTCGAGAACATTCATTTTCTTTCCTTTGTCGACAGTGTGTACTACCTAAGGGTTGTGTGTATGGCTGTGGCTGAGTGACCGTGGTCTTTTAGATGCATTGCAAAGGTGCATTTATCAAAACTATTTAGCCGGAAGGCATTTATATGCTGACGGTATCTTATAGTGAAAGTTCTTCCAGTTTGGTCTGCGTAGATATGTGAGATATCGACACATAAAAGTTTTTAGATACCTGATTTGTGGTGGCATTGGTTATTTGTCTTATTTTTGTGGATAATGTGCTGTTGTAGCTTGTTGTTAATGCTGAAAGAAATCAAAATGCCAGTTCTCAGAAAGAGGTTGCAATTTGGTGTGAAATTTTACCTATAAGGAGAACAGAAAAAACACATTTCCTGCATACCCTTTATAGGTAAAATTTGTCAACTTTATTATAGTTACTATTGTCGTTATGGTTATTATTGTTATGCTCATTATTATTAGCAGCAGCAGTATTACATGTACTGCCAGTATTAACTTCATTAGTACATAGTTTCTGCTATTTAATCACGTTGGCATTATAGACATTGAAATCCTTTAATACTTTTTGTCATATTAAAATTAGGTAGCTGTGATGTAAAAAGGGTGTGAACCCAAGGTCCGATGAAAGAGAAGATCTGACGGTGTTAATCACTTTAGGTTGATTAAATAAGTAGATATCATATATTAAGAGTGCATGATTAAAACAGTTAAGTCCTTAGAAATATGCTTCAACCGTTTTAGTTTTCCGAACTTACCGGAAAGGCAAGGATAACGAAACTAAAAACGTTTTAAATTATTTAGGTTGTCTGAACTAAGGTCTAAACTTTCGGGTCAGTGATTTTAGTTTGTTATAGGGCCTGTGAAAAATTTGTTTCTCATTTAGTGATCAAATTCGTTACATTTTTGATGTAGTATGTTTTCCTTTATCTTTTCGTTTCTTCTCATAATTACCTGTTTGGAAATTTTTAATTGTTCTATCGTTTCTAAACATATTTGTCTAAACTTACTTTATTAAGGGCACTGAAGACCGACTGGTACATGTAAAACGGGTATTTCTGCCGAAAGGAAGGCTGGCTGCTAGGATCGAAGATAGGCTTTAATTTGTATAAGAAATTTCTGTGAATGTACGTTTTGAGTATAGAATTGTGTTGCAGTGAATGTATGGTGGGGAAAACGGAAACGATGAAAATCGAAACTTTTGAGATGTAGTATTGTTGAAAGATTTTCAAAAATAGATGGATTGATAAGATCAGAACTGAAATTTGAATCAGAATCGACGAGGAGAGTAAGATGTGAAATTCGTTGACTAGAGGAAGAAGCAGAATGGTAGGAACTGTGTCAAGACTTCAAGGAATGCCTACCGTGGCACGTTGGGAAGCTGAAGAGGGCGAAAACTAGAATACATCCTGCAAACAATACAGAACGTTTCGTACATATAATCCGTTAGATTTGATATATCGAGAAATATACGATTATGGTTGCTGGTTCAGACTTGAGATGAACTTACACAGGTTGATTTTGGGCCATAGACAAATTGTTAAACCAAAATTAATGTTTTGTGAATAGACATCAGTTATCTTTATCTACATTAACCTAATGAAGACACCGGTGACTTCAGGGACCATTTTCCTCATTCAGCCTATAAAATAAGCCATGCGTACGATTTTTTTGGAGAAATTAATGAAACATTCGATGTAAATGTATGCCTGTTGTTCTTGGACATCACTTCCTGAATTTCCTAAGAAATTTAGTAATCATTAAGGCCCCATACGATGAATTAAAGTTGCTCTGTCGAAAATGAGGGGTGTCCGTGACGGAAGTCCTACAGGTTGAAAATCTTATACGAAATCAAAAAATAAACAAACCCCTTAAACTATAAGATACTGCGCACAGAGTAATAGCACTTTTTTTTAAATCGGAAAGAATAATAAAATGTCGGAGTTTCAAAGAAAAACGTAATTTTGTCATGTGTTTTTGGTCACATTTTTTTCGCGTAATTAAGGAATAAATTGAAATAAAAGAATAGCATATTACTTCTTGCGGACATGCCCGAAGAGTAATTCAGCCAGCTTTCAGTAAGACACCTTTATTAGTGTACCCGCAAAACGCTCCGACACTCAGAGACACAGTGTCTTGTGGGAATACTTATAAAGATACTTCACTCAAATTTTTCTTAATTGCTCCTTGGAAATATCCGCAAGGAGTAACAGAATATTTGTTTTAAAAATTTTAACTTTTTCATTGTTTATTGCTATGAACGTAGCCAACAACACTCAACAAAGCTACAGCTTAGTGAAAAACGTTCGCCGTTTTACCACTTTTTTCATGTTTGAAAAATTCATGTAGCAGAAGAAAATTATTTGGTTTCTGATTTCTAATAATGTTTCCAGTGACACATCTTCTTTTGGACAGAGCAACTTTAACTCTTTGGCTAAGGGACTTAATGATGAGTGAATCTCTTAAAAAAACAGAAAATGTAGTCTATGATTGAATGGATAGTGTGCAAGAGACCTGAAGTCGGTTGCTTTATTAGTTGTTCCTGAAACAATCTTAAAAATAGTTTATTTTTATTTGCTGATTGAGGAGAATGTGCCCTTAAAACAGTTACCTATACAGCTACACGTTGCATACGATTGAAATATCACTCAAAGGCACCGCGATAATCACATCTAGTAAATAAATTTTCTCTTTTTTAAACAACTGAATGAAGTTATCAATGTACCATCGCAAAACATATATAAGTCTACACATACAGTGGCTGTTAGCGTCCATCTGTGATCTCAGTGCACGGACTGCGACTGCTATTGGCCGTCGCTGAATTAATCTCTTGCGGTCGATCGCGACAACCGCATGATTACACTGCTATATACGACATTACGGTCACCATCAAACCAGTACAAGGCCGATGCAATACCTGACACGCATTTCGAGGTAGAGTGACTACAAACACGACACACATTCCCTAACAATGTTAACACGTGTCTCACAACAGCAACGATTATGACAACTATCGGCATACGACACAACATAACATGTATCACATAAAATGTAAGCAATCTTTGATAACTGCTGAAGCCAGAATGTTGGCATTCATGGTTTTCACAAATGTCACTGTCTTCAAAAGCCCCAGTCTGTACGGCAGCCCTCCAAAATCACGAACAACTTGAGAGCAAGCTGTTTGTCACGTGACTTTCTCATTCTCTTGAATGTATTTGAGTTTAGTTTCAAACACATACCCAACTCATGCATTGTGTGAAGGTTTGGTGAGACGTGGTAAGCAGCTCAGAACCTGCTGCAGTGTTACTAGGAAATGTATTAGTCTAAAACAATGTGTTTGCAAACAATACTGTTTTTATTACACAGAGTATGACCTGCAGGTATAAATTATAAATTTTTGACAGATTTAATTAACCTTTTCTATTTTCATCTAGTTTTCATTTCAGCCGTTTTACCTCACTCACATTTTCCGTAATTCAGCTGTGAATTACCGAGGCATAGTTCAGGCGAAATTCCTGTTTCCGTTTCCGCTTGACAGTTGCCCACTGCTTTGCACAGAGAGCTGCTAGCAAACAACAGTCATGGAACGGTATGCATCTCTTCCAGGTGCTTCCAGACACACTTGCACACCTGTCCGAGTGTAATTTTATACATAAAGGTCACATGTCACGTTGGAAACCATTCTCTAAATTAATACCCTGCAATTAAGAGAGTAAGAAATATTTTAATAAAACCTGCGATATGCCGATAGTATTGGACGTAACTTGCTACGAAATTATTCCATTCTCAGTGAAGCCTTCAGCTCCGAGCTTTTCTTGTTCAAAGGCCAATTGAGTTTCAATGATGCTGCAGTTTTGTATTTTCTCATGGATCAGCAAGGTTTTAAATGACATTCACAGACTTTAATAGCATCAACCAATGTGTTGAATCATGCGCAGTTTCTGTACAGTACCATAACGTTATCTGCGATTACGACAGAGGCTGAAGAAATGTATTAAAATTTGTGCCACACCTGAGACTTGCACCCGTGCTCTTCATGTATATTAGGCAGGTGTGCATGCTGTTAAATCACTGTAACAGTGTAGGTAACAGAGCTGCACAGAGTAGCCTAGTCCAATGCCTCCCTAACACAAACGTCACCTCACATCTTCAGCTAATTGAGTCTCTCAACATTATCAATGATAATGATAGAAGCTGAAGAAATGGATTAAAATTTGTCCACCGCTGCGACATGAACCTCGGGCTTCTTGTTTACTGGGCAGTTGTGCTAGCCTTTACACCACCATAGCAGAATAAGCAACACATCTGCACGGAATACCACAGTCCAATGCCCTCCCTAACACAACTTGAATTCAAATCTTCATCATATTTTACCCTTCTAAAATCGTCACTATTATCGATTCTCTCCGGTATTGGAATAACACCCCGGCATTGAACTTGATACATTTCAGGTCACATTCGTATGACGGATATCTTCGTGAGAAGTTCCTCCCTCTCTGGTAACTGAAGCACTCACATCTACGGATATAAATTTTTACATTTTGTGAAGTACAGGCTTTTATGGGGTATGTGATCACTCATCGACCATGATAGCAGACGGAGCTTTCGATTGTGGTAGGGCTTTTAATGTTTTGTGAAGTCACAGCTGCATAAAATGAAAGGAATTTCGAGATTAACGTCCTGTCCTCGTTAACGTCGTTGGAAACTGAACAAAAGCCTGAATTCGGAATTACTGAAGTGAAACAACAGAAAACGTAAACCTGCTTGATCTGTAGAGGTTTTGAACAAAACTCCTCTCGATTGCGACTGTTACTCTACAGCAGTTGTTCTACACAGTTTGTCTCTTCATTAATCTGCCTCTTTCCATGAGCCTGGCGTTTTGATAACATCTAAACTGATAATTCACCAGGTTACGGTATTACAGCCGGACACGTCCATAGTTTACCACAAGTGGCAACATATCAACCATCTTATAGAGTACCTTATACTGAAAATTGCTGGAGCCTACCGCTGATATAAACAAAAGGTTGGTGCAGTGACTCATACGCACAGATTTTCAGCTGCACAACTGCCCTTAGTCGAGTTTATCAGTCTATGTCAAATGTTGCTTCATTGTGTCGCGCAGGCGCATGCATTACGGTGATATTGGAAGCAGACGAAGTTAAAATCTAGTTTTCAAAAAGAACAAAGTTTTACGAAAGTATTCGTTTGTTCTCAGCTAAGTACTGGAACTGGATAGCCCAGATGGGGAAGCCGATGTCACAGTATCTGCTCGCCCGGTATTGGCTCGAAAGAACCGAGACCCTATAATGATGGGCCAGATCCAAATCAGCCCTGGTATACTCCCTGGATGGATGATAAACAAAAAAACAATAAACTATCGCCTGACGTGGTATTATGCGTAAAACGTTATCTTTGTGAGGAAGTTACAGAGATCACTGGGTCCTACGCCTCATCAAGTTGAAAGCTATCATTACAATTAAAGAGACGTACCACCAAAGATATTTTTGCAGATTTATTAACAATTCCGAATTTCAGAAACAATTCATCAGAGCCAAGATTTTCCTGGCTGAATAATCCATAGATCTTCAGCCGTGGCTGAGTTAACTGCTGCGAAAGGGAAGGGTGACGATCAGAATTATATGTTTGCTAGACAATTCACACAGTGAATAGTTTTTTAAAATACAGATGTGAAAACTATTAAAATCATTCTGAATGAAATGTCCAATAGTTTGCTGTAGCTGTATCGACTATAAACCCACACAGCTGGTTTCACAGTCTTTAAGTTGTTTCTTCTGGGGCAAATATGAAAGCTATGACATAAATGGCGTGGTTAGGTTAATTTCTCAGCCCTCCTCAACCGATAAAAAACCATCGTCAATAATGAATGTCATGTGTGTGTTAAGACGCGAACTCTGCACATTGCGATTAAAACACGCTCTTATCCGACTATGTGAAGCATGAGGATGCCCTCATAGTCATGGGCCGACAAGAGCATTTTTGTAATCGGAAAGTGTACATTCTTCATTTCTGTGGCCATATTGTCCGTAGGTGCTTTACAATTCTTGAGGGTAACTCTGTTATGTTGTGGCAACTACAAAAATGCGTGATTTTTTTGACCAGACGCGTTTCACTTTATTGAGGTAAAGCATCCATCATCAATAGTCTGCAATTAAGCTATTTACGTTCAGATATGATTTAAGATTGAAAAAAATTTCGTAAAGAATATATTTATTAGTACTTATGGTGATTTTCACTTGATTTCTCGCTTACATCAGGAAATGCCGTCTGCTAGCACATCGTTGATGTTTTTCTGCACTAGACACGGATAATTTTGGTCTAATTTCATTTTGTTCAGTAGCGCTATACATTTCTTATGTTTTTCACGGCCCACTTTTACGCACACCACGGTTTTATGTTTGTTTTTGTACTTCTAAGTATGTGTTGAAGTTGTAGTGAAATCAAAACCATATGACAACAATCTGGTATCTATCAGATTAGTTGTATTGATTGTGATAAGGTATACATTGGCATGACTGACAGAACATTCGACACAAATTGTAAACAAAACATTAGAGCGTTTAAATACGGTGCAATCCATTCAACATTCACACATCAACTAAAGCAAGAACGCCATAGATCAAGCAATACTGAAAAAATATGAATATAATAAAAAAAACAGAAAAGACAGATACTTCTCCCTTTCCAAGAAAATTTCCAGATACACAAAGCATTAACACAAAACAAACAGTTACTCAGAGACCAAATATGTATTGGAATCCAGACTCTGAAAAAAATAACTGATGAAATTACAGGAAAAAGGAAAGAGCCTTTTCCATCCTTCACTAACCCCACCCCCCACCCCACACCCCACTCGCAACTTCTTTTCACTTCTTGCTCCTCGCCTTATCTTCTAAATCACACCCAATCATACTACTGTCCACTTATGCCCACTCATCATGATTTCTGACGACTCCCTCCCCCCCCCCCCCACGCCAAAAAACAGCCCCCATCACTCTTCCTTCCCTACTCATACATAGTACATAAATACACATCAACATAATTAAATAGAATTACGCACATACAAAAATCTTATAAAATAAGAAAAGAGAAAAAAGTTGTAGGTAAAAGTCCAACTAGCGGAAAGGTTATGTTGGCAACATGACAAAACACAAACCACAACACATACTCAGAACTACAAAAACAAACAGAAAACATTGGTGTGCGTAAAAATATGCCGGCCGCAGGAGCCGAGCGGTTCTAGGCGCTTCAGTCTGGAACCGCGCGACCGCTACGGTCGCAGGTTCGAATCCTGCCTCGGGCATCGATGTGTGTGATGTCCTTAGGTTAGTTAGGTTTAAAAGTTCAAAGTTCTAGGGGACTGATGACCTCAGATGTTAAGACCCATAGTGCTCAGAGCCGTTTTTTGTGTGCGTACTTTGAGAAAGTAAGAAATGCGTAGTGCTGCAGAATAACTAAGCATTAGACGAACATTATCAATCTCTAATGCAAAAAAAAACATTAACGATGTGCGAGCAGACGGCATTTCCCGATTTAAGCAAGAAATCAAGCGAAGTTCACCGTAAGTACAAATCAACATAGTTTTAACGAACTAGTTTTTGATCTTAAAGCAAATTAACATGTAAATAACCTAATTATAGACCACTGTTTATGCTTTACCTCAATAAAGCGATAAGCGTCTGGTGAAAAAAAAATCACTCATTTTTGTAGTTGCAGCGACAGAATAAAAATATCATCGAGGAAAGTGTGCAGTTAGCAACTTCACACAGAGATGACATACATCATTGACGATGGTCTTCATGTGAACTGACGATCGTTTTTTATCAATTGAGAAGCGCTGAGAAATTTACCCAGCCACGCCAACTGTTACTCTGCGGCATTCTATAACCTGTGACATAGTGCTTGTATCTGCACCAGAATGTCCAACTTAAAAGTTGCGAAACCGGCTGCCTGTGTTTATATCGACCTGAACAAATACAGCTATAGCGGATCATTGGGCATTTCATTGAGTTTCATTTTAATAGTATTAATATCTGTATTTAAAAATATTTCTCAGTGTATGAATTTCTACCAGTCATGTGTAATTATTTTGGCTGTGGTTGGCCCAGTTTTAAAATTATCTCTCAGGCAGTTTTAATGAACTGTATTTTGACTTGGCCATGTACGCTTTGCCACAGTGACGTGGTATTCTGTGAACTTGATTCTGCCGCAATCCCAGATCATCCTTTACCGAGCCAAGAGAGGCACAGATCATTGTAGGTGGCTCCAATATATAACTTAATTTTGACTGTTTTTAATCTCCGCCTTACTCAAAATTCTATATGTTTTAGTTTACCCGGACATGTTGATACACCGATGTGTCCTCGTATATAGACAAAATTTATTACAGTAAAATGTGGTTCAAATTCCTTGGTTGTTAATCTATTGCAGGCCTTAAAACTGTATTATGCACATTTTGTTCCTTTCTTTTGGTTGCTCTCCGAAAAATTTCATTACTAGCGAAAATGGAATTTTACTGGTCGGCTCTGCAGTTTTTTATCGTCTTCACAAGACATCACCAGCAAAGTAGTCATGAAGGAAATTTGCTTGGCGAGTGTACTGTTACTCTGTAAGGCTCTGTGTTGTTCATAACATGTAGTTCAAAACTTCTATTTATTTGGTCTATGTAAACAGACTGGCGTGAATTACAGGTTAACTGATTAATTCCATCCTTTTAGAATTTGTCTGTGGAGGCGTTCATAGTGTTTAGATTTTTCTGTATTCCGTTGTTTATGCGGATATTTAAAGCCCTTGTTTATTTCGAATGTCGTAACACCCTGTGAATTCTCTTGTTTCTGTATGTTAGTATGTCATAGCGTGTGGTCTTTCTAAGATGTTCCTAGTTTCCTGTGATCGTCAGGTGATTGTGTTCATGCTTCGTCGTTCTTACTCGAAAGTAATTCATGGTTTGTTCCTTTTTAATTGCTTTCTTATTTTGTTGTTCAGTTCATTTATTGTTTGCGAGTAGTGCCCATGCTCTCTGGCTATGATGATAATGTGATGTCGTCAGTAATACGACCACACCGCCGCCTGAGAGATCGATCCGCCGGATGCGACTTTCTCGATAAACGGAACAGAAGAACGGTTGTGTTAGCCAAGGAGTACACTGCCAGTCGCAGTACTTACGCTGGCCGCTAGGCCACTTCATGTACAGCTGGAGTGTACTGCAGTTGCTCCAGTCTACAGTTCGTAGCCGCGCTCAGTGCTCAGCCAGCGCCGTGTTACTCATCGTCTGCAGCTCAGTCATTGCTGCCATCAAGTCTTTGAAGCTCCGTTCCAAGTTCGTCTTCAAATTGCCCGGATTCGACATTCAAGATTACGAGAGATTAATTCGTCACTGCAAGATTTGTGACTTGTAAATTATGTCATTCTACAGACGCTTAGTCTAGTCGCATCTTTTATAATTGTCAACCAACTGAACATGGACTACAGCAAAGTTAAGTAATAAATACTTTCCTATTTTGTACTCCTGCTAATTGATTGTGTTTTCCTGCTGTAGCTACCAAGCTGTCTTGGCACAGTAGAACCCACGTTTCCTCCTCCTTGGCTACCTCATATTTTCCACCACATGTTGATCGACTCGATTATAGTGGATGATCGACAGCCATCAGATAATACATATTGTTTCTTCAGAAATCTGAATAAATTACGAAAAATGTCACCAACATAAGAAAAGACCAGAAGTGGAACAGCTGCTCCAGTCTGACGCGAAGAGTATCCGTTTCCCTTTAACGCGGATTGTAGGTTGCATTTTCGTTGCTAGGTTGTCCATTTCAGATGCAACATATGCTCAGTATCCCAGCATTCGAAGGAGGCAGTAATTGGTGAAGAATATAAATACGAATCCGTACACTATTTGATCTTTGCCAATTCAATGTAATGCGCAATTGTCCATTATATGTCACGTGACACCAAAATACTTTGTATTAAACCTGAAATTCCTATAGCTGTACATAAGATCTTATATTTACTTCGCTACTTGTTTCGACGTTGGGTCAACGCCATCTTCAGGCCCACACACTTCGATGAAATCAGTTGTGTGTGCTCCACCGCGGACTTCTAGACTGAGCCACACACAACTGATTTCATCAAAGTGTGAGGGCCTGAAGATGGCGTTGACGCAACGTCGAAACTAGTAGCGAAGTAAATATAAAATCCTTAGTACAGCTGGAGGAATTTCAGTTTTTATAAAAATTATACCAGCTGTGTCCCACCTTCATCCAGTTTAAATATGGATGTACGAAGATAAAATACTTTCGGTCGAAATTCCGCCGGCTTGATTGCTATGTCTTTAAAGACTTCATAAGGATGTTTTGGATCATCAAAGTGGAGTTATCGCTTTCTATCACCTTAATATAATCGTCTGTAACTATGATCAGAAAGGATATAGTACATCGTTAGACGTCTTTACCTCGCATGTAATATCGTTGCTGCCATACCCTATCTTTTTTTAGAGTTATTAGTTTCTCCTCAGATGTACGCTGGAGATGTAACCTGACTTTATTTGGTTTTTATGTAAGCTATTTTTCTCTTGACAGCTTGGTTGACAGTGGATCAGCGATTTACATGTTTACATAGTTACCATAATACATACAGGGTGACAATTATTGAATTATATAAAATTAAATCGTCATAACTTCTGAACGGTTTACGTTAGGACTTTCAAAGGGCACGGTTGGCCGCGGAGCATGATGGGAATTAGTATGCGCATGCATGGTTTGGCTTAGCGACGAAGCCCACTTTTATTTCGATGGGTTCGTTAATAAGCAAAATTAGCACATTTGGGGGACTGAGAGCCAGTATCTAAAGACCAAGAAATCTCTTCACCCTGAATGAGTGACCGTGTGGTGTGCAATGTCCAGTCATGGAACAATTCGTGTGATATTCCTTGATGGTACGGTGACTACCGAACGGTACGTGAATGTTTTGAAGAAGATTTCATCCCCATTATCCAAGGTGAATTCTGATTTCCACAAGACGTGGTTCATGCAAGACGGAACTCGACCGGCTATTTAGAAGCAGGAGAGTGTTTGATATCCTGGAAGAGCACTTTGGGGACCGCATTTTGTTTCTGAGGTAACCAGAGGCAACTGGCATGGGCCTCGACAGACCACCATATTCTCCGGATCTGGGCAAATGGACTCCTTTTAGTAAGGCTATATTAAAGACAGGGTGTACAGCAACAATACCAAAACCATTGTTAAACTGAAAGTAGCCGTTCAGAAGGTCGTCCACAGCATCTCTATTCCGACACTTCAGCGGGTCATTCAGAAGTTCGCTATTCGTCTGCGCGGCATCATCGCCTATAATGGCAGGCATATCGACATGTCATACCTTAAATTCGAGTGTCTGTAGTGACGTTTACACGTTGAAAGATTGTGCACGCCGTAGTTTGAATATAATTTGTGTTTTTTTCCTTATAGTTAAATACTTGTCATCTTGTGAGTGATATGTGGAAATTGTTTTTTATTATTTTTATGTCTTTTTCTGGAATTAGGTTTTTTTTATATTTTTATCTTACTTTATAATTTTTGTAATAATTTCATTATTGTCTGTGATTTATGGTGTTTTCTTTGTGTTATGTCTTTGTTTTATACTCTTCATGTTGTCGTTGTTAATATGTGGTACTTAGGGTCACTGATTTATTACTTTACCCGTTTACTTGATTTATAATGTGAATAAAGTTGTCTAGGTACTTTTTGTGATTTAGGTCGGTTTGTAGACGAAGTGAATTTGTGGAGTTGCTATATCTATGTGAATATACTTCTACTACCTCGTGAATGTTCATCCCTTTTGCGTAATATAGAGGATTTGTAGTGCTTCGTTTATGGGTTTTACGTCGTATTTCTTGAGGTTGAAAAAATGTGAATGGGTTGTTCTCACTTTCTATGGTTTGCTCTTTACATCTGATTTTGAAGTAATGCTGTGAGGACGGGGCGTGAGTCGTGCTTGGGTAGCTCAGATGATAGAGCACTTTCCCGCGAAAGGCAAAGGTCCCGAGTTCGAGTCTCGTCCAGCACGCAGTTTTTCAATGTGTCAGGAAGTTTCATATCAGCGCACACTCCGCTGCAGAGAGAAGATCTCATTCTACTAATGTGTCTGGATGACAGCGTATTCTGACACAACCTTCATCCTAGTACAACAGGAAATGTGATTCACTATAAGGGGTTTATATCTACATACGTACTCTGCAAGCCACCGTACGATTTGTGGCCAAGGGTACTCTGTACCATAAGTAATCATTCCAGTCGCAGACAGAGCGAAGGAATATCTTATTTTCAAGGCCATACGCGAAATGTATATTGCCGGCAGTAGGGTCGTTCTGCAGTCAGCTTCAAATGCTAGTTCTCTAAACTTTCTCAGTAGTGTTCTTCTAAATCAATGTCTTATGCACTCCAGGGATTCCCACTTGGGCTCCGGACTCATATCCGTAACACTTGTAAGCTGATCGAACCTATTGGTAACAAATCTAGTAGGTCGTCTCTGACTTGCTTCGATCTCCTCTTTCAATCCGACCTGGTGCCGATCCCAAATACTCTAGTCTAGCAGCACTCAAGAATATGTAGCACTAACGTTCTACGTTCGGTCTTCTCTGTAGAAGAAGCACACTTCCTCAAAATCTCCCAACAAACCGAGGACGACCATTCACCTGTCCCTACCACAGTCCTCGAACGCTCGTTTCATTTCATATCGCCTTGCAACGTTACGTGCAGGTATTTTAATGATCTGACTGTGTCAAGCAGGACACTGCCAATCCTGTCTAGGAACAAATGGTTCAAATGGCTCTGAGCACTAGGCGACTTAACTTCTGAGGTCATCAGTCGCCTAGAACTTGTTTTGTTGTTGTGGTCTTCAGTCCTGTGACTGGTTTGATGCAGCTCTCCATGCTACCCTATCCTGTGCAAGCTTCTTCATCTCCCAGTACTTACTGCAACGTACGTCCTTCTGAATCTGCTTAGTGTATTCATTTCTTGGTCTCCCTCTACAATTTTTACCCTCCACGCTGCCCTCCAACGCCAAATTTGTGATTCGTTGATGCCTCAGAACATGTCCTACCAACCGGTCCCGTTAATCTTGTCAAGTTGTGCCACAAATTCCTCTTCTCCCTAATTCTATTCAATACCTCCTCATTAGTTATGTGATCTACCCACCTAATCTTCAGCATTCTTCTGTAGCTCCACATTTCGAAAGCTTCTATTCTCTTCTTGTCCAAACTATTTATCGTCCATGTTTCACTTCCATACATAGCTAGACTCCATACGAATACTTTCACAAACGACTTCCTAACACTTAAATCGATACTCGATGTTAACAAATTTCTCTTTTTCAGAAACGCTTTCCTTGCCATTGCCAGTCTACATTCTATATCTCATTTCCTAATCTAATTCCCTCAGCATCACCCGACTTAATTCGGCTACATTCCATTATCCTCGTTTTGCTTTTGTTAATGTTCATCTTATATTCTCCTTTCAAGACACTGTCCATTCCGTTCACCTGCTCTTCCAAGTCCTTTGCTGTCCCTGACAGAATTACAATGTCATCGGCGAACCTCAAAGTTTTTATTTCTTCTCCATAGACTTTAATACCTAGTACTCACAATTTTTCTTTTGTTTCCTTTACTGCTTGCTCAATATATAGATTTTACAACTTTGGGGAGAGGCTACAACCCGGTCTCACTCCCTTCCCAACCACTGCTTCCCTTTCGTGCCCCTCGACTCTTATAACTGCTGTCTGGTTTCTGTACAAATTGTAAATAGCCTTTCGCTCCTTGTATTTTACCCCTGCCACCTTTAGAAATTGAAAGAGAGTATTCCAGTCGACATTGTCAAAAGCTTTCTCTAAGTCAACAAATGCTAGAAACGTAGTTTTGTCCTTCCTTAATCTTTCATCTAAGATAAGTCGCAAGGTCAGTATTGCCTCACGTGTTCCAATATTTCTACGGAATCCAAACTGATCTTCCCCGAGGTCGGCTTCTACCAGTTTTTCCATTCGTCTGTAAAGAATTCGTGTTAGTATTTTGCAGCTGTGACTTATTAAACTGATAGTTTGGTAATTTTCACATCTGTCAACACCTGTTTTCTTTGGGATTGGAATTATTATATTCTTCTTGAAGTCTGAGGGTATTTCGCCTGTCTCATACATCTTGCTCACCAGATAGTAGAGTTTTGTCAGGACTGGCTCTCCTAAGGCCGTCAGTAGTTCTAATGGAATGTTGTCTACTCCCGGGGCCTTGTTTCGACTCAGGTCTTTCAGTGCTCTGTCAAACTCTTCACGCAGTATCGTATCTCCCATTTCTTCTTCATCTACATCCTCTTCCATTTCCATGATATTGTCCTCAAGAACACCGCCCCTGTATAGACCCTCTATATACTCCTTCCACATTTCTGCTTTCCCTTCTTTGCTTAGAACTGGGTTTCCATCTGAGCTCCTGATATTCATGCAAGTGGTTCTCTTTTCTCCAAAGGTCTCTTTAATTTTCCTGTAGGCAGTATCTGTCTTACCCCTAGTGAAATAAACCTCTACATCCTTACATTTGTCCTCTAGGCATCCCTGCTTAGCCATTTTGCACTTCCTGTCGATCTCATTTTTGAGACGTTTGTATTCCTTTTTGCCTGCTTCATTTACTGCAATTTCATATGTTCTCCTTTCATCAATTAAATTCAATATTTCTTCTGTTACCCAAGGATTTCCACTAGCCCTCGCTTTTTACCTGATTTATCCTCTGCTGCCTTCACTACTTCATCCCTCAGAGGTACCCATTCTTCTTCTACTGTATTTCTTTCCCCCATTCCTGTCAATTGTTCCCTTACGCTCTCCCTGAAGCTCTCTGCAACCTCTGGTTTACTCAGTTTATCCGGGTACCATCTCCTTAAATTGCCACCTTTTTGCAGTTTCTTCAGTTTTAATCTACAGTTCATAACCAATAGATTGTGGTCAGAGTACACATATGCGCCTGGAAATGTCTCACAATTTAAAACCTGGTTCCTAAATCTCTGTCTTACCATTATATTATCTATCTGATACCTACTACTATCTCCAGGATGCTTCCATGTATACAACCTTCTTTCATGATTCTTGAACCAAGTGTTAGCTATGATTAAGTTATGCTCTGTGCAAAATTCTACGAGACGGCTTCCTCTTTCATTTCTTAACCCCAATCCATATTCAGCTACCATGTTTCCTTCTCTTCCTTTTCCTACTCTCGAATTGCAGTCACCCATGACTATTAAATTTTCATCTCCCTTCACTACCTGAATATTTTCTTTTATCTCATCATCTGCAGCGCTAGTGGTCATATAAACTTGTACTACTGTAGTAGGCGTGGGCTTCGTGTCTGTCTTGGCCACAATAATTCGTTCACTATGCTGTTTGTAGTAGCTTACCCGCACTCCTATTTTTGTATTCATTATTAAACCTACTCCTGCATTACCCCTGTTTGATTTTGTATTTGTAACCCTGTATTCACCTGACCAAAAGTCTTGTTCTTCCTGCCACCGAACTTCACTAATTCCCACTATATCTAACTTTAACCTATCCATTTCTCTTTTTAAATTTTCTAACCTACCTTCTCGATTAAGGCATCTGACATTCCACGCTTCAATCCGCAGAACGCCAGTTTTCTTTCTCCTGATAACGACGTCTTCCAGAGTAGGCCCCGCCCGGAGATCCGAATGGGGGACTATTTTACCTCCGGAATATTTTACCCAAGAGGACTCCATCATCTTTTAACCATACAGTAAAGCTGCATGTCCTCGGGAAAAATTACGGTTGTAGTTTCCCCTTGCTTTCAGCCGTTCTCAGTCCCAGCATAGCAAGGCCATTTTGGTTTGTGTTACAAGGCCAGATCAGTCAATCATCCAGACTGTTGCCCCTGCAACTACTGAAAAGGCTGCTGCCCCTCTTCAGGAACCACACGTTTGTCTGACCTCTCAACAGATACCCCTCCGTTGTGGTTGTACCTACGGTACGGCCATCTGTATCGCTGAGGCACGCAAGCCTCCCCACCAACGGCAAGGTCCATGGTTAATGGGGGAAGAACTTAGAAGAACTTAGAACTACTTAAACCTAACTAACCTAAGGATATCACACGCATCCATGCTCGAGGCAGGATTCGAACCTGCGACCGTAGTGGTCGCGCGGTTCCAGACTGTAGCTCCTAGAATCACTCGGCCACTTCGGCCGGCCACAGATGTTGAACAGACAAGGAACGTGACTGCAAAGCTACCTTCGATAACAACCTTGAACCTAGTACAACAGGAAATGTGATTCACCATAAGGGGTTTATATCTACATACGTTCTCTGCAAGCCACAGTACGATTTGTGGCCAAGGGTACTCTGTACCATAAGTAGTCATTCCAGTCGCAGACAGAGCGAAGGAATATCTTATTTTCAAGGCCCTACGCGAAATGTATATTGCCGGCAGTAGGGTCGTTCTGCAGTCGGCTTCAAATGCTAGTTCTCTAAACTTTCTCAGTAGTGTTCTTCTAAATCAATGTCTTATGCACTCCAGGGATTCCCACTTGAGCTCCGAACTCATATCCGTAACACTTGTAAGCTGATCGAACCTACTGGTAACAAATCTAGTAGGTCGTCTCTGAACTACTTCGATCTCCTCTTTCAATCCGACCTGGTGCCGATCCCAAATACTCTAGTCTAGCAGCACTCAAGAATAGGTAGCACTAACGTTCTACGTTCGGTCATCTCTGTAGAAGAAGCACACTTCCTCAAAATCTCCCAACAAACCGAGGACGACCATTCATCTGTCCCTACCACAGTCCTCGATCGCTCGTTTCATTTCATATCGCCTTGCAACGTTACGTGCAGGTATTTTAAATATCCGAATGTGTCAAGCAGGACACTGCCAATCCTGTCTAGGAACAAATGGTTCAAATGGCTCTGAGCACTAGGTGACTTAACTTCTGAGGTCATCAGTCGCCTAGAACTTGTTTTGTTGTTGTGGTCTTCAGTCCTGTGACTGGTTTGATGCAGCTCTCCATGCTACCCTATCCTGTGCAAGCTTCTTCATCTCCCAGTACTTACTGCAACGTACGTCCTTCTGAATCTGCTTAGTGTATTCATCTCTTGGTCTCCCTCTACAATTTTTACCCTCCACGCTGCCCTCTAACGCCAAATTTGTGATTCGTCGATGCCTCAGAAGTTGTCCTACCAACCGGTCCCGTTAATCTTGTCAAGTTGTGCCACAAATTCCTCTTCTCCCTAATTCTACTCAATACCTCCTCATTAGTTATGTGATCTACCCATCTAATCTTCAGCATTCTTCTGTAGCTCCACATTTCGAAAGCTTCTATTCTCTTCTTGTCCAAACTATTTATCGTCCATATTTCACTTCCATACATAGCTAGACTCCATACGAATACTTTCACAAACGACTTCCTAACACTTAAATCGATACTCGATGTTAACAAATTTCTCTTTTTCAGAAACGCTTTCCTTGCCATTGCCAGTCTACATTTTATATCTTCTGTACTTCGACCATGATCAGTTATTTTGCTCCCCAAATAGCAAAACTCCTTTACTACTTTAAGTGTCTCATTTCCTAATCTAATTCCCTCAGCATCACCCGACTTAATTCGGCTACATTCCATTATCCTCGTTTTGCTTTTGTTAATGTTCATCTTATATTCTCCTTTCAAGACACTGTCCATTCCGTTCACCTGCTCTTCCAAGTCCTTTGCTGTCCCTGACAGAATTACAATGTCATCGGCGAACCTCAAAGTTTTTATTTCTTCTCCATAGACTTTAATACCTAGTACTCACAATTTTTCTTTTGTTTCCTTTACTGCTTGCTCAATATATAGATTTTACAACTTTGGGGAGAGGCTACAACCCGGTCTCACTCCCTTCCCAACCACTGCTTCCCTTTCGTGCCCCTCGACTCTTATAACTGCTGTCTGGTTTCTGTACAAATTGTAAATAGCCTTTCGCTCCTTGTATTTTACCCCTGCCACCTTTAGAAATTGAAAGAGAGTATTCCAGTCGACATTGTCAAAAGCTTTCTCTAAGTCAACAAATGCTAGAAACGTAGTTTTGTCCTTCCTTAATCTTTCATCTAAGATAAGTCGCAAGGTCAGTATTGCCTCACGTGTTCCAATATTTCTACGGAATCCAAACTGATCTTCCCCGAGGTCGGCTTCTACCAGTTTTTCCATTCGTCTGTAAAGAATTCGTGTTAGTATTTTGCAGCTGTGACTTATTAAACGGATAGTTCGGTAATTTTCACATCTGTCAACACCTGCTTTCTTTGGGATTGGAATTATTATATTCTTCTTGAAGTCTGAGGGTATTTCGCCTGTCTCATACATCTTGCTCACCAGATAGTAGAGTTTTGTCAGGACTGGCTCTCCTAAGGCCGTCAGTAGTTCTAATGGAATGTTGTCTACTCCCGGGGCCTTGTTTCGACTCAGGTCTTTCAGTGCTCTGTCAAACTCTTCACGCAGTATCGTATCTCCCATTTCTTCTTCATCTACATCCTCTTCCATTTCCATGATATTGTCCTCAAGAACACCGCCCCTGTATAGACCCTCTATATACTCCTTCCACATTTCTGCTTTCCCTTCTTTGCTTAGAACTGGGTTTCCATCTGAGCTCCTGATATTCATGCAAGTGGTTCTCTTTTCTCCAAAGGTCTCTTTAATTTTCCTGTAGGCAGTATCTGTCTTACCCCTAGTGAAATAAACCTCTACATCCTTACATTTGTCCTCTAGGCATCCCTGCTTAGCCATTTTGCACTTCCTGTCGATCTCATTTTTGAGACGTTTGTATTCCTTTTTGCCTGCTTCATTTACTGCAATTTCATATGTTCTCCTTTCATCAATTAAATTCAATATTTCTTCTGTTACCCAAGGATTTCTACTAGCCCTCGCTTTTTACCTAATTTATCCTCTGCTGCCTTCACTACTTCATCCCTCAGAGGTACCCATTCTTCTTCTACTGTATTTCTTTCCCCCATTCCTGTCAATTGTTCCCTTACGCTCTCCCTGAAGCTCTCTGCAACCTCTGGTTTACTCAGTTTATCCGGGTACCATCTCCTTAAATTGCCACCTTTTTGCAGTTTCTTCAGTTTTAATCTACAGTTCATAACCAATAGATTGTGGTCAGAGTACACATATGCCCCTGGAAATGTCTCACAATTTAAAACCTGGTTCCTAAATCTCTGTCTTACCATTATATTATCTATCTGATACCTACTACTATCTCCAGGATGCTTCCATGTATACAACCTTCTTTCATGATTCTTGAACCAAGTGTTAGCTATGATTAAGTTATGCTCTGTGCAAAATTCTACGAGACGGCTTCCTCTTTCATTTCTTAACCCCAATCCATATTCAGCTACTATGTTTCCTTCTCTCCCTTTTCCTACTCTCGAATTGCAGTCACCCATGACTATTAAATTTTCATCTCCCTTCACTACCAGAATATTTTCTTTTATCTCATCATCTGCAGCGCTAGTGGGCATATAAACTTGTACTACTGTAGTAGGCGTGGGCTTCGTGTCTGTCTTGGCCACAATAATTCGTTCACTATGCTGTTTGTAGTAGCTTACCCGCACTCCTATTTTTTTTATTCATTATTAAACCTACTCCTGCATTACCCCTGTTTGATTTTGTATTTGTAACCCTGTATTCACCTGACCAAAAGTCTTGTTCTTCCTGCCACCGAACTTCACTAATTCCCAATATATCTAACTTTAACCTATCCATTTCTCTTTTTAAATGTTCTAACCTACCTTCCCGATTAAGGCATCTGACATTCCACGCTCCGATCCGCAGAACGCCAGTTTTCTTTCTCCTGATAACGACGTCTTCCAGAGTAGGCTCCGCCCGGAGATCCGAATGGGGGACTATTTTACCTCCGGAAGATTTTACCCAAGAGGACGCCATCATCTTTTAACCATACAGTAAAGCTGCATGACCTCGGGAAAAATTACGTTTGTAGTTTCCCCTTGCTTTCAGCCGTTCTCAGTCCCAGCATAGCAAGGCCGTTTTGGTTAGTGTTACAAGGCCAGATCAGTCAATCATCCAGACTGTTGCCCCTGCAACTACTCTAAAGGCTGCTGCCCCTCTTCAGGAACCACACGTTTGTCTGACCTCTCAACAGATACCCCTCCGTTGTGGTTGTACCTACGGTACGGCCATCTGTATCGCTGAGGCACGCAAGCCTCCCCACCAACGGCAAGGTCCATGGTTAATGGGGGAAGAACTTAGAAGAACTTAGAACTACTTAAACCTAACTAACCTAAGGACATCACACACATCCATGCTCGAGGCAGGATTCTAACCTGCGACCGTAGTGGTCGCGCGGTTCCAGACTGTAGCTCCTAGAATCACTCGGCCACTTCGGCCGGCCACAGATGTTGAACAGACAAGGAACTTGACTGCAAAGGTACCTTCGATAACACATGAAAAACTTCAACTGAACAACGAAAGAATAAAGTACAAAAATATTCAGGGAATAACAGGAATAAAGCAATATAATTCCCTAGCAATGAAGTAAATAGCAAATGCAGGGTAGCCAAGAAGAAAGGCTGCACGAAATGTTTGAAGAAATCGAAAAAAAAATTTTCATCGGGACGAACGATTCAGTATACAGAAAGGATAAAACTACCTTCACCGAAATGAAAAGCAAGAGTAGAGACATTAAAAATTCAATGAGAATTCCACTGTTAATCGTAAAGGGGAGAACGGATAGAGTAGGAAGGGTACATTGAAATCCTCTAAGAGGTGGGACTTAATGATGACGTGATAGAGAAAGAAAATGGAGTCGACAGTGAAGGGGGCCAGAATTTATCGGGAATTTGGACGACTAAAAGTCAAGTAAGATCGAATAATAGACAACATTTTATCGGAATTTCGAAAATAACTGCGGAAGTCTCAACAAACGAAAGTAACTGATGAAGTGTCAACAAACGACTACTCACATAGGTGCTCATAATCTATGAGACTGACGATTTACCATCAGACTTTCGGCAAAATATCATCCACACAATTCCGATGATATTAAGAACATTTGTCTCACAATCAACTTAATTGCTCATGCATCCGAGTTGTTAACCAGAATAATATGCCAAAGAAAACTGAGGACCTGTTAGAGGAAGATCAGTTTAGCTTTAGGAAAGGTAAAGCAACCACAGAAGCAGCTCTCCCGTGGGGCTTCATGACAGAAACGAGACTAAAGATTAATCAAGACAGACTCACAGAAATCATCGATTTAGGTAAAGTGGTCGATATTGTAAAATGATGCAGGAAATTCGAAATTCTGAGGAAATAAGAGTTACCTATAGAAGAACACGGATAACATACAATATCTAAAAGAACCAAGAGCGAACAGTAAGACTGAAAAACAAAGAACGAAGTGCTCAGATTAAAAAGCGTGTAGCACAGAGCTACAGTCTTTCACCCCTGTTGTTCGTCAAAGTAGTAATGATGGAAATAGAAGAAAGGTTCAAGAGTAAAATCAAAATTTGGAGTGAAGGGATCTTAATGATATGATTCGCTGAAAACTTTTCTATCCTCAGTGAATGCGAAAAAGTGTTATAGGCTCTGTTGGATTGGATGAATAGTCTGTTGAGTACAGAATATGGACTGATTGTTAACCGGACAAAGACAAAGGTAGTGAGATGTACCAGAAATGTGAATAGTGAGAAGCTTATAATCAAAATTAGCGGTGACGAGGTAGACGACATTAACGAAGTCTAATATCCAGACAGCAAGGAAGACAAAAAGCATACTAGCACAGTCAAAGAGAAGCCTACTGGATCAAACATTGCCCTTCAGTTGAGGTAGAAACTATTGGGAACGTACATTTTGAGCACATCATTATATGGTAGTGAGAAAGGGACTTTGGGAAAACCGGAACAGCAGACAATCGAGTCATCTAAGATCTGGTGAAGAACTGTGACACGCCCGAACAACACGGACTTACATGTATTGGAAATGGCGCATTGAGAATGGCTAGCTACTAGCCGAAATCTGGATTTGCATAATAAAATCTAAAAAGGACAGCTGCACTCTATAATTTATATGTTAAAAATGTGATAGAGTAATAATATAAGAAACTAGAGGTTCTCCGCAAATACGGCGAGGAAAGGAGCGTGTGGAGAACAATGACTAGAGGAAAGCACACGAAGATAGCACATGGGGTTAAGGCATTAAGGAACATCTTCCATGGTACTAGAGGAAGCTGTTGAGGGTAAAAACTATAAAGGAAGACAGAGATTGGAACACATCCAGCAAATAGTTGAGAACCAAGGGTGCAAATGTTACTCTGTGATGAAAAAATTGACGCAGGAGGGGAATTCGTGGCGGGCAGCATGAAACCAGTCAGAAAACTGATGACTCAAAAATTAGTTTTTAAAATTGGGTCATTCATTTTGTGCTGAATCAGTAAAAGTCTTCCAAATTGGGTCATTCATTCCGCCATTCGTGTTGTATATCTAAAGGCAACAGTGATGAATCTAAATGGAATTTTTATATTTTATGAATTTGCCAAGACCGTTAACAGTTATAGTTCATTACTGATAACATGATGTAATATCTTTAAAATTTTATTGTTTTTGTTTGTTCTTTGGTAGCAAAGATGCGATGATTCTGAGATATCTGCTAAGCAAAAAGTCAATAAAGAAGTCTTAAGCAGGCCTAGTGGCGCGTGTTCTTGGTGATTTAAAATTAGACTAAATATCGTCAAGCAAGATCTTTTGGGAACTGCCGCAAATATTACGTTACAGCAGTTATATATACTTCCCATACCACGTCGCGTGTTCGCAGCGCGATTAAGTGGCTCTCAGTTTCCTGCTTGACAATAGTCTAAATGTTTTGTGCATCATTGTAATCTACGACATACAGTTACTTACCAAAATGTACGCATATATGATTGTAAATTATTCGGCACTCCTAAGATTTTCTGTTTATGACAAGTCGCATCAATATTAACAGGAACAATGCACTTCTACACATATCAGAAAATAATAGGCACAGTAAATCCTCTACCGTTGAATTTGAGGGTACTGCAGAGGAATGACCTAATTTCGAGAAGGCGTTGAGAGGCCTATGCAGCCAAATACCATCCGAGTGTTCATCTCCTGGGAAACCACGCAAAATATGCACCAGAGACGCCTGATTCGTATTGTATTGGATCAGATGTTCTTTTTGTTCCAATTGATCCATAGGAAAGAGATCGTCCAGGATGTAGATAATGTCAGAAAAACAAGCATACACGGCAAATACTTATAATGAAATTAATAAGGTCACGTACCTTCCACAGATCGAAAATGGATGACCGTCATGGATGCATGATACGTGGAAACAATTTTAAATATATTTTGGTTCATGATGTAATAAACAAAAAGCAGAATTATTGTATGAAACTTACTTACAATGATCGCTTTACTGCACTGAATTTGTACAGAAGTCAGTTTGTGTTAATGCTTGCGTGATTCCTAAACAACGGACACCGGTTTCGACCAAAGGAAGCGACTTTTAATCTTTGTGAAGATTATTCTCATTTCTAGTATTGATTCCGTGATTCTTGATTTGAAAAAGTGATATATTTTAATGAAAAATTTCATTAAAATATATATGATGGTATCAGTATCGAGTATCCCTAGTACCATAGCCGGCCGCGGTGGTCTCGCGGTTAAGGCGCGCGACTGCTACGGTCGCAGGTTCGAATCCTGCCTCGGGCATGGATGTGTGTGATGTCCTTAGGTTAGTTAGGTTTAAGTAGTTCAAAGTTCTAGGGGACTGATGACCACAGAAGTTAAGTCCCATAGTGCTCAGAGCCATTTGAACCATTTGAACCTAGTACCATAAAAAGGCCTGTGTAGGATGTTCTTACGTTTACACTACAAATAATTCTTATCACACGTTTTTAGAGCGTGAAAATGGAGCTTGGTTCGATGAATTACCTTAAAAATCATCCCATAAGACATTACGGAATAAAAGTAAGCACAGCATGCCAGATTTTCCAATTTTGTACTCCATGCGTCTGAAAACATTCGCATCCTTGTCCTCCTGACTCACGGACGGTCCGAAACACTGTACTTTCACAGCCGATAAGTTACATTAAATCAAAGCAACCTCGTGCCACTTGGAAGAAAGTGTGAGTATTTGTCAAATAACGATGTGCTGCTGAAGAAACTGCTTTTTTGCCGTTGGCGTGCATCTCAGCACCTAAAAGAGGAACGAGAGGGTATTTAATGTTGTTTCAGTAATTTAAAAAAAAGAGTAAAATTTATGAAGAACTACGCAGCAGGAGTTCACTTTTATTTATGATTTTGCACTACCTCTGGTCTCTATGAGTGCACTGATTCAAGTTATACGGGTGTTATAAATCCGTTACACCCCCTCCCTTCCTACCCCTGAAACACACCGGCCCATAAGTTTTGTAAATGGTTCTCGAAATGCTTCACACTAGCATTTGGGCAGAGTTGTCTCCGAGAGAATGTACAGTACGCATAAAATTCACAACAGGGTCGCCTCAAGACGACGAAAATTCCGATAAGTAAGGGTCCGAGTGTGACAGAATGGAGCAGTTGGGACTACATATACCGTGTAAAATGCTCATGTGAAGAAAAAAGTGCTTCTGTAAAGTTTGGGGGGTAGGAGACGAGGTACTGGCAGAAGTAAAGCTGTGGGTACCGGCCGTGAGTCGTGCTTCAGTAGCTCAGTTGGTAGAGCACTTGCCCGCGAAAGGCAAAGGTCCCGAGTTCGAGTCTCGGTCGGGCACACAGTTTTAATCTGCCAGGAAGTTTCATATCAGCGCACACTCCGCTGCAGAGTGAAAATCTCATTCTGGAACACAGGTCAGTGAAATCTTATAGAGACTGAAGGGAATCGGTCAGTTCAGCGGACATAAGATTTAAATACGTACAAATTTTTAAATCCTTATGAGTGGTACCTTGAAAGGAAATACGGAAATAAATGGTGCTAAACCGACTACGGACTTAGCTAGTCCACAGATCACTGGACACTGTTAGTTACATAGGTTAAATAAAAATTGAGACCACATCGGACTATTTAACAATGAAGGGCAAACAGAACAGATACCGCGAAGAAAGGTTCCACATTTAATATGTGACAGCAAAACGAAATATTGAGATAGAACTAGAAGACAAAGAGTTGCAGAAACACTTTTATGAGATCGACTTGATGCATTCTTTCGAACCAAAAAAAATCCTGGTCAACAAAAGAGAACTACACGTAAATTACAGTACATCATAATTCTGCAAGAAAGCTGAATAGTGCAAGTTGCCTATATCATCATAACAAAAGCCCATACAGTGGATCTTTAGAAATATCAAATTCTCCACGGAACTACCGGTTAAAACTCATACACTTTATAATAGTCAGTTTGGCGTTTACGTTACGCCAAATAAATTCTTAGAGAGAAACTCCAACATAAAACGCAGACAGCAGAAAAAGATCTTTCAAAAGATGGAATAATTTCCCACGAAGTGCCCCAGTGCCCCAGTACCAACTGCCCAGTCTTTATCTGGAAAGGTTCACGTCTACCTAGAGAGTGGATATTATACTACAAAATTATACTACAAGCAGCCATGTATGTGACTCGAACATAGAGACTAGGATAATATACCGCCTATCGTCAACTTCGCATACAATGCAGGTAGCAACACACTGTAGAGGAAGCAGTATTTCATGGTCCACATTCGAGAAGCTGAAACATCAATGAACACCATATTTCCGTTTCAACATGGTGGAACTCAGTACTGTTAATCGAAAAGAACATCATCAGAAGTGACCTTGAGAAGACTGACAGACATCCATATGCAAGCTACTATCCAGGCGACATTGTGTGTATTTCAAAACCTGTGAGGAGTTATTAAAAAAAATATATCAAAGCACTTCTTTGCCCATTCCGAATCCTTTGGCCTTTGTGAGGTAACGTATACAAAGTGGAATATGTTGACTGTCGAAGAGGGTAAGGCGCTGGGCCGTCGTAGGTTCAACTCCTTTATAGTTTTGAGGCGCGTATCGATTGGGGCTTCCGATACGAAGAACTCCATTCAAACGAAGAAATGACTGTGAGGACGCGGCAACACGGACAGGATGCGAGGATCCTCCAGTACCCTCGTACTGACAACTGCCTACATAGATTCGGGAACTATATTCCACTCCTAAAGAGACGAGCTAGAGTACCAATCCCGCATTCTGTGTGTACAGCGATCGTTTTCGCCGGCGGGAGATTTGCACATCATCGGTTCGACTGCTATCTTCTGGAATTATTTATGGTTTGGAATTTCTGATATCTGGAAGATTCCGGGACTTACTTACTCAGGAAATACCGCAGTTTCCTAGAACATACCATGCACATGTAACCAGAAGCACTCCCCGCTAAAACTGTTTATCCACAAATGTCCTTAGAGAGACCTCGTAAACGTATATTCAGCGTAAGCTGTTAGATGTTGTTGACCAACCCTGCTCTCGCGACTGGTACTTGTTTCTGATTCTTGTTTACGGCCTATATGTACCGGTGTATGTACGTATGCATGTTTCTAGATATATATAATACAGCGCCGAGAGATTTTCATGCGTCTGGAAAAAAAAATTGGATAGCAAAAATGTTTTTATATTTTCTTCTTCGTAATATTGGATACATCCTGCATGGAATTTTATTGTTCTCTCAACAGTAAGTGCCGGCCGAAGTGGCCGTGCGGTTAAAGGCGCTGCAGTCTGGAACCGCAAGACCGCTCCGGTCGCAGGTTCGAATCCTGCCTCGGGCATGGATGTTTGTGATGTCCTTAGGTTAGTTAGGTTTAACTAGTTCTAAGTTCTAGGGGACTAATGACCTCAGCAGTTGAGTCCCATAGTGCTCAGAGCCATTTTTGAACAGTAAGTGCTCAGGTAGGAGATTCTCAATTACTTATGAAATTTACTGTTGAATCGTCCCCTTAGAAAAATTATACATGACTGTGCTTAAACTGACACACAATGTTATTTTGCGCAACGCAATCTGACTTTCAATAATCCCTACAAAAGAATGGCCTTGACTAACATTAACCTATACCTTTCACAAATCACTTACCTCACAAAAATCTTCGTTACTCGAACTATTGCAATGCTGCGAGCGCCACTACTGCCCGCTAATATAAAAGATTCAAATTACTGAAGGCACTAACTACTGATAGGCTTAGTTAGCAAATGACAGATTTTAATGGAGAACAAACAATGTATTTACCTTAATAGTCATATATAGCAGTTCATGACATCCATTCTTACAAATGTACTGTTTCTGATGGACACACCTCCAGATTATCCATTCTCAAAAATCCGCCATCTCACTTCCCCACATCCACCACTGCTGGCGGCTCACCTCCAACTGCGCAACGCTACGCGCTGGTAACAGCCAACAGCCCAACACTACAATAACGAATATTACAACAATGCCACCCAGCTACAGACTGCACACCGCACAGCCAGTGATTTTCATACAGAGCGCTACGTGGCGTTACCAATATAAAAACCTAAACAGCCTACTTACATAGCCCCCATGCTTCAAACAAAAAATTTTACAAATTGTTTTGGGCAGTGGCCAATACAGATTTGAAAAAGTTTTTCATAATTACAATAAAAAAGATATCAAATGCGCACACATATTGATACAATGTTGGTCAAAAGCTAAAATTTTCTCACAGTCCATAAAGACAGTCCTGATCATTCCTCACAGTAAAATTGCAGTGTTTTTTTTTCTCAAAGTCTGAGCAGTAAAAGAAAATGCACACGGAAGTAATGGATTTCCATGCAGTCTTGAAGAAGTAGTGTTGTCCTTCCAACGGAAAGACAGTGCTCACTCTTGACATGCAGACAGGTAATGGGCCACAACAGAGAAAACCCACAGCAGAGTCAGTCGAAGTTTTGAAGAATATTGGTAGGTAGGTCATCACTGGGGGAAGTGGCAACAAAACGACTATTCACGTTGGTGTGTAGAATATATGCGTCTGGCGATATACCATCTGACTTTCGGAAAAGCATCATCCACACAATTCCGAAGACGGCAAGAACTGACAAGTGCGAGAATTATAGCACAATCAGCTTAACAGCTCATGCATCGAAGCTGCTCACAAGAATAATATACAGAAGAATGGAAAAGAAAATTGAGAATGCGCTAGGTGACGATCAGTTTGGCTTTAGGAAAAGTAAAGGGACGAGAGAGGCAATTCTGACGTTACGGCTAATAATGGAAGCAAGGCTAAAGAAAAATCAAGACGCTTTCGTAGGATTTGTCGACCTGGAAAAAGCGTTCGACAATATAAAATGGTGCAAGCTGTTCGAGATTCTGAAAAATAGTAGGGGTAAGCTATAGGAAGAGACGGGTTATATACAATATGTACAACAACCAAGAGGGAATAATAAGAGTGGACGATCAAGAACGAAGTGCTCGTATTAAGAAGGGTGTAAGACAAGGCTGTAGCCTTTCGCCCCTACTCTTCAATCTGTACATCGAGGAAGCAATGATGGAAATAAAAGAAAGGTTCAGGAGTGAAATTAAAATACAAGGTGAAAGGATAACAATGATACGATTCGCTGATGACATTGCTATCCTGAGTGAAAGTGAGGAAGAATTAAATGATCTGCTGAACGAACAGTCTAATTAGTACACAGTATGGTTTGAGAGTAAATCGGAGAAAGACGAAGGTAATGAGAAGTAGTAGAAATGAGAACAGCGAGAAACTTAACATCAGGATTGATGGTCACGAAGTCAATGAAGTTAAGGAATTTTGCTACTTAGGCAGTAGAATAACCAATGGTGGACGGAGCAAGGAGGAGTCAAAAGCAAACTCGCTATGGCACAAAAGGCATTTCTGGCCAAGAGAAGTCTACTAATATCAAATACCGGCCTTAATTTGAGGAAGAAATTTCTGAGGATGTACGTCTGGAGTACGGCATTGTATGGTAGTGAAACATGGACTGTGGGAAAACAGGACCAGAAGAGAATCGAAGCATTTGAGATGTGGTGCTATAGATGAATGTTGAAAATTAGGTGGACTGATAAGGTAAGGAATGAGGAGGTTCTACGCAGAATCGGAGAGGAAAGGAATATGTGGAAAACACTGATAAGGAGAAGGGACAGGATGATAGGACATCTGCTAAGACATGAGGGAATGACTTCCATGGTACTAGAGGGAGCTGTAGAGGGCAAAAACTGTAGAGGAAGACAGAGATTGGAATACGTCAAGCAAATAATTGAGGACGTAGGTTGCAAGTGCTACTCTGAAATGAAGAGGTTAGCACAGAAAGGAATTCGTGGTGGGCCGTATCAAACCACTCAGTAGACTGATGACCAAAAAAAGAAAAGGTCATCACAGAGCAGACCCACTGTAGTCCTGGTAGAGAGTATGGTAAGGTGGGCCACCAGAGGTGCAGACCCACTGCAGTCCTTGTAGAGATAGTGGTATTGGTGGGCCATCAAACGTGCAGACCCACTGTAGTCCTTGTAGTAAGAATGGTATTGGTGGGCCATCAAAGATGCAGACCCACTGTAGTCCTTGTAGAGACGGCCAGCAGCCATCTGTTGCAACTGTGCAAGTGCACAATCACCATCGACGAGTCTTGCGGACAATATAGCAAGTCCATAAACCACCACTTATGCACTCACAAAGTTTTTGGAATTGTCCTTACAACCAGCAATGCTGTTATCCAGTCCCTTGCTGAATTATTAACACACGTGCAAACACTAACAGTCCGAACTTCTCACATATTGTGCATTACTATCACCAACAGAAACGTGTGCAGTGAAATGCAACTTAATTTGAAGAACTGGTGTCTATACAATTATAAATTTACAACATAAGAATACAATTACAAAGGTACAAAATACATCATTAAAGAACATAATAGTACAGATAACATTTGTAGTAACACAGGCTTTAAAAAAGAATAGAAATAAACATGTACATCAGTGTTACAATAATTATGACATAAGTACAGACATAAAAGATCAGAATAACTTTTGAAATATCAACGTCACACATGAGCATTAAAACAAAACAAAATAAATAATGTCTAAACATCTTTACAAAGTAAATAACATCATAAAAATTCTACAATGTGACTCTCATCAGATAAACACATAAAGACAGGAAGAACACAAATACCCAAGGGTACACGAACACATAGTGGGATAACACAGGGAAAGGACAGGGTTTGTTTTACTGCAGTATTTTGCAAACAAAACTTTCTTTACTTCTCGGAGAACTCCCTCCATTCTTCATTATTTCCAAGAACTCCTATCTATACCTGCTTTCTGTACTTTTCGTATAACTTCTCAATGCATCTCTTCCAATTCATCGCAACTCATTCTCTTATATAGTCTACCCCCTCTTAATCTATCTTAAATCTACTGAGCTCAGATGCTAAAGTAAGGGACGAGGCAATGCAGCAGCACAAAACAGTTAACACAAACAGCAATGACAAAAAAATGTAAATTGGCAAAGCAAGCAGTATATGTAATAACTTATATCTAAACATGGCAAACCAACAAGCAGAAAAAATAGTTCACTACAGACAACAATGCAGATAAGGGAAATGTCTATTCACATATTAATATCTATGTAATTAAAGCGGGGCACCACAAAAACTTATTCTACATAAAATTACCTAGTACTTGAAAAGAAAATTATGCATGCAATTACTGTTATTAGTCCCTTCTTATTGTTCTTTCCTTTCCAAGTGCTCCTTTTTTGAAGAATGTGGATCATAAAATTATTATTTAATAGATCTGTTGACAGAAAGTGTTCACATTAGCAATTGCATTTAAGTTTATTTTATAAAACTGATGCTGCAACACAGCTGGAAAACAGATATCAAATGAAATAAGCAACTATGTACAAAGCATAGAAATATCATTCAATAGTCATGTGGCATTTCATAAGTTAGTAGAAATTCTCTCAATTCTCGTATAAAGACACTTGTCATAATCAGGTGTGCAGATGTAAGAATATTTCCCATCAGTTTATAAGCATTTCAGTAAGTAGCACAAAGTACGTGCTTCACAGTATAATCATATGTTTCCAAGTTTGAGCATGTCGTATTTGCAATGCTTTCTACAAAGAAATGTCAATAGCAAGGATAATGGCACCTAATGGCTTTCTTTTTTCAGGCGACTATCGCTCAGCTGGCCGCCTATTACGTATTACGTCAAGGTCACTTACCTTCCTTAACGAAACATTTACGACAGCAGTCTCCGCTACAGTGACAGTCTCATATAAAAATTTCACAGGTCGAGAATTTGCGTTACAAATGTGTAGAAACAAAATCCTATAAATATAACAGTGTCCAAAAAATTTTTGCCAGCATTGTGATACATTCACGCATTTACACACATTTCATAACTCTTAAAGTATGATTCTTGGTTTCCAACATCCTGTTTCACAAGTCTTAGTCCCTAACCACTACTCATTATTCCTAACCTTATTACACATATACATATTCGTCAACACTTCTTCAATATTTCATCATAACAAATACATATCATAATAAACATTCCTCAACAGCATAATACACATCATCGTCGTATTAATATCATAACACTTCAGTCAAATCTCAAAATTGTCTAGATTCCTCCAATAATTTCAAAACTTAAAAAAAAAATTGTCTGCTTATTTTAATAATGTCATCTACCTCAAACGTACTTTAAAAATCATGATCCCATACCAAATACATCATTCAAAGCTCTCATAGTATCACAATGGTTCGGAAAAAATATGAACATTTCACAAAGTACAGACAAAATACAATTTCGTAAGTGTGAAGTTATCCAACTGTGTAACTGCGTAAACATGCGTCACTGATGTAGTAAAAAAAAAAATGTTTATCTCTCAGTTAAATGATCAGACAGCTGTATAATTTATGTGTTAGAGAAATATGGTACCGATGTGTAAAGTTGTATAAGCAAATACCTTATTAGCTAGGGCTACTTGTGCTTGCCAAACACATGGTGCACAAAGTAGGCGTGTACCCCCTGAGAATTAATGTAATTATACCCTCAGGTGTTACAGATTACAGCAATTGAATGAAATGTATCACGGAAAAATTTCTTTGTAATTCACAAATCTTGAAAAATAAATGACTTAAGTACAAAATTAATCACTCAAATGCGTGTCTTGTTACGCTAAATGTTCATCTTGCTGTAAGATAATTCTGTGGAAGTGTCGTAGTTATCGTCCTCTGTAAGCAAAGTTCTGTGGAAGTCAATGTACATACCTCGTCATAAACGAAAGTGAAATGCTTTGCGTATAGATATCGTAGTACCTTACCGTGGTCAAGAAAGTACTATAATGTAACGTATTGTCGTGCTCCGGAAAAGGCTGTCGCGTTGTAGCTATACCACAAACGTTACTATTAAAACATGTTTTACTTTCCAGGAGAATTCAGAAAAACTCTGCAGATATAAAACAGATACACCGCAAAAGCAACAATGTAAATTGTGTAACATATTAGCAGCGTCGTGATACAATCGTGTAGCTATCAAAGAAACCAAATGCCTAAGTCATCTTTAATCTCACCGAATGTACTTCAAATAAAATCTTTTCAAGTAGACCAAAATGTAGCATTAAAATCTCATTAGCAGTATATGTTCTAAGTATGCAACACTGATAATCGTTACGTAATCGTGTAACTAACAAGCAAGAATGTACAAATAACAACACTGTGTCGTCTGTTCACTATAACAATGCATTCGTAATTTCTGTTTAAATAAGTTCTCTTGGTTCTTGACTGGATATTTAACTACAAACATTGTTGCATGGTAACAGTTTCTTAAGTCTGAAAAAGCATACTAGAAATGTGAAGTGAAAAGTTTTATGGCGAAGTTAAAAAAAACAGATTATCTCTCAATAAACGGTTTTACATGTGAAATGTGGTGCATGCCTTTACTCTTCGCAGGAGAGCTTCTGTAAAGATTGGAAGGTAGGAGACGAGATACTGGCAGTAGTTAAGCTGTGAGGACTGGGCGTGAGTCGTGCTTCGGTAGCTCAGATGGTAGAGCACTTGCCCGCGAAAGGCAAAGATCCCGAGTTCAGGTCTCGCTCGGGCACACAGTTTTAATCTGCCAGGAAGTTTCATATCAGCGTACACTCCGCTGCAGAGTGAAAATCTCATTCTGGAAACATCCCCCAGGCTGTGGCTAAGCCATGTCTCCGCAGTATCCTTTCTTTCAGGAGTGCTAGTTCTGCAAGGTTCGCAGGAGAGCGTCTGTAAAGTTTGGAAGGTGGGAGACGAGATACTGGCAGAAGTAAAGCTGTGAGGACCGGGCGTGAGTCGTGCTTCGGTAGCTCAGAAGGTACAGCACTTGCACGGGAAAGGCAAAGATCCCGAGTTCGAGTCTCGGTCGGGCACACAGTTTTAGTCTGCCAGGAAGTTTCATATCAGCGCACACTCCGCTGCAGAGTGAGAATCTCATTCTGGAATGAACATACTATCTTATGAAGGCTTCGTAAAGAGCTCCAGAATTCATGGGGAATTTTAATTCGACCACATGATATTATCAAAAAAAAAGTTAATAGTGTTCGGTATCTCAGGGATCAATAAGAGCCCATAGTGACTGTTGTGAAAGAGGAAATGAATTGCTTGTACATTTTGCTAATTAAAATCTAAAGAGAAACAAATGCTTCACTCTGTATGTGGGATTCAAGGAAGCGACGCAATACCGAGACCAAGGAGCAAGGTGAGGTGGTAGTCTCTCGCTCGCTTTATAGTTGGAACAATTCGGAAATTGCAATTGAGACTGCATAAAAGTACTGCGTCCCGAAAAAGTAGTATCGTCACAGCATTATTGGCATCCTCATCATCGTTCACATTTAGGATTACTTTTGTACCTGTACGCGGTTCCCAGATTTAAGAAATGTTGAACCTATTTCATAATGTGGACGTCTACATAAGAGAACAAAATTAACTATTAGTTATCTTATCCTAAACAAAAACTCTAGGGTTTTTATTTTTCTGTTCTGCCAGTAATTTCGAATAATGAGTTAGACTGCAACCAAGCAAATCACTGAGAACCTAACTTATTTATGTTCGCGCGGCTTGCACTGAGAGCAAGTGGTATAGAGAGAACAGCAGACCGATAAAAAAAAAAAGAATCGATGCTGAGTCGCTGGCAGAGAAGGATGAATGATTCAATACACGGCGAATCTGAATCAGAAGGGGGTCCTTTGTGGCAGGTGCGTTTACGCAGGAAATGGCCAGAATCATTCATGTAATTTAACTCTCTCACGAAACACTACTGTAGGACAGGAACACCACTGTATTTTGCATGTAATTTACGGCCTGTTTTCGTAGGAAATTGTATTGATCGTTGAGGTGGAAGTAAGTATTTAAATGGCGCTGCGGTGCGGGAAATTGGCAGGGCTTACGAATAAATGATACAGGTATAGGGTACAGAAGGCAGCAAGAGAAAGAGAGAGAATGTTAGAGTGAAGAATCAGTTAATTAGATTACATTACGTTTTATATGTCAATCACAAATTGATTCATGATGTAAATTTCGTACTCTAGCCGTGAACAGCTGCGGGAACAGGGCGACTAGTTTCTTTTCTTAGTGAGTACGTTATGACGGGCGGACAATGACAGTGTCAAAAACCTATATGTGCCTGTCAATGTATATGACGGATATTGGTGTTAATAAATCTGTTAGGTTTCCCAAAAAAATGCCTGAATAAATGTATAACGTCCATGAACAAAATCAGCTTGTACCACTACGCTACTGTGCACGATACTTATTAAAGCCTGTACTATGGTAAGTTGACGGGCTTCACCTTATAAGAAAGGATTTTGGTATATATGTTGACCGCGTGTACCAGAATGGAGGCAAAATCAGACTTTCACCCACTCAGTAATAACAATGATACGTCAAGCAAGTCTGAAGTGCAACTACACGTTAGGACCGACAAGAAACGACACAGCAGATGCTACCAAATTGTTAATAATACGGTCGCCAGCCTAATTAGGCATTAATTGAGTTTCTTCCCTGTACAAGTTGAAGTACGTGTATGCAAAACAACACGTAATAACACTGCATAATATGGTAAATTTTAGAACCAGAAAATCTACTGAACTAATAATTTCACTCTCTGTACTAATATGAACAAGCCATAAATACACAACAATATACTATAATGTTTACTACAAACTTCGTACAGTCTATTGATCTGATTAAAACCGGACATAGGTTACCCTAGAAATAGCACTTTCGAAACACACATACAATGTCAATTTTGAAAAAGGTAAAACACTAATAACTTTTGGTTTTATCTCGACTTTAACTTTGCTGGTCAAATCAGTTCAGTACATCTCAGAATTTACATGAATAGAAAAGAAAAGGGGGGTGGGACCCTGAAACTGTTATGATCACTGTACTGAAATTTTCGATTATCGAAATCGTTAAGCACTCAAGATTTCCAATATATGAGTTACTACTCTTTTTGTCTTATTTCTTGCTCATTTACCTACCATTATTTTTGTCTCAAATTAATTAGCCTTCATTACTAAATCAATTTCAACATTATCTTCCAACTTTGTCAGACCTATATTATTTGCCTATATATTCATTAACAACAAAGTTCTTTAAACATCATTCTAACATAGATAGGTCTGCAGGTAATTATTATTAACATAAACTTTAAATCTTCATCTCGGGACGCTCGGATTGCACAACATGTGGAAAGGACCCTGTCTAGGTTAGTGATTAGGATAATTAAATGATAGGACAGTTCTAGTAAAAGTTAAGTTGTTATTGAACAGTAAGGAACAAAAGAAACACTGGTCCACACTAATACAGTACAAAAAGTTTCAGCGTGTTCGTATCGATGTGGCGGTTGGCGGGCGGCGAGATGACGAGTCGCAAAGCACACATACAATCACAGCTATGGCTCTTGATGTATCGGCACTTTGCTTCTTCTTAGCGTCGCAATACTTTTCCATTTAGTGTCTATGGAATATAGCCATGCTGTATAGTCGTCGGAAACGGCACATCCAAGGCTCAATGGAATCACGGTTTCCAGGAGAGCCTCCTCGATCCAGAGCGTGTTTCTCAGACCGATGCCTAATTCCGACTACTACTGCTGAGCCCGTTATGCCGTGCCGCGCCCGTGTGTATCTTCCCGCGCTCGCCTGCCATCCACCTTTTACCGCTCCCCTACAGACAGGGTATTCACCAAAGGTTTTGCATTCTACATATCCTAATACATTGCCTACGTATGGACCAGGCGCACAATTACAACTTTAACATCTTGCAACAGTTTCAACATTTCTTACATTTCCATTTTGTTATAATATTGCTTGCAATTTGACGTAAACATTAATATTCACATCGAAAATTGTTTACAGTTTCTTTAACATAATGACATGAAAAGAAAAAAGAAATGAAATCAGAACATCGCTTACACTAATTTATCGAAAATCAGAAGAAAAAGTTATTATATGTACAGTTGTTGTTGTTATAAGTTGTGATAAATGCACTTTCCTCCGTCAATTGTGTGGGTATGTTGTTAAATGAGCAGGGCTCACAATACAAATCCAGTGTTTCAAGGTTCATACACGTCAGTCTAGCATTTTGTGCTCTTAACCTCTTTGATCGTAAAAATCACTTATCATATCCATATTGTTCTATTAACTCCGCTTCTACAATCGCGATAAAAATTCTGTCTCGTAGTAAATGGTCATCTGCCACCACTTGGCGATTAGTATTGGCACTGTTTTCCGACGGGGGTCATATGTGGCAAGCGCCAGAAATGATGGCCCATATTTCCATAGAGTAGATGTGAGGTAAGCAGCTGTAATGTTACACACCTCTATGGAGAACTAGACCCATGTGCACTTGGTATCACCCAGCAAGAGCACGCAGTCCTGGGCGATCGATTTAGTGCACTCTTCCTGTCAGCTGCAGAGACAAGCTCACATCTGCATCAACAAAATTTTATTCTGGTTTACTTTCTGACATTCGAGAAAATAGTGAAGTTGTGATACAAATGTTGATTTTGTAAATTTATCCGTATTGCGCCGTAGACTGTATATTGGTTGTGACGTATTTTTTAATTTCCTCTCGTGGTATGAATTCGTTTGTTCACAGAAGCAAGCAAACGGCAGTGAATACTGGCGAGTTGTCTGCGTATGTTCGTTTGCTTGTGTTCGCTTTTATTAATTTCGGTGTGAATGAGACTCAGCAGCTATTATCGCATCTCTCAGGGAGCAGCCAACTTTACAAACTTCTGCAACGGCTACAGTCCCTAGTCATACCTACTGGTGAACAACATACGTAACTCTAGTTCTACAAAACAGACCACAAGTAAAGGAACTTAGGAACTTACGGGACCTGGGAACACTGTCGAAAGTCGTTCTTCGCATCCGTAGACATGTAAGCAGTAAGGTAACGGACCTAAGTGTGAAGCACGAAGAAACTTGTGGAGACGTTCTCGTTGCTGGTAGTTACCACATGCTTCCTAAAGGTAGCTAGACCGCTCATCAGCGGTAATTGAGCCTTCCCATACTGAAGCCGCCGTCTGAAGGACAACGCCGTGTTAGCGCTTACGAGGAAACCGTACGGCTGTAAGATTTGCTCGCAAAAACACTTCGAAGTTTTCCAAATGTCTTTAATACCTTAAACTAAGACCATTATAGCGAAAAAAGCGTGCCAAATTTATCAAACACAAAACCCGCAACAATGCAGATCTCTTACAGAAGCTCGAAATTTAGGGCTGACGTCGAAGGGAAATGGGTATCATAATTTTCACAACGAAATGTAGTCTCGAAACCTAACAGAAAATTCGGAGAGATTCTAGTCGTACATAAAGTATGCTACCGGCAAGACAATCAATGTCTTCTCTGTGCGATAGCTTGGGAAATACTATCGATGTTAGTGCGACGATTTTTCGAAATTCCTTCACCAAAGAAGACGAAGCAAATATTACAGAATTTGAACGAAAAACAACTGCCTACATTAGTACCTTAGAAGTAGATATCATTCGCCTAGTGGAGGAACTTAAATCACTCTGGTCTAGATTGTACACCAGACAGGTTCCTTTCAGAGTATACTGATGATAACTGTCCAGAGTTAATTGCTTTCGCTCAGTTAATACTAGGCAGAAATCCAATCTGCATTTGGAACGCACCTCCATGACTCTTCTGCAGAAAGGCGTGCGTGTTTTGCTGCATCCGGTTTCAATAAGCTGCCACAAGGACTGAAAAATGTCAGCAGTAATGTGTTCACTTTCAATTCTAACACGAAGATTTCTCATGGCTCACTCTTTCTATTCTATCGAGGAACACCCGGCAAATTTTTAAAAATTACGAAGATTCCTGGGTTAGGTTGTTCATTACTTTTATTTAAAGTTATGTCTCGTCGTCTGTATATGATTCATGTATTTTTCATGTTAACTATTATTACTGTTCTGTTATAGTTTCATCTACTGACTCATTCCATGACCATGGAGACTTTCTTCTCAATTTGGTCCTACAGCTAAACTTCAGCTATCGATTTTTTCCAGAACGGTCATACAAGATGCACCTTTGTTTAACAATTTATATCTGCCAGCAATCGATCCTAGGATACGGACGTGGCGAGTAAACATTGTACCGGAGAGCCACGATACCTGTCGCACATAACGGCCCTATTTGCGGCCCTACAGAAGATCCGAAAACTTCGAAGTGGATTTCTTTCGGACATTTTTAAGGGTTGCATGGAATTGCTTTGAGAGTATTGATGATTGAGTTATGGACTTCACGTGCCACAAAGAACTACAAAAATCCGATTGCCTTGAAGTCTTATTGGTAGTAAATTATTCCAAACATTTTATAAAACGTTGAACACACATTGACTTAACAAATGCTAATAACGTTCATAAGGACTCCATATCTGTGTTAGAAAGAAGTGCAAAAGTGGAACTGCTAGTTCAAATTATATAGGAGATTACTATTTTTCAAGTCCTAGCTAGATGAGGGAAACATAGGGTAAAATTTTGGAAAGAAAGGTAGATAAAATTCGGCCACACAAAAATAAATTAAAGACTGACAAAGAATAGTAAAGGACAGACGCAAGTAATGTGCGAAAAATATAAAACTAGAACCGAAAGCGAAAAACGTAGTGACTGATAACATATTCTCACTAGTCCGTAATACTTTGTAGGTTTCATGCAACTATCTTGAATCGATACCTTGATGCAGTTTCGCTCCTACTTGTAAGAAACGAACCCTACATTCGTGAACAGTTTATAACGTCACGCCTCGTTATGTAGATCTAATAACAGAAAACTCAGAAACTACTTTAACTTAAGACAGACTTGAGTACACAGTAAGAGCAGTCAAGTTCTTCAGTTTCCTGTCATTGTCTCTCATACCTTTCAAATAAATAGCCCGGTATTCACTTTGTCATGTACTTGGCGGCTACCCTTAGGGTAGAATTGTCTCGGTTCTCCGCTACGCCGTGCTGGAGACTTGGTGACTGCTGCTCCGTAGTTGCTGCACTCCATGTTGTGTGGAGAGAGTAGTGCGCAACTGCGCTAATTAGGAAACTTATTTACTTTTTTCTTCACTTAATGGTCGAGGTAAACTGATTTGCAAACATCATATTTCTGGTGCGTTTTCATAAAAATCTTATGTTCTGCATTCAGTTACGATGCTTACGCTGAGACTAAATGACCCTGCTGAATTCACGAGATGAGACTAAAATAGGCTGCTGAACGATGTACACATTATTCTCTTAAGGAAATATCTGTGGATAAGTAATGACACCTGTTTTGCAGCTGAATAGACACTGTTGCACTTTACTCATCGGCTCAGTGATGAAAATTTTCGGAGTTAGAGAAGGAAGGAAAAATATCGGTGGCTCACTTATGAAGAATAAATTTTAACCTTCCCTACAAATTGTGTATGAGAATAATCATGCAATAATATAGTTCAGTTAACTCTACAAGTTTTACAGAGAACTGTATACAGGACGAGTCACGCAAGACGTAACACCCATTTTATTTCGTGAACGGTTACACATAACGAAACGCGGTTTCGGGCAAAGTATGGAGGAGCACGTATGTTTTTAGCAATAGTATCAACTGGGGTATTGAAGTAACTAAGGCTTTTTATAAATGGAGCCATATACTTCTTATACACTGTGTGATCAAAAGCATCCGGACACCTTACTGAAAATGACTTAGATGTTCGTGGCGCCATCCATCGGTAATGCTGGAATTCAATATGGTGTCGGCCCACACTTAGCCTTGATTACCGCTTCCACTCTCGCAGGCATACGTTAAATCTGGTTCTGGAAGGTTACTTGGGGAATGGCAGCCTATTCTTCACGGTGTGCTGCACTGAGACCAGGTATCGATGTCGGTCGGTGAGCCCTGGCACGAAGTTGCCGTTCCAAAACATACCAAAGGTGCTCTATAGGATGCAGGTCAGAACTCTGTGCAGGCCAGTCCATTACATTGATGTTATTCTCGCTTAACCACTCCGCCACAGGCCGTGCATTATGAACAGGTGCTCGATAGTGTTGAAAGATGCTATCGCCATCCCCGGATTGCTTTTCAACAGTGGGAAGCATGAAGGTGCTTTAAACATCAATGTAGGCCTGTGATGTAATAGTGACACGCAAAACAACAAGGGATGAAAGCCCCTCCATGAGAAACACGACCACATCGTAACAACACCGCATCTTTATTGTACTGTTCGCACTACAAATGCTGTCAGATGACGTTCACCGTGCATTCGCCATACCCACATACCGCCATCTGATCGTCACATTGTGTACCGTGATTGGTCACTTCACACAACGTTTTACCACTCTTCAATAGTCCAATATTTACGCTCCTTAAACCAAACGAGGCATCGTTAGGCATTTACGGGCGTGAGGTGTGTCTTATGAGCAGCCGCTCGACCATGAAATCCCTGTTTTCTCACCTCCCACCGAACTCTCACAGTACTTGCAGTGGATCCTGATGCAGTTTGGAAATCCTGTTTGATGGTGTGGATAGATGTCTTCCTATTACACATTACGACCCTCTTCAACTGTCGGCGATCTCTGTCAGTCTTCAGACGAGGTCGGCCTGTACGCTTTTGTGCTGTGCGTGTCCTTTCGCGTTTCCAATGCACTATCATATGGGAAACAGTGGTCCTAGGAGTGTTTAGGAGTGTGGAAGTCTGGGTTACAGACGTATGACACAAGTGACACCCAATCATGTGACCACGTTCGAGGTCCGTGAGTTCCGGGGAGTGCCCGATTCTGCTTTCTCACGATCTGTAATGGCTACTGAGGTCGCTGATATGGTGTACTTTGCAGTAGGTGGCAGCACAATGTACCTAATATGAAAAACGTATGTGTTTGGGGGTGTCCGTATACTTTTGATCACATAGTGTAGCTGCATTCGATATCTCTTGAGAAGACAACACCAGTGATATAGCATTTGTTAATGTTTACGTTGAAACCGGTGGTAAAAAATTCGAGAAACGTCCTTGAATTTGAGCGAACGGTGGTCAGAGTCGGCGTTAGCGGTGCAAACACTGCCAAGCAGCCGTCTCTGACCAGGTTGAGTAGTTGTATACCGTAAGGCAGGCCTCTTTTACGAGATGAAACCTTTATTTCCCTCGAAACAACTTACGACCCAGATGCAGGTCCACATACGAATGTTCTACACGGAAATACGACATGGGCTGGAATCTAGCGTATCACAAAGGACTTAGGAAAACTACTTCACATTTGTGTATCCTCCCAGATTTACATGAGCTGAAACAGAGAAGTCAGCTGTTCATTAGCCAGAAAGAAAGAGGTCTTACACGCTGCAGAAACCAACTACTGTATGAAACATCTAGATGTTAGAAGGAATTTGTGACCTATTTTTTCTTGTACCTGGCTATGTGCTTCTTACGGAGAAAATAAATGCTATCGGACTACTGTCTCTACCTACACTGGTCTAAATTACGTCATATTGGATACATTCGTTGAGCTAAACATTATAATAAAATACTTTGGTGACTACCTGTACAACGCAAAACATATATTCCTCTTAACAGAACGACGTTTCGTGATGAACGTAAGACCGTATTTACAGAGTTACCAGCTACGTGCAATACCATGCAGTTTCGTACACACGTAAAAGAAATAAGCAGTTTACTAACAATGACTTTGTATCCATGCAAATCTCATAATATAAATTTTGTGTTTCAAAAATAATAATTTTGTACTTGAGTGAAGCATGTGTTCAAGCTGTTTACCATGAACAGAAAGTTCATCTTGGGAATCGCAGTTCAAAAGAGCTGTGAACAGGTGTAATTAGCGTGAGTGATATTGTAGAGTATGCACTGGCGATTCGACGACACACATCGTCTAGCGTAGTTGGGACTTCTTCATAGAATGCAACTTTGAGTGCTCCCCAAAGAAAGAAATCAAAAGAAGTCAAATCGGGGGACCTCGCAGGCCATTTGACAACAGAATTTAGTCCTATCCAACGTCCAGGAAAGTTCTCATCCAGAATTTGCGATACAACAAGGGACGAGTGAGCTACACAACAGTTGTGCCGCAGCCATATACATTGTGGAATATCCTGTGATACCTCTTCCACAAGAATCGGCTGAATGTTCCTCAGGAAGTGTGCGTACGAATATCTATTTAGAACACCTGAGATTAAGTAAGATTCCGCAATGTAATTTCCTTTGATGCCGCACCATACGTTTTCACCCCACGGCCGTTGATGTTGCACCTGACGAAGCTAGTGGGCATTTTCGGCTGCCCAGTAGTGGACGTTATGCAAATTTACATTAACGTGATTAGTAGACGTTGCTTCATCGGTCAAGAGCGCACGTTGTAAATACGTAGGTTAGTCTCTCAGTTGCTCAAGGACAAGCCGACAGCATTCTGTACGACGTTCCAAATCACGGTAGCTCAGTTGCTAATGTAGTGACAGATGATGATAGGGATGGAAACTGGGGTGTCAATCACTAAAACAAAGACGTATTTCGCTGCAGCAGGATCTGCTGATGAAATTTCAATCACCAACTTTGTCTTCTGAGTGTGAAAATATTTTGTTGGCGCCCACCTACACATGATCGTCATATTAAAATAATGAAAATCAGACCTCGTACGCAAGGATTTAAGTGTTCATCTTCCCCGCTCTCTGTACGAGAGTGGAAGGGCAGAAAAATAGCTTGAATGTGGTTAGATGATACCTCTGCTAGGCACTTAAATGTGAATTGCAGAGCAGTCATGTAGTGCCATAAAATCTCAATGTATTGCAATTCTGGTTTCCTTGATAACAAAGACAATAAAACCTATAAAAGGGATACATCTTGGTGGAGTAGAATCCAGAGCGTAGACGCACAGATTCCTAGATAGCTTTGTACATGATTAAAATTAAACATCTTTGTGAGTGAATGCAGAATTCATTATTACATTAATCTGATATGCTTTTTTTCAAACATTCTGGATAAATTAATTTTAGAAATGTGGTCTTTTCTACACAATGTCTAAGTCATTTGATATTCTCTGACATGTGTATCGTGCTGATTGTTTTTCACCAGCTAGCTGGGTGGGCACAGAGATGCGCATTAAGGCGAAAAGCACAAACCACACACACACACACACACACACACACACACACACACACACACACACACACACAGAGGGAGAGGGAGAAAATGGGGTGGGGGTGAAGGATGGGAGGGAGTGAGGAAAGAAGGAGGTGAGAAAAGTTCCTTAGACCAAACTCAATTATAGCTCGGTGGATTTGCCAGTCTCTGATCGAAGTGAAAGTAACTTCTGGATCAACAGCTGCAGTGCCCGATGGAGCCGCAGATCGTGTCAGAGATTAATGGCGTCGATGGAGGAGGTGTGGGCAGCAGGGCAGCTCCTAGTTCCCCATTGTGGCCGGCGGGTGGGCACCAACTGAGTCCTGCCATCCTTCTTCTCCCATGCTGCTCCACGGGCATCACATTGTACTGCTGATGATCTCGCGTGTGAAATGTGAGCGGAGTAACCATAATAACAGCCCGCAAACTAGTTATCTACGCGCGGTAGTTATGTACGATACACGATTTTGTGAACCCTACAGAAATTATTGATCTTACAAAATATACACAGATTAGTACAAAGGAATCATAACACCTGCAGTCTGTCTCCTGCAGATCTTGACGCATTCGAAACATAAGACTGTTTCAGCACATTCCATGACTAAGCGGGAATGACTACAAATTTACTTCCGCCTGTACGTTTGAAGGAAATCTCGCCAATGATATGCACAAAGCATACCACCTCATACAGTATCACCGTTGGAAAATCCTTGTATATGACTGAGTGGGTTTGCAGAGTCGGCTTATAAGAAAGTCATACTATATGTGTAGGCTCATAAGAAAGTAATTCTTTATCACTTTAAATTATTATTTGCTGTGGTTCTGGAAATGGAAGATTTTCCACAGTGTAGTCGCACTACAGAGTTGTCCACGCATTAGAGTCGGAGTAGAAGACTATCAGCAAGGGAAAAAAAAGAACTGAAGTTATCAAAGGACATTAATTGTGTGGGTTCTCTCGAAGGAGTTTAAGTTACAGAACAAAAGCAACGACTCCGTTGAGAGGGCAGTCGCATTTGAGACGGAGGGGTGGCCTGTGTAAACAGAAGTGACTAGCAAGCGATCTTTGTGCTAGGGAAGACGACCTTAGACGGTGTAATTATTACCAGAACATTTATTGTGAGTGGCAAACATACTCATAGTTTATCTTTTAAAAGAAGGGCGTAAATAAATTGCCACCACATAATGTATGTGAAATATTGTGTCGTCGTCCATTGTTGTGACTGTCAAACAGTGTGTACTCGTATTCGTGAACTAATCAAGTGTATTCCATTTAAATATAGCATCCCAATTGTTTAAATAAATCCGAGCAGTAGGACGCTGCGACGTATCTGCAGTTTGAGTCATCAGCATCGGTCGACTAACTGCTTCATTTACGAAATTGGTCTTCCCCATGTTGACAAAATCCTGCTTCAGCGAAAATGATATTACAGGGCTTGAGATCCTGAGTATTTTAAAATAAGACACAAGTATAGATTATGAAGAATGTGTCTGTGCTTAATCAGGTAATAATGAGACCAGTACCGACTAAAATGTATCCCTTTTTATAAGTCTTGCAAGTTTCGGTTTCCAAGGATGCTGATCCTCTTTTTAAACTCTGGTCAAATTACGACTATCAGCGAAAGCTGCACAGCGCAATAGGCGTGAACCCAAATTAGTCTCAGTGAGACGCGCTTAACATTGGTTTTCGCAAAAGGCATCCAGCACTTAATCACACTCAGACGAGATTCTTACCGTATCCATCCCGGACCTGTAGGCGAAAAAAGTTCTGGTAGGACCACATCCATCCACCAAGCCACCAGAAATGGGAACCGGCCCACTCAGAAGACATAACCACCGTTCGCGAAGGCAGAGGGAAAGCAATGAATCTTCAGATGTCGTCATCACACCCTCTACGATACACAGCCGCCCTTTACAACATGGTGACCGCTTCTTCTATTTTCGTCTAGCGAACTCTATGCGCTTGCAGAACGACCAGCAAGACAAGACTCCACAGAGAGCCATTCGTGTCCCTTCAAGAAGGCGCAACATTACCCTCGTGAGACATTAGGCCCGTCTCTAGGTAACGAAACCAAAGAGGCACATCCAGCGGCGGGAATCCGTGTGAGTCACACACGACTCGGACACTCGACGCACAAGAAAGCCGTCAAACAGTAACACCATCACTTCCATACATCACTGTTCGTGACAGTACATCTGATCTGCCTGCTCTTCGAAACCAAAGAGGCACATCCAGTGGCGGGAATCCGTATGAGTCACACACGACTCGGACACTCGACGCACAAGAAAGCCGTCAAACAGTAACACCATCACTTCCATGCATCACTGTTCGTGACAGTACATCTGATCTGCCTGCTCTTCGTTCACTATCACATCAACGACAGTCAATCTGTGCCGCTTTAGATTCGTTGACTTGTTCACGACAGATTCTTATCCAGGTGACATTCAACAGCTCATCCACTTTTCAAATTGGATGTGGTCTCCAGTGTGACACGTCATGCTGGTAACCCCCATCTCCGTTTATACTGGCGTGTTTGCCTGTCGTGGTATCTACTTCTCAACGCCGCGTTACATGGGAGTTTCGAGTTGCTTTTGGTCAGCTAGAGTATTTTTCACTCGTCGACGGAGGATCATATAGCAGCGTCACGTGCCTGGAGTCAGAGAATGGGCTTCTTTCCAGCACGACAAGTAGCCACACAGCCAGTGCGACGAAGTGCGGAGCGCGACAGGATGTTGCAAGGTAGCCACTAATACGAGTTCCTTTCATACAGCTGCAGAAACAGTCACATTAGTGGGCACAGGAATGGCATCACACGCCTTTTTCTTGGTCTTGTGTACAGCATGACGATGGACGCATACTTTTGTTGAGGAAAACTAAATTTTTAACATTGCTGTCCATATAGCCGAACGCGCCCAACACCTGTCATGGTGGTGTGGCATAGAATTGTATACACAACACGATCACCTCTGGTTGGCATAGCCAGTAATTTGAACAGCGGACGTTACAGTCGTCATGTGTTAAGGCTAATGGCTTAGCTCTGTCCTCAACGTCTCTATTTCACTGGACAAAGCTTGCCAACATGTTGGCCAAGATCTCCTGATAGACCAGGATACATAGGTTGTTGGACTGTAGCGCTGGCCAGCACATCCTCCAGACATCTCCCCCATCGAAAGCACCTGGTCGTGGGTTGCCGAGCGTCTCACAAAACACAATTCGCGAGTCACAATGATTGAGGAACTCAGGCAGCATGAAATGATGTACCCTCATCCAACTTCCTAGCTCAGGTCGCTGCCAAGGTGGGTTAGAGCCTCCGTTGTGCAAAAAGATGGCAACAATGTGTAGGCCTACTAAATGTCGCACCGTCTATACATCCAAGTCACATACTATTTTAATGTGCTTCCTGCTAAGATGCACACATGTAATAAGTGATATCTGATTACTTACTATAGTTCCGAGTGTTTTAATTTTAGTAATCAGGGATGCACGTCCTTCTATGCATAATCAGTCAACTGATATAGATATATGTGTGTTTGCTAGAAACAAAAGAGTCGTGTAAAATGTATAATTCGTTTCCTATCCAAGATTTACTGCATTCATATCACCTACAAATTTAATTTTCTTCCTCCTAAGTTGGATCCACACAGTACGTTATATGTGAGTGCTTTCTATCATCCCTAGTGTTTCACTTATGATGACTAGCAGTGTATTTATTTCCTTCCGTAATCGGACACTTAAAATACAGTTATGCGTGTTTACTAGTAACACCGTACTCATGTATAATGAACAACTCGTTTTCTAGGACTTATAAGTTGTAAAGAGAACGGAGTTTCTGTTCGTAATCTGGAGGCAAACCTCGAAATTCTGAAGAAAAGGTTAAGTGTTCTAGGGGTAGCGTCTTCGACTAGTAATTAGAACTTGCAGAGCCCCGAGTTAGAACCCAGCTCATACATAAATTTTAAATACAAATCTTTAGAAACGACGACCGAGGTCTCAAGGCTGGCAAAGGCAAGAAAAACGTTTCTGAAGAAGAGATATTTGTTAACTTTGAATATGGACTTACCTGAGTGTTACGAAGTCTTTTCTGAACGTATTTGTCTGGAGGGAAACATGTTGCTACAGAAGAATGCTGATAACAGGATGGGTAAATCGTGTAACAAACGAGGAGCTACTGAATAGAACTGCAGAGACAAAAAATTTGTGGCGCAGTTTGACTCAGAGAAGGGATAGACTAACATTACACATTTTGGGACATCAAGGCACCACCAGTTTAGTATTGGAGCGAAGTTTGGGTGATAAAGCCTCTAGAGGGAGACCAAGCAGGTGCAGAATGATGCGGGTTGCAATAGCTATTCAGAGATAGAGTAGCATGGCCCACTCCATCAAACTGTCTTTGGACGGGAGCTGAGTTTCGTCCATTCTTCATCAGCATAAGCATTCGTTTTGCTTCTACAGGCATAATTATTTCACTCCTTTCATAACATGCAACCGAGATAAATAAAACAGGGTCACTTTTTATAAAGAATTTGGGATCTTTTCAGTAAACAGTAAACAGGTTCCCAATACTACTTCGACCATTACTCCAATGGAGTTAAAGTAACTGGATTCCTATTCTGTAGCATTTCAAAGATTTCAAAGTTGGCAATGCTCCATCGCTTCGCTCACACCGATACACTGATCTTTCTACCTACATCTGTTTCCTCACTCTCCTTTCTATGCATTCCTGAACGCTTCCTTAACCTCTCCTCCATATTTTATAAAATCATTATTATTTCCTTTGTTCATCGATATTAACCATTATCTTATGCACACATTTTTTCCGGTTCCCGTTTCTATATATTCTCATTCCACCATTCATTTCTGTTTTGAATTCCTTAGTTTGCAACACTGCTAAAGCTTACTTACAAGCCTCCCCGACGTATTTAACACCATCTTGGTATGTATTATTCCCAGAAAAATTACATTATTATGTATTGAAATTAAATCCAAACCTATACAGAATTACTGATGAATGATTTCCCAAACTTTTAAGGTAGCAATTCATTTGACGTACCTTTACATCATTGCATCCGGCACATACTATAGGAAAGTTGTTTTATTTGCAATTATGTTGATTTGTAACAGCCGGCCGGAGGGGCCAAGCGGTTCTAGGCGCTACAGTCTGGAGCTGCGCAACCACTACGGTCGCAGGTTCGAATCCTGCCTCGGGCATGGATGTGTGAGATGTCCTTAGGTTAGTTAGGTTTAAGTAGTTCTAAGTTCTAGGGGACTGATGACCTCAGAAGTTAAGTCCCATAGTGCTCAGAGTCATTTGTTTCGTCACAAACAGAAATCCGGTAGCGTGAGTAGTTAGTCGGTGCGAATAAGTAGAGTATCAAACTAGTCAGACGACAATTGGTGTAAATGGACAGAGACATTATTTGTAGGATAACGAGAGCAGTTGCTGTGTTTTGTGTGCTACAGAGGTGGTAATGGGGCGCTTGACCTCTGGCTGCACCGTGGAGATAGCAACACGCGCGAGAAGAGGCCGCTAGCTGGGCTGAACTAGAGCACGAGTGATGGGGCCTGGGCGCCGGCTTGCAAAGTGGTCGGCTTTAAAGCCGAGCAGGGAATCCCCCCACACCAGGGCAGCGCTACATTTTTCCGCTCCTTCTTACTCCTCATTTTGCGTCGTCCCTGCTAGAGAGGAAGTGTACTACATTTCCTATGAATGTCCGCTCTCGCGGTAATTCATGTCTCACGGGAAGGTGATTTCGAGAGCAGTCTCCCGCTTTATGGGTATTTTCTTTTGCCGAGGATGGCGCGCACGAATCTCTTCCGACAGAGCACCTGCACCCGTGCACTGCCTACTGAGAGAAAAAAAATCCACATACACTCACACACACGCGTGCGTGTACGCACCTCTCACAGACACAGATTATTGGGAGTCCCGTCCGCGAGACTATCTCACTGCCTCTCGTAAGTGTTCTCATTTCTCCGCGCTCTCCGGCGTTACTTCAAAAGGTTCCTCTGCAAGTATTGTACCATCTCTGAAATTCTTTCCCGTTCCCATACGAGATGAACGAGTCTCATTAGAGCTCCTCATTGTACTTTGTTGCGGACTCACATTGAACTTCGGAATGATTACATTTAAATGTTGCAAAGGAAATTCCTCACTTTCAGCCGTCCTCTCCCAACTCTCGGCAACTTTTGCTTCTATCTGCTACGGTATGTTCCTATTACTTCTGCCTGAAATTGTTACATTGTTAATATTGCGCTTTATCTCATATATTCCGTATTATGGAACGATCCACTTTTTCTAAGCTTTCCTTGAATTCCGCCATCCCGTTTATTATCCACTTCTTTATTTGTAAGCTCTTGGAATATGTGTCTCATTGATATGCCCTCAGTAATTTCCTAATTATATCCAAAGAGAACATTGGCTCCATCATTATCTCTTTACTTTCTTAAATGTTTTCATAATTTCTGAATTAACAGCCATGCTTAGTGAAAACATATACTAAAATTCGTTTAGAGATAATATTTCTATCGCCTATAGCCTCTCAGTTTTATAACAAATGCTTCGGTATTTAGTACAGTACTCGTCATTTATGGAAAAAATATTTACTATATAGAGTAAAAATCCAAATACAACGTGTCCGATATATAATTCCAAACAAAGTGATCCAGTGCCTTCATTCAACAGAAGTTCATTATTACGAAACATCTTGCTTCAGCCTTTTGATAAATGTTAGTATTTAAACCAATTAGTTTCTTGGCGTTAGAGCCATATCTTCAGGTATACATATTTATATCACAACTTAGTTCAAGGGATAAACAACATCCTCTGTCCAACTGTAATAAAAATGTTCAAGCGTCAAGAGAAATTTTGTTCTTTAAAACACAGCAGAATGCAGCGAATATCATTCCGATCAAGAAAGCCAACGGAAAGATGTGCCCTCCATTCTATCGTGTTGTAACTGACTACCGACTCCTTGACGGTTGAACATTTTTATTACAATTATACAGAGGATTGTAGGTCGTCCACTGGTTATCGCTTCTATTACGTTATAAAATAAATATGAAAAGTTGAAGATGTGCCTCTAACGCAGTGAAACTACTTGCTTCATACATAGACGTTTATCATACAGCTGAGGTAGTGGTTTTCATAATGGTGGATGCGCACGATACAAAGTTTTCTGTGACTATAAAAATCACGTATGTCATGCTTTATTTCAGTCATCATATAATGAAATTTATGGATTAAAAGGTTAGTTTATAAATTTATGAAGGAGTAAAGATGTCTTCAGATGGCAAAAGTAACAAGCGCTACTGAAGATACCTATGAAAGACGAACGTCAACAACGAGGAAGAGGACCGCTTTCACACTTCGCCAAACATCACCAGAGGCAATTGCTCCAGCGTTGCTTCTGCATGATCTGTTATGATACCTGCCCATATTTCAGTATGCCGTCACGTTGGTCTTACTTTTATAATGTGAGACGTAGCCATCGAAGTCAGGCCTTAGTTCGTATAACATCCATTGCCCAATAGGACGTGTCTTCCTTTCTTCTGGGACGATATCTACTTAAGTTGCCACTCAGAGTGTTATCAGTGCGACAACTATTTCCAACAACAAGAGAATGGGAGAGTGAAAACACTTAGCCACTTCCAACAAACCATACAAATTATTTCAAAACTATTCGAAACTTCCTCGCAGACTTTTCCGACAAAGTACTGAAAGGACATTAAGTTTATCACTTTCAATGCTTCTATTGTTGATAGTGTAAAACGTCAGTATCTGATACGAAGTTTTATTACTTCCCGTGACACAGATTATTTCCAATGTAGCCAGCGTAGAATCTTTTATCCAATATTGAAGATTTTAATACAAGGTCAAATGCACTATTTGTTTTAATTCTTTTTTATTCACAAATGCTATGTGTAAATGTATGTCTGTAGCATTATACGTACGTTAAAATGAAAAATCCTATATAATGTCAGCTGTAAATAGAACGTGCTGTTGCCGGAGAGGGTAAAGTTTTATATTTGTAATTTTATCGAAAAGAGTGGCACAGATGAAGAGGGCAGTTGATAGTGGGGAGATGGACAGGAAATATATAGCAGCTTATTTATGGAATGTGGTTGTTTCTTTTGTGATAAGCGTTTGATGTGGAGAGGAGGGTCGAAATATTGAGAGAGAAATAATTATTGAATTTTGGAAAGGAACGGAATGAAATTGTTGCCAGAAAGGTGTGGTGGTGTCGTTGATGTAATGAGTCACTTCTGCGACGAACCACCAGGGTATATGATGTTCTCGGTGGATGGAACGGCCTGACGGTGGAAAAGAACTGATACGTGCCGACATGGAAGATTTTCTATAGTGTAGTAGAAATACAGAATTGTCAGTGCCATAGAGTTGAAGTAGAAGAGTATCAGCAACAAAAGGAGAACTGAAGTCATCAAAGGGCAATAATTGTGTGGGTTCTCTCAAAGCAGTTTAAGTTACAGAACAAAATGGTCATATGTGTGTGAGTGCTTAAGGGATCAAACTGCAGAGGTCATAGGTCTCTAGACTTACACACTACTTAAACTAACTTCAACTAACCTACACTAAGCCGGCCGCGGTGGTCTCGCGGTTCTAGGCGCGCAGTCCGGAACCGTGGGACTGCTACGGTCGCAGGTTCGAATCCTGCCTCGGGCATGGATGTGTGTGATGTCCTTAGGTTAGTGAGGTTTAAGTAGTTCTAAGTTCTAGGGGACTGATGACCACAGCAGTTAAGTCCCATAGTGCTCAGAGCCATTTTAACCTACACTAAGAACAACACATACACCTATTCCCGAGGGAGGACTCGAACCTCTGGCGGGAGGGGCCGCGCAGCCAGTACCATTGTGCCTCTAACGGCGCGGCCACACCGCGCAGCTACAGAACAATTGCAACGACTCAGCTCGAGAGGGCAGTCGCATTTGATCTTGACGGAGAGACGTACAGAGACGGTGACCTACAGCGGAGGAGCGGTCTATGTAAACAGTAGTGATTAGTACGCGATCTTTGTGCTAGGGAAGTCGACCTAAGACAGTGTAAGTATTACCAGAACATTTATTGTGAGTGCCAAACATACTAGTAGTTTATATTTGAAAAGATGGGCGTAAATAAATTGCCACCACATCATATATGTGAAATATTGTGTCGTCATCCATTGTTGTGACTGTCGGACAGTGTGTTTATGTATTTGCGAATTATCTAGAAATACGGTTCAAAGCGCTCTGAGCACTATGGGACTTAATATCTGAGGTCATCAGTCCCCTATAACTTAGAACTCACGGGTGATCAAAAAGTCAGTATAAATTTGAAGACTGAATAAATCACACAATAATGTAGATGGAGAGGTACAAATTGACACACATGCTTGGAAAGACATGGGGTTTTATCAGAACAAAAAAAAGTTCGAAAAATATCTGACAGATGGCTCTTCATCTGATCATAATAGCAATAATAAGCATAACAAAATAATACAAAGCAAAGATGATGTTCTTTACAGGAAATGCTCAATATGTCCACCATCATTCCTCAACAATAGCTGTAGTCGAGGAATAATGTTGTGAACAGCACTGTCAAGCATGTCCGGAGTTATGGTGAGGCATTGCCGTCGGATTATGTCTTTCAGCATCGCTAGAGATGTCGGTCGATCACGATACAATTGCGACTTCAGGTAACCCCAAAGCAAATAATAGCACGGACTGAGGTCTGGGGACCTGGGAGGCCAAGCATGACGGAAGCGGTGGCTGAGCACACGATCATCACCAAACGACGCGCGCAAGAGATCTTTCACGCGTCTAGCAATATGGGGTGGAGCGCCATCCTGCATAAACATCGTACGTTCTAGCAGGTGTTTATCGGCCAGGCTGGGGATGATGCCGTTCTGTAACATATCGGCGTACCTCTCACCTGTCACGGTAGCGGTTACAAAACCAGAATCACGCATTTCCTCGAAGAAAAAAGGCCCGATAACGGCAGATGTGGTAAATCCAACCCATACCGTGACTTTCTCGTCGTGTAATGGAATTCCCACTACAGTTCTAGGATTTTCGGTATCCCAAATTCTGCAGTTGCGGGCGTTGACAGACCCTCGGAGCGTCAAATGAGCTTCGTCGGTCCACCACACGTTACTCAACCAATCGTCATCTTCCGCCATCTTTTGATACGCCCACACCGCAAATGCCCTCCGCTTCACTAAATCGCCAGGTAACCGTTCATGATACCGATGGATTTTGTACAGATAGCATCGGAGGGTACGCCTAAGTGCCTACCAAACAGTAGTGTATGGAATGCCGGTGCGACGTGCGACTGCACGAGCGCTGATTTCCCCGTGCATAGACGAACCCGCTACAGTCTCCATTTCTTCCTGAACTGTCTCAGCAGCATTACGCCTTGTGCTCGGTCAGCCACTACGGGGTCTATCGTCTAAACAACCCGTGGCTTCGAACTTCGAAATCATTCTCGCCACAGCTGCATTTGTCAGCGGACCTTTACCCGTTCGAATCCCTTCCTATGGCTATAGGATCGTAACGCTGAACTAGCACATTCCCCATTCTGATAATACAGCTTCACTAAAAGCACCTTGTCAGGTAACGTCAACATGCTGCGACTGCTGGCGCATCTGACTCTCTCTCATTACAGCTCCTTTTATACACGATTGTCATGCACAGTCACTGACGTTTCTCTGTCCAGCGCCATCTGTCGGACATTTTGTAAACTTTGTCTTTTTTTTTTTGTTCTAATAAAACCTCATGTCATTCCAAGCATGTGTGTCAATTGTTACCTCTCTATCTACATTATTCCGTGGTTTATTAAAATTTCAAATTTATACTGACTTTTTGATCACCCGGGACTTAAAGCTAACTAACCTAAGGACGTCACACACATCCATGCCCGAGGCAGGATTCCAACCTGTGACCGTAGAGGTCGCGCGGTTCCATAATCAAGCGCCTAGAACGGGTCGGCCACACTGGCCAGCGAATTAACCAAGTGAATTCCATTTAAACATAGCATCCCAATTATTTAAATAAATCCGAGCAGTAGGACACTGCGATTTAACTGTAGTTTGAGTCATCAGAATTTCAACATTAAATTTTTCACGGTTTTTCGCCTTTAGTATTGAATTCCATCAAATATGTTAGATAACAATGTTTTTTACTACATTACTTGTATCATGAAGATTACTTGTTGGGAAATATTCCTAACATTTGCATGAGTGTATTTCATAAATACTAACTAAACGCTAGTGTCACTTATTATAAAAGGTATCCTGGAATTAAAGAATAAGTATTGTTTGCATTTACTTTCAAGTATCGATTAGTAACAGTGCAGCAAGGGCAGAGATATTTGTATGCTTTCTAAAGTCGAAACGAATTTAATGACCTAATATGAATCAGTATAAGGAGTTCTGAAATGTCCAGGCATATGAAATGAGGCTGTTATAAATTTATATAAGCTCATAATTCGGGCAGCCTAACGTCTGGCCAACACTTCATATCATACTTATCCTGACGATCATATGTTTGTATGTTTCACACAGAACACACCACTACTCGAGAAACTGAACAGGAATATTCCAATGAATTATAATCCTGTATCACTAACGTTGATTTCCAGGAAGAGTTTTGAACATACGCTCTGTTCGAACATTATCACTTACCGCGAGGTAAAAGTCTATTGACATAGTCACCAGTGACTCAGAAAATATCTTTCTCGTGATACACCACCACCTCTTTATTCACACATCTTTATCAGTTCTATCTACAGAGTATGTAAAATTGAATCCATATCTCCAGTTTTCCAGAAGGCTTTCGACATCGTTCCTCACAACATATTTCTAATCAAATTACGTTCCTCAGTTGTACAACTAGATTTGTGATTCCCTGCAGAAAAGGTACAGTACATAGTAATCGACGGAAAATCTAAAGCAAAAACGTAAGTGATATCTGGCGTCATCGAAAGAAGTGTTGTTGGCCTTATACAGTTCTTAATCCATACAGGAGACTATCTGTGCATCCCTCTTGGATTGTTTGCAGAGGTTGCTTTAATTTACCGTAAAACCATCAGAAAATCAAAAACAATTGAAAAATGATAATCAAAATATCCACGGGTGTACTGCCGGTCTACAGTGTCCAACGGGCACAATATTTCGGCGATCATACATGTCGCCATCATCAGGTGAACTGACGGACTGAGCTCCTGTGAACGTGCCGGCACGGAGATCCGTACACTATGGCTGCTCAGGTGGAACTGGGTTCGGTCGCGGCGGCGGCGGATTTAAATACCCTCCGCCCGCGGCGCGCTCACTCCGCCGTCCGCGCCCCGCGCCACGGTCGCGCGGTGGAACAGATTGCGACGGCGTCTGAGATGACGTCGGTGTGATGGCTCCGTCCGCCGTGGTCGTCACAACTATACATTTGCTCGATTTACTCTTGATTAACCCAATCGCTGGTTCCCAAGCCTTGCTAAGATTATAGCCACAGTCACGATTTATGAGGTCGTCATTGGTGCGAATTTCGATGGCCTCTCTAACAACGCTGTCCCAGTATCTCGACGTCTGTACCAGAATCCTCGTGCGTTCATACTCCATAGCGTGATTTTCCGACAAACAATGTTCAGCGACCGCCGACTTGCTCGGTTACATCAGTCGAGTGTGCCTCTGGTGTTCACGGCATCGATCCTCGACGGTACGCATCGTCTGACCAATATACGACTTGCCACATTGACACGGAATCTGGTACACGCCGGCCTTCCTCAAACCGAGGTCATCTTTGACGCTCCCCGCCAGTGCACGAGTTTTATTCGGAGGACAAAACACCGTTCCGACCCGGTGTTTCTTCAAAATGCGGGCGATCTTTCCCGAGAGTGCGCCTGTATACGGGATAAACGCAGTGCCTACCTACTCCCTCGTGATTTCATCCATATCCACAGGTTGTGCTGTAGTGGTTGGGCGGAGAGCACGTTGAATCTGCCACTCTGAGTACCCATTTTTTCGAAATACAGTTCTCAGATGTTCCAATTCCTGGGGTAGACTCTCTGCGTCAGAGATAGTGCGCGCCCTATGTACTAGAGTTTTAAGAACCCCATTCCTCTGTGAAGGGTGGTGGCAGCTGTCTGCGTGCAAATACAGATCAGTGTGCGTTGTCTTCCGATACACCCTATGACCTAGGGTGCCGTCAGGCCTTCTCTTGACCAAGACGTCAAGGAAAGGTAGTTTACCCTCTGTTTCAGTCTCCATAGTGAATTTGATGTTGGGGTGTATGGAGTTTAGATGTGTAAGGAAGTCAAGGAGTTTATCCATACCATGTGGCCAGATGACGAAAGTGTCGTCCACGTAACGGAAAAAGCAAGTAGGTTTCCATTCGGATGACGACAGGGCTTCCTCCTCGAAGTTCTCCATGTACAAATTCGCTACCACCGGTGAGAGTGGGCTACCCATGGCGACTCCCTCCGTCTGTTCGTAGTATTCTCCATTAAAAAGAAAATACGTGGAAGTCAAGACATGCCTAAAAAGTTCAGTGGTCTTATCGTCAAACTTCTGACTAATCAATTCTAGTGACTCCAGAGGCACACTCGACTGATGTATCCGAGCAAGTTGGCGGTCGCTGAACATTGTTTGTCGGAAAATCACGCTATGGAGTATGAACGCACTAGGATTCTGGTACAGACGTCGAGATACTGGGACAGCGTTGTTAGAGAGGCCATCGAAATTCGCACCAATGACGACCTCATAAATCGTGACTGTGGCTATAATCTTAGTAAGGCTTGGGAACCAGCGATTGGGTTAATCAAGAGTAAATCGAGCAAATGTATAGTTGTGACGACCACGGTGGACGGAGCCATAACACCGACGTCATCTCAGACGCCGTCGCAATCTGTTCCACCGCGCGACCGTGGCGCGGGGCGCGGACGGCGGAGTGAGCGCGCCGCGGGCGGAGGGTATTTAAATCCGCCGCCGCCGCGACCGAACCCAGTTCCACCTTAGCAGCCGTAGTGTACGGATCTCCGTGCCGGCACGTTCACAGGAGCTCAGTCCGTCAGTTCACCTGATGATGGCGACATGTATGATCGCCGAAATATTGTGCCCGTTGGACACTGTAGACCGGCAGTACACCCGTGGATATTTTGATCATCAAATACGCCGGGAGAAACTCAAGAATCACAATTGAAAAATGAATTAAAGACAATGTGTA